>NC_138955.1:6452500-7052500 GCF_965226115.1 Aulonocara stuartgranti | reverse complement strand
TCCAAAGAAAATTAGGTTGTTGACAAGTGATTTTTAAGAAGACATAAACGGCATACTGGAGACAGTTGCTGTTATATTTTAATCATTCTCGCTTCAAACCTTCTACCAACATCAAAGATAGCGTGTGAGGCAGAAGTCAGACGGATATTCACAGATTAGAAGAGCGCTGGAGCTGATTTACAGGAGCAATATTCCTGCCGAATGATAATTTGCTGTCTCATTTCTATATTGGTGGTGACCTCCTGCCTCTTGTGCTTTTGAAATGTTCATCTGATAGCGAAGGTGATGCTCAAAGAAGGAAATATGGACTGCGAGTTCTCCAAACTATAGGATTATACATGCTTCCTGTTTCATCAGCAAATGAGCGGGCCTGCGGTATAGTGTGGTCTCCAGGGGTTTTGTTTTCGGCTTTGTGTTTTTTTAGCACATCTCTTTAAGTAATTTAGTTCAGACTGTGCAGTTTTCTCAGTTTCACGCTGGTCATCGGCTTCAGGTCCTTCTCATCTTGCTTTATCACGTTGTTTACTTAAAAGAAAATGTTTGCAACATTTTTTTAAAATTCAGACTTTGAGGAATTTGTAATAAAGTACACTGCTGAGCATGCAAACATCAGTTACATTAACACACTTCACCGGACAAATCTAAACAAAGCAAACATCAGCGGCTGTCCTTGGGCTTGGTTCAGGCTGGGCAGAGGGGTAACCTAAAGACTCAGAACGTGTGTAATGAGGATTTTACTGCTCGTGGGGACTAGAGGAAAACAGTAGTCTGCTGCCCTGGTGGCTTGTGCCGGGGATCAATGGTCATTAATCTTTCTAAAGAGACTCTGGCTGCACTTTTTAGGGGGTAGAAGGATTGCTGACCCAAGTACAGGACGTCTTTCTGGGTCCAACAAGCAAGGTTTTCTCTGTTTGGATGCCACAGCACTTCTCACCTGTTTTGCCTAGCTCAAAGCAGAGCTTAAGGTGGAGACAAAGAATTAAAGCCAGGACACAACGTGAAGTTATTGACGCTTTCTCTTTTTTAATTATACAGAAAAGGTTTTTTTCATTCAAATATTTTTCTGCAATTAATCAGGTTGTAGAGCAGTTTACTGTCACTGCCACTCCTTTTTTGTTTTCAGCTATTTTAGAGGTTAAATAATATAATATAATAAAACCTTCTTGCCCACATGATAATATAATTTCCCCTTTCCCAGAGGATCAGTAGCTATAAGGTTGCCTACCATGGGTTATGGGTGATAGTGTGTTTGGACCAAAAAGCACTAGTATCACTATTATACTCACCCTTAGGAAAGGTTTTTAGAGTGCTGCAAAAAGCAATAACCTGGCAACTCGTGCAAGGTTACTAGAACTAGGTGTCTTGGTTTCTATCTTCTTATCACACCATTTTAGGTTTAGGCCGCACAATTATCAGTCTGTCCTTTATATATGTGTCCTTTATGTCTACATCACCAGAGAGGCCTCTGTAGCATCAACATAACACAGCAGTCTACTGCAGCTCAATTGGTGCAGAGCTAGATGCCTGTGGCTCCTTATGGAATAGGTCATTGCAACTCCCTAGGTACCCACAGCCCGCCTCAAGCTGGGCAATCCATAGCCAACAGTGTGCTGCCTTGCCACAATCCAGGAACTGACAGCATGTTGCCTCTCCAGCTCTACTCATCAACAGGACTGAATGTCTTAATCGGTCCTCATGAAATTCTGACTTCCTCTACAGAAGTGGAGCACAATCACAAGACCAAAGTTAAGTGGTGATCAACACCTGGTCAAAATGTTGGGATGATTTTGGCTTTGGGAGAATTAAGATGACTGGGAAACTGCTGGTGGAGCTTTCGCTGTGGTCACCGGAAACACTCTGGATTCAACCACTAGCACTAGCATTAACTAATTGTTAAAAGGAGCTCCAGGATACTAATTATCAAGCTCACAGTAAGCTAACAGACTGCTGAATTTGACACAAATCACTTCTCAGAATGCAATAAGCCAGAACACCCTTACTACATAAGTGTCCTCCAGACCCATCCAAATATGGGAATACTTTAGGTATGTTCTGTATAATGCTTCCATGTCTACCTTTAGCAAGAAGATTCAGCCAACAGAAGTGACCTCAATTAGGAGAAGAGAAAAACTCTGTCTGCATAATATGCTTGCACTAATGACTAACCCTGCAGGACATCCTAAGTAAACTTCAGCGGCATGCCAGGCGATGCACCACTGGCTATTAGTTCAGGCTCTGCCCCCAGATACAGATCACAGCTGACATAGGCATCACCAGTGGATGTATCATGGAGTCAAGTAGGCAGTGGGTCTGTCACAGAGGAATACTGATCCTTTGAATTTTGCTTTAGGAAATTATTGCACTACTCCAAGTGAGGAGTACACGAGAAGAACATGGTCATTGAACATGTCTTCAGTGACAGTAACTGCCTGCCTATGTTCCAAGAGCTGACTAGAGACCCAAATTTGTTTAAGCTTAGTAACATCCCAGGCTTTTTTTTCTTGGGAAAATCACACGGGAAAGCCAGGAGCCCTTATTAAGACCCTTCACAGGATTAGATGTCTACTAGACAACTTAACACCATCAAATCCATTAATGACGACATGTCTAAACTGACAAGTGTGTGCAAAATTGCACGCTGGCATACTCCAGTTTACATTGTTAGCAACACTGAGTCCCAAACTCCACAAAGATGTTTTTTACAAGCACTGCCTCTAAAGCAACCATAATCACCACATCCCTTTGCATTGCAAAAATGCTAAACATCACCATACTGGAGAGAACTGGTACATGCAAGTAAAACAGAGATGGGGAATTCTGACTTTTTCTCAGAATTCTGAGATTAAAGTCAGAATTGTGACTTTTTTTCTAAGGAATCTGACTTTAATCACAGAATTCTGAAAAAAAAAAGGCATCCCCATTTTTATTTATTTTTTTGTGGGTTAATCCTCTTCCATAACTATCCCTCTTCTGCATATGTCCATCTCAGCCTTGCCAGTCTGTCTCCAATTGCCTCAACCTGGACTGTCTCTCTTATGTACTCATTTTCCTATTTTCGATTTCATCCATCTTGGTCACTTCCAATGAGAACCTAAACATCTTCAACTCTGTCAGCCTCAGCTCCAGGTCTCACTAACTTTTCCACACTGAAGAACAACTCCAAGACAAACCCCAAATTACTTAAAACATATGAGTAAGAAATACTTGAAGGTTTTGAGTGCTCTCCTGAACTCCAGGGGTGAAGCTGTAGCCAGAAATGTATCAGTTTTAAGATGAATAAAACTCTCACAGATAGACGGCAAGGATGAGTCTAGAAGGGCGGCATGGGGTGCACCCCCACTGATAATGCAAGTGTGACACTGTTATCTGTATATTTCAAAACGTGTCCCTTTTTCAAACAGCAGAGTCACAACTCAACTGCAGATCGCATGTTTCTTTTTGGCATACAAAGTTAGTTAATAAAGTTCTAAAGATGTGAAATCACATTTTTTCCTTGTTGCAAAGTAATATGCATAAAACTACTTTCACACTCACAATGGCTTCCATGTGACCTAATACTGATTTTAAAACTTGTGGCTGTACCTTTGCTGTATGTGATGGGCTTGCTTCATTTTTGATTTATAGCCTCCTAACTGTTATTAGGTTAAATTTGTCTGTTTTTATGTAAAGCTCATGGTTTCAAAAATCAAAGTAACTGGATTTCAAAATCTATACATTAAAACAGAGAACAACATCAAGTGAAGAGCACAGACTTCAGTGTTTGTTACAATTATATACTGTTAAATTAATGACCCCACCCCCCAGCACAAACACCGTTTGTCCCCCCTCTGCCACCCCACTCAAGAAATCATAGAAACGCCCCTAATAGAGGGTCCTCCAAGTTTGAAGAGACAATGGTGAATGATGAACCTCTTCTTGCCTGAAGAATAAACCTGCTCAAACTTCACCTGTGCCACAAATCGGCTGATAGAGCAACACCCATTGCTGCACCAGAATTCAAAGCACAACTATAAATTCTTCTAAGACCTTATTGTAGCCTTTTTTTTTTCACAATAACTGTCCAACAGCATCATGATTGAAAAAGCTGGTTTCATATTTAAACTAGTGATCTCACCTCAGCTTCACATGTGCTGTAGTTCTTTTTTTTTTTTTTTTTTTTTTTCGCCTGTCCCATTTGGTTCTTTAGCCATCAGAATTGTTGTCTGAAGACCAACAAGGATGCCCAATGGATTTACTTTGCCAAATGGATCATCGTGGCATTGCCGTATTGGTCCATTTGGTCGATCTTTGTTTTTATTATTTATTATATTTTATTTTCAGATGTTACCGACGGGACAGACATGAGTGAGAGATAGGAAAGGGAGAAAGAAAGAGGAAGGAAAGGAAAAACAGAAGGGGAGAGGGACAGTGAGAAAGGGGGGGAGAAAAAAAAATAAAAATCTCCTGGATCACCTGTTGAGAGAAGAATAGAAAACAAGCAAAAAAAAGACAAAAAAAACAAAAACAAAGCAACATACTAAACACAACACCATCGCATTAATCTAGCTAAGTGTAAACAGCAGTAAATACTAAATATTCAATGTTGTTGTGCAGCACGCAGGACAGATGTGCTTCGAAGTAGCAGCCAAGAAAGGTGTAATTTGGGTCTACGAGCAGTGAACACCCGTGTGCATACCTGTGTGGATCAGCGCGCTTGTATTCCAAAGGTTTCTCCATGTAACGATCTGCTAGGGAGTGTGGGGGGGCCACACTCTGTGCTGTAGTTTTTAATAAAATGTAAGTACTATAATTCCTCTGGCCTTTAGCAATATAACTACAGCATAATAGCGGAGCAGAAACATGCACAGGCGATCACGTAATGCATAAAATTACTGATAAACACTTGGGAGGGGAAAAAAAACAGACCTCCCCACCGCTGTGAAATATATTTGAAGAGTACTTTTCACTCTCGAGTTTAATGACATGAAAGTAGTGTTTAATAGTTTAATGAACTTGCTCATACAATATAATGCCTGTGTGATTTACCCACCCACACACCACTTTCACAGAGCAGCTAATGTGACATTATAAAGAATTATAAGTAGTCATGTGTGTAAAATAGAGCCGTCATCACAGAAAGACATAGGAACTATATTTTACACACTCTCTTGCCAATATTACTGTAATACAGCACTGGGTATTACACTGCATATGACATTGTACCATTAATGTAACCATGCAGACTATTTCAGTTCACATTCTGTTGAATATTCTACCATAGTCTCCTCAGTAAGTATATATTCTTCAGTAATATTATAAGGAGTTGTTTTGCAGATAAGCAAGGGACTCGCAATCTTCTTTAGCTGACCTCAGATGAATAACTAAACATCTGTCAAATTAGTTTTTTATTTGATCTTTTCAGTACTGTACAAAGCTGCATTTTAGGGAGGGAGACTGTAAATACAACCCAGACATCGCCGACAGGCGCGGCACTGTTTGACTGGAGTCAAGGGCACTTAGTGACATGATACTAATAGGGGTTGGCACTGAAACATAAAAAATACAAACACATTTAGTTAAGAGGGCTTCAAGGATCTCATAGGGCAAAGCTATAACTCTTTAGGCTACAACCAAATAATAGCACCGTTGCTTTTGTGGAATGATAAATATAAGGTTTTATCTTATAAGCCAACATAAAAAAGAGATATTTCTCTAAATGATGCAAACTTTCCACCAAATGATGGAAAGAGACATGCAGTAGTTCCCTGGTAAATCCATTAATTGCATGTAGTATGAACTAGTAGTTTTTCATAACATAAGGTTAAATACAAATACAAAATCATCACATAGTTATGATTACTTATTGTCAAACTGAATATTAATGAAACACTTCAACTTCTACTAAACATTACATTGTGGAATAATAACTCTCTCAAACTGATCGTATTTAATATGCATTTTATCTCCATTATTGCATCATCTTCCCAATATTATTATAATACTGCATGGAGTATTTTATTCTGTATATTATACTGACTATGTTAGAACACGTGTTTTTGTTATAAAAGGGTGTGACTTACTTAATTGCAATCATTTATGAGAGATTTCACCTCCTATATTCCCAGTAAATGATAACTTTTATCCTCTGGTTACAGTAAATGTCGGTTTAAATTTGTATCCATCGAACAGTGAGGTATTTCAGTGAGGCCTAATGTGCTGGAACTAAAGATTTAATTAAAAATCAGTGCATGACTAAAGTTGTATTTTTAGACATTTTGTCTTGCATCATGTTCATATGTTTATGCGTCTTTTTCTACTATTACTGAAACGACATTAAATCCAATGCAGATCACGGTGGACAGCTTCTTTGATTTTATTTATGCACAGTGGCAGATGGCATCCCTAGTCAAAGAGCAAAGCGGGCTTTATTGAGACATGTTATAGGCAGACGCAGGAGCAGGCAAAAGCCCATAATTTAGACCAAATGCTGGGTTTAAAGCCTTCAACTTTTTTTGCTGGCTTCCTCACGACACTCTACTTTTTTTTTTCCTTTGGTCAGTATCACAATGGCACCAAGGAAATATTTTATATATTCAGCTCATTATTCACTATGTCTAATTAATGCTACACTAGAAATAAGGAAAGTGCAATTTAGCATCTCTTGCTTGTCCCTGCAGGGGAATCCATTTAGGTGCAATGTAAAATCCTCTTTGATGTAGAAATCTATTTTCATTGGTATCCAGAACGGTTGATGCACAGCACAACAGCAAACGTTCTATTTTATATCCCGGAAGGAATTTATTTTGCCGCACCCCCTGTAGCTATTTATACTTTAATTTCAAGTTCATAATATTTTTCTGAGGTTTAATTGAGTGTATTCGCCTCCGTTCTGTCCTGCATTCACTGCCTCTTGTACTTGTCATCCATGTTGAAGGAATAAAGACTGGAGGAACGTTACAAGCATACTGAGCTATAAGTTGCTGAAAATCAAACTTTCAATATTAATCTGGTTTTTTTCATTAATCTGTTTGATGAACAATAAAGCTATTATTACAAGTAGCTTCCTCTTCTTGTTCTTCCTTATTTTTTAACCTTCCTAGTCATTCAGTTAAATTTACCCAAATTGTTTTCCCCCAGTTTTAGACATTTTTTTACCCTCTTTTCCCGCTTTCTGGTTTAAAAAACACACTTTTTCATTCAGACGAAAAATTGTGCTAAACAGCTTTGGTACTATTCTGTAGTTTTTGCTATTTTAAATGGAATATACTTATTTATTATCGTTTTATAGGTTTCCACATAGGGTCCATAGATGTATACCAGTCACTTATTAAACAATTAGTAAACATTAATAAGCATTATTTATTTATTTTTTTCTTTCCATTACTAGTATAGTTTTCATCAAACAACACATGAAGTAGTTTTTTAAAGTGCCCCCTGTCATTGTCTATGTCGTTGTAGATTAAGAGTTACAATAGTTGTCTTCTGGAAATAAAGCTGAATAAAGTGTAAAGTAAGTAAGAATGTCCAAATAATTAAGCACTTTTACCTCAAAGTAGCACTTGATTAAATGTATTCAGTTGCTCTGACACTTCATTGTTGCAAACGTGAAGGACGACTGACAGACTTCAGTGTCCGCCTTTGTCTTGATGAGTTTAATCAAAAACTAATAGTAATAACAGAAAAAAATGAGGCTGAAAGATGAGGGTACGTAAAAAGGCTTTTTGTTACTGCATGAACTGAGTTTTGCCCTGCAGCATGCTGCGGTGGTTTAATATTTAATTTTGTTCTCCAACTCCAACAGCAAACCTTGGCTAACTCAACCTGTAAATAACCCCCAAATATACCATATTTATCAATGAAACGTCAATTGAAGACAGACTTTTAAAACAGCGTCTCATTCGAGAAGTACATCTGGCAAGGTCGACAGCTGTTTCACTTTCAAATTACAAATAGTGGGTCTGTTTGAGTTAGTTTTTTTTTTTCTCTGTTTCTTGGCCCTCGGCCATCCGGTAAAAGGTCCAGATGACCTGGATCAGCTGAGCTGAGCAGAAAGCATAGAATCGCTGTGGATCTCATCTGGTCTTCGATGTGGACACATGAAGGACCTCAGCTGGATCTGAGTTTGCCACAGCATGCAATCACAGTAGAGCCAAATATGCTAATTAGTTACATAAAGAGTTGCTTTCCCAAAGTAGGTATCAACCATTATATAAAGCACTGTTAACCCTTTTAAAATGATTGCTGGATCACTGTGACGGCTAATAGCCCGCGCATTTTCTGTGGTTGTGCATGAAGCAGAAGACACAGGGAAATGTGTGTCTGTCTATATGCAAATTTGGTCGCATGTAAATGGTGTTTGTGCGTGTTAGTCTTTGAGACTGTGTATATACATCAGAGTGAATTAGCATGTCTTAGGCTTTACAGTCGCCTATAAAATAGAGCTGATTTGTTGTCAGAATAAATATGTTACATCTGCATTTTCTTGTATAAACTGTCATTTTAAAAAGCTGAGAATCCTATTAAATCTCTCTCGCCGTTCTTTATGTTAATCTTTGCTCCATACTGCAGGTCCTGCCCTAAATTCCTGACAGGCACTATTCCCAGTAATTAGGCTGACGCCAGCTCCCGGTAATGCTCCAGCTTCGAGATTCCCTGTGACAGAACCGCGAGAAAGTGTCAGGTATAAATTATATTTACAATAAACTCAGCCAGTGGACCGTATTCCTGAAGCAAGCCAGACCTTCAAATGACATCATTTAGTATTTTCTGTCACACAGGCTAGCATTAGCAAGGAACAGTTTTTTTATTAGGTGGTTTTTGGCCCACATATCTCGACTTCAGCTTGAGCTGGACATTTATCGAATTATACTGCCTGTACCTCTACCTCATTTTGCTTTATGTATTATACGGACACTTCCATTCTTGTCTTTTGATCGTGCGTCTGTTTTTGTTTAAATTAATGCATCATTGGTACTTTGCAAAGTGAACAAAAGGAAAGTCCATTTGTAGGAATCTATCATTATTTTTGGACTGATAAACACTATACAAGTGAAACAATAACCTTCCTGCTTCGTGTTGCCTCTGGTTGAATTCAGCATTGTCACAAAAAATAAAAAGAAATTGTGTTATGTGGACTGAGGCCAGAGAGAGCGGTTGTCTTTCAAAACATTTGTCATCCGAGGTAATCAAGTAGAGGCAGCTACATTCATTAACTCGCCTCAGTTCATGCCCACTTGTCTGCAGACTTCAAGCTCCATTATTGTTATGGGGTAGCTCGGTGACATTTTGCTACTGCTCTGAATATTCATAATGCTCAGAGTGCGCCGTGAATGATCAGCAGTCCTGACATGCCGAATGTACAAACACTATAGTGACTGTGCTCAGAATTTGTGAATGAATTCCAGTGAATGAATGAATCATATGGGATCTGCTCTTTGAAGCTGTTTACAGTGATGATTACTTCCCTTAAGTCATGTTTTGTTCTGTTTTTTTAGGGGACAGTTTGCCCCCAAATTACATCTGCATACAGTACTGTCTAAGTCTTGAGCTACCCCTTGTTTCTTTACATTTTCCTTCCTGACTTTGTTCTTTAGAGTTGTCTTTAGCAATAGTTCTTCAGGTCTTTCAAAGTCTTGCTTTATTCTGCCTTTTCACTTACCATTTTCTCTGACCATTTTCAGAGGTTTGTATTTTGTTAGTTTGCTTGTTTTTTTTGTTTTGTTTTTTTGTTTGCTTCAAAGTTACTTAACACTGAGCTATACATTATTAAATTATAAAAATAGATGAACCAGTGTTGTGTCTACACATAAGAGACAACTTAGCAAAGGACCAACTTCAAATTATATCTTCAGGCACCTCTGAAATAGACAACTGGAAGGAGATGGATGGATGGATGGATGGATGGATGGATGGATGGATGGATGGATGGATGGATGGATGGGTGGGTGGGTGGGTGGGTGGATGGATGGATGGATGGATGGATGGATCTACAATGTTACTGGCCTTGCAGATCAGTTTATTGTTATTGTTTATGTTCCCATGGGTGGTCTAGCACCAACTCTGTGTTTTGTCTTCTGTGCATCTCGTCTGTCTACAAGTCTGTGTTTAGTAACTTCCTGTTTTATTTTCTTAATCTTTGTCCTGTGTGCGCCATATTTAATTTTGCTTCCTTTGTCTTGTCTGCCTTGATTATTATCAGCTGTGATCCCGCCTGTTTCCATCCTCTCTTTATTAAGAGAGTATTCACTCTCTGCATCACCCTGTTTATTGTCACGACAGGTGTTCTCTACTAGTGAGGGGTGGGGGGGGCTTCAGGGGGGAGGGATTTGCTCTATTCTGCTTCACAGTCCTGGGTTCTGCATTTGTGTCCGCAACCTGCCTGTTACACAGCACTGCATAACACATATCTGGATAGAAAAACACACAGTGGAAGACGCAGTCATGAATTGGCCCCCCAAAGCCTGGACCTCAATATTATTAAAGCACAGTGAGACCATCTTGACAGAATATGAAACAAATGGCAGCCAAGATCTAAAGAAAAGGTTTTAATGTCCTTCAAGAAGCCTGAAGAACTATTCCTGAAGATTGTTTAAAGAACTACGAGAAAACTAAAAAGGGGGCTCAGGCTATGTTGAAGAAAAAAGTGATCATAAGACTTTCAAGAAGTCTACAAATTCTGTTTTTGCCTTATTTTACCAGATTTCCATGTATGTTCGCACATGTTTCAACAAGTCATCGCACCTATTTCCCTTTTTTTTTTGGTGTACTGGAAAAGAAATGGGGGGTGGTTTTAAGACTTTGGCACAGTACTGTATTTTTCTCTGACTCCTTCTGCTATTTATGCACCTATATGGTTTTGTTGTGAGTTTCCCAGTTTTTTGAGATATTGGCTGTAGAAATGTCGGCCTCCCTCTTGAATTTAATGGAACTAAATGGACTTGTGGTGCTCCAAGCACCGAAAACAAAAAAAAAAGAAAAACATTTTAAAAGCTTAGCAGCAATCACTCTCTCCAGAAATAATGACCCAGTTACTCAAAGAAAAGAATTCACAAACTTTGTTGTGAGTTTCATTTAGGGGTTATATTTCTCCCAAACGACATCTGCCAACTGCAGAAGGAAACCTGCGTCTAACTGTGATGAGAACTTGTTACACTGCCACAGGATGTAAACATTAATGGCATCCCCTTCAACTGAAGTTTAATGTTAGCTAGCTAGCTGCACATTTCTTTGGGTTAGCCGGTGTAGCTCATTAGAAGGACCGATAACGCAATACTTTAGATAAGTGTGAAATTGTACTTTTAAGCGCTTGGAAAAATAATCATATTATCAAATTTTATTTTATTTTGCCTTCATTGATGTTATTTGTCTTGAACAGCATCCCACTGCGTAGTTTAGGGATTTAGCAGGAGAGGTAAACTAAACCTGGCTTGTGAGTGTTTTTTGCCATGAGTAAAATGAAAAGATTACATCTTTACATCATAGAATCATGACCTTAATGTCAGCTTATTTAATTTAAAAAAAAATGCTTTAATGCCAACGTTGATTTTATCCACACACGTTCAAATGCATGACTTTTTGGTGCAATCAGGGCATAAAGCTGTAGCTCCCATTTTCCAAAAACAAAAGTAGAGAGGAGGTGCTTGTCAGTCCAGACGTCTCTCAGTGGAGGACTTGCTAAACACAGCAGAAATTCAGAGGTGGGTGGGATGCTGGTAAACAACAAGTCTCCTTCTCCTCTTGTAGTGAAGATGAAAGTAAGTGTCTCTGTCAAAATAAGGGAAGACAGTCTTACGATTTTCTTAGTAATGATAACCGCAGGCAAGATGTAAAAGACTAATGAGTAGATCCTGTCAGGAGCGAATCAGTCAAGTAAAGCTCATCACAGGCACAATCAGTCTCTTGCCTTCTTTCTTTCCTGCTTTTTTTAAAAAAACATGCTAACTTGTCTTTCTTTCAGTCTGTCAATGATAGACTCAACACTGAAGGTGAACTGTGTGGCTAACATAAAGAAGCTACTTTTTGCAGCTCCTTTATTTACAAGGGGTCACCACAGCTGATAGCTTTGCATGTTTTTTTTACACAGGATCCCCTTCCTGATGCAACCTCAAAGAGGTTTGGTGTCTCCTCCCGAGACCAAACCAGGGAACCTTTATTTGTGATGTAAATATGTAAACCACTACACCATGGATACCATGCAAAATATAGCTAAGGTTTCATTTTGTAACCTTACATGCAATCGGAGTGATTGGTGTTATCCTGCAAAGTGACAGACAGTGAAAGGTCAAGCACAAAAAGTCCTAGACAGCATGTGGTAGTAAAAAGCTGCCATGACCTTCAGAATTCTGGGAAGAGGAGCGCAGCGTTATGATGTGGAGGTAATTGAAACATGGGGCCATGATTAGTGGAAGTATTTATTCCTGGCTTCATGGCAGTGAAAGGTCGCCAAAAAAGCCAGGGTTATTCATTTAGATCTTAGGCCTTGCAAGGCTACAATGTAACGTCTAATCTGTATCACAGGTAGAAAACACTGCAAAAAGTGAAAGATTTTAAGATTTAGATTTTAAAAATTAAAGATACGGTTCAATTAAAGTGTTAAACATCCCGTAACTTGTCCTGGGAAATTGTTTTTGACCTTATATGGAACTAAAGTTTATATGATCAATAGTTCACAGCTTGCTTCTTATCAAGAGATAGTCAAATGCCTGAATTGCCTGGGCTCCTAATGTTTTTAAATGTATTCACTCCTCCGGAGGCATAGCCTTAAGTCAGGGTTAAGTAAGGTTATTCTACAGTGAGTCTATTTTTTTAGCTGGAATAAAAAACCCTTCTCACGTCTGAGAAGGGCAAACATAAAACCATGAAAAACTAAATTATTTAAACTTTTTGTAATTTTTTTTTACATATTAATGTTGTGTTTTCTTATACGTTTATTTATTTTAATTATGTTTAATGTTGGAGTTTTTTGTTTTGTTTGTTTTTTTCCCATGAAGAATAGAAATTTGTGCAAACAGCTAGCCCCTTTTTGCACATGCTAGCAAAGTACATATTCAAAAAAATAAGAAATGTATATTTTTTTGGTATGATGCTGAAAAAGCAGTAGATACAGCTAAATTGTTCATTTTTTTAGCCTAAAAATACAACAAAAAATGATTTTCTTTTATGTCCAACAAGAGAAATCTATGTACAAATCAAAGACTAGATGAGCTGAACTACAACAGAAGGCTGTTGCTTGCTCTATTGCTGCTGACACCCGGGGTAATTGCCCTGCTCCACTGCTGAAATGTCATGGCTGCTTTTATCCCAGGTGGGCTATTCCATCAACCAATAAATGCCAATGCCCCTCTCTCAGCACCAAAGCACCATAACATACTCTGACACAACAAATCAGTGAATGACACACACCTCAGAGGAGATGTAATTACTTATCAAGCACTTAGCACTTAAAAAAAGCTCTAATTTACTGACTGCTAATATGGGGACTAAGTTGAATGTGACTGGTCTTTCAGTGGGATTGACAGTTTACCAGCGTTAATGTTGTCATTTAATGGTTAATATTTTAGAATAGAAACATATTTATGTAAATATTCTAACAAGATGCTTCACGTAGTACAGTAGATTTCTACATGTTTCAACAAATAGCTGCAGAAAAAAGAGCGTTAATCTAGGAGTCACTTTACTGTAAAGCATCACGATTTCCTCCCATGCAGACAAACTGTCTCCACAGCCGGTCATTTCGCTTTAATTTCAGACAGCAATTACCACAGACCTTATCTCATTTATATGGTAATAACACCTTTTGATGTGAGCTCTGGCAGCACAGATCAGAGCTAAGCAGGGCTGGCCTTTTGCGGCTGGGGCTCGTTCACTTCATTCCCCGAGCTGGCTGCACTGACCGGCAAAGAGGGTCAGTGTCTGAGGGGGCTCAAGCAGCAGCTCCGGCCTTCGTGGATCGGAAATTTAATTTAGTGTGACATATTGTTGGTTGCACTTAAAGAGGTAACATGTCGTCCTTTGTTTTGAGACGTGAGCACAAGGGGTAGTTTGACCTTCAGCTGTGTTTATTAGCAGCAGAGGTGTTGCTCATTATGCCGTCAACCTGCATTGGCAATTGCAGAATAACAATACATGTGAATGGCATTAGCAAAACATGCTAGTTGCTAGGGCTGCTCGATTATGGCAAAAATGATAATCACGATTATTTTCACTGAAATTGAGATCACGATTATTTGACGATATTTATTTAACCCTTTAAGACCTACTATAGAACCAAGTCCACCAGAGCTTATATTATTTTTTTTACATGCTGTAGTGCCATTTGTGGGAGCATTTCAAGTTGCTATACATCAATACAACTGTTATAGCCCATATTTTAATAATATGTATGCATTAAGTCCATAGTAATTACATAAATTGCAAAAAAGTGCAATAAACTACAAAAAAAATTGAAAATTGCTTTTTTTTTGTATACATATATTTCTACTTGGAGAAATTTAAGAGGTTTATCCCTCAAAACTTTAAATACAATAAAGTTGCAAAAAATAGTTTCCCACCACAGGAAATTTATTTTGAGTGTCTTCATAGTTTTATTTTGGAGATACAGCAATTTTTATATACTGCAGGAAAAACAAAAAACAATCCTATGATGCAAATTTGCAAAGAAAACAGCAGGTGCATCATTTCACTGTGGGAAGTGTTAGGAACAGCTGATAGGAACGGCAAAGCGTGTTTCTGGAATATTATGTTTTTGTTCCTGCAAGCGCTTTTTATGCAATTTTTGCAAAGCTATATGTGGAACGAAACCGTGACCGAGGACAAGCTGATGGCATAAGATGTAAGTACAACTCCTCCGGTTTCATATGCAAAACAAATTATTGCGCTAGCTTACACGGTTCAGGTTCTACAGGGATTTAAAAATAGTTACGCAAAACGGAGCGTGCTGCTCTGACCGGCTTTAAAGGGTTAACAATGACTTTTAAAAAATAATATAAAATAGTGTGCAACACCACTGAAGTTTTTTTTTTTTTTTTTTAACTCTTTTCAACCAATGGCAGTCACTCTCCAAATAACTTCTGCTTAGCTTTCCGAGCTTCCCTCGGGTCCTCTTAATCAGCGGTCTCCAACCTTTTTTGCGCCACGGACCGGTTTATGCCCGACAATATTTTCACGGACCGGCCTTTAAGGTGTCGCGGATAAATGAGGGAGGGGCTAATAATCGGCTCAGTCATTTTTAATGATCGTTGAAAGCCCAGATCGTAATCGTGATTAAAATTCGATTAATTGAGCAGCCCTACTAGTTGCTTTTGTGCACTTACATTATAAATTTTGTCTACATATACTTTAATGGTTTTGTTGGGTTGAGTCCTGTTGGTCTTATATAAATAAACATACATCACTAGAGTAAAACTAATGGGCCTCAGGACTGTCTAAACCCAGGTCACTCATGTTCCCTTTTAGTGGGTGAACAATCTAACTGTCATGGTCCCGGTGAGTGTTGGCTTTTTCCACAGTGCCAGTGATTTCCTCCTCTGGGCGGAGTCACGCATCATCACTGACAGGCTGCACCTGGAAGTAATTTGGCTGCCGGCTTTTAAGACCAGCGCTCACAATCATTCTTCGCCAGATTGTCTGCTAACCTCAGTTAGTTTAGGCCATCAGCGCTCATGTTTAAGACTCCTTTGTGTAGTTTAAGTTACACTATTGCTCGTTCACTAATTGTAAATAAAGTGTTGCTTTCACCCATTCCCCATGCTTCCGTGTGCTGTCTGCATTTGAGTCCATATTCCTGGTGGCCATTGGGCCGTAACACTAATGCTTGGTGAATTCTGCTTCACAGCAAGAGGTGACATCAAAAACTGGGTTTGCTAGTCGATTATCCTTGTGATAACTTTTCTGACACCTCCTACTTAAAGCTAGGTTAGCCCTGAGAGGTCAAACACACTGCAACTTAAGAAAACACCAATGAATCAAAAATGCTTCAAAGTAGAAAAAAAACAAAATTATTTTTGGGGCTGGGACACTCTTAAAAGAAGCCGATGATTCATCGGTGTTGTGAGGGCGAAAAAGATGCAGGAACTGTGTGTTTCAATCAGATCATTAATGTTAGCTTGTTACTGTTAACCTGTCACTTCTGCAGTTGTTCCATCACAATATTGTGTCACCAAAAACACTTCTGTTTTGTGAATTGTTGTGTTTTTGTTTGTTTTTAGTTTAGTTTTTTTTTCCATTCTGTTTTATTGAACTTCTGTTGTGTTTGTGTGCTTTAGCAGCGTTTTAATATTTCTTAAGTTGCAGTAGGTTTGACCTCTCAGGGAAAAACCCCAAAAGTCAGAAAGCTCATGAAGCCCTGCTTTATAAAGCTGGTATAAAAGGTAACATTTGGTTATGTGAATCTAATCAACACCATCATCTTAACATTTGGTTGTCTGGTACCTTTGATGTAACCTAATACTGACTGTGAATACCACATCCTGTCCAAAAGCCTGTGCAGTACAGGAAACGTAATCACAATACGGGAAACTAACCAGTTAAGCCTTCACCAAACTGTACAAGCTGCCGAGCTCATTTTCATAAAACCTTTGACTAACACAAAATTAATATCCTTCAGTTTGGTTCTAAGAAGGCATTTTACAAAAGCATAATTCAGCAACATTATGTAGATATAATATCTAAATTAAAATCTCTAAAATAAATCAGGACACTATGTGTATGATTTAAATTTACATTTATAAAACTTTACTTGGTGAACATCCCTTATCTTTGAAAATTACCTTTCATATAAACGCTATGAAACGGTAACCCTGATGAGGATCACACTGTGCCATCCCCACAGTCCAAGGTCATAGTTTTCCCAGCTTCCTGCTATCCCTTTTATCATTATTTCTATTTTTATTTTCAATAATATTGTCATTTATCTTCATTTATTTATTTTATTTTATGTTCTTCTGATTATTAAGAAGTAGTAATAGTAGCTGTGGTGGTGGTATTATTATTAATGATATTATTAGTAATAACAACAACAATAATATGTTGTTGAATAGTGTATAATCTATAATATCTATATACTTACATAATAACATTTGTGTGTTTTTATGTAGTTATTGTTATTTGTGTGTGTGTGTGTGTGTGTGTGTGTGTGTGTGTGTGTGTGTGTGTGTGTGTGTGTGTGTGTGTGTGTTTTGGCAAATAGTGGAAAAGACTTCATTTTTGCCCAGAATAGATTAGCAGACACTTGGCAGGATAGACCGCTTCACCACATTCAAGATGTGATTTGAATATTAACCTGAAGCGTGATATCCGTGTCACACTGTGAGAGCTGAAGGTAACGGGAGGTCAGCCAGAGGTTAAAAGAAAGTGTGAGCCGTGCCATGAAATATGGGATGTGAGAGTAATGACGTTTCCAAATGTCTCCAAAAACTAAACATAGTTTGTGGAAAGTCTGAAGTTAAAGGAGCGCATTAAATGGAGAAAATATAAATGATGTCCCCAACTGCTGTTTTTGTAACAACAGACCTTTTTTTTCCCTTTCCTGGCCTGAAGTGGCTGCCAGGTGCTCTGGTACAACCTGGCTGCACTGGGTTTGAGCTTTTTCCTTCAGTGAATCTGACTCGCCTTGTACACAGCAGTATGAGGACAATAATGAGAAGCACAGTATTGATTTTCTATGAAAACACTACACTACTTTGTTGCATTTCCTTAACCTTGGCTTCCCTGAACTCAGAGCTGCCCAATTCAATTTTACTCTGTTGGATTCTCATGTCTCTCTCTCGCTCTCTCTCTCTAGGGAAAATTTCATTAACTCTTTTTTTTTTCCAGTGGTTGGCATCTGCGGTCCTGCCCGCAGTTTAGTTAGGGGCAAAAAAGAAAACACGGCTAAAGTCAACATCGTTTTTCCAAACGGCACTCTGTCAGTACTCAGAGGGATGTGAGAAGGTTAAATTTACATGTGCGGTTCTGACAACTTCCAAAATATGACTTTTTACGTGACAGATCTGCACTGTCACTTCTCAAACACTCATGAATCCAGAGCTCGCGGAGAGCAGCCTCCCGCTCGCAGACGAGCGTCGACAGCCTGTGTTTCACGCTGCGTTTTAAGCTCATTTGGGCTCAACAGTCTTGGCAGGTCAAAGCAGAGCTGTAAGCACCATCAGACTTGTCACTGAGCAGAGCTTTTGGGATGTTGGTGGTCTGTTTAACAGGCGTAACATTTATCCTCTGTCAGCCTGGCAGGTGGTTGAACCAACACTGTGCCTCTGGATGGAGCTCAAAGTTAAGTCCTGCAACCTATTTGCCTTTTGTCACCATGAGCGCTATTGTTATATCAACTATGATGGATACGTTTAGGAATCTTCAGTGTTCCACGGATATGACACGTTCAATAAAATTGAATTCTACATTCTAGCTGAAAAAAAGGCTGTCAGAAGAGAGCGGTGAATGCAGGAGTTTCTTCCTTATAGTCCAGACTACAGAGCTGCAAGTGTTCAGCCCCCTGCCCAGTGTGTAAACTCCTGATGTAAACTAGGTCGGTGCAGAGAGAGAGCGCGAGCGAGAGAGATGCTGCTGGGAGCGTTGAATAATTCAGCCAAGTCCACTGAGCTCTGATAACACGAGCAGAACAACAGCAGTATATGGGCTCTGTGCAGCCGGAGAAGTGAATCGCTTCATATGGACAATGCATTGCACCCTGTGTGCAGTCAGTTAGCTTCACTTGTGTTTTCAAATCAAAAAAATGTGCGTGCAAATGCTCAAAGTGAGCAAAATAAAGACAATACTTAGATCTGTATGTTACAGCCTGATTAGAGTGGTATTAAATCCTTCCTCCTAATTTTTAAACGAGCAAAGGGCAAACAAAAAAAAGCTTAAATGTCCTCCTCGTCTACACCCCAGCGTAAGGCTTTGATCAGCATAACCTGCCATATGTCAGAGTATGTTTACTGCACTCCTATTATATGCAGAGGTTGTTAACTTTTACAACCTCTTTTGAATGATGGGGGAAGTGCACACGTCTTCACAAAAAACTGTTGAGGAAATCTCCTTTTTTTTTCTTCATTGCTGACTTTCTGCCGTGTCTGCCAGATCCAAGTGAATTAGATGTGGATGCAGACGTGCTCATAAATCTTACAAACACTGAGGTAACGTGTTTCAGACTTGCTTACCAGGTGTAATTTGTCAAGAATGGGTAACTCTATTCTACACAGAGCGTGCGCCCTTCCACCTCAGTGGCGTGCTACAGCCGATAGGGCTCAATGTTCAGTGTGGCATCACTACATCAGGCCATGGAAGAGATGTCATCGAGACCAAGACAAGACAGTCCAGGCTTTTCTTCTGTATTTTCAGCTGTGATAAGTCGTTGTTGGGTTTTTTTGTTTGTTTGTTTGTTTGGGGTGTTTTTTTGTATTTTAACGATTCGGGTTTGCAGATAATATTTCCTTGAGTAGCATTTTGCAGATTTCTGTATGTTAAAATGTGGTATTGCAACACGTGCAAGACAGTCTATGATAACTTCCTGCGCTGCTGCCCTCCAAAGGACTGCAAATACCAAGATTCAAATAAAAAGCTGATAATATGCGTAACTGTGTGTGAATTGTCAAGTATTTTTTGCAGAATGAGCCAATCAGGGAGTCAGTCAGGAGGTAAATCATCCCTATTATCTTCACAAAACACTAACTGTAGGGAAAACATCTTCAGGGCTTAGGGATGCTGCAGTGACAGTAAGGTCTTATCACTGACTTTAACTGCATGCTAATTAAGGGAAACTTTCAGCCAACAATGCTGCTCTAATCTTAAGTAGATTCCCTTCAAGGAGTCTGATCTGTAAGCACAACACAGCTGAGGGAGCAGAGAAGACTGTCACTCTGATAAACAAGGAATTACCTCGACATATCTGCACGCTGCTACCTGATGGTGACGATTTACTGTATGTGTGATGATGTCAGAAAACAATGCAGAGAAATTACTTTCTCTTTTACTTTCTTTGCAGAGAAATGACCATAAGGTAAAATGATGAGGTTTTAGCTTGAATCACAGATCAGATTTGCCAAGTTTACCTTTCTTCTTCTCCTCCTCCTTCTTCTTTTTCCGCTGCTTCCTTTGTGGATTGCTACAGCAGATCATCTGCCTCCATCTCACCTTATCCCTAGCATACTCCTTTGTCACACAAACCCTCTAATAAACGCAGCTACAGGAGGCGGGGGGACAGTTTACTCCCAGTGACGAAGCCGAACCCTGGATAAATAGGGAGGGTTGCATTAGTAAGAGCATATGGCGTAAAATCCTCCCCAATTCAAACATGTTCATAAGAATGAAGTTTGTCATGTTAACACCTAATATTTGTGATATTGTGAACAAATCAGAAATATAGAGGTTATCCCTTGTTGGAGATGGGTGTAATCTGGGATACAACAAAATAATGGAGTAGGTAAAAACTGTGCTCTTTGGCTTTGCAAGTACTGTTAGGCTGCTACTTTCCTGTAGTGTTTATCCAACAAACATAACCTTTAACCTGTATCTTACATCTCTGCACCTGTGTTTTTTGTACTTTGAGAAAGGTTGAAATGGCAATACACATACACAATTCACCATCCAGTTTGTGTTTTGGAAAGTTCAATGTCAGTATTACTAGCTGATAATTCAGTAACTGTCTGGATTGCTTTGTTCAGATGTGATTAATCCCTGAAGTGTCCTAGGCACACAACACAGCTGCAGGACCATGGTTCAGCTGATGCTAAACTCTGACAGGTGGAGGAAGTTTCACAAGGTTTAGGCATAATAAAAAATGCTTTACTTGTTTAATCAAGGGGGGGGGGGACTTCTTCATTAGTTGTAGACGTAGATGAAACTAAGAGAAAAAGAAGCTGAATGAGAAAAATGCTTTTTGGGGGCTTTAAAAGCAAAGATTGTAATTTTTCATTTTCTTCTTCCTTTAATTTGTGAAACTTTTCTTAGATGTTCAAATTTAATTGAATTCCTCTCTCAATATCTGTGAGAGTAGTATTAGTTTTTAATACGCTTTATTGGAATAATACCTTTAAGGACTATAAAATTAAACAGCACAAGGCTGTTTATGCAGCGTAGTGTTGTAATAGATGAATCACAGTTTGAAGAAATTCGCTGCAGATGGGTGAAAGTTTCTTTGCAGGTGGCCCTTGCAGGGATATCTGAAGTGTGCATGATAATGGAGCTGAGTTACCTCCGCCGCCTCCACACCCCCACCGCTACTCTCTCTGTGGCTCTCTGCTCAACACACTCCCACACGCTACCTCCCGCTCCCTTTATACTCAAGTCTGAATCTTTTCTCCTCGCTCGTCCTCTCTGTCACATCGGCTCTGGACTGTCACAGAAACGGCTTGTGATCCAAACCCTTCTCCTGTTCTCTTCACTTACATAAATGCCACATACTGTTGGAACCCTGAACCATATTTTTAGACTGGCATAGACAGGGCCGATAATGATGCCAGCCATCAACAGTCCTATTATGTAACATGGACAGGGAGAGGCGGTTGCACATGCGTGACACTTTTTTTTCCCCAAAACCACACTATATTTTTCTATATCTGGCAGGTTTGTTTGAGGACAGGTACAAGCCTTCACATGCACAGTAAACACTGAGCTGTGTGTTTGTGTACTGCGTCCACACTGCAGTGCTAAAAGCGATCTTTCAGCAACCCACCACATACTATGTTGTCTGGCAACTCTGCAGCAAAGCCCAACACGGATGTTACTTTAGTGTTCAGCCACCTGTGAATGTTTTTTTTTTATGCCAGATCAGTTAAAAACCAAGAGTTTGCTTCATAAAAACTTTCAAAAGGCAAGACGATCTGTCAAATATACAATGCACATACATTTTAAAGGATTTAGGGATCCAGGAAGGTCTGTGAAGAAGGCCTGTGGGCTTTTCCTAAGGCATGAAAGATGTGACATACGTAGCTGTCTGGGTTTTATCAATTAAAGGGTACTTTCAGGACCATGGACAGCATCAAATTGGTGTTGCTTCCTCTACTGGGCATTCTGTACTTTTTCTGTACCTTCAAAAAGTTCTTGGAAGTGAAATACCTGGGGATGGAATCAGATCAACTTTCATATTCTCTCTGTTGTTTTGTCAGAGAGTAAAAGAGAAAAGGCAGGAAATCACTGACAGAAACGTTTCAGGGTCCTGTTCAGTATCACAGCAATAGAGGCTCTTTCTGTATTGAAAAGGTAGTTACATTTACCATTTAAAGAATTATTTAAAGCATTGATGAAGCAGGCAAATGCTGATGAATATGAAGCAAAACTGAAATGTTTAAGAATCTGTCATTATTCCACTGTTATCTGCAGTTCACTGAAAACTGGATGAATTAAGTACCAGTTCAATGAATAGAACTATTTGGGAAAATAAAACTTGAATAAAAGTCTACATGATCAAGGACCTTCAAGACTTTATTTCTCCACAGCTATGTGGAGAAATGTGTAGTAACACATTTGGAGTAACCAAAGGCTGATTTGATTTTGTCAACCTATAAATAATAACTTCAGCATTTATAATTACATGTATAAATATTACATTAAGATTACAAGACAGTATAAAACATGCCCATGACTTTGCTCAGGACCAAGTACCCGATCTGTGCAACAAAACGCCACACATAACTCTGTATGAAATAGAATCATAGCAAGAAAAGGTAAATGGACTGACACTTGTGTACCTGTGCTTTTCTCTCAACTGGAGCATTCCAGTTGGAGTGCTTTTAGCTAACATTCTAACACTTTTGCCCTAATGAATGCATCAGGGGCAACTTTAGGTGTCCAAGGATACTTCAGCATGCAGACTGGAGCAGCTCGGGATCAAACCTCTGACTTTCCGATTAGTAGGGGTGGGTGTGGCTCAGTGGTTCGGTTCCCCATCTGCTCATACACATGCATACCTCAAATTGCTCCAAACTGCTCTTCAGCAAGTTATGAATGTGTGAGAATGTTAGTTGGTTTATACCATTTTTATCATTCATAGCTTAGCATGTTAGCATAGCATATCACTAAAATGTCTTGATGCGTGTTCAAAAATCCAGGTACGTCCTGGACTACAGGTAAATCACTGTAGTCTTTATGCCCAGCTGGGAAGAAGCCCCAGGATATATCCAAAACCCACTGGAGAGATTATATTTCTTATCCGGCCTGGTCTGGGAACACCTCACCCAGCAGGAAGTGGAAAGTCTAGCTGACGAGAAATTTGTCTGGAATATCTTGATTAGTTTGCTGTCACTGCAACATGACCTTGGATAAGTGGAAGAGGATGGATGCTGTAGTCTTTCCACGAAAGATGTCTGCAGTTAAGTTATTAGCAGTCCATAAAAGATTGCAAAGATTTTTTTAAAGAATTTACCTCCTAATTCCCACCATTATGGCCTTGATTTTTACCCTTGACTGTTTACAGCATGCTAGAACAGTGAGGCAGTGGTGAGGTGTGTGGTATGAGTTACAGATAGGCTCAAGGTGGGCATACGGTTACATTAGGGATCATCTCTGAGCTCAGGGATGAATTTCCATGGAAATTTCCACGCAGATGAAATTGCGAATCTGTAGTGAGAGTAATGAGCAGGTGGAAGAGAACCTGGAGAGGTGGAGGCATGCTCTGGAGAGAAGAAGAATGAAAGTCAGTAGGAGCAAGACAGAATACATGTGTGAATAATAGAAAGAAAGGTGTAACAGTGGAGCTGCAAGGAGTAGATGTAGTGAAGTTAGATGAGTTTAAATACCTGGGATCAACCATATAAAGCAACAGTCAGTGCACAAGAGAGGTGAGGAAAAGAGAGGCAAAGTAGAGCAGGTGGAGACAAGTGTCAGGGGTGATTTGTGACAGAAGGATAGTAGCAAGAGTGAAAGGGAAGATTTATAAGATGCTGATGCTATGATGTATTCTTTGGAGATGGTGTCACTAACAAAACGACAGGAGGTCGAGTTGAAGATGCTAAGATCTTCACTGGGAGTGACCAGAATGGACAAGATTAGAAACGAGTACATCAGAGTGAAGTCTGGCTGAGATGAATAAATAGTGGATACAAAGGAAGTTGACACAGAGAATGCTCATGGATGTAGTGAAGGAGGACATGTAGAGGGTTGGTGTGACAGAAAAGTACGATAGGGTAAGATGAAGGCAGACGACCCACTGTGGGGAGTCCTAAAAGGAACAGTGGAAACGAAGAAGAAGACTGTTTTCAGCATACTTTCAAATGCACAAAGACATGCAATGGGACCATTAAAAACAAGAGTGGGTGTTTAGGGTGACACATTCTTTCCACAAAATAGGCAATCTTTTGTAGAATGTAGAAATTTGGAAAAGACAGAGGGAAAAAAGCACTAAACAAAGGATACACTTTTAAAACCCATGCTCTAGGGGGAAAAGGTTAGCACTAGCCTGGGAGCAAAAGAGTGAGTAAAAGGAGGGAACTGTAATATAAACATGAACAAGAGGCACATTTAAAAGGGAATTAACAGCAATAAATACAAGATCCAATAAACAGAATGTAGGTCAAGCAGAAGTTAATCAAACAAAACTGAAATGAACAGAGGTTTCAGCGTGACACTTCAGGATGCTGACAAACAAACCAAGTTTAATGCAGGGATTGATTGCCGTGTGTTTCTCTCCAAATGAAGCTTCTTACCGAGCAGGTAATTAGGAAGTGAGCAGATGCTAGTATTGAGCGCTCCGAGCGCCTGAAAGAGAGGCAGTAATTGTTTTCTGTTGATTACATGGCCTTTTGACAGAAAAATGGGTCACTGCAGCAGTGACCACTGGCTTGCCTGAGAAGACCTTCCAGGACACTGTTATAACAGTTAATAGTGGGGAAGTGAGAGGATCTCCAAAGCTGATTTCACGTCCACATGTAAAACACGTGGCTGTATAAAGTGCCAACATGCTTTGCTTTTAACATGAAGTAGCATTTATGCAACTTATATACTTTTTCATATTTATTAAAGTCATGGTTTTTGCTGTTATTTGCTCTCATATGACCAATAGTTTGGTATTTATAATAATCTGACAGGTTACTTGTGTCACTGTTACACTCACATACTTTCACTTTAAACTATAGAGTTCTTTTTTTGTCCTTTCCTTTCTTTTTTGTCTATTTCCTTGTGTCTGCTTCAGTATTTCAGTGGTAAAATTTTGCTTTTTTGTTTAAAATAGTGTGAAATGCATTGTTTTTCTTAAATAACTATACTATTACTAAAGGTATAATTTTGTGAAATCCCATAGAAGGAGCTCTAAGCTTTTCTTTTTGTTCTTTTTAAAAATAAAAAATGCATTTAGCTCATGAAGAGTAACAACTTGTCCTGTGCATGGATCGGCATGGAAGACACCCTAATTTGCTTTTGTTGAATACTAGCTCCATCTGCTGGTTACAGTTTCACCACTTCTAGATATCAGCAGGCAGTCCTCCCTTACAGCGACCTGTCAGACTCTTATGTTAAGGAGAATTCGTTAACTTTAAAGGTTTGCAGGCTTGTCGCCGCTTCATCTCTGTGACGTACTTTTACCGCTATCACAAAAGCAAACGCTTTAATTTATGCTTGGTAATGTAGCAGATTAAGAGCTCAAAGATAAATACAGACGCTCCTTGTTCTTTTACTGCACTTCAACTCCTCTTGGTTGCACTGACTGTTGCCCTGACAACCTTATGTCACCCTGTGAAAGTTACAATATCCCTCTGTCTCAGCTCCGCTCATCTGCTCAGCTGATTACGTCTACAGTATGTGACCCTGAACAGCCCTTTTATCTGACTGTGAACCAATTTGGCTTCCTTTCCCTGTAGAAAATCTGTAATCTATCCATGACTTCAGAGGCATTATATGGCTTTGGATTCATTTCCTGCAGACTTACTCTAATCTAGGGAACTACTACATCCCTAACCTTAACCTTAAGGCATGCCGTCACCTTTAAATTTAAGGATTTATGTTATAGCGACTTGTTTATGTTCATGAAAGGAAGCCATGTGCCCAGAATGTAACAATGTAAACAAAATGAGGTCCCCACAACATGAGTAAGACCTGCTCACCACACACACACACACACATTTTCTTGTCTATCTTTGTGAGAACATTCAGCAGTGTGATATATTTTCTAGCCCCTTAACCAAGTCCTAGGCATCCAACTAAGAAGTGCGTTTGGTTCACTTGTTTAGGCTATACTTTAAACCTATTAAATTTACTTCTAAAACAGTAAAAGCATAACAGTGCCTCAGTATTTTGCTTATGTTGGAAATGTTGGCATAAGATCCCATATACACATGTGGATTTTTCTGTCACTGAAGGAAGTCTGGATCTGATTATTGTGAGGCAAAATCTGAAGTTATATAAAAAAAAGGATTTTTTTTTTTTTTATATCGTGATGATGAATCAATTTATATGACGTGGTCTTGCCAAAGACGGGTGTGGTCTTTTGTGAGGCTGTAGGGAAATATTTATATAATCATATTTTTTTCTATTAAAGAAAAGGGTCTGATTCAATGTGGTCCCCATTAAGACATCATTTAGGCTATGAAAAAATAAGAAGGAATAAATTGCTTTACAATGTTGTGGTGTGTAGATCCTGTTGACCCTGTCCTATTAATGCTTGTCTACTGAGGAAAGAGGTCCAGGCAGTTTTACTGGAATGCCTATCAGCGGGCAGCTGGCTTGTTAAATACTCTCCAGAGATTTGGTTTTGGGGTTGTTGTTTTTTTACAAACATATGGCAGTTTGTTTCCTTTTTTACTCAAACACAACAACAATGCTTTTATTTGTTGTCCTCCAAATGGAGCAGCTGAGTCATAATAATTAACATTTTTCACATATGATGTTCTGTTGTTGGGAGGGAACAAAGGACGTTTGTTTCCACAGCACTGCAAAAACAACTCACATGTCTGCTGATTCAGAGTTTGCATAGGATATGATGTACAAAGCTAAACTAAATCCAAGGTCAGCGTTTCATAAATGCTTTTCCCAGTCTTTTAAACTTCATCCATACTGGAGAAATATTCTTGAATCTGGAAGAAGTAAGAAAAACCACAGTTATGTAGCGAGCTGGGCCGTGGCTTCTATTTTGTGGCAGATCCTCCCCCTCGTCTGGAAGCTGTTGAATTTTTCTCCAGATGTGGCGGCCCGATCTCTTTAATGATACACCAGAGTGCAGTGCAGGCGGAGAGTTAACAGAAGTAGAGGTTGAAAATAACATAAACGAGACTGCTCGAGAAGCAGGGCTGGAAAGTAAGCTTGTTGTTTAAGTTTTATGTTTGACTACTGTCGAAAAACAAGACTTATTTTCATTTAAGGAGATTTAATTTACATTTGGGAGAGAGAGGCAACATCTGCAGTATACATGCAATTTATTGCACAATCGGGAAGATGTCTCAGTTTTCCAGCTTAGCTCTGAATCTCCATTTTTTTCCCCTAAAAGGCAATCTCTGAGATTATCCAATCTTTGGACAGCATCACTGAAATGGAGAGAGTCAGTAGTAGGAGGTTTTCATACTACTGTAAATGTGATCAGGATGCCACACAGGCTCTTCTGTCATGATGAGATGTAGCTAACTGCAGCTGAGAGTGTATGGAAGAAGAGCTATTTTTATATTTCAGTATCATTTTACTTTTAAAAGTTTGCAGGTTAAGTAAGATTTGCCGACATGCTGCGTGTGTTCTCTAATAATCAGTGACCAAGACAGGAATTTCCTCAATGAGACATTTGAGACCTGCAGGCCGACTTGCTTTTTTTCTACTCTCACATTGCCAATTTCCTAAACGACAGGTGTCTTTGACTTGGTCAGCCTCCAGAGAGAACAGGTTGCACAGCTGTCTGGCACACACTTGCATGTGCACACACACATACACAAGTAAGAAAAGAGAGAGAGAAAATGAGGCATTTAATGAAAGATGGCAAACAAGTTTTTTTTCTTTGCTTTGGTGCACTCTGGGTTTTTGTTGGACAGCTTTGGCACTGAGGTGCTCCTGTCATGTCTTTTGTATGCGCAAGTGGACCAAACAAAAGCTTATTGAGGAATCTCTGGGAAGCCTGAGCTGTTGGAAAGGAATGCCCTCTCTCATGGTCCAGCACTTTAATCTTAATCATTCACTGGAGGAGGGGGGCTCCTGCATCAGGGTGACAGGAATTCACTCACTGTTGGCCCCAATAAAATCTATTAGGTGAAGAAGGGAAATAGGCTGGTCATGTTTCTGATACAGACAAATTGGACTAATTCTTCCTGTTAGCCTTTCAAAATGACTCCCTATCATTAAAGGGAACACGTGAATATTTACGTATATTTCCCTTTTTTGGGGATTGGTTGCTTAAATCCATGAGAATACACAGGCAGATGTTATTTTTTTTAGCAGTAGACACAATGGAGGATGTGTGTTTCCCCCTATAAGAAGGCGGAGTTTTCTCCCTGGGGTCCTGAGCCAAACTTGGTTATGTAAGGGATACACAGTTTCTCATCTTGATTTGGAGTTACTCGAAAGTTTACTGCCGTTTATTTTAACAACCTGTCTGTAGAAACATTTTAAAGAAAAGCTTCGTTTTTTGCCAAAGAACTGCCTTCCTATCGTAAAACTAATTGAAGACTGACCTTAACCACTGCCAAGGACCACGCTTTTGTTGGTTAATATTCAACTGCAAAAGCGCTTGCCGTGCCTCAGGAGCAATTTGGAAATGAGACTACACTAGCAGCCCAGACACACGGACATGGGCTCGGGTACAAGCCGAGGAAAAAGAGTCGCACCTGCTTGTGTCAGCGAGGTAAACGTGACCAAAACGGGGACCGATGTCGCTTCACCTCAAAAGGACAGCCGTCTGTTCAAGCCTCTTAAAATTCACTCAGTTTTGCGCAATGTGCGTAACCGCGCGCAACCTGACTGCCACAGCGAAGGACAGGATTCGGACTTTTCTGGGAATGAGGAGGATATTGATGGAGAACTGGACACAGTTATGGCAGATTACACAGAAAGAGAGAGCGCTTCGGTAAAGAAGACCCCTCCGAAGAAGACGTTCATCAGATCCAAAACATACGGACTGTGTCATTTCAGCCAGGAGGACGCTGAAGACGACTTCAGCTCTGCTCCGAGGCTCCGAGCGTCAGGAAGAGACCAAGAGCCACGTGTCGCACACAGTGTGTCAAGAGATGTAAACAAGAAGGGCAACTCTGCCTTCGCACACGTTAAAAAGCACACATCTGGGTGTACCACCGAGCACAATGTAAGGACTTTTAAATTTCTACTTTTAAGTACTTTTGCCAGATTGTAATCCAGTTTATGAGAACAAAAGTATGCTTTTAAAGTAACAATAACCGCGAGTTATTATTGAATGAAACACATAATATCCATCCTTCCCTCTCTGCTTTATGTCAGTCCTCCTCACAGGGCTGTTTGACAACAGAGGCTTTGTCGGAAGACGTCCCCACATCAGAACAACAACCGTAAGTAGGCAACTTAAATAAATTATTCATTCCTGACCTCAGTGGAGGAAAAATGCGCAGAGCCAGATCAAATTCACCTTAAAGGAATCGAAATACCAAATCCATTATTCTCAGAGCGTATCAGATACGCCAGATGTTTGCAAGCAGGGGAGAAACAGACAAGTGTCTATTGTTGAAGAATGCCAAAAAGAAAAACATTCATATTTCCAACTTTATTCCAACTTTCTCACAGCGCCATTTTTGTTTTGTTAGTTTTGTTTTGTTTGGGCCTCTACACTCTGAGCGTTGGGTTAAACTGTTTAAATATGTGTCACATTTTCTGTTTGTAATCTTCACCTTCCTGATGTGGGTCTCTACATTTCCCAGGACGTTTGATAGCTGCCATGGCTCTTCTCTCACCACGCCAGTCATCCTGTACGATGGATCAGAAGAGGAGCTGATGGATACCATTGAAAGAGAGTTTAGTTGACCCTCCGAGCTAAGAAAGCTCTTTTAGCAAGCTCTCATGACAGGAAACCGTTTGTATTCAAAGAAAGGGAACCAGGGTTTATTCTGACAAATTTCCTGCTTGCTGGAAAGGCTGCACAATCTATATTTATGCAGGGTTGCCAGGAAAAAAATAATGAACACAGTCTGTGTTGAACTTAAAACAGCATCACTCCCAGTCTGTGCATTTAGCCAAGTCTTATTTAACAAGATGCAGCAGTAATTGCAGAGTTAAAACACCAGCTTGAATATGTGCCAGGAAGTTCTCCTCACACTCACAAGGGTTGGGTTTCTGAAGCAGGTAGGGTGTTACTGTCCAGCTCGACTCCTACTGAGCACTCATTTGCTACCTATTACTAACATGGTTTAACATGTCTGTTTAATGAGACAACACAGACCCTTTCTGCCAGTTCTGTAAATGTCAGCAGGAGAGGTACATGCTTGTGATCTTTTAGCAGTAAAGATGGACTTGTTTCCACCAGCGGTTTTGTGTGAGCATAAAGTGTTCAGGGCTTTAGTTTCTCATGTAGCAAACCCTGCCAAGGTATGAGCAGAGAATGTTTACCTAACATTTCCTTCCTGACCGCAGCTCCTGCACTTTCTCCACCCTGCGAGAATGTGGCTACAGAGAGACTTTTAGTTGGGCAAAGTCTGTTTCTGCTGACACAATTCAGCCATTGAAACACTTCAAAATAAAAGCCTGCTGCCACTTAGTGGCAGAATGCAGAAGTTGTGTGCATGAATACAAACGTGAAATTTTATCAAACTTTTTAGAGGAAATTTCCAATATGAAAATTTGGAAGCAGAGTTAAAAAAAATTTGTGTGTGTTTGAAATAAAAAAGCAGAAAATGTCGAGTTGTTGGTCATGTGACTACTCTGGGAGAAAACGTGTCTGTAGCTGCTCTGTTCTGCTGACTGAGTTATCTGCGTATTGTAATAATCTGCATCAGGCAAATCAAAGTGTCAATCTGTCATTTATTCAGCGCAGTCATCGCAGGGACTGTAGGCAGACTGTACAAAATAAAATATTAATTTGTAAAACAATAAAGGAGAAATATAGCACTTTAAACAGCATGGCATTCAAGGTCTTTTTAGCTAGTCATTTGCTTTTTCGAAGGCCTGTAGAAAGAGATCCTTCTCTGTAAGAGCTTCAGTAGCTTGCGAGGCAGGAGAGGAAGTTGATTTCGGAGCACCTCGTTGTTTCTCACATTCTTTGCAATGTAATCCTCACAAATCCTGTCAGGAGGAGGAAAAAAAAGCCTGTCAATTCTCATTTCTATTTTGGGAGACGAATGCATATTTAAAGTAACGTGCCCTACAAAGCAGCAGATACTTAGGACAGCAGATATTTTACTTGTCTCTAACAGAGCTGCTGCAGGACAGACTTGTTTGTAGCAATAAAGTGAGAATCACGGTAGGTCAGGCAAGGCTGATGGCGCCTGTGAAAACTCCGCCTCCATCCCACTTTACATCCTATTCATTTTGCATCGGACTTAATAAGTGCTGCAATGCTCTGTGTCGTACAAGGGATCTCGCTTTTACTTTTCTTGCCTTAGTTTTTTGACATCTTGCTGGTAAAGGTATCACAGAAAGTTTTTTTACCTAAACAGGGGATATGGTTGCGTCTGAAAAACAAGTGCATCATTGCAGTGACCCTGAAAAGAAATGCACAAGGTTTACATAGGTTCACATCCATAGACATATTTGTAGTCTTCATTTATTCACAAAACTATGTTCATTAGATCAGTTCCTTTAGCAAACATTCTCCGTAGGTTTTTTAATGCCTCATTGTCAGGTGTAGACTGCTCTGTAGAGAGAAAGAGACCTGATGCCTTACAAAGCAAGATTAAGGGCTTAGTTAACTTCATGGTTAACGCTGAGTTTTCAGTGTTAGAAAGGCAGTTCACTTCATGTGAGGGTACACTGCCACGGTAACTTGTACTTCAGACCTAAGGGGAGTACTACAAATCAGGATTAATGGGTTAATTTGCGAAGTCTCGAAATGGGCTGACTTTTTTAGTAATCTATGTTGAAAACACCCAGACAGGAACATGTTCGGTTTGAAATCATCATAAAGTTCCAATTTTTTCCCTATTCTATTAATTCAGTTTGCTTCAGTTTTATTTATATAAAGTACTTAGTGTACTAGAAACAATCCCACAACACTCTATGAGCAAGTATGTGGCGACAGTCGGAAAGAAAAATTCCCTTTTAAGAAGAAGAAATCTCAGACAGAAACCAGGCGTAGGGAGGGGTGACCCTTCCACCATGACCAGAAGAGGGAGAGGGGAAATTTAGAAGGGAGCCAATATAGGGCAGCTCATAAGGGAGAAATATGGTCTCTCTTTCAAGTCCCTGTCAGTACACTCTCTGCACCACTTTGGATCAATTGGCTTTTCAGGGAGCTTTTGGGGCAACCTGATAATAATGAATTAAAATACAGGAGCCTCAAAGTAATAAAGCATTAAATGAAATGTAAATTCTGGTGATTCTGAAATTTTACAAATATTTTATACTCGATTTTAATCAGTTGCTAACACTCGTTTACACATCTGGAATTGCAGCTACTAGAACACAGAGCAGAAACTGTTCAGGCTTTTTATAACCAGGAACACTTATTCAATCAATAAAACCTGCTTCACTTTGATCTGCAGACAAACTAACTAACCTCTGATATAGCTGTGTTGAACTTGCTACCTCATATAGCACTCTGACCTGCTCTGCAGGTTATGTTTCAGTTAAGAGATAAACAGTACAAAAATACCACCTGATCACAAATCAATTCTCTGGAAAACAGTGTCACCATTCCTGGAAGAGCCCATGTAAAGGCAGATCTATAGTTTAAAAAGACTGTTTAAAGTCTATGTTTTTTTGTTATAAGCATTAATAAAAAACATAGATCGTCAAAAACAAGCTCTAATTTGCATTGGCTGCAGCCATTCAAACCCACTTACACAGTGCTGCTTCGGCTGCATTTGTGTCACCTTTAGCCGATATTATATGTTCAGATTTTTCATATTTTCCTAATATGAAGAAAAAGTTTGCCCTTTCTTTCTGAAATATGCCACTGTGCTACCAGCAGACTTGTCCATGTCTACGATTGTTGTCTTTCATGTCATAGCTTGGAAGCGCTGGGTTGACTTAGTTAATTACCACCTTTGTTTGTGTCAGTGGAAGTGAAGCCAGATAAGCAAATGATAACTGTGCACGTTGAACTTGCTTCGAAGTACAAGCCCCTGCAGTATAGAGTAAACCCTGTTTAAATTTTACATAACATACATGTAAACAAAAACATAGTTTTCATGTTGCACCTGTGTCATGATTTCCAAAGACGTGGAAAATTAAACTAACTTCACCTTTGTTTTTAGCTTCTACATGCGTCTCCCTCTGATACTTACAGTGTCAACAAGCAAGATGTAGTCACAACTTCCACCAAACACAATCACATCAGCATCTTTGCCTGGATTAGCTGTGTGCCACAACCTTAAACAGGAGAAGGTACCACTTAAAATCTGATCACAGTTTACAGCAACGCTTTATAACGTTTGTTCAGAGTAATAAATATTACATTCATAAGTTGTTACCTTGGCTTATTCTTAAAGGGATGCTCTAACTCTTTCCACTTCTTTGTTTCGACATCAAGCAACCACCCATCACCTAATCGAGCAAGGTTTGTTTTACTAAGAAGAAAACAACTAGAGGACATAAAAGGACCAAAGCAGCAAAGGAAATAAACTTGAATAAGAGGATGCATTTTCTTACTCATTGGTTTGCAGTCAACACTCAGACCTCCAAACAGGAACAAGGTGTTGTCTGATACTGCTGTGAGTGTGTGCCATGATCTCCCCACCGGAGTTGGGGACAACGGGATTCTGGAAAACCGATTTGGCATGATACACACAGTTAACTTAAAAACTCACTGTGAGCTCAGGTTCTGCATACACCACATGACAAGGTACAGTATAGCAATGACACATGGCTACATACATTTCTGACCATGTCCATGATTCAAGGTTTAAGCAATGGATGTCATTTGTCCTGGTTTCCTGCATTTAAAAAACAGCACAAGTAACTTTCTCTGATCAACACAACATGCATCCATAAACACTACATCGAAAACCAACTGGGACTCTTACCATAACTCTACCTCCACAAATGTATCCTCTGTAACCGAGCGCAGCACTGCCATGGGCTGCCCTTGGAGCAGGAGCTCGGCCCTGCAAGCAAAAACAGTGTATAGTACTGTGCAAAAGTCTCAGGCTACTCCAACATTTCTTTATTTTTTTGCTTCCAGGGACCCAGATGTTATTGGAATTGTTTTTAAAGTTCTTGATGAGTTCTCCAGACTTTCTGAAAGTCAAAGTTACCTTTTCTGTACAACATTGAGTGTCTAAGAGCATTTCAACCAATGGTGTTTTCAAAATAGATAACATTATGAACACAGAAATGTACTACCTGATTTTGTTTCATTTACTTATTTTTTAGCCATTCAGTGATAGACTTTCTAATGTGATCATTGTCCCTGCTGCATAACCCAAGTATGCTTGAGCTTTGGTGCACAAAACTGATGATCTGACATTTTCTACTCAATCTGCTCTCCATTAATTTCGGTAAGTCATCCCAGTCCCCAGACCATCACACTACCACCACCATTTTTGACTGTTCTGTATTGAAATGCTGTGTTAGTTTTATGCCAGATGTAAAGGAATTCAAACCTTCCAAAAAGTTAAACTTTTGTCTCACAGAATATTTTACCAAACATCTTTGAGCTCATCAAGTTTCTCCTTGGAGGTCTCCCATGAATGCTGTTTTTGCCCAGTTTCTTTCTTATTGTTGAATCATGAACTCCTAACTGAGGCTAGTGAGGCTGGCCTCTCTCTCTAGATCTCTAGATGTTTTTGTGACTTCTGTTCTAACCTCCTGGATGAGTCATCAATGAGCTCCTAGAGTAACTTTGGTCAGCTGTCCACTTCTGGGAAGGTTCACCACTGTTCCAAGTTTTCTCCGTTTGTGTATAATGGCTCTCATCGTGGGTCACTGGATTCCCAAAGCCTTATAAATGGCTTTTCAACCCTTTCTAGACTGACATATGTCAATAATTTGACTTTTCAGTTGTTTCTGTAGCTTTTTGAGATCTTTTAGCCAACTTCACTTTGTTAGACAGACTATATTTCAGTGATTTCTTGAGCCAACAGGTCTAAAGGTCTTGGGGTTTGATAGTGAAATTGAACTCAGATTGCGGTTTATCACAGTTAACTCCTTTTTAAAAAGGGGAAAATTCTGTTTTTCAGGTAGGTTTGGATAGCCTTTTTCCCTTAATAAATGAAATCATAATTTAAAAACTGCCGTTTGCGTTTACATTGGTTATCTTTGTCTGAAATTCCAATTTGTTTGATGATCTGTAATGACGATCATGTAATATGAAAGTAAATCAAATATGCAAAAAAACCAGCAAAAGGGCAAACCCTTTTTCACACTGTACATGGTAGCATTTCTTACAGATTGCACTGGATAAGAACAACACGCATAGGTGATGATGAAATATTGCATCAGCTGTTTCTGTTCAGCTGTGTAAGCATGCCCTGCAGGAGCTGCAGTCAAAGATGTTCCACATTTCTTATACACTGTCTCATCAAAGTGTTGTATAAAGATTGCATGTGCTCAATTTTGGAACATTTTGAGAGCAACAGTCAAACATGCCTAGCCTTAGGTCTTAATAATTATCTTTTATTTATATTTCCACTTGTGAAGTTACTAATTAAAGTTTTATAGCATCAGGGGAAAAATCCCACACATGAAATTCCTGACTTCAGTCAATACCAGCATGAATTAATCTCAAACTGACTCACGTGGGTCCGCGGTTCACTCCAGCTGGACTGCATGGGGTCAAATATGTGAACTTCATTGTTCCATCCCCAAAAGACATCTCCCACCTGGCAATAACAAAAGAGCTAAGCAGGTGTAAAGAAGCTAACTTTTCTAACAAAAACCTTCAAAAAAATCTCACAGAGACAGCTAACAGACTTGTAGTGAGTAACAAAAAACCTACCCATGAAGTTTCATCCACAATAAAGCTTCCACTCCTCCGGTCGAGATCACTCAGTAGTTTGTGACCATAACCACCAAAGTAGGCGAGCCTGGAAAAATATCACACAAAAAAATAATTTCCAATTAACATAAAATTATACATCCAATCAAGAACAGACGTAACGCTGAATAGTTTTCAAAACTCAACACAGGTTGTGTTTTTGTTCGGATGATGACTTTAAGATAAAGAATGCTAAAAAGATGTTGAAAGCCTGACAAAACCTGGATTTAACGTCAAATCCAAAAACAGTAAAACCAAGATTACAAGATTAACTTGTTAACAAAAAATGTTGATTGTGTGGACATCCAAATCTGCTCGGAAATTGGTGCAGGAAACAAAGACACATGGATAGCCTCTTCACTTCATGTATCAAAGTAAGATCAAACACCCAGCATTCAATTTAAAAAATGAAAAAGACACGGAAACCTAATTTATCTATTTATCTGTCCATTTTCTTTCACTTTTCCAAACCAGCGTCATGCGGGGAAAATTCAGTATCTAATCCTCAAAATTTCTTTAGTACCAGTTTTTGACAAGTAATCTTAAAAATAGATTTTAGTTCACAACTACTGATTTCCTGTAGTGATTTATGTGGTAACAAAATGCTGAAAATTAAACTTGATTAAAATTTCACTGTGCTCACCGTCCATTGTAAACCCAGCAGGACAATTTGTCTCGGGGAGAGGGGGCTGAGCCAAACTCATGCATTATCCTCTTCCATGTATATTTCCCATCTTCCAGGTTGACGCCGTACATCTGTAGGATGAGAAACACTGATCAAATCTTCATTCCTTTATCTCTTTGCTGCATTTATTTATCAACATTTAACATTTTCTTTCAGCGTCTTTCCGGTCTTTCCACCTTAAGTTCATGCCCATAGATACTTCTGTTTCGCACAACATTATAAGGTTTATGTGGAGTTTTTGACCACTAGAGGCACTACAGAGTAATCTTTAAATGATCAATACTTCCAGCTACTGATCATGGACACAAAAAACATAAAATGTACATTATTTTTAAAACACTATCTCTGCAAATTTTACATAAGGAAAGAAAGCATCGGGAGTGCTTGCTAAACCTTAAGCATTCACACAATGTAAACATAACTATGTTTACAAAAAAAACACGTGTCATTAACAGTCACTTCCTCAGATATTAGTCAAACCTGATTGGTCTGTCCATTGTCATCACAACCTCCAAATATGTACATGTGTCCATTCATGTAGCAGCTGCAGGTCCCAGACATGGGGGGAGGGACGTCCCCATCCATGTGACACACCTTCCTTCAGAAAAATGGAAAAAGAAAAGAAAAATGCAGAAAAACTGCTTATATTCACTCACAACTCAGAAGTCAAACAGCCCCAGGAGAGTGCTTGTAAGTTCAAACATAGCTGAAATGTCATATGACTCCAACACAATTTCCACGAGTTGAAAAACAGAGTGAAAGTCAGGGCTTAACAGGCATTGGTATTTTTTGTTTTGCAAACAGAAGCAAGCAGGAATTTTTTCAGTCTTCTTACCAAATACCTGCGTCTAGTTCATACACCCAGATTTCATCATTAGGTAAGAAAACTTCTTCCTCAGCAACAGACTGGAAAGAACAAAATAATTAAATAAATTAAGCACTTTAGCATAACGTCTCATTTCATTTTTATATTTTCATCTGTCTCCAGAGAAGTGTCAGGTGTTTGAGTCAGAAATGAAAAACAAAATTAAAATTAAACTAAAAAAAATATTTTATATTAACAGATGTTTAATCACTACTGACTTATTAACATATAAGAAGCATTATAATACAGGTGCAGGCGGTGGAGTTAGGTCATGTGGTTTGGGAAATGAAAGCAAAAAAAAAAAAGCAAGAAGCTGTTACATATAATAATGCACAGCAGTCCTCATTTATTTATGAATGTATTTTTATTTTTAATTTTACTAGGTATAAATTGGCATATACAGTTAATGCCACCATTTAAATATCACATGTTTAATACAGTACTGGAGAAATTTCCCTTCTCTTCCTTGTCATTTGTGTCTTTTATGTTTCAGTGTTTTCTCACCATATAGCCTCCCCATACATACAGGAGATTGTCATGCAACACAGCAGTATGTCCGCTTCGTTCCCGGGCGACCAGCTCCGAGCAGTGCCTCTCAAAGGCGGAATCCATAACTGACTGCTATTTACACACAGAGACGTGAAGGCATGCACTTGAACCTAAAAATCACACAAAAAAGGAAAAAATGTCTAAATGTCTCACCTATGCTCAACTATATGTATTTACGAGAACAAAGGCAACAGCTAACTGTGAGTAGAAACTCGAACCATCCTACTGTCTTCGGTTTATGCTAAATATTATTTGGGTATGCGAAAAGAAAAAAATGGTAGTCTACTAATTCAACCGACAAAAGCTCGGAACAGGTTAATACATAACCACAGTACAAAAACACTGAAAAACTAACGTTTAAATAACCATACTTAGTGCATACTCACGGGACGCAACGCGCTGTTAGCTGTCGGATATTATTTCTTCATGTTTTTAAACCTACATATTTTGGACAAGAAAGCCTCGGTGCCAAATACTGTAAACACAGCTACAAAATAAAATACTACTTCCGGTGAACCTCTTCCAGCATAAAATTTCTATTTGTTTTTTTTTTTTATCTCACAATAACTCGGAATTTTGAAGTTATTGAGTCAAAATTTCGAGATATTAAGCCAAGAATTTTACTCTTGGACAGCATTTTGTCTTGTTATTTATTTATTTATTTTTGTATAGATTTTTGTTTTGGTTTTGTTTGTTTCAAAAGAAGACCCAGAAAGGCACAGTTGTTCAGCTTGTACAACATGGACAGTTTCTCTGTCCATCCATTCATAAGCACTAATAACCAGTACTTATGACTAATTACACTATATAGTCAGTAATATATTCAAAAGGATTTTTTTTATAAACTTGAATTAAGGCCAAACAAACAAATATTTTCCAAAATCAATTTCGAAATCAAAAAATACCATGAGACAAATCTACAGTTTTGGAGCAGAATTGTTTGTGTCATCGATACAGTTAATTTGTGGCAATAAACAATTACTAACGTATGGTTCACTATGGTAGCTTACTGACAAATAATGAAACTACTATGTTTTATATAATTATCACAGTCTATAAATGGCAGTAAAATATAAGGTGACACGTGATAGAGTAATTGTATTCTGTTTTGTCAAATCACTATTAACATGCTAAGAAATATACAATATAAACAATGTAACACCTTTTGCGCTTCGTTTTGATAACTTCTGTTATTATTGCTATTATTTTTGTTATTCATAAATAATTTATCCTTAAAAAGCTAGGTGATGTTTTATGCATCTTTAGCCTGTATTAAAAAACACAATAATGGAAATTAGAATAGACTTAAAAGAGAAACTCACAGTAAAAAAAAAACATAATTTTGTGAAAATGATTCGGCAGATTTGTTTTCAAGTTCGCTTTTTTTAATAAAATAGAGGCGGCCCCTAAGACGGAAGTGACGACACTTGCGGAAGTTTGCGGAAGTTGACATTTAGCGCCAAAGCTTGAGTCGGAGCAGAAATAATCATGGATGTTGCACGCAGAATAAAGACGAAAGTGTCTTCTGGCTTCAAGATGAGAGGACTTATACTGCGCCCGTATGTATTCTTGTGTAGATAAAAATGTTTTTTTTCTGCTTTGAAAACTTTCGAAAACACAACGACGTCTTTTGTTTCATCTTGAAGTTACGAACAGGCAGCTCGCTGTGCAAGCCTTCTGTATTTTGCCTTATTAAATACAGAAAAAATGTTTTTAAAAACGAACAAAGAAAGCTTTTTACACTTTTGTTAGACTTCATTTTTATTGGATGTGCACATATAATTCGATGTAGTTGGACCGTGTTTAGTCATGTAGTTGTTATCTTTGTTTATTTATTTGTTGATTGGCTTCTTCTTGTTCTGCGCTCCAGTGAGGCCAGCAGGTACCTTGTAGAGGTGCTGGAGTCCGTCAGTCATTCTGAACTTGATGATATTATTGAAAGGGTCTTGGATGCAGTGGAAAAACAGCCATGTGAGTGCAGTACAGCTTGTTGTGTGCTCCTATGTTTGTGCTCCCATGTGAGTTTTTTCAGACTGTGACTGTACTGATTTTTCGCGCAGTGTCCTCCAGCATGATCGAGATGTCCGTGGTGGAAAGTGCCGTGCAGGATTGCACTCAAACTTGTGACGAAACAATGTAAGTTTAAAAAAATAGCATTGTTCTAATATTTTTGGAAGGACTCGGGGTGTCCTTTGTACATCGACTGAAATGAAATATTCACTGGACTTATTACTCATGTAGAAGCTGACACAGTATGCTTAATTAATTGATCATAAAGCATTTTAATATAATGAATGCCGGTAAAAACTAAATGCTGGGACAGAAATCATTCAGTTGCAGGTTCTTTGTAGAGTAAGGTTGGGATTAACTTGTTTACTTATATGAGTCGTCCCTTCCAGAGATAATGTTTTCAACATAATTGGAGCCTTTGATGTGCCCAGATACATTTACAGTGTGGAGAGGAAGAAATTTGTACCGTGAGTAAAACAACTTTGGTTTTTTTTTTCTCTTTTGTTTTAAAGTTAATGTAAATTATTGTTTAAATATAAATGTTTCTGCCGTTTTGCAGACCGCAGTGTGTCTGGCAAAGATTGTAAAGCTTTTATTTTGACTTTTGACTTCCATCCAGCATCAGTATGACCAGTCATCCAGCCCCCAGTCTGTGTGGCCTGGCCAGAGAAAAAGCTGAACTCTTCAGGGAGCGCTATACAATCCTTCAGCAAGTCAGTAAAATCTGTCTCATGATTCCAGGCTGACCTGCTGTCTTTGCTGCCATTTTTAATATGTATAGTGTGCATGTCGTATTCATTTCTGCAGCGAACACATCGCCATGAACTCTTCACCCCGCCAGCGATAGGAGCTGCTGTTGAAGAGGGTCAAAACAAATTTCAGGTATCACATCTAAGCTACTGTAATGGACACTGTGTTAAACGTGTATTACCTCATGTCAGCTATTTAAAAAAACAAAACAAATTTAACTAACCATTTTTAGCATTATTTGTGTTTCCTAGCTGAAGACGGTTGAAGCATTGCTTGGTAGCACAGCTAAACTGGGAGAGGTGATTGTACTTGGTATGATCACACAACTGAAAGAGGTTAGTGATCCAGATAAATATAAGAGATTATGTTTTGTTTTGTTTTCCATTTCACTGAATGCGATGAAAATTGTGACTTTATGTTCAGTTTGAGGATTTTGTTGTTGTTGTTGTTGTTTAATCTGGTTCATTTAACATTTGAAAACCATTCTTTTCAGGGTAAATTTTACCTGGAGGACCCAAGTGGAACAATACAGCTGGACTTGTCCAAAGCAATATCCTTTGATGTTAATAAAAGTCCTTCATATTATGCAAAATCACATGGAATATAAAAGATAAATTCCTTAGCTCCACTCTCACCAGTTTCATAATGGCCTCTACACAGAATCCTGCTTTGTACTGGCAGAAGGTAAGATAATTATTCTAGTAAAAATGGCAAAATGTGGATTTTATACACACATCCAAGCCTATTTGTGAATTTGCAACTCACGGTTTGTTTTCTAGGTTGGTACGAGGACTCTGTGTTCCACGTCAATGGTTTCGGGTTCCCACCAACAGAGCCTTCATCAGCCACAAGGTCAGAGGAAGAGTAGTTGTACTACAAAATATACATTTTGACATTACATTCTAGTATAAAGTATGAGTTTCTGTGTGTGTGAGATCATGTTCAGACTAAAAGTTAAGGAGCTTCCAGTGAAGTGAAGTCAGTTTAACTTGTCTTCCTTGTTAATTTGTGAAAATGCCACTGAATTAATATGAAGGCAAATACTCTTTAAGTTGGAGATCATCGTCATTATAAGCTACACAGACATGCCAAGATCACACTTCTCAACAGCAGACTATAAAGACTGAATACAGTCACAGTATGTTACAGGAGGGCTTAGTTCCCCAGCCTTATTGTAGTCAGAATGCAGGACTTAAAAATGTTTTTTTAGGAAACTTTTAAAGTGTATAATTTTAATTCAGTTACCATCAGGGGATTGTTAAGAAACAGCATCTTATGAGAACACGATGAGCAATTGTGGATTTGGGCTGTCCTGCTTGGGTCCACAGTATTATTTCATGTTTTACTTGAATTCCTTGATAACTACGGCTCTATTATATGAGGTCCCCAGAAAATGATTCTGATTCCTTGGTGTAATTGTTATATTATTTCCAGAGCATACTACGGAAACATTAACTTTTTTGGAGGTCCATCTGCCACTTCAGTGAAAACGTCCACAAAGTTGAAGCAGCTGGAAGAGGAGAATGAAGACGCCATGTTTGTTATCGTCTCCGATGTCTGGCTGGACAGTGAGGAAGTGATGGAAAAGCTCAACATCATGTTCTCAGGTCTGATAGTGAACTTTACAAGTCAACAGTACACTTTTGCGTGACACCAGTAACATTTTTGATGTCATTTCTAAATTGCAGGATATGCTGCCATGCCCCCCACCTGCTTCATTTTCTGTGGAAACTTCTCTTCTGCCCCGTATGGGAAGACACAGCTCAAATCACTCAAAGGTAAAGTCTCATAACACACTGAACATCTTGAAATCTCTGCTTGTGAGTTTTGACAGATGCTCTAAAATTTTATTGACATAGTTTTTTGTGTAAACACTGTATGGATCAATTGACTGGCCGTGATATGGAGCTCACGCTGAACGTAAGCACAGCGATTTCCTGTCACGTATGTCCTGTGACAATTCCAGGAATGTTTATTTAAACAAGACAGCTGTGAAACGACGTGTCCTCTGCTGTCCGCTATTATTTTGGTGTCTGAATCCTGGTGTGTGTCCTCAAAAAATTCCTCCGTGGAATGAAAACATTAGTGCCCCTGACATACTGCATACTCTGACCATCTCATACTTCAGTGCACGTTATTTATGGAGCAAATATGGCTGCTGTGCAAGTCATTAACTGTTATAGGAAACAGAGAGTGAATAAAGAGCCACAAGCCAGTGTTATTTGTTTAAAACGATAAGAAGAATAACAAGCTGCTGGAAACACTCCTCAGAGATTCTGGTCCATATTGACATGATAATATCACACACTTGCTGTAGATTTGTTGGCTGGACATCTCCCATTCAACCACATCCCAAAGGTGCTCTATTGAATTGAGGCCTGGTGACTGTGGAGGTCATGTGAGTACAGTAAACTCACTTTCATAGTCATATCTTGTTGGAAGCAGTCATCAGAATATGGATACCCTGTGGACATGATCAGCATGATATTCAGGTAGGCTGTGGCATTTAAAGTTGATGCCACAGCAGAAATCGAGACTCGACAGACCAGGCAACATTTTTCAAATCTTCTGTTATACAATTTTAATCCATTGTAGCCTCAGTTCAGTTTTTAGGTGACAGGAGTAGCAATCAGAGAGATCTTCTGCTGCTGTAGCCCGTCTGCTTTAAGGTTTGACATGTAGTGCATTCAGAGATGCTCTTAAGGATACAGGGTTGTAACAAGTGGTTATTTGAGTTACTGTTGACTGCCCATCAGGAAACAAGCCAGTTTTGTCCAGAGTTGGTTGTGTGGGAAAATCCCAGTGGATCAGCAGTTTCTGACCAGCTTTTTTGGCACCAACAATCACATCTGCTTAAATCACCTTTCTTCCCTATTCTGTTGTATGGTTTAAGTCTTAAATGCTTCCACATGCATAAACGCATTCAGTTGCTACCATGTGATTGGCTGATTAGATGGATATTTTGAATAGCTATACATATATAATCGGTCAATGCTAAAATCTGTAGAACATCTGAACAATTTAATAAAGGGACAAAGACAAAGGTTTTCAGAGGTTTTACTCATTTTTTTTATTATTATTAATTTTGTTTATTGTTTTTTAGAGTCACTGAAAGCCCTTGCTGATGCTATATGCTCATACCCCAGCATTCATAGCAGGTAAGCTCTAATAGATTTTTCACTCTGTTCTGCTATTGTTTTGTTTTCTACTTACTCATGTTTCAGTGTGTTCATCTTAAACCCGCAGTAGTCGCTTTGTGTTTGTTCCCGGTCCTGAAGACCCTGGTCCAGGCACCATCCTGCCACGGTAAACCTTAATAGACGCTTAGATTTCAACTTTATTCTGTGAGATTTTGATTCGAGTGGTTTGAACAAATGTGGGTAAACTATGTTTCAGACCTCCCCTGGCAGACCACATCACAGAGGAGTTCAGACAGAGAGTGCCATTTTCTGTGTTCACAACTAATCCATGCAGGTGAAACAAACATGTGGCTCTTATTTGATGCACAAGTATCTGCTAGTGTGTTTAATTAAGCTTGGAGTACAGGTTTTAGATATGATTTTGAATAGTTTTAGTTAAAACCATGCAGACACATAATGTAATGATGCATATTTCTCTGACAGGATTCAGTACTGCAGCCAGGAGATTATCATTATCAGAGAGGACCTGGTCAACAAGATGTGTAGGAATTGTGTCCGATTGCCCAATAACAATCTTGACATTCCAAACCATGTGAGTTTCAACTTTTCTTAACAAACCTGTTCATACAGGAAGAATCATCACTTCAGCATTTATCATGTTGTCAGAGGTTTATAAGCCTTTGTTAATCATTTTTTGCTAATATTTTTAAAGCAAAAAGTAGCTTTTAGTAGTGATAGTAGTATTTTTCTTTTTCTTTCTCTTCTCAGTTTGTTAGGACAATCCTATCCCAGGGTCACTTGACTCCACTGCCTCTGTATGTCAGTCCTGTATTCTGGGCCTATGACTTTTCCCTACGAGTCTACCCGGTACCTGACGTCATCGTCTTCGCAGACAAATACGACCCCTTCAGCATCACTAACACAGACTGCCTCTGTGTCAACCCGGTATGAATGAATGACAGATTCTTTGTCAGAAAATCGTAGAGGATGCTTTCTTCTAATATAAGTAAGCAATATCTTTTTTTAACCTGTTTACTTTGTCAGGGTTCCTTCCCAAAAAGTGGATTCAGTTTCAAGGTGTACTATCCATCCAACAGGACAGTTGAGGACAGGTGGGGTTTTTCCTCTCTCTTTGTTTTTGGTGTATTTAACAGTGACAATGGTGGTTTTAATGGTGATTGTGCTCAAACTAAACAGTTTTCTTATTTCTTCTTCACAGCAAACTTCAAGGGCTGTGAAGAAAATCCCGGATTTGCAATTTGACTGTACATTACTTTTGTATGATATTAGATGTTGAAAATTGACTGGTAATCAAATAATTTTATGGTCTTTGAGTCTTTGTTCTATGAGGAATAATAAAGTTTTTATGCTTTGTACTGAACTTTCTGACCTTTTTGTGTCTATTAGGGCGATTATTTTGATAGTCGACTAGTCACCGATTATTTATGCGATTAGTCGACTAATCAGATCATCATCCACTGGACGTAAAACTACAGCTTATTGCACCAGCAGCATCTGCTCTTATATAACTATCATTAGCTTACAGCTTTAAGCTTTTAAGGTGCTAACTAAAAATAAAGACAAGATGATAGTTTATTCAATTTTAATGAAATTTGCAGATTGTTTCGGTAAAGTTTAATAAACTCCTTGCTATCTAAAATATAACAGGACACCGGAGTATATTCTCCAGCATCTCACACTTCTGATAATCAGCTGTCTGCTTGACGTTTATTCAGCTGTGTAAAAACTATAACTTTAATCTCAGCCAAACCGATTTACTCAGGAACAAATAAAATACAAAAAAAAAAAAGCCAAACAACAACATTTTTAATTTATCTAAGTGACTCATATATATTTAACCTGAGTCGCGAAAGACGGTGGTGGGTTTGAAAACAATTTGCCGGGAGTCCGGTGTTCTCACGGCGCTAGTGACCTAGCCCCCGGCTAGCTATCGAGCTAGTGGGTAACAGACGTCTCCGAAAACGTCGGAGCGCTTTTGAAAATATGTGGTGTCCTGATAAACTGAGCCGATATTTGAGGTTTACACAGCTACATTCTCGCCTGAAAATATGTTAAACGTTTATTTTGTGACCCAGAAAGAATAATAAGAGTAATATTAAAACTAACTAGCTACCGCCATTGTTGGAAACTAAGCTGGGCCGCGCTATGAATTCTGGGACACAGCTGCTTCTTCTTCTTCTTCGGGGTTTAACGGCAGCTGGCATCCTTGTACATGCTGTGCTGCCATCTTCTGTTTCAGTCCGTTATTACACTCTTAAATCCTGCTATTATTCCTGCGTCTTTTGCGATCTTACAAAGCTTCAAACGACACGTCGACTATTAAATCAGTCGTCGACGATTTTGATAGTCGACGTAATCGTGACTAGTCGACAAATCGTGGCAGCCCTAGTGTCTATGCATTGAATTGCAACTTGAACCATCCTTAGTAGTCAGTAGCATTAAGTTAATAACATTATCAACTCCTATCTGTTTTACCCTCTATAGTCACTATATCGTAGCTTTGTGAAATATGTTTTTCTAAAATTGTTTCAAAAGGACCGACACATTTTTATATGTGCAACCAATTTTACTCAATTAATGTGCAAGGTAAATACCAAAGAGTGGCTCTTGTGATAGATGCATCCTGTCCCTGATACAGGCATATATGCTGTTGGATTCAGCACAGTCAGAGCTTTGAGTTCTGCTGTAGCCTCTCCCATTCAGCTTGGCAATTTATTTATTTATTTTTATAATTTTATCTTTATATAACATCCATTTCATATGAAACTTTAACGAAACGAAAAGCGTTGTTGCGCTTTGTTCTGCGTTTGGGAGTCTTAAATTTTGGGGGTACTTTTCCACCCTACTATTAATGAAAACAATTAAATGTGGAGACTTTTATTTTGAAAAGAAAAACGTCTCCATTTGATTTTGACCTAATTGTGTGTACCTGTTTCTTATATGAGAGTTGTCCTGTAGCAGTAGTGACTTTGTAGTAGTAGTAGTAATTATAACAATAATAATATAAATAATAAAACCTTTATACAACGCAGGACGGCCTAGCCCGTTAATTCCGACCTTATAAAGATGGTGGATTTAAAAAGTCTGTCATTTCCGGTCGTGCCCCCCAGAAGATTGTGATGACCTTACATAAATGGCGCATTGCTCCTGAAATTTGCAAGGAACCCTAGTATCTGATAAGGTAAAGCGATGACAGGACTGGCTAGATTTTGTGTAGGATATTTGAATTCTGGTTAGTTTAGACAAACGAGGTAGATATATCTGAGCGATATTTAGCGCACAGTTTTCGGTGTGTTTTTCTTCTGCAGAGGGAAATAACTGTTTGGTGCTTGCTAGCACGAATTACAGCAAAGCAATGAAGAGAATTTTAGACAAATATATGAATTAACAGCATTTTGTTAAGCTGTTATTCACTGTAAGTCTTCCATGTAATATTAGAGGTATGCTTAAATGCCAGCGTTGGGCTAGTAGCCTAAATAGTTAAGGTAGAAAAGTAGGTCAGCATTTGTCGTGCTACTTGCTAACATGATACAATCCGCTGCCATGGTAAATGATGATGTGACTTTGACCTAGAAACAAGCAAATCTCTACTTGACACAGAGAGAGCATGTTCTATTTTTATGGCTAATTTTGCTCACCTCCACTGTTTTAAATGTGGGTCATTTCCTTGATTGTTTGTTTTTGCTTGTTTTAAAGATTATTTTTGGCCCGGGATTAATGCGTTAATAGAATAATCCTATTGGCAATAACCTAGTCGATTTCTCAGTACCTTACGTCTTGCTTTGATAGGAAACAAAAGAGGCTGGCATGGCAGAGGGAAGGGCAGAGATGGAAGAAGACAGGGGAGATCTGCCCAACGGAGAGGATGACAACGACTCGGATAGAGATGAAGATAACAGATTAGTTGGTTGGATATTACATGAAGATATGGATGAGGACGAGGAAGATGAGGAAGTGGACGATGAGCAGTTATTAGACGCTGAAGCAGTTGAGCAGGACGCCCCAGCTGAGCGCAGTGGTCATATAGCAGTGGTTGACAGAAACATCATGTATGTGTGGGGTGGATACAAGGTATGCTCCTAAACTGCATTGCCATTATGTTTCTGTATCTTTCTGCCGTCTCCATAATTGTCTAAATTTCACTGTGTTCATCCTCCTGAACAAGAATGCTGAAAACCATGGATTCTTCGACTTGTATCTGCCGAGAAACGAGATCTGGACCTACAACATGGAGTCAGGAGTCTGGTGAGGGCATCTGGCTTGCAAGCCAATCATACCTCTACTTTGTAATTGTGTACAAAAATGAATATAAACATATATATATATATATATATATATATATATATATATTTATTTTTTTCTATTTACAGGACAAAGCATATAGCTGGAGGTAGCCTCCACACATCGATGTCAGGCAGCTGTGGGGTGTGTGTTGATGGAGTTCTCTACCTTTTCGGGGGGCATCACGCCCGGGGAAACACAAACAAGGTAGGGTGTGACTAGGGTTAGACTAAATTTCCTATCTGCTTCTGGTGTTTTTAAATAGGTGCTTGCATCACATTACCTTAAAAACATATCAGCCAGCTGTGCGAGCGGACAGTCTTTACAAAACGTCTTTGCTCGTATAGATTTACCGCTTGCCCTTGAGAACTCCCAGCCTTGTGTGGGAGGAAATGAGGGATCTTAAAGGACTTCCGCCATCATCCAAGGACAAGCTGGGCTGCTGGGTTCAGAAAAACCGGTAACAGGATAAGGGTTTTTGTTTGTATGTTTGTTTTGGAGGGTTTTTTTTAATGTAGTTACTCATTGTGCTTGAGAAAATAAGGCTCAGTTTCACCAATCCTTCATTTCTTTTGACAAACATGTTTTTAGATTAACTGTGAAATGGTTTTTTTTCCTATAAAAAGAGTAAAAACAACAGATTGATCTTGAGTTTACTTGAAAGTAAAATGGCATTAATTTTGACACAATGATGGTCGTTGTTTTAGAAGTTTTATTACTGTATAGTTTACATACTCTAATTGTAGAAATGAATGTTGTGGTAATTTTTGGCTTTTAATGATTTCTTTTTCCAGGATGGAATGATTGTACGGCAGACATCATTAATGACTGAGTGCACAAGTTTGAATTTATTTTGGATTTCCTCTAATCCAAACAGGGTCGAATACATACATACACCCCCACTTAAAATTTGATAAACTCTCCTTTGACTAGATGCTGTTTCTAGTCATCAATACTTGCTTCATTGTGGTTGGTGACACTAGCACTCCAGCAGTTTCCAGTTCATGGCAGGCTTGAGCCTTGGTGGTTCCTGGGTTGTTCGTAAACATCCTAACCAATTTCCTCTTATCTGAAGGTGACAGTTTGGTTCTTCCTCTAGACACTGGACAAAGTGGTGACACATCTGAATGTGTGTGAATCTAAAATTTTCCTTCTTATATCTTCTTGAAGTTTCACATTGTTCTGAGTATTGGTCAATCCAATGACTGCTGTCAGGAAAATCCTTTTCAATGCTGCACATAGAAACTACCCGTTGTAGTCAATCACGATCACTAATGAGGCCTTTGCCTTCAGAGCCACTTATTAAAAGATTTAAGTGAGTTTATATATATGTTTGAGCTTGTATGTATGCTTTTGACACTGTGTGGATTAGAGATTTGTTTGTTTTTTAAGTCATTAAAGACACATGTACAATCCTTCCACGCTGGAAAAACAGTCCAAAGAAATCATTAAAAGTCCAGAGTTCATGCTCATGATAAATCTGTGGTCATTTCTGATCACAACACAATGAGAAATGCATAAGAGAGATCATTTCTGTAAGATTTTAAATATGTAAGTAATTTGTCTGAATGATTGCAGAATTATCTACTTTGGGGGCTATGGCTACGCTGCACAGGGTGCTCATCGAGGGACTTTTGAATATGATGAATCCTCTTCTCTTGTGGTCTGTAAAAACAAAAATCTTATGACAAATGATGCATTTAAACAAAACTATTATAAAATTGTTTTGAAATCCATTAGATGCTGTTTTTGCTAATTAAATGTACTTTTGATAGCTGGAGCTTCTTGAATAATTATGGCTTAATATCTAAATGTATCCCTCTGCCTTGTCCTCTTTGTTTTCACCGCTACAGTGGGACAGCCCTGGGCGAGGCTGGAACAACCACATCCATATCCTGGATCTGGAGACGTCAACGTGGAGTCAGCCAATTACCACGGTAAAAACACTTCCTTACAACTTCAGCACATTCGATTTTATGCATACACACAAATGCGTGTGTCACATTGCCCTGCAGTAAAACTTGGAAACATCCTCTGTAATCAAACAGCCTCTCCCTTTTTCTTCTAATTTAAAAAAAAAAAAAGAGAGATCTTAGTGATCTTTAAACAGTATTTTCAATTTGTCTTGGTTTGGCCTGATGCAGGGGGACACCCCTTCACCCAGAGCAGCTCATGCCTGCGCAACAGTTGGCAACAGAGGCTATGTGTTTGGTGGCCGATACAAGGTAAGCATGGGCAAAACGTGAAATTTCAAATCAAAGCATCACTTTTCTTCTTTTTTTTTTCCACTCCTAAATTATGTGCATAAGTGTGTGCACTCATTTAAAGATGAAGATGTTTTCAAAATAAACAAATGTACTTTTGTTTTGTTCACAGAACTACAGATTAAATGACCTGTACTATCTTGACCTGGACACGTGGGAGTGGCATGAAATGTAAGTGCTTCTTAATGTGCTGTGGTATGTAATCCACACTATAAAGGTTTTTATTAATCAGATTATACATATTATACGGATCATAGCAAAGGTTTTGAATTGAATCTTTTTTTCTTTTTTTTTTTATATCACGTTTCTAATTGCAAGACTATCTGATCCGATTATTCCCCTGTGACCCACTCTGCCTTGTTCTAGGAGCGTTCCCCAGCAGGGTCCAGTGGGCCGTTCCTGGCACTCCTTCACTCCTGTGTCACCAGACCACATCTTGCTATTTGGAGGTTTCACCACAGACAGGGAGACGTTGAGTGAGTCAGACACTCGACCTCAAGGAGCAAATAATCAGAGGTCCTAAAATAATACCTGATCTCAAAGAGATTATTTTTCTGTCTTTTAGGTGATGCTTGGCTGTACAGTGTGAGCAAAAATGAATGGAAGCCTTTCAAACACAGTCACACAGAGAGCCCCAGGTGACCATCTCACGTTACTGTGAACAGCTGGCAGTGCGCTGGCAGTTTTTCCTGAGCTAAAATGTGGACAATGTTTGACTTTGTGATTTTTAGGCTGTGGCACACAGCGTGCGCTGGTCCAGATGGCGAAGTGTTTGCGTTCGGAGGGTGTGCCAACAACCTGCTGTCGCAGCACAGAGCTGTAAGATGGTCATCAGATCTCAATTTAACCTGCAGTTAATGCAAATTTTCACTTGGTGAATTAGATTTTTTCCTCCACTTCACAGGCACACAGCAATGACCTGCTGGTTTTCAATGTTCAGCCCAAATCATTAGTTCGGTGAGTGCATACAGATTTGAAATCCATTTCAATTTATTTTGCCATCACGTCGTGTTCATCTAACTCTCCAATTTCCAGGTTCTGCATGGAGACCATCCTTCAGCACAGGGAGCGTTTGTCTAGCTACTGGGACTGTTTGCCTAAACACCTCCTGCACAGCCTCAAACAGAGAATGGCACGTGTCAACACACTGGGCTCTTAAGAGGACAATTAGAGGACAATATGTATGCGTGGAAGGGATACATGCTTTCTGAAAGCAGGTAGTCCTTTTCATGTCAGTGGATACTTTCATACATAAAAACCTCTCCAAGGAATGCTGAACGGCTTCGGATTTGTTAGAAATGGGTCCCGCCTGACGCATGATGGTTCACAGGCCATCCTCAAAACTGTTAATCACCTTTATAGATGTTGCCGGGACAACCATCATTGTTGAGTGGTGGTGGTGATGCGATAGCACAGAGGAGAAACCTCTCACTACATTTGGGATTAGCTTTTTTTTTTCTCTCTAAACATTCTTTGCCCATCTTAATTTTGATGAGTCGTTTCGACAGTAGTGATGAAAAGCTTAAATGATGGCGTCGTTTTCTGTCCAGATTAGATGAGTCTTATGACGACAAACGTGAACTAAAAACAAAACTTAAATTCATTAAGACAGTGATTCTGTATCAAACAACAAATTAAAAATAAGTTTGCTGTAATTATTACTATAATTTTTGAGAATATCTTGAATACAGTGTTTATTGATGTTGAATGATTTTCCGAAGTTCTCACAGACCTAAAACTCGTGCTTGATGCTACACATGACTATCTACTTTAAGGCACAGAAATGCTAACTTTAAGTTTTTATGTGTATATATGATTATTTATGTATGTGTGTGTGTGTGTGTGTGTGTGAGAGAGAGTGTGAGTGTGAGAGATTCTGTACGTTCAAAGAGGTTTTTAAAGCCTGAAATTGGAGAAAATAAATTGTTGAAAGTGGCTACTGTAGCATACGAACTTAATTTAATCAATAACTCACTGCAAGTTTATTGGGGCTGCGGCTTTGTTTGGAATTGCCTGGTTTGCACAAAATTCCCTTGATTGATTTAGTTTGTTTGTTTGTTTTTAAGTGTGGGATTAAAAAGGCATATTATTACTGCAATGCATAATTTGTACTCAGAAAATAAACACATGACATATTCAGCTTTGTTACATGTTGTGGTTCACCAAATACAATCTCAAGAATTCTGAGAAAATAACCACCCATGTCTGAAATATAGGTGAAGTCGGCAGAGTCTCAGTGAACCGGACTGAGGTGCAGTTCCGTGCTGAAGAAATGCTGTAAATTTCAAAAGTCTCTCCGGCTCGTGTCTTCTATCCTTCATTTTTTCTTGGCAGCCAGCAGGTTTGGAGCAGACACCTTGACTTTTCCTGGCATGTTTCTGGATAGGTCAGAATCCTGCGGCAGAGCGTCGTGAGAAAAGGGACAGTTTGAATTGTAACACAAGGGAAAACTGTGCTTCCATGCCGTAACAGTTTCAAACAGTTTTCGATAAGATTATTCTATTTTTACAGTTTGTTGGGTGGAAAATGTGAAGTTAAAAAAAACCCCTGAAACATCTGTTTGACCCTAAACGTAATCCAATAAAGATTCAGCAACAGGTGAGATGACTGTGCTGAAGTTCATTCATTTTAATCTCATGAAATGGCTACAAGTGAGGCGACTTTATTAAAATGCTTCTTATTTTGTGTAGCATTCCTTGATAAATGACTGGATTGTAGTTATTTTCTAATGGATACTAACTATGTAAATTTAGCAACACAAATTAACAGAAAGCACTCTTTAAAGGCAAGAAGGTTTTTTGTACCTTGACGCTGCGGAACAGGTCTTTTTCTCTTGGTGACACCTCTTTGGCTTTCATGAAGCTGAACACTGCAGTGCGTGCAGCTGGTAGGAGCACGAACAAGAATTTACCATCAGCTTGAAAGAAACTATCTTTACAGTAATGTCAGTCAAAAGCTTTCCGAATTACCTTTGCCTTTTTTCTGAGAACCTGGTGTCAGTTTCACTTTGTGTCTGCAGAAGACAAGCAAGCAGTTAGGCTTTGGTCTCTTCAATTTGACTAATACAAGGAAAAGCTGATACCACTCACTTGTAGTTGGAAAGAGCAGTGTACGGAGCGCAGACTGGCACTGCAAACAGCATCACATCCTCCGGATGCGGCTGGCCTGTTAGAGAGGTGAGCAGATTCTCTGCTTCCTAAAGTAACAGACAAAAAGAAATCCTTTAAAATCAAGCTATTCTTTTTAGTAGTATTTTTAAAGGGCATACAGATTTCTTTTTTAGGATTAATAATCCATATTTAAATATTTATACTGCAAACTTACCTCTGCTCCAGGATTGTCCTGGTCCACCTCATCTTCCTGAAAGAGAAGAAAGCTTTGTTGAACCTTTCCAGGTACCGGTCTGTGGCCATGAGTCACCAAACAGCCAAAGATAGGTTTGTTCTAAATACAGTATTGTGTAAAAGTCTTGAGCTACTCTTAATTTCTTTATATGTTTCTTCTAAGGAGGCAGACTTTGATTATTTTTTTATGCAGATAACTTTGTAAACATTATTATACATACACATACTGAATCCTTTCATTACCTTATCCTCCTGTTCTGCAGCACCTCCCTCCTCTCCGGGCTGCCTCTTCTCCTCCTCCTCCCCTGCACCCTGCTCTGCTTTCTTCCCAGCAGTCTCCACATTACGAGCTTTCTGATGTTTTTGAGCGGCCGGTTTCCTGACGGGCTCCTCTTTCCCCTTCCCTTTCTTTCCTTTCTTCCCTTTATCTTTCTCCTCCTTCGTGGAACCAGCTGACTAAGGAAGCAAAGCAGCTGAAATGTTATTTACTGCGACACCATCGAGAACCACGTGCGCTGCAAGTACTAGTGCCAGCTGCATGTAAGGGTTTTTCTATTCATTCTCACCCCAAGCAGCTGCATCATCAGCTCTCTGTCCTCTTCATCCTGATCTTTATACTTTTCTTTGATCTTCTTCAGTTTATTCTGTAATGACAGAAGAGTGTGGCTGGTACCTTTAGCCCATTTTTTAAACTAAATGTAATCTTATAATCTTCTCATTTAGTAAAACTTCAGCTCTCAATTAAAAAAAAATACTAAAAGGTTTTAAGACCTCTGATGCTTGCACAGCACAAAAAAATGCCAACTTCATCCGTCCGTCTCACCTTTTGACCTCTCTTTAACGGCTGCTGAGAGGGTCCACTGCCACTTTTGGACCCCTGATCCCCCACCGGTCCACCGGATGACTTGTCAGGCTTCTCCTCAGTCTCACAGCCCTCCTGTTTCTGCTGCTGCTTCTTCTTCTTCTCTTCTCTAAGGGAGGAGGCAAAAACACAGCAACCGGTCATCTTTCTCTGCTCATGCTGTCATCATCCGCTTGTAATATAAAACAGGATTTTCATTTGGGTTATACGCTCACCTTCTCTGCTTGGCAGTCATGTGTTTTTTCCCCTGTGAATCTACGTCATCCTGAAAGTCAATGAATAAAAAATTGCTATTTATTGTACTTTAAATGAGATGGAAAAAACTTAAATGTCCAAAGATGGTAATATTTGCCTGAGCAGTTGTTTCTTTTTTGAAGCCGGAATTCTGGGAGCTCCTAGAAATAAGGAGAAATGTTATTAAAGTACTTTTAATTCTGCAAATATACATCTGTTTGGCTTTTCTTTTGCTTGGTTAGTGGTACTACCTGCTGGGTTGTAAATGAGAGAGGGTGATGGTCGTATCTGGAAAGCTGAATTCTTCACTCTCTTCTTCCATACCACTGTCACTCCGCTCTGACACCTTCGCTCCTGTATCTGCTGCAGAGTCTACTTCTCCACTCGCGCCATCATCCTCCTCCTCTGTGTCATCCTCCTTTTTCACCTCCACCTCCTTGGTCTCTCCATCGTCTGCTCTTTCTTCACCCTGATCTTCATTACTGCTGTCATCCCCTAGAAAGGCAGCAGTAATGGCTCAACAAATGCATATAGATAGATATAGACAGAAATTACATCATTGATGGCTTCTTCCTACCTATGAGCTCCTCTCCCTCATCTAATAGCTCGGCAGTTCTGGATGTGGCCTCCTCCATGTCTTCCTCTACGGTTCTCACCTTCCTCTCCCCTTGGTGCCGAAACACACTCTGATCATCCACCTGTAAAAAGCAGAAGAAACATTAGCGAATTCTTTAAAAATGATAAAGGCTTGAAAATACACTCACAGCTAGTGATGGTACTCACCTTGAAGAGGAACCCAAAGCCCATAATTAAGTAAGAAGGTGGCAGAAAATTTTTCTTTCCTAAGGGAAAAAAAATTACAAAAATGAGTCCCATCGTATCTCTTTGTAGTCGGTCTTTCGTGCATTCGAATTCTGCTCTTTGATACCTCTGATCATGAAGCTTCCAGTTGTCAAGTACTCGCCAGTGGGAGCGGTTTTAGACACCTGGGGGAGAACAAAACACATAATACCACTTATCAATTTATTAATAAACAATTATACTATAAAAAACACCACATGCCTGTAAGTTCAAAGGTCCCAGAGAGTGTTTAGACTTTAGTATGGAGCAATTTTGTGAGTGTATCCCTGATTTAATTACTGCAGTCTTTGACTGCTAACAGGATGGCTGCTTTAAAACTAACATATCTGTGAGTAGCTTCTCATTTCTTAAACAGCCATGTCCAAAGTCATATCAAAATATATCAAAAGACGTAATTATTGGCCTGCTTCAAGCAAAGGAAACAAGTAAGGAAACTACAGAAACTACAATAACCTGGAGAGATTAGTGGTTAACCATCTCTTAGGAAGAGGGATTGTAATCAGTGATCGCATATCAAATCAGAAGAGCTCACAGCTTTGATTAATAGTGAAAGTAAGAACATTTCCATGCGGACAATGCAAAGACAACTGGAGACTAAAGAATTAAAGTAGGAAAACCACTTATCAGTGTGGCTAATAGGGAAAGGAGTCTTCAGAGTGCTAGGGAACATAAAGATTGGACTCTGGAGCAATGAGGAAAAGGTCATGTGGTCTGATAAGACCTGTCCTGAAGTGATGGGTGCGTCGAGGTAAGAAGCAAGGCGGATGAGGTGATCCACTCATCGTGCCCAGTGCCTACCACAGAAGCTTGTGGGAAAATGTTATGATCTGAGGCTGTTTCAGTTGGTCAGGTCTAGATTCACCAATGAGGCCAGCTGACTATCTAAATGCACTGAATCACCAAGTTTTTCCTTCTCTGATAGCGCCTGTATATTCCAAAATGATAACGTCATGATTCATTGGGATGAATCGTATCACTCTCCTCAATGATGATACATACATAAAAAACATGAAGAGTTTTCTAGACTCACCTGATGATGATGAACCCACCAAGCACTGGTGACAATCTTGGCATCCCAAGCAGCACTGTAGCACACAGCCATGGTGCCAGCTTCTGTCAGAGTACGGGGAGGGATGGGATTCCCTGGAGCAAGACGATGAGCAAGTGGAGGGTGTAAGGAGAAACTAGTTTAACTCAGAGAAACCTAAACTAGTTTAGTGGGGGGAAATGCATTGAAAGCTGCATTTTAAGTTTACCTGAGGGGTTTTTGATGACACAACTAGTTGCTCCATGGAGGTCAGCATGAACATAGATGTCACCTGAGAAAGTATAGAACAAGTGATAAACCAGATTTTGACGGTATTTATTTTCCAAGAGAAGTGTGTAGAAGCTTCCTTACCAGCCCGGAGGTACCGTTTAACGATCATCTCGTTCTGCTGCTGGTCCCTTCCTGCGATGACGAGATAGTTCTCGGAGCTGATGAACCACAAGAACTTTTCAAACCTGCCAAACGGGAACAGACAGTTAAAGCAGACTCAACAGATCAAGCACATTATAAAGTTCCCACACATACACATCCATGTCTTACCAGTAGACTTTCCTGGCCTTCTGAATGGTGGTCACTGTCTGGACTTCTTTCAGGGTCTGCTGTGTTTTTTTCTCAGCTGATTTCATGGCCTTTAGTGACATTAAGTTAGAAAAATTATCAGTAAAATCTAAATTTAAGTATAAGAGTATAAAGTATGTTATTCTGTTATTTCACAACAGATGTAGCCTCAAGGCATTTTATTGTAGCGTGAAGACCTGGCAGTAGTAGAAAGAAACTCATACAATCAGTTGACCCCTTGTGAGCAAGCACTGTTCACAGTGGGAAGGAAAAACTCCCTTTTAACAGGAAGAAACCGCCAACATAACAAGGTACAGGGAAGAGCAGCCATCTGCCGTGACTGGTTGGGGGTATGGGGGGAAAATAAAAAGAGCAAACAGAAAAAGGACAAGAGAGAAACTGTGAGAGAGAGCCCCAGAGTTTAGTGATAACTTATGATTAAATACAGCAGTGGTGTACAAACACGTGGGAAGCAAAAAGAGATGAGTGAAGAAGAGCTGAAGGTGACGGCTAGTCGGCTTGAGTACATTCATTTCTCCACTGCAATTAGTTCCAGGTCATATGCCAGGCAATGGTAGCATTTTATTTAGTGGTGGTCGCTTCAGTCGCCCCGTCTCAGAAGAGATAAAAATGTATCTCACACCTACCTCCCATCACCAGTGGTATCATGCGCTTTGTACAGTCAGTGGTCGCTTCCAGTGTGGACAAAGCTTAGTTGATGGTTCAGGGTAACCTGATCCAGCCCTAACTATAAGCTTTACTAAAACAGGAACGTTTTAAGTCTAATCTTAAAAATAGAGAAAGTGTCTTGGCTCCCCCGCATAAAAAAACTGGGAGTTTGTTCCACAGGAGAGTTTTTTAATGCATAAGAAAACAACGTTCCTTAGAAGAACAGATCTGGATCTTGCTTCCTGCTGATCGTACAGTCACATCATGGCATATGGAAAAATGAAAAGACAGTTTTCTTACTTTATCTGCTGCTTCAATGGTTTTCTGTTCCTTTTTTTCAGCGCTGCGTTTGGAGTCGTAGTACCTAAAAAAACACAATAATAAAGTCTATCAACTTTCCCCACAGAATGCATTATTGTGTGCACATCACACATCAACCTACTTTTTGGCATTGGCATAAGCAGACAGCCCAAGATCCACATCCACCAACATGGGTTTGTTCCTCTGCAGCTTCTTGTTCTGTCCTTTGTCTTTATTTTTGTTTTTCTTCCCTTTCGTTTCCACAATTTCTTTCTTTTCTTCCTCTTCCTGATCCTCCTCAGAAATATATGGATTCCTGGATGTGACACAACACAACACGCGTATATCAATCTGACTTCACATAAAAATTACAACATTTAAGTTCATTGCTTTTTGGGGTGATCTCACTTTAAAAGCATGGTGATGTGGTTGGTCTGCAGCTTGAGCTCTTTGATGGCACAGGCCACGGGGTCTCCAGCAGCTTGTGCTTCTTTCACAAGAACACCGATCTCAGTCCAGTCCACCTGATTGGCCAGTGCGCTGCGCACCACCTGCAGCGCCCTCTCCACCACAGGCAGGTTCATCTCCACTAGTTCACCCTTTATTCTGTCCACCTCCTGCAGCACACAGAACGAGATTTCAGTCACGATCAGCTGATGTCCTCAACATCTCCTTGTGCGTACAAGCAAGAATTATTATGTAAAGCCTTTGCTGCTAACCTGTGCTTGGTGCAGGGCCTCCAACCTCTGCTCATGGTCCTTCTTAACATTTTCCAGCTTTTTCAGAGCCTGTTTCTCCTGCTGCAAGGCCTTCAAGTCAATTTTTTGACTCTCCATCTTGGAAAAAAACTCATCTACCACCTGTGTCAGATTATTGTGGTGGATTAGGCTTTATTTTTCTTGAAAAAATAACTTAATTATGATCCCCCAGGTATGTAGCTGCGCTAACATGTACCTTGTCAAAGGTATCAAACTCCAAATAGGGGCTTTTTGCATGCTGGGCAAAAAGGAATGGATGGAATTCATCGTATCTGCAAGTAGACATCATACACATGAGCTAAACAATCCTTTACTTCACAACCAGATGAAAAAAGGTACACCTTGATGTAAAAGCAGAGTCATACGTGAGAAGCTCTTCACTGGGTTTGCCAGGAGTTAAACTTGGTTTCTTCTCAGTCTTTTGAATGATGTAACCCTTGTTATAATAAAGAAGAGTTAGTGAATTCAATCAGACAACTACAGAATCTTAATCTAAAAACTGCTTACTTTGCCACTGAAGTTCTCAGTTTTTTCCATGTAAGTTTCTGCAATCTGCAGAGCCTCCAGGATTTTAGGAGCAACTGAAGAAAAAAGCAGGGAGACCAAATTTAGTTGGAGATTTATAGAAAAATATAAGAGAAATAAAATAGTCTAACTGCCCTACTATACCTTGGGCAGAATCAACTTGACTGTCAATTTTGATAGAGCCCGACAGTCCTGCTTCTATCAAACTGTGCTCTATCAGAGTGGCTCCGTATGCTGTGGATGCGTTAGGAAAGGAAAAAAAGATTCATAGTCTTTCTACATGTTGAAACAAAAGATTAAACTTGTGTATCTTTTGCCTGGATACTTACGAAGGTGAGGATTCAGGACCCTTTTCACTTGCTCCCCATTTGGTGCTTTGCTAAGGATTTCAGTCAGCCTAAATAAAAAAAACAACAATAAATCACTGATATAAGGTTCTGAGTTTTGTTTTGTTTTTTTTAACTAAATTTTGAACCATGTTCAGTTTATCCAGAAACTAGTAAAGAGGTCCTTGCCGCTCCAAACTGATGAGAGGTTCGGGGGGTCTGGCGCTTTCCACAGGGTAGCGCTCTCTCACAGCAATCTTAACGTCTTCTGCCTCTGCTGTCCGAAACCGCAGCAGATTCAGGATGGTGTACTCATGATCTGCAAGGATGATGTTACCCTGAAAATGGAGATGAACACCCCGACAAATAGGCATAAACAGATATGCGGTTGCACGTAAGTAACAGGTTTTGAATATGAACATGAAATGTAAAAAGCATCTGAAATGTTTTCTGACCCTGTCATATAGTTCGATAATCAAGTGGTAGGCAGCTTCATCTGAGCCAAACTGGATGTCGACAATCCGGTCAATCCCAAGCTGCTTAATCTGAGTCAGTCGGCGTGTCTTCAGGTGTTTTCGACACTGAAAAAAACCTCTTTAACATCAGTTTCATCACAACAAGTGATCCAAAAACAAACAAACACAAATGTAGTATATAAATAAATCACAACAACCACATGACATTTACTGTACAGATCCATCTATTAGGGACAGGCAAATCAATACAGTCACTGAATTTGTGCAAGTAAGGATACTAATTAAATTATTTATCCACAGTGAAGCCAAAGGGACAATAAACTCATTACATCACAATAAATATCCTAAAATATCAACACAATTATATTATTTTATGTTTTTTAAATAGTCTTACTTTCATCGCAAATCCTGAAGGCATCATGTTCTTGGGCCATTCAAAGTCTGTGGAATGAATACGAGTCCCAGACTCGATCAGGAGAACAGCTTTGCTGTCAGGCCTGCCGATGCAACACTCTATTATTCTCACTGATTCAAAGTGCTGGAAACAATTCAGTAAATTTACTGTTTAATTTTAAAGTACTTTACTTGAGTACTTCCATTTCCTGCTCTGGTAGGAAGGAAAATATCATAAGTGTGCAAATGTATTGCGCCGTCCCTAATTTCTATATACTTTTCCAAGTATATCAGACTTTACTGACTGACCTAAGGCTCTTTCAAAGTTTCCCTTGGAGACTGGTTGCCTTGTTATTTATTTTCAGTTCAGTCCTTGTACCTGACCATTTTCACAAGAATGTTGGTTTTTGTTGTTGTTTTTTTAGGCACTTGACACTGATCTAACAGGCCAACACATAACTCAAAGGATAAATGAGTGATGTGTCTAAAATCAATTTTAAATTCTATTTTTAACTCTGTTACTAGCAACCTGCCACAAAAGCACACATCTGTCCCCATTTCTGTAGCTGAAGCTATGCAAAATACAGACATCACAGTTTGACGGGCATAAAATTGTGTTTTTCCACTAACAAGGTGGTTACTAAGGAACTATTAGTCAAAAGAACAAAAGAAGAATTGACAAGTCTAAAAAAAACTATCTACAGCAGATGAACAGCAACTGACTGGGACACACTTGAAACATATTTCCGAAGACGATGCATTCACTGAAATGTGGCAACTTGTGTATGAATGCATCAATTGTCATTAGCATAAATGAAATGCAAAACCTAACAATGTCATTCTGCTGCATAGCTAGTTTTGTGATGTTTCTGTTGTATTTACTAGCTTTATTCATTATAAAAGAGAAAAACTTTCAGAGGACAGTTTTCTTACTTTTGCAAACGGATGAGATACGTCTTGTTGTCGATGTCATACACATTATAGACTCTCATGCCAATGTAGCTGCGGAAGAAAGAGGTAAAACTTCATGAATAACTAAAAGTGTGTGAATATGCAGTGGACAGCCAGTCAGACGAGAGTTAATTTTAGCTTAGCTTAACAACAAGCACCTACTTGGCATTGATCTCGGCAATAACGGCCCTGATATCCACAGTAGTAAATCGTGTTTTCATCGTGATTTTAATTCAGGGTACAGCAACAACAAAAAAGAACTGTTCAAAGTGATAGGGAAAATATTCACATTTCTACAGCAAAATCGGCAAAGAAAACATGCAAGTAATTCCTGAACATGCGCACATATGGCAGTTTTACGGAAACTGGTAAGGCACAAAAATGATCAGGTCCACGCCTTTTGCGCACAGTGGTCGTGAGTGAATAGGACTCTTATCTGGTAACGTTATTCTTGTTATATGAATGTAGGTGAAGCGGCTGCTTTGCTCCAACGGGACTTGTTTCTGTATGCTTTTAAGCTAATGGTCTAGATTTTACCAATAAATGTGCAACAATGATGCACTACTCAAACTGGCTCATTGACGTAAAAAACAGGGCAAGCTTTCGAAATGAGTACAAATCACCACCTAACACCGACTGGATTAAGAGGGGGAATATTGCGGACATGCAGAATAACAACCCGCATCTTAACGAAAAAGCATCCGAACTAGCAGCTGCCATTCATCTCTTGAAAAAAGGTAAGAAATCGATTTGCAGCTATATATCTGGGCCTGCTGCGAATAATTCAGCTCGAGTGGCACTTTTCATACGTGACAGGCCATATTTTGTTGTTTCTTTTAATTCAAACCATGTTCGGACTGATGTGAGGGAAGCAGCTAGAGTTTCCAGTTTCCTCCTTCAGGTCAAAGTGGAGGGCGAAGGCGTGCTCCGTTACCAGGGCGACGGTCAGCTAACAGGATTCACGCTAACGGCGCTAGGCTAGCACCCTCAATGCGACTTCAATGTCCTTTTGACGCAACAGTACGCTAAAAAAAATATATATATATATATTTTTTTTTTTTAAACTTATGAGCGAAATGAAGCATCCACATATGCATGTTGTGGATAGTCGACGCATAAGTGGTGTCTAAAACTCAAAGGAATGCATCGTAAGTAACTAGTTAGGAGCTGAGCGGAGTGATGACAGGTCTGTCTGGGTTACACATCGATTACGTTTCTTTACAAATGTCTTTTATGTATTTGCTAACTATGAGCTGTTTTAACTGTAACTGACTAAATAAATGTTATTGTTAGTTATATGTTTTTCCCCATACATTAAATCAGCATTATACCGATAATTGGTAACGTTAGAGTTGACCTACACGCCCGCCCGTATTTGCCATTTCTATTGCCAGACATGCAGCGAGACAGAGAGAGAGACTATAAACAGTAGTCAGTAATTAAAATAAAAAAATAAAAATAGACAGCCTATATATTAAAAAATACTTTTCTTATTAATTTTGGATAGTTAAGACATTAAAAATCAGCTTTCTTAGCAAGAAAGAGCATTAAAAAATGATGTTATCTGGTTTGAATTTAGCTATACAGATTGTCAAAGCTGCAGTCACACAAAAGTAAATCTCCTTTATAGACGACACGAAGTGATTTTGCTCTTGTGGGTTCTTTCGTGTATTTATTATGTGTGTGAATTAGAAAAAGACAGATACAAAAGGCGAGACTTCCACTTTTGACATTTCCATACTACAGACGTTACAGCTTTTGTTATACAAAATGAGTTGGTACAAAAGATGAGGATGCAAGGAGTAGAGGTAGTGAAGGTAGATGAGTTGGGATCAAGCGTCCAAAGCAAGGAGCAGTGACCAAGAGGTGACCAAGAGAGTTCAGGCAGGGTGGAGAGAAGTGATAGAAGGAGTAAAATAGTTATTACCAGTTAGTTAAAATCATTAAAATTAAAGCTACATTTGTAAGTAACAAATTCTGAAAGACCCTAGTTTCTATATGGGTAATAGGTTGACCTCTGCATTCATAACACACTGACTATCTTTGGGTTTTTGACTGTTGGATGTATGAAAAAGAAAGATTTTATACCAACTTACATGTTTGATAAATTAATAGTCTTCATTGTTTTCTCACAGTTTTAAGACAAAATGTCTTCAATTGGATGTTGAGGGCTATAAATTAGAGAATGACAGCTCCTTGTCTCCCACCAAAATTATCATGGGCTTTATTGTCCAATGGGGCGTGTTCTAGTTTTTACTGTCTGTGGAGCACAGGATTCCCCTCTAGATTAGGCAGACTTGTTTTTTTCCTGTGCAATTACACACACAATTTAAATTATTCATAATATTAATATGAGAAATAATGTATTCTTGTTTTTTGAAAACCTTTTATATGTCTTTTTTATGAATTGTTGCAGGCTACAAAATAATCAAGAAAATTGGGGAAGGCACATTTTCAGAGGTCCTGAAAACTCAGAGCTTAAAAGATGGGAAGTTTTATGCATGTAAAGCCATGAAGCAGACAATAAACAGGTATGTACTCTGGAACTAGCTGTCAGTTAGTAATGTGCAGTTCCCCCATACTCTGCTTTGTAAGGGCAATTGATACATAAGTCAGCAGTTGAGTATTCTGTTCACAATAATGCACCAATTACGGTCATTAAATCTGGTAAGCCTGGTGTAGCTCACTGAATTAAGAAAGCAACCCATATATGTAGGGGTATCGCCCCAAGGCCATTTACTGAGTGTCTTCCTCTGCACTCCCTCCCAGAGTTCCTGTATTATCGCAATAAAAGCTAAAAAAAAAAAAGAAAAGAAAAAAAAAGTACATCCTCTGTCATATTAAATGTGCTAATGGTTTACTCTGTTGTTAAGTCTTGAGCAGGCCAACAATCTGCGGGAAGTCCAGGCAATGAAGAGACTGAGCCCTCATGCAAATATTGTCCAGCTACATGAACTGATTTTGTAAGTGTTGCCTGTCACGTAGTTAAATGTATGATATGGTACGTCATGTTAATTTAACAAAATGTTTCAGTGACAAGGAAACTGGAAGGGTATCTTTGATTTGTGAGCTGATGGAAATGAATATCTATGAGTATATACAAGGTAAGTTTAAATCTGGCAGGGAGTCACTTTAACTTTTAGGCTCACTTTGTAGCTGTTTAAGGATCAAAACAGTTTTTATTCCTTGCAGGAAGAAAAACACCTCTGCCCGAACATACAGTAAAGCACTACATGTACCAGCTCTGCAAGTCGCTTGAACACATGCACAGGTAAAAAGGAAACACTCAAGTTCACATGAAATGATTAAATAAAGGCATTATTTGGGTATCCTGAGGCTGTGTTCTCTTTTATAGCTGTGGGATCTTTCACAGAGATGTAAAACCAGAAAACATTCTTATAAAGGTGAGATGCATCATTGCAGTAATCAGACTTACAAGAATGTAATAGTTGCACTTTTATTTTCAGTGTCATTTTTAACATATATTTGTGCAACTTGCAGCAAAACATTTTGAAGCTTGGCGATTTTGGCTCGTGTCGGAGCGTGTACTCAAAGCCCCCGCACACAGAGTACATCTCCACACGCTGGTACAGAGCCCCAGAGTGCCTGCTCACTGACGGGTATTACAGCCTCAAGATGGACATTTGGAGCGCCGGTTGTGTCTTCTTTGAAATCATGAGGTATCCTGTGCAGCACAGAATTTCACCTGTAATACTTGAAGTTTGGCTAGAGGACATTGCATTTCAATTAAACTTCATTCCTTGTACAAGAGCATTGCCTTTGCCCTTCTTTGCATTCTCAGCTTTCTGTGTAATTCGACCTCCTGTCTTCCCACCCCCAGCATAAACAAATGTGAAATGAAACCTGTGTGAATGGCTTTGCTGTGTCAATAATACCTGTGTGTTTCAGCTTGAATCCTCTCTTCCCTGGAACCAACGAGTTGGACCAGATTGCCAAGATTCATGATATTTTGGGAACACCAGATCAAAGTCTGCTCCAAAAGTTCAAGCAGTAGGTGGTCATTATGTTTATTACAGTTCATTATGGTAATTACATGTGACCGAAAGCGGCACAAATAAATTGTGAATACAGGTCCTTCCATTAATGCTTGAACTGTATAAATATTTTAGATTCAGCTTATTTTTTTTACAACTTTAAGAAATGTAATGAAGTACTCCAAGTACACTAGGGTGGGAGCTAGGGCTGAAAATACATTTAAACTCTGTTACAAACTTCATCCAAATTACACACACAAATTTATACCCACTCCAATTATCACAAAATTCTGCATGGCTTCATTAAATATGCTAAGGTTATTACACAAAAAAATCAGCTAATCAGTACAGAAGTTTAATGTGCTCAGCTATGCTTGTCCCGGTGTTGTAATGTCTGTGCAGGTCTAGAGCGATGCATTTCAACTTCCCTCCAAAAAAAGGCACTGGCATCTCATGGTTAGTCCCCAGATGCCCAGCTCCAGCTCTGTCTCTCCTCTATCAAATGCTTGCCTATGACCCCGATGAACGAATCGCTGCTGAAACAGCCCTAAGGCACACATACTTTAGGGAAATAAGGTGAAGTGCTTAATTGTATTTATGTATCTTAACTGATAACTAATATTTTCCAGAAGTTAAATTATAGCCTTCCTTAGTGTCAAAGTCACAGTTTGAGTGTATTGCTTAAGGGTTTTAAATAAATATGCTCTTGTGTTTCTTCTCCTAGGATGGCAGATAAGAAGGCCGAGAGTCTTCACAGAGTTTCTGGGACTATGGATGTAATCGGAAGTTGTGTGACACAAAACTCAGTTGACCATATCTGTCGACCAGCTCGAGTTGGGAAACAACTGAGAGGGAGACACACAAGACAAACACCTTTAATGAGTGTAAGCTAAAGCTCTAAAAGTTGGCTCCAATAAAATCCACCAAATTACATCTGATACTTTCTCTATTTCCAGCACAACATGAAGCATGTAGCAGACACCCTCATCCGACGGAACATCCCTCATTATCCAGCAGAGCTGCCCAAGCTCAACGTGGTTGTACCGGGACCGCAGATCTCCTTCCCAGTCTCCACTATGCCTGCATTTACAGTCACTCACAGAGGCACACTGCCAACTATCACATCCAAAAAGTGCCAGTCACAGTTGGCCAAGGTAAACACCAGTATGACAGACACCAGGATTTTCACATTTTTGAATTCTTCATTATACCTTCTGGGAATAACATCTACCAAGAGCATTACACAAATGCAGTAAAATAAAAAAACAAAAGGCATATTAATGGTCACTAGAAAAAAATGTGAAGAATCAAATTAATACCACTAACCAAGTGCCCTGATGATGCTTTTTGATATGGCCTTTCATTTGGCTGCATCTACTCTCTTCACAGCCCCGGGATGACTCACACCATGCAGCTTTCAAGACCTACTATATGCCACCTCTGGATAGAAAACATGGAGGCTGCTGAGAGCCAAAAAAGAGGAAGTATTACATTAAGAAGAAAAAAAAAAGAAAGAAAAAATAAAGCTACTGGCTAGACCTGTACTGAAATGGATAACTTGAGAAGACACGTCTGTAAAACATCACAACTGTGCTTGAGACGCGAGTCACAGAAGACCATAAAACCTGTTATCTCAACTGCAAACTGACAACTGAAATTCATAAACGGCATATTCTTTAATGCCGCGGATTAAGAGCATGGAGGTTTAGTTTTACTCTTAAAAATTGAACACACTGTACAGTGGGAACTTCTTGTAAAGCAATACGACACCTGCAAAAAGCAGCCACTTGGGCTTGAGCTTTATTATTGTACAACTTTGAATCAAATGATTAAGCCAATTTTAACATCCCCCCCCCAAAAAAGAAAAGTGCACACAGATGTCTTCAATTTGCTACCCTGCTCTGACCTCCCAGCTATTTTTACAAAAACCACTTTTAGAAGTTTAAAACGTTACTTGAATGAGACTGAGACTGCCTCTATATAATTATAGTTTGACTTCACTGTAATACTCTGGAAGTTTCAACAGCTGGGTTTTTTTTTTTTTTAAAGACAAAGGGACATTTCAAACAAATCTCCACTAACTTTGTTGACTCATATTTTTCCAGAAGCTGACATAAATATTTTTGAGGAAAACCTGAGATCAGGGAATTCCCCCCCAGTAAGATAGGAGAGGTCCAGTTGGAGAGTGCACTACCTTACCTGGAAATCTTCACATTCCACACAGTAGCTTTGATTAATCTGCTGGGATTCAAAGTTGTAAAAAGTAATAAATGTGAAAACATTCAGAGGTGGTGTTAATTTTTTTTTTTTTTTTATTTCTAGAGATGTGATGGAAGTCCTTGAAATAAACAATTTTTTAAAAAGCCCAGTCTTCCTGTACAAATGTCAAGAACAAGAACTTAAAACAGTCCTCAGCATCAGTGTTGTGGTTGGAAACAGATTTTGCACAGTTATGCTTAAAAACTGACTGCAGATTAGGTTTAAAAAGGATATTTGAATGTTTGTTGGATGCAAAAATGTAGCTTGGCCAGTACCTCCATACCCCTTCGCTCGAGGGACTGTTGCTTTTCATTTCTCTCAGAGCTGTGAGCTCTTTAAATCAGACTGTGACTCAGTCTGCACATCATTGTGAAACATTACTGGAGTAAAAAGAAAAACTCATCAAGCACCATTTGTATAATGTTGTATTAACCACTGCTCAAAGCTCGCATATTATCGACAAACTCCTGACGTGCTGACAGAATAAACTGATGAGAAAGTGGGTAATTTAAGCTCCATCAGCTTTCCATCTAATGCAGGGGTCACTTATGGCATTATTATCAGTGCATTAAAAATGCATAACTGTCAAATGGAAAAGCCTCCTCCTTTGTTGTGTTTGTCTGTTTTTCGTCTTTCATTAGTTAAAATTTCAATCTGGAGAAAAATAATAAAATAAATTAAAAACAGCAGTTCTGAAGTTGAGCAGCATTAAGATTCAAGTATCTGCCAGACTTCCACTGGAAATTCCACACAACACACATTACAGCTTTTTGTTATACCAAATGAATTAGGCGTGAGTGCAGGAATGAATGAAAACGGCAAACAGTGTATTCAAGATTATTTTAATATTATTAATATGTATACTTTAGAAATATAACTATCAATGACAAAACTTCCACTGGAGTAATGGTAGTTTGCTTAGGCCCCCATCAAATCAATTAATTACAATATACACATTATGATACAGAGCAGATTTAAATCTGAAATAATATTAAAATAAATGCTCAATAGATAAAGGTTTTAATTGTATTTTTTTTATCATTTTCTTGACCTACTGTTAGCCATCTGTGAGTTCTGAGCACACCCAAAAAATGTAAAGCCATATTCTTCTATAAACTAATTTAAGTGCAAACCTTTTTTTTTTCTTCTTTAAAAAGACTATGATTGCAGCATCCAGCTATATAGATTCAGAATTCAAGACTGAGGATGGTAAAGCCAAGTGGAACCAGGCAATCCTCAACTCTTTTTTTTTGTTTCATTAGAGAAGTTATAAAACAAAAAAACGACAAAGTAGCTAACAAAAATCAGTGCAAAGTCATCAACGGGGAGATTCTATTCAAGAAAAGAGAAGTGGTGGGTGAATGTGGATGGATGCAAAAATTTCAGATGCTTACGCACTTGGTCATAAAAGGATAGTTCTTCTAAAGTTCATATTTTAGTCAGTAACCCTGAGTTGGGTTAAATGACAACATTAAAATAAAAAAGATGATTATGAAAATTAAATGAACTATCCCTTTAGTCTCAAGCCACAGTTGTCTGGTTTGCATCTAACAAAGCCAAGCATTAATTCCAGAAAAGCCTAATGAGATTTGACACGCGCGCACACGCACGCAAACACACACGCACAAACAAACAAAAAAAAGATTTAAAAAAAGAATTCTAAAATGTATTAAAACTCGAGAACAAAAGCACAATAGTCCACAATTGCACCACACCTTTTCCTGTTCCATTCCTTCTCTAGGTCGAGTGAGTGATAAAACAAAAAACAACAGAAAAGCCATTAACAAAACTGGGAGAGGGAGGGGTAGAAAAGAAAAGGAAAACTTGCAATGCTTGCAGGGTGAAGAGCAGCATCAGACTCTGGGTTGCAGGGTTCTTTAGCAGCAGAAATATTGTGGCTATACTACTGTTCCACTGGGAGAGCTGGCTTGGTTTTGGGATGACAATAAACCCTGAAAAAAGGAAAACAAGGAGATTTGCATTGGGAAAGTCCACATACTGAAGCAAAGAAAGGAAAAAAAAAAAAAATCAAACAACAAACAGCTCATTAGAAAATGCGTCCCATCTTTCCATATTCCAACCGATGCAAGAAATGAAGAGCCTGTGCACAGCGGTTTAAATAAATGCTTGGTGTAATAACATCCGCGATAAAGGCACTTCACTTTATAACTAGCCTTATGACCCTCCTGATGGGACCTTTATGAACATTTGACATTTTATTACAATGCACCTGGATCCTTAACACAGCACACTTCTCTGTAGCCGTGGGTTTTGTATTAAAAAAATAACTTTTCCACAGCCTCAGCATTAAAGCATTTTTTAACCATATGTCTTTTCAATACAAAGTAGACTTTTAGTTATGCTGCATATTCCAGACTATATGTGCAATTCTGGATATGCAAGTGTGCACAAACATATTTTGCTGTAAGCGTGTGGGGAAGTGCAGAGAGCCTGGGCAAATACAGAGCTATTAGCATAAAGGGTGAAATATGAGCAGGGTTGGGATTCAATAGCAGTTTATCAAATCCAAACAGTTTCAGTTTAGGTCTCCGATCAGCTGGCCTAAACTGGTCGCAGCTTTAATGAAGACTAACAATGATTAAGCCAACCTGTTCACAACCTGCATCTCAAACCTGAAAATAAGATCTAATGTTGATAACTGATATCACAGCTCAAACATACCGACACCACAAAATTCACTTGCTCAAAATGTTAATTTGATAGATAATTGTCTTCTGGGCAACAAAAATCAACATAAATAGTGGTTGCAGAGTGATAATGTCTTCATCACAAAAAAGTCAGTGGACTGAAGAAAGCACATTAACCAAGAGACAGCTTAAATGGAGCCTTTACAGAATTAACAAAGTAAGTGTCACTAATGGCAAGTCATTTTAACTGTAGAAATCAACAGACAGCACTAGCAATAACGGAGAAGCTGCTTATATCACCTGCATGATTTGATCATTGCTTTGCTAATGGGAAATAAAAACTCTAAGAGATAAAAACGAAAAAAGCAAAAACAAGTGTGCACGAGATTTGAGAGTGTCTGAGCTTGATGAAATTTGACCATCTTGCTGAACGGGAAATGCATCTGATGACAAGAACCCAACCATAACCCTCTGAATGTGACCACATATGCAAATGACTTGTTGGCTATGCATTGCGAGATCATTATGGCGAACCAATGAATACATCTTATGTCTTCCTTCACCTGACAGGTCCACAGAAAATTCTATCTTATTATATAACCACAAACTGTATTGTCATAGCATAGGATGTTTTTTTTCTCCCACTGAAACTTGGGCATTGGAAAGCAGGTGTACATTAAACCAAGTCTTATAACTTATGTTTATTACTTCAGTGGCAATTTGACTATAAAAGCTATAAATCGTATTCCAAATATCCACAGTTTAACGTATGCGTTCAAAATAAGTTTAGTTTCTTAACTGCTTTATCGACTCATAAGCGCCATCATTTCAAATTTCCTCCCATTTCCTACATTAAAAAGAACTTACCACTTTGCCTGGCCTCGCCCATGTGCAAATAAATCCCTCCTGACAAGCAGTCACTAAACAGTCCTCTAAAAATATGAGTACAGTCAGTCTCTCGTGTGCTATTTTTTTACAGATGAGGGGCTCGAGGAGGGGCACGTCCTCCATGCGCGGGCACAGCAGAGTGCCCAGAGTCTTGGCAGGGTCTGTTTTGGTTTTTGTCAGCAGGTTGAGCTTGTCGCTACTCTTGCTGCTGATGTGACCCATGCTGTGGTTGCGTTTGTGGTCCTTCTCGTGGTGGCGCTCCTTCCGATCATGGAGTGACAGTGTAGCAAACTTACTCACACCTGTAGCGATGGCGCTGTCCATAATACCACTACTGATTCCACCGCCACTGCTGGCTTTGTTGGTATTGTTTGCCGTCGTTGTTGTGGTGCCAGCAGAATGGGGAAGGCTGTTGGAACGTGGTAAAGTAGTAGCGATGGAGTTAATGCCAGGAGTATTGGCACCACTGTTGTTTCCATTAGTAGTGTTACTAGAGGTGTTAGTGATTATTGTAGCACCTGCAGGAGGGCTGGTAGCATTCATCACATTAGTATGTGTCCGTGTCCGTGAGAGGGGAAGATGCGGGAAAAGGATGTCCTCAGTGAGGTCCCATAGGCACAGCTGAGTGTCCTGCCCCACTGAGCCAAACCGGTATGTAACACTAACAGGCCGGCTGTCTGTGGAGTTACGCTTAGAAAGTCGAGACTGTGTACTGTTGGCCCGGTCTCGTCCAAAGTGGATCATCTGATCCTGGAAGTCCTCATCGCTGCCACTGAACTCCATCGGGTCGCTCTCCTCCACACTTGTGGTGTAATGGTCAAAAGCCACCACACTCACCCACGACTTGTGGCCGTGACCTCGAGCAATGACCCTGCAGTCCAAGAACGACCACACAGTCACTAGATCGTCCTCTCCACCCGCAACTATATATTTTCCATCAGGGCTCCAGCACACGCACAACAAACCACCAAAATAGCTCTTCATGGTGCCGTGAAGCTCAACAGCATCAAAGTTGAACACCCGTAGGAAGCCGTCTTGGCTTACACAGGCGAGGAACTTCCCATCTGGAGAGAAGGCAAACTCATTCAGAGCTCCCTCTCCTACAGTCCATTTAAGGAGAGGGTTCCTCGTGGATTTACTCTTGCAAGTGTGCACAGAGTAATTCTCTCCCTGTTTGAGTAGCTGGTAGTGTGGCGCTGTGGTGCCGCAGGTATGCTCCACATTGTACAGGTACATATTCCCACTGGCATGAGACACTAGAAACAGACTCTCTGAGCCTGGCACCCATTTCACACATGTTACTCTGGACTTGTCTATTAATCTCTGTCAGGAGAAAAAATAGGTTGAGGTTTGAGAGGCAGGAGAGAGCAGAAGAGAAGGGGAAGACAAAAAATAATAATTTTAATACAGTAAAATTGACGTTGGTATGCTCAACAAGCTTTAAGTTTTTAATACAACAAGCTTTGGGCCATTTGGTAATGTTATTAGTAATTTTTACTTGACTTTTTTTTTCATTAAGATGCATTAAATACATAAGAATATCAATGCATTAATCACACAAAAAATCTTATCAGTTGTAAATTAATTGTGGAGTAGAAGATAATCAATTCTGTGGGATTGGATGACATGCAAGCACCATATTGTCACTTCCTGGTTCCTAAAAAAAAATATGTACGGTGACGGTAAGGTGCAACCTTAAACAGTACTACAAAAATAGTACATAGATGTTATTCCAACCTGTGTCCTTTAGACTTACCTCCTCATTGAAGAGCTTGCTTGTCTCCTTCTTGATAGGGTCAATGAGCTGTACCTGTCCTGCTGAGAAACCCACCAGCAAGGACACGCTCTCTGCTGTAGCTGTGAGGTGGTTGAAGTCATGACACGTGGGCTGCGTTCCCTTGTAAATGCGCTTGTCTATGGGCTTGCTCAAGTCAGCGGCCTGAAAACAGAGACCGAGATTGCAAGGGGGGAATGAATGCATACAGATTGCAGCAACCTTCAAATATCTAAAATGCCCAACTACTCTACTGCATGGCAAAGTCTATACTTAGTCACACTACCAGTAATAAACCATAGCAGCTGAGAGTGCCGTGTTTTATATCAAACTATCAAACCTTTAAGACTGAGGCAGTGCGTTTTAAATCAAGCATCTTGAACCGCGTATAAGACAAGTGCCTGGAAGCAAAATACTAAACATTGAAAAACACACAGAAGAGCATGAAGAGCAAGGGCATGCCTTTTCTCTATAGAGAAACTGATCAAAAAGCAGTTGTTTTAGCCATTTTAAGGAAACAGTATTATACTACTGTAAAGAAGCTGCAGTAAATACATTGCAGACAGTTAATATAACACAACAGTTAAATTTGTTAATGATTAACAGTTTGAACAACTGGTAGAACGGAAAATTCTTTTCAGGGTAAGGTGATGACTCAGGGGTTCCTCCATTTCCATGACATGCGACTGTTTTTGTCTTGCCTCAAAGAGCAAACGTGTCAATGGAGGTCTTGATCAAGAGTCCACTAAAAAGTACAAAATCACAAGACTTCTGCCTCACAATGGCAGAAACAAAGGCTGAAAGAAAACTTCATCATGTTACAATACAACTAAACATACCTGCTGTATTACACATTGGCTTGAGGGCTGACATGCAGATGTTTTCCAAAAACCAGTATGTGCCAACAGTGATGGCTACTGTACAACTCTAGCTACTGTACATTTCTAGTTTGTGTTTTTTGTTTTCAAAAAGTATGTCTGCTACAATATATCAGAATACATTTCTTACTTACCAAGCCTTCCAAAATATATGACTTGAAGTAATTGCCAACTGTGTAGTAACCTGGCATTTAACATTTTCTAACTATGTTAACTTGCACATATTAAAAACCCTGAGGTCACACGAGTTTTTTCCTTTTCCCAATTGCTTCAAACAGCTCAAATATATGGCAGACCTTCAACCAGGATACAACTATTTCCCTCTGAAAAAAAAATGGCTACACATGACATGTTTGTGTGTAAATATGGAAAATGCTTTTATACGCAGGTTCAATTGAACAAAGAGCTCATTCAATCTGTGATGTCAAATCAGGTATCCGTTAATAACCACATTAAGGTGCGACAACATATTTTTTATCAACAGTAACGTGGACAGTTAATTTTGATACTCAATGACAGCGAAGACCTGTATTCATATTAATTGCTATGTGATTTCCACATTATGCTCAACTATGGGGTAGCAGATCACAATAACACTATGTGCCCATTGATTGTTATTAAATACCAAAAATATACCAAATCAGCTCAGTTTGATTAGCTCAGCCTCTCAAGAAGAATTCTTAAGCCAAAATCAGAGTGCCATTACGGCAGCAGTTAGCCACATGAATCCGCATCACCGTGATTGTCGATATCTGTCAGTCAAAAGGTCTTCTACAGGTGTCAAGGGTGGCAACGTAAATCTGTCAATGCTGACACGGACAGTTTTATTACAAACCAAGCCCGTTATAAACACCATTTAAGCTCTGTCAACTTGAACCGTTACAGTAGGTCAACTTCACCAACATGATATTTGCAAAACTACAAAAACCCGCCATCAAGTGTAAAGAGAGTGACGGATAGGAGACGGGAGTTTTAGCCCCTGGCCTCGGGGTAGCTACTGGCTTGCTAACGTTAGCCAGTTACGCTGGCTAGCTAACTAATAGGCTAGCTTTGAGCTAAGTAGCTAGCTGCCAGCTAATTTCAAAGTCAAGCACCTGTCAGAGTGACTTGACACGCCTAAACTCCTGCAACACCTCACACAGCACTGTGGCATTTTAACTTGCAGCATAGCGAATTTCCTCAGGCATAAGCCACATTAGCATGCTACCTTTCTAACGCCTTTGTAGATGTAGAAGTAGAGCTCACGGCCCACATTGAAACAGATCCTGTCGCCGTTGCCTGACTGGTCGTTGACGTTCACGAAAGAGACCTTGACGGGGTTGGAGCCTTGTGAATTGAAAGGCACCCTATTAGGACGGCTGTATTCGGAGTGAGTGAGAAGTTTGTAGACGCCTTCCCGAGTGGTGAACTGAGTTTTAATTTCGTTCATCTCCTTCCCTCCTCCCTCCGCCGCCATCTTTGAAATTAACATTCATCCCTTTCCCCCAGGCCGGATCTTACGCACGGATGTGAGCGGCCGTTCCGACTCTCCCGTTCCCCCCAACGGCTCACGGTGGAACTGGTGGAAGGGATGCGACTGGTTTCAACAAGTTGTGACAGCTTTATCTAAGACCTTGCATTATCAACTTAACACAGAAGTTTGATTCAGCCACAGATTTTAATTTTGATTTTAATTTTCGCCCGTGAGTGAACATTTACATATCTCGAAATTTCAAATACTCAGGAATAAGTTTATTTATCAAATCAAAATCAAATCAAATCACTTTTATTGTCATATCACATGTGCAGGTACATTGGTACAGTACATGTGAGTGAAATTCTTGTGTGCGAGCTTCACAAGCAACAGAGTTGTGCAAAATACAATAATGTAAACAAGCAAAATACAAGAATGGCTACATCTGAAACTAATAAATATATGTACAATATATAATAGTATATGCATTTCTGGATGTGTATACTAAATATTTTTCTACGTGTGTGTGTGTGTGTACACATATTTTACAAATTAAATAGAGTAAACAATAAATAAATATATAAAAATATACAGAGTTGAGACATGTTCAAAACAGTGGCATTACTGTACAGCAATACATAATGTTGAAGTTCCAGTAGTTAAGGTGAGGTGTCTATGACGTGTTCAGCAGTCTGATGGCCTGATGGAAAAAGCTGTCTCTCAGTCTGCTGGTACGGGACCGGATGCTGCAGAACCTCCTTCCTGATGGAAGGAGGTTTATTTATGTTATTTATGTTATTTTTGTTGTTTTTAGTTTTTTTCAGAGACGGAAACAAGCTCCCATAAACTAGGCTTGATTGTATTAAAAAAAAATAAAAAAATACATTTTGAAAAATAAAAAAATACAAGTTTTAGATATTTGCACTGTTTATATATAAATATATAGTAAGTTACTACTCGATCAACCACACGTTTAAGCTTATGATCAAGTTGCTGTTTTTGTTTTCTTAAAGTACAGTTTACAATATATATTTCATACAAAAAAAATATATGTTTACATTTTAGTTAGAATAAGCTTTAAAACTTAAAAAAACGCAGGACCGGTACACGTTTTATTTTGAAAAAGCAACAACCGGACGTATTATTTTGTCACAATCTTGAAATTAGCCAAGTCTGTGGTGTTTAAAACTTGTGACAGTGCAGTTGTGTAGACTGCTCACCTGACTGTGGCCACACTTGGCTGTTTCTTATTCAAGGCACCTGCTCTTTAATTAAGCTGCCAGCATTCCTGACCATCTTATCTCGACTTATTTGCGTTATTTCCAAAGAAAATTTGTTTCACGCGCCAAATGTCATGGCACACAGAAGAAGAAGAACACAACGTCCACTTCCAGGTATCAGTGATTACTATTTAATTGTTTTTTCTCCTTAGACGTGGTATTTTCCTAGTTAATTCATTTTCATTTGTGGTGTCAACGTAACATGTGCACAATCTTTTCCAAATAAATAAAATAAATAAATCACCTGTATATGTTATTGGCTGTCTTTTGATTTAATCATTATTGCAATGTAACCTACATATAGTTTTCTACATTCAGACAGCACTGATAGACAAGCACCCAGCAGTATGGACCAGCTTACTTTAAATTACATGGTAAGAATACTTACCCAATGCCCATCTGCAGGTGCTCTGCATTCTTCTTAGACCACTTGCATACTGTTGGACTAGTATGACCTTTGTTTTTTGTTAGGAGATGTGCAACATGGAGTCCAGCACAGATTCTGACTCTGAAATCAGTCCAAGATGGTCCGACACCAGTACCATGGTACTGCTTGAATTCATCAATTGGGCAATACATGCACACTGACATAATAAGCAAATTTGGAAGTATATAGTATAGTTTAAGCATTTTTCAAATAGTAGGGGAAAAACAGTTTTAGTGATCATTTAACATATAAAGCCAGACATGCACCGATCTTTGTAAAAATAACTGCCAACTTATTGATGTTGAACCTCTGGTGGTTGTGTTTAGGGATGTGTGAGCAGTGCACCAGAGAGTGGTGCCTCAAGGAGGGCGTTGCCATTAACGCTTAAGCCTGCAGAAAGGCATGGCTGTTATTCTTTGGTATGCACTCTCCTCTCATTCATCCATTTGTGTTGAAAATGCACATTGCTGATCATGAATTAAAATGTGTGCGCTTGTTATGATTGTAGGATTTGGACCCGTACGATGGGAGCTCTGAGGATTCTGACGAGTCAAATGTCAATGTCTCCAGCAGGCAATCGAGGCAGCAGGCAAAAGGTGGTGGAAAAGGAGGATGTCAACTCTCGGGCCGAAGCAGGCGATGTATCTGTAATCACTCTGCTTCTGTTGCCCTCAGAGAAGGGACAAAAAATGACAAGAGAGACTGTCTGAGAGAACAGCCGAATCTTCTGGATGTCCAGATGAAATGTGGAAGTGACTCTGACCGGTTGGTCTGCGAACTGGACACTCTTCCCTCTAACAGTGACAGGGATGCTTGTAAAAATCTTCCAGAAGAAAGGGTAACTGATTCAGTAACACACAGACAAATCTCTGATATGGAATTGCAGCTTGATGATTCAGGCTTGCGTATTACAAGATCCTCCACACTTCACCCACCTAAACCTCAAAGCTCAGTGGAGGGGAGTTCATCTCACATGCTGGGTTGCTTCTCTGAGAGATCTCCCTGCTTGTGTAACCTTGGATCTCTGTACAAGAGAAAGCTGAGTCTCCCTGGAACAGACATGATTGAGTTGGGACACAGGAAGAAGCAGTGTGTCTTCAACATGGACGATGAACAAGAAGGAAACAATTCTGCATCTGAACCATGTTAGAGTTCTTTAACAGTTGAGATTTAAGGTGGACTGAAATACTGTAAATAGTTATTTGGAATTGCACTCTGTTTATTCATGAATAGTTAACTTTGAGCACCTCCTGATCGTTAAGGTGGCATTTGGTTATCACTTGCTTAAAATTTAGTCACAGGTGACTCATCAAAACCTAATTTTTGTTCAAATGAGCTGCTTAAATCCAAATGAATGAATAAAGTAAAATATTTAAGTCTCCAGTGGTTCATGGAGGTTCAATGAGTGTCTGCAGTTAGGTCAGTAAGCATTTGAACAATGTAATGTTACCTCAAACAGTTAATATGTGATTTTAAGTGCAAACCTTTAGCTTTACTTAAAGGGTTTTAGCAAAACATGGCCTTTTGGTGTTGTGCTGGTCTGTGCATTCCTTCCTTTTAACCAGATGGTTATGTTGATTTGACTCCTTAGGTTTGAGTAACAGGGAAACTAGGCTCACCTGGCCTTGTCAGTCTATTGTCTTCTACTTTTGACCCTCTAAAAGAGAGTGAGTGTATAAAAATGGTTTTGCCAAACAGTTATTGCTGTAACAGATATTTTATGCATATTGTCATGAAACTTTGGTAATATACTTACCCCTCCAACCAGCAGGTGGCAGTAATGGATAATTATATAGTTGTGCCTGGCAGCTCAGTGAAGGTTTCATTACATTTCATTAAAAAAAAGTAACTAAAAGGAGGACTGTGACAGAGGGCAAAAAACAAGTTTACATTTGAGATTTCTTGCTGAACTTTGCTTTTGTCTCATGTTCAGTCCAGATGTCTTTATATAATTTGGAAAAAAAAAAAATCATTCAGGAAAAAACTGTCTAAAGTTACAATGCTGATATTGCATTTGGGACAATCCATAGCAGCTTCACAAGAAAGAACATTATGTCACTGATGTTTCCTTTGGCATGTGTGTGTGATTCACTTAAACATTTCCTTTAGAATACTTCCCAGTCTGAACAGGCTCCTAAGAAGAAAAGAGCTCCATAGCAACAACCATGCACGACATTAATTAAAACACAAAGACCAAGCAGTTCATTCCAATGAGCTTTATTCCATCTAAATACAACAACGTGCTGGTTCTTCCATTAAAACATCTTTTTTCCAACTTTCCTTTCCAAATTTCATTTTCTTTTCATTAACCATCAGACAACGTCTCAACCTTCCAAAACACTTTCTAAACACTAAGAACTGTTACATGTTCACTGCAGTTCCACAAACATCTCTACTACAACTACTATTATGGGGTAATGAATGTAAGTGATTAAATGTGGTTTGATTATAATCAAGACTTAAAGTGAGGAAACGTCTCGTTTCAATTACTCTGTGCACAGGATGGCAACTCCACGCTCGTAGAAGCTGTGAGGATCTTCCTTGGTGGCGATGTCGAAGTCGACGGTGAAGATTAGGTCAGACCGGGTGAAGTTCAGGTACACGGGTAGAGTAACCTGCAGCGAAAGGAAAACACAAAAGGTGAGAAGGACAACTCCATAGCTATATTTCAAAATCTAGCTTTTTAGATCCCAATGGGGCTGGGGTTTTTTTTTTTGGGGGGGGGGTTACCATGTGTCTCTTCTCAGCATTACTCTGCTTGATCCAGCGGAGCTGAGTGAGAGGCAGCTCAGTGGAGATGGAGGTGGACAGAGACAGCTTGTTGTTGGCACAAGTAGCTCCCTGAAGCTTCAGACCTGAGGGTGCAGCAAGCAAGATTGGAATGAGAAAAAGAAATTCATGTCTTAACAACTCACTACATTAGACCACAAATACAGTTAGTAGCATGTTTTAGAGTCCTGCGAACACCTTTTTAGGTTAGATTTCAGTCCAGATTAAACAAACAAACAAACAAAAAAAACATGTTAAATTCATATGGATATGATTTAATTACAACGCTGTCTGTTCAGTCTAAAGGCCGCATTGTTATCTGATTTGTGCAGTGCTTTTGCCGCCAACTAGATCAGATGATATGTGTTAAGTCTAACCTTTGATGCCGAAGCTGCAGGCATCCAGTGAGGCGCCCTGAGCAGTGGTGACGTTAACCTCGAGACACAGCTCTTCTAGGGACCAGCTGTTTGCCTGTGCCACATACTGGCGGGTGGCGGTAATGTAAGCCTCTGGCACAAACAGGCTGCCCAAGCACACATGGATGTTCTGGAAATGATGAGAGGAAGAGACAAGGGAGTAGAAATAAAAAGAAAATGAAAACACATTTTGTTTTCATTTTTAACCAAACTATTTAAGAACCAAAGCTTGTTTGAATGTGTGCACAAACAGTACCTTCAGTTCCTTTGCACCCCCGCTGGCAGCTGCCTGGGAGATCTGCTGCAGCTGTTTGATACGTTCACTGAAGTCTGACACCCACTGGATTACAGTCATGGAGACGGGGACTGTGTACCGACACCAGCTGCGAGGGAGGATTCCTGAACAGACAGGTGTATACCACAGGTATATAAAGTATTCAAACAAATAAACAAATTCATTAAAGTACATCAAATAGTCTGAGTGAAGAACCTTTGACAAGGTCACTGATGAGTGTTCGCAGGTAGTTGGTCTGCTTCTTCTTGCCCTCGCACACTTGTACCACGTCGGACAGATCCTGACGGACCTCCTGAAGCATCTTACCTCCCATTTTCACTTCACGCTCAAAGAACCTGAACAGGGGGTCCTGGTATTTGGACAAAGATAATATTAATACCAAAACAAAACCATAAATTAGAAGCCAGACAGATGTGCTTTGGTGAAACTGAAAAAGAAAAATTGTTCATTTACTGAAAATCAAACTTTTTAAAGTCCGTTATACCCGATTACCTCACATTTCAGGCACAAAGATTGAAAATCACCCGACGGTGAAACAATTCCTTGGTTATAAATGAAAGAAGGATATTGTCAGCACAAGCCTGCTTGCCAGCCCTCTATTCTCTGTCATTACCTTGATGTTCTCCACTGTGCGTTTGAGAGGATTAACCGTTTGCGGCATGAGCTGCAGCCAGTTGCAGGCGGTGGTGTGGAGGGTCCTCATCCAGGCTGGCTGGGTGTCAGATGTGGATGAAGTGCGCTCCTTCTTCTCAGTCTCGTAGGCAAGGTCATCCTCATCCTCCAACATCTGCATTTTCAGCATCTTACCCATCATGTCAGTGCCTGCGCAGCCCGGCAGAGGGAGTGATTGGGCAAGGAGGGAGGTGGAAGACAAGGCCATGGTGGGATGTAGGAAGGGAAGAAGAAATTAATCACAGAAAAGAAACAAACACCTTACCTCAAGGATGGGTTAAAGGGTTTGTTTTATCAAAAATAAAAAAAATAAAAATAGGACTACACTGGGTCAGACAAAATACACAAGGCTTCAGGCAATAATTCCAACACATGTAACCTTAAACGAAATTGCCAAGTGGATAACGATCCACATTTCTGAATTACTGGATCTGTAAAAGAAATCAGCACAACCCCAAAAAAATAAATAAATAATAAAAGGGGCGGGTTTTAAGGGAGAAAGTTTGTGGTGGAGTGGGGATGAAGGAAGGGGAGACTGGACCATGTGCTCAAGGGATGGATGCTTTGGCAGCCATGACTGTTGAGGTCAGAGAGGGGGAGTGAAAGGATGGGAAGCAGGCATGGTAGGATGTTTGAAGTCCTAATCTGCAGGTGGGACAAGATAACATCTAAGCAAAGCAACATGATGGCTGTGAAATACAGCTGCTGAAGGGTGAGGAGACCCACACCCATCCTTTGGGAAGAAAACCTTTAAAGTAAAATGGCTATGACTACAGCTACGCTGCACATTATAGCTATGCTACAGAAGGTTGCTTCTGAAAACTAACTGGTAAAGAGGGAAGAGAACTGATGGAAGGATGAGAGATGAGGAAAAGGAATGTTCTTAACATGTTTTTTGACACCCGGCACAGTGTTCTGTCCAAAGTAGACGCAAAAAACAACTAAATCTAAGATTTCGACCTCTCACTGCACGGCGACAGCCTGCCAAAGTACGAGTTATGACACTAGAATAGAGAGAGAGTTGGTTAATGAGCTACCCAGTGAGAATATTCAATCTCAACTTGTTAAGTATAAATGGAACACAGATGAAAAACAAGCTGTCGTTCAGTAACAGCAACAGCAGCATACCCTGAGTGGTAAGCAGGACCTTCTCTGCATTGCTCGGTAATCCGAGCCAAGATGGCGTCTGAGTGTCAGGAAGCATCTCCACCCAGTGCATGAACTCCTCACGTCTGTAACAAATCAAAATGATCAGACGCTTAACAGAGAATGTTTATCAGAGAACAACAAAAGCTAAAGCTTATCAGATACTGACCGAATGCCATCAGGCATCTTGATGTCCTTGTGTCCGTCAACTTTGAGAGCCAGTTTGAACTCGCTGTCAAAGCTTCCCTTGGTGAAGATGCGGTCCAGGAAGGTGTTGAGCAGCCGCTGGTCAAACTCGTTGTCGATCCGACCTCCATAGATTGACTGGGCCATCAAGGTTTTCAGAGCTGCCCAGGGGATCTTGTCTGGAGCGATGTTCTGACGACCCTGTGTGTGCATGAGTGTAACGATTGGAGTGGAGCAAGGTCATATTATTTAAAACTGACCATTATCTAATAGATTTAGGCAACAGCTACAAGGAGGAAAGGATTAGTCATACAAAAACTAGAAAACATTTAAAGTGTTAATTCTCCAACCTTAGCAGTGTCATCCAGCCAGGTGTCAACCGTGTCACAAGCAGAACGGAGGTCAGACTCTCCAAACTCGTATTTCTTGGACCAGCCCAGTGGTGCGTAACGCAGGCGCTCCTGGATGACCGCATGGAACCAAGCAAGCAGGAAGTAGAGACGCGCACGTTCGTTGGGGGCCTGCGTGGATATGGGACAACATGATTTACATGGAGAATGTTTGGACAGCACTGATCGTTTATTCTTCACATTTGTGTGTGTCCATTATGTTACCTTGCACATGCGAGCCACTGGGATGCTGCTGAAAGTTCTCAGCATGTTAGCCTTGACGCCGGGAGGAGGCTCAAACACAAAGATACGGCCAGCACGAAGCAGATTCACTGGCACCTGGTGGTAAAACACAGCGGCATGAAAAACAGGAAGTAGTGAAAACTGACAATGAATTAATCCAAGTCTAAATGACAAATCTAATGAATGATGTGATATACCTTGGGGTTGATCTCCATTGTGAGGAACAGCCTGAAGCTGGCATGAGGCTGCATAGAGTGAAGTTTTTTCTCCAGCTGCATCAGCCACCCAGGGGCCAGATGGACGTTCTCCAGCATCACCCACCTGCAGGACAAGGAACAGTCAGGATATCAGTACAAGAACACAAACTGTACAGTCTCACAAACACAAAGAAACCACATTAGTCACCTGCCAGACTTGACAGCAGTATTGATGTCTCTGTCAGCCTTATTGAAACCTTCAGCAGAACCTGTGGAAAACATCAGTAAGCAGTTATTTACAATATCCTCAAAATTTCTCATTAAGCACTTGATCTACATTACTGGTAAACCAAAAGTTACATTTATTTCCTTCTTACCGATAGAAATTGAGGTGATTTGTTTGTTCTGCTCAGCAGCCAGATCTCTGACAAGCCCACTGGCATCATAACCTGGCACAGAACACATCAGCACTGGAGTGCTGGGCTTCACCTACAGACACGAAAAAATAAGAATTATCAGCAAGAGTGACAATGGGAAGGTCATTGATCTGAAATAAATAAGTGATCATTACCTCACTGTCGATGATATTAGCTAGATCAAGAGGCTGCTCAATGATGCTCATGAATGTGTCTCCCAGCACCTTTGATACAAAAATGTGTGACATGGCCAGGAGACGGTCGGGACGGAAGGCCTGAATCAGCAGGAGCTGGTGCAGAGCTTGGCCAATGGTAGCTGAACATATAATGGACAGTTCAGGCAGATATAATTTATACAAATATATACACTGTAGTGTGTTTGTTTTGTTTTTTGCTTGGCCTTAATGTTTGTACACAATGTATATACTCACTGGACTGCTTCTCCTCTGACCACAGGTATGGAACAGCCAGCTCTGGAGTGTTGCTCTCAATCCACATGAAGAATTGCTGAAGTAACAAGCAAAACAAATGATTACTAATAGAGTTTCTAAGAGTCAAACTACAAACTACCCATCGGCCTACCATTACTCACCTCGTCAGCCTCGACTTTTTCAACCAAGTCTTTGAAAGCTGGCAGGCGGCTGAGTCGAACCATGGCCTCACTCTGCTCAGCGGTCAGACCTTTCACCTTGGGAAGTGGTGTGCCTGTCAGTACGATCTCCTTACCACGTAAGAAGTGCTGGAACTCTGGATCATATGGCAGCTCACTGGAAAAAAGGAGAAAATAAATAAGTAACGGTGCTTCATGCAGTATGCCATGACTGCTTGTGCTCCATTAGTGTAACTCAGGTGTTCTCTTACCTGGTCATGCCCTTTATGCTGATCTTAGCCAGCAGCATGGCAAATGTAATGTGGTCCTGGTGCAGCATACCTCTGGCAACCCTGTTGAACGCCACCTAATGCCACACAAATCACATATAAAGCTCATGACTGTTACATTCACCCCCCCAAAACAACCCTTATTCATAGGAGTTATGTTATAAACCTGGAAAAGATCCTTGGTGATGACAGCAAGCCTCTGTGAATGATCACTAATGTTCTTGAGGTTGGCGTTCTCATACAGCACTGTGTGATACGTGTCCAAGAAGAAGTGAAGAGAGTACTGGTAGAGGAAGTGCATCTGAAGGGAGAACATTTGCTCAGTTTATTTCTGAGTTCCTATCTCTGTGTGCATTGATGTTACAGCAATTTTGAGAAAAGAAGACAATACTACCAACAGTACTAGTTTAAAGAGCAAATGAGATGTGCCCAGACCTGGTTCAGAGCCTCCATAGTAAAGTAGATGCTGCTGCAGGCAGAGGACAGAGACAGGTACTGCTGTGACACGGCCTCCACCTCAGCCATGATGATATCAGTCTCCTCCACCTTCCTAGTCACCTCAGCTGCCTCCTTCTTCAGATTCTCCAGTGTGGTGATGATGGTGTCATCATCAAGGATGCGACCCTTAACCTCATTGAGGGCCTGCAGCAGAGATTTCTCCAGCTGACGAAGACGCAGCTGGAACTCGCCTGAAAGACAGTCATAATATAAGAGTTGAATCATTAAAATTTCACCAATCTCTTTTCCCACCACCTGTGTCTTATCATTTTATCACAGAATCTCAATGTTTCTGTCTCACCCTGCAGTTTAAGGAGGTCTGAGCGTTTCTCATCCACGTCAGGTCTCTCAGCCTTTAGGACCTCGTTGAGACACTGGCTCTGAAGGCTGCTGCGTGTCACAGTGAAGTTGACAAAGGTAACACGAGAGCACAAGTCTGGTGGGAACTCAACCTGCAGACACAAGAGACCATAACAATGCAGATAAACACTTTTGTATAACTGTTTTGTACTTTTTAAACAAAGCAAATAACAATGTTAGTTGATCAATACTGATACAATAAACAGTGCCCTTACCGTTGGGTCTCGGGTAGAGAGGAAGATGACAAACGAAGGTGACAGATCAATGTCCTGGTCTCCAAGGGTGATGAGAACACGCCCTCCAGTCCTGCGGACCTCTCTGTTCAGCACTGGGTTTAGGATGGGGTCGTAGCTTTCTACGTCCTTTGGAAATAAATATTTCAAATTTAATCTCCCTTGAGATTAAAATCTATTTTCCAAGTTGTTTTTTATTACCCCCCCCCCCAAAAACTCTAAACAAACTAGTCCTTTGATTATGGCAGCTTTAAGAAAATTATCAAGCAGCAAGCACACAAGGAAAACACTGGCAGTTGGAGAAGGTAGCTCTTACCTGAACCAGCAGTGGGTTTCCAAAACGCAGAGCACTCTCCAAGTTCTTCCTAAAGGCATCATCCAGGAAGCTGGTTCTTGTGATCTTGCGGTCTTTGTACTCATTCATGATGAACTCTGTGGCTTGGCCTGATGGATCGATTATTAGTGGGTACCTAATAAGAGATAAAGAAAGATCAAAGATGTTTAGAAGTAAGTTCAACTGAACACACAGCCTAAAGGAGATAGGTGAGGTTTGCGGACCTGTTGAACCGTTTGAGCATGATGGCATTTTCAGTACAGAGGTCATCAGCTGGGAGAGAGTTTGCTTGCCAGCGGAGCCTCTCATCTGCATTGGACAGGTACTCAGTTCTAGCAATATCTGTGCGGAACTGCAGGAGAAAATCAAGTCAGTGAGCACCTTGAAATTTGATCTATTGACAGCACTCTTGCTGGTGACTATGGTTTATATTAGTAATCACAATGAGGCTGACATTTGGAGACGTGTTGATCAAAAATGACTGGACATGTGGACTGGAGTAGGAAATACCTGAATGTTGGCCTGCTGCAGGTGATGAGACCATGTAGTGAACAGGTTCTGCCTCATCTGTTGTTCAAAGTAGCCGGCATACGAGATGAATGCTGCAGAAAGCAGACAGTCTCCTGCGATGGTGGACATCTGGTTCTTGAACGTCTCACTGGTCTTCTCCCAGCGGTCTCTCTCTGCTGACAGACTCTTCAGCAGGGCTGTGCTGCGGTTCACCTGGGAGTAAAGAACATAAGAAATGAGATTTTTTTTTCCTCCAAGAAACTTCTGTTTAGTCCTGAACAGATGATCTGAACAGAACCAGGCATGTTTTATGGACAATTACCTTTGCCTCGACTGCTGCCAGATCAGCCTTGATGGCCTGGGCCTCAGAGATAAGGACAGCGTATTCCTCCTTGTACCGAGCAATGCTGGCCTCCAAGTCTCTGATCATCTGCTCCACCTCTTCTGCCTTCGTCTTATTGTCCGTGGCATCATCCTCAAGCTTCTGCAGCTCATTACGCAGAGGCTCCACTCGCTTCAGCATGTCAGCATAATTAAGCTAGAGGAGTGGTAGAAGTGTACATTAGACGAAAACCCTCATTACCCAGTTATAGTCCTTATTTTCATATTGTTCAGGCTTCTCTACCTGAGCAATCGCCCATTTCACCATGGGTCCACAGGCCAATGATGCCCTATTCACTTGGTCATAGTTGTAGCTTGGGTTGGAGAGATAGTTCTTCTTCATCTTCTCACGGATGGAGTCGCTGGAAATAGTTGAAATAGTCCAAGGAGTTACAATACAGCAGCACTCTGTGCAGTCAATAATCATTGAGAAAATCAAACTTGTGGAACAGTGTGGAGGATTATTTTGAATTGGGTTTGGAGGTGGGGATGGGAACAATTTCTACCAATTTCTGGCTGAAAGAAATCACAAGCACAGTAGTTTTTACCATCAGCTTATTCTTAGATTTAAAACCAGCCGATTACACTTTGTTCCAGTAGATTAACACTGATTGCTAATCACAGGTGCCACTTGTACTGATTAAATGGCATTTGTGCTTCCATTAGAAAACAAAAACAAAACACACTGACACATATACCTCATTTCCTCAGAGGAAAAGTTGACTATGCTGCTGATGAAATTATCCCTGATAATAACTTGTCTGATTTTTTTCCAGTCATTTGTCTCCTCGCCCAGCATAAGGCAGATAGACTCCAGGGCCAGTTTGACTGCAGCTGGGGGGTTGGTCATAGCCCGTACTTCTACTAGGTGCTGCCGCTTAATAGAACTCACGGCTAGTTAAGTGAAAGGAGGAATGTGTTTGCAAGATACAAATAGTAGTGTTTGGGGGGGGGGAAGAATTTGGAAAGAGGTTCAGGGGGGCAAAGACAGAAAAACATGAAGGAGGGGGAGAGAGGGAGACAGAAGGGGAAATTTTTAGTAAACAATTATAAACAAAGATTCTCTCATGTCACCTGATCTCTTCAGCAGAGAAGTTAACAATGGTGGGGATGAAGTTCTCCCTCATGATGATGGAACGGATCTGCTTCCAGTCCGTTGTGCTCTCTCCCAGGAGCAAACAAATAGACTCCAGAGCAAGCTTCACCGCTGCGGGTGGATTGGCCATGGAACGCACCTCCACCAGGTGCTGCTTCTTAATGGACTTAACAGCTATCAACATCAGGTGAGCAAGGATGAGGTTTTATGATGAGGGAAGGGGGCATGATGATGGGAGGATGTAAGCAGAAGATGTTAACAAAGTCTACATAACAATTCAAGTGCTGTTGTACTGGTTTTGCTGGTTTTATGACATCAAATGACTGAAAGAATAATCTTAAATTAATTTTTTTTTTAAAGACACTGATGAATAAATGAACAAGAATCACTGTACCATTCTGAGCCTCAATAACAGCTGGCTCCACTTGGTCCAAATCCTGTTTGACGCTCAGCTGTTTGTCCTTAATCACCTCCTGCTGCTTGTACACAGCTTCCTGAATCTCCTGGCTCATCACCTTGAATCACAATGACAGAGTAAATAAATTAAAATCTTAAACACTTAAACACGTAATTGCAGGCCTAAGCAACAATGTCTAAAGTCTTTAAAAACTAGTCATTTCAAAGTTCAGCCTTCCTACCTTTTTCTTCTCGGCCTCCTGCTGGTCTTTCACCATCTTCTTCAGCTTGTCATTGGCAGCAGCATTCTTTGCCTCCAACTCCTGGCTCTTAATTCTCAGGTCACGACGAAGTTCCTCCACCTGTGAAAGGAGACAAACACAAGCACTTCTAACAAGCTGACAAAATTTTCATTAGAGAAACTAATCTGATGGCTTTTTAAGATTTCATGAAACGAAAAGGCTACTTCACCTGATCCACAGTCTCCTTGATCTTGCGGAGACCAACGTTGAGGTGCATCTGCTGCTCCTCCAACTCGCTGCGTTTCTCATTGAACAGGTTGGCATACTGATTGATGAAGTCAAGGTAGTGACGAGGAGTAATGGCCATTGTGTGACCGCCACGCTTGGCCAGACGGTTGTTTGCCTGAAAGAAGTTAAAAGTATTATTTATGTACGTCTCAGTAAATTTTACAATCATTTGTATCCAAGAACGTTTGCAAATTTGCAACTGCTGTTGAAATAACAATAAAGTAGCTCATTTGCTGGAAACAGCTCTACCTGATGAAGTGTCTGATGTACAAACACACAGCCATTGACGATAGCTTCTCGGTGAGATGGTGGCTGGGGCAGTTTGTCGTAGACGATGGGCATGTAGTCTGGCACTTTGTAGTTGGGCTTCTCCAGATCCATCTTGCTGGTGAACTCCTTACCCACCTGATATAGGGCCTCTGTGGACCAGTCTCCAAACCAGTTCAACACACACCTGACGCAGAGGAATGTTTTCAGTAAACACGGAAACTCAGTGCAGTTTTCTTTTTCCTCACATTTATTACAATCATCCACTCTAAGTGTCTGTACCTGTTGAACAGGGCAGGAGATGTGGCAGCTCTGTCCTTCAGGCCCTCTGATGAGGGGTTCATGGTGAAAACCACGTGAAGGTTTCTGATAACCTGGCTGGTGAACCACTTGTACAGCTCCTCATGTGTGTCAAGCATCAGACCCTCTTTCTGGGCTCCTTCCTTACACTGAGTCATCAAGGTGGCATACTCATCTCCCTCAAACAGCCCAGGAACCTATTAAAAAAAAAAGAAGAAAAAAAAGAAGGGTAACATTAACACAATAAAAGCCAGAAAACAATGGACATACATTAACCTCAGAAAACTAGGGGCGGTGTTGTCTTTACACTCAAATGAATAAAGCACCACAAATAAGAAACTAGCTGTAAGTTACCTCTCCATTGGCCAGAAGTGTGTTCATTCTCTCAAGGAAACCAGAATCCAGCACATTGGACTCATCCATGATGAAGGCGATCTTCTCATTCTTACAACCTGAGCGACGCAGCACAGTACGCAGGTCTTCATCAAAGTCCTCCCCAGTGTATTTCCTGTGTACCTGAAAACACAAAAACACGCTCAACAATCCATGCAAAAGGCAGGGAAATGTTCTATGACTACAAATCACTTGTATCTACCTTAATCTGGTAGACGCTCAATCCGTTCATCCAGGCTACAAAGCGGGACAGCGTGGTCTTTCCTGCTCCACTCACACCAATTAACAGTAGATGTCCCTGAGGCTGACGGAAGATTCTAACAAAGGATAAAGATTTTAAAAATGTAATCCAAAATTAATATTTATTTTTGTCATTTATAATTAAAGTAACACTGAGATGACAACGCTCAGAAGCCTTTACTCACCGGTCAATTCTGAGGACGTGGTCCAGAACCTCATTAAAGAGCACCAGAGGAACATCCAGCTCCTCCTCATAGAAGACCTTCAGACGGGCCTTCACGTAGTCTCTCAGTTCCTCCTGTTCCACTGGGATGTAATCCTACATACACAAAAACACAAACTCAGTAAAATTCTTACTAGAGCCATTAATGATGAAGTCAATTCTTACAACTCTTTAGTAACTTAACAGCAGCAGGATCAGAGTTTGGCCATCATATTTGAGTACATATGGCCACATATGTACCTTGGAGAGCCAGTTACTGTAGAGGATAGGCCTGTTGAGAGCCTTCTCCTTATCAATGTTGGGGAAGTGTTTGAGAGCGACCGTGTCAATGTTTTCATCTGTCCACCTTCTCTCTTCATCACCTACAAGCCTGAATGACACAATCAGATATGATCACATTTTAAACGTTACTATCAAAAATGTTACACTTTATAGCTGATGCAGAGCAAGCACAACTAGCCTCACATCAGTGAGCACCCACCTATCCTGGAAGAGACGAAGGGCTTCGTGGGCCCAGATGCGGATGAGCCCTTCTACAGGAAGAGTCTCAAGTGGCCGCAGGGCCTCGAAGATACCCCTCACCCAGCGGGTCATCTCTCTGGGAGAGTAGATGTAGTGGGGTTGTGTGTCCTGGGTGAAGCGCTCCTGAAGTGGAAAAAAGAATAATATTCAATATTTTTATTTATATGGAAAAAAAAGTCTCCAATAAAACATGCATATTAAGAGAAATGTAATCATCTTTACCTGAGACATGGTGTAGAACTCAACCATAGCGGCTGTAAGAGGTTCAGCGTAGGTTCGCAGAGAGGGGATAAGGCGCAGCATGGCACGGTTAAAGGTTCCATAAATCTGGGTAAGGGAGGCTGGGCCTGGATAGTCCACATACACCACAGGGACGTGACGCAGGAACCTAGAAAGATTATGTGGTAATATGACCACTGTTAGAGCCTGCCTTTTGCATTAAACATTAATTATACTACAGTTCTAATCAGATGTTCAGTCTGAGAGCTGTACCTGTGTGTGAGAGGCTTTCTGCCAGGGTCAGTGGGAGGATTACAGGCTCCAACAAATTGAATCCTCTCCAGTTTGACCCAAGTCTGGTCTGAGGTGCGGTAGAAGCCTCCGTGTTCCACCATCTGCACAGACATAGGATCCCAATTTGATGCAGCAATGACTTAAATGAAGTGCTTAGACATACTTAAAAGTACAAAGGGCTTAACACAGAATCATTTTGTCATACCTGTCTGATGAAAGAGATAACTCTCTGTGTGCCGTACTTGTCCATGTCTGGCAGATTGATCTCGTCGCAGAACAACACCAGCCACTTCCCCAGCTGGACAGGGGCGAGGACCACACCATTTGGAGTCCGCCGGTACTCGCAGTAGTGGTCAAACGTCTTCAGCAGCAGTTCTGGTGTGGTGGCACTGGAGAAGTTCAAACCAACAACCTGGTAGAAAGCAGCAGTAGACATTTTAGCTATTAGATGGGAACAGCTTAGTTACAACAATAATGCCAATATCTGATTAGAACTGATTGTGAATATTTCAAAGATCAGGCAATTAACGTGAAAATGATTTCATAGCCCAGTACCTCCATATCAGGCAAAGCCCTGAGGGCACTGAACAGGGTCATGGTCTTTCCAGAGCCAGGTGGTCCACACAGCACCAGTGGTTTGTGCTCGGCCAGCCATGTGTAAAGCAAAGCTTCATGGCGAACAGTGTCCAGGGTAGGAACAACAACATCTGGGGATGCCACCTTGTGGGTTTCCACTTCAATCTGGGGCACTTTGCCCTGCCAGGATTGCCACTCCCCTGAGATGCACACCTAAACACAAATAAAAACATAATAATTAATCTCTAAAAAAGTGGATATAGGGAATTAATAGCAGCAGCAACTCTTTGACAAAGAAAGGATGTACCTCATAATCAATGATGGGAACATTGGGTGCAGTGGGAAGTGGCACAGTGGTGATGCGACGGATATACTCCCCAAGCTCTGCCCTCATCTTCAACCTTCCATCACCAGAGAAGGACCAGAGCACAGCGTAGATCAAATACCTCTGCAAAGAAATTCCATGAAAACAATTAGTTTTAGGAAAGCACAGTAATCATGTTGATGCAACACCTCAGCATTTATACTTCTTTCATTACAGAGCAAGAAAAAGGAGAACATTACCTGCATGTACTTCTCCAGCTGATCAATGGGCATGGGGAAGTCGGGGTGGTTGTTGTTGTACAGAGCCACATTACGGCAGGCCTGGTGCAACATTGAGAACAATGAGCCCAAACATCGCATGCGGGTGAAATCCATGATGTGTTCCATCTTCGAGGCATGCTCCAAGGCCTTGATCACGAGGCCGGTGGAGGTAAAGTACGGCTGAAGGACCGATGCAGCATCTCGCTGGATCTAGTTTAAAGCAGAAAGTGGGGACAGCATTAGTGTGTTTTTTATTTGTTTGTTTTTAAATACAGCATGTGTTCTTCTCTAGATTTACCTGCAGCATTGGTGACGCAGCCTCGTCCTCATCCTCTGTGCCTTTCCTCTTCCGCTGAGCTTCATCCTCTCCCTCGTCCAATGGGATGCTGCGAATGCGAGCCAGGAAGTTGTTGAAGATCATGTCAGTGCTGAGAACATCCTCACTGAACCAGACCATACCACACCGGGACACAGTGGCTAGGGTGGCATACTTCAGATCCTGCACTTCAAACATCACACGCACCTGGACAGAAAAAGAATAATTTGGGTTGAATACTTAATGAAGTCTCCAGGACAGACTTCATTAAGAAAAGAGAAAAATAAATTTGTGTATAAACTGCCATGCTCTTACATTTGGTGGCAAGCTGAGACGTTCTCCATTGGGCAGGGTGAGCAGCTTGTTGTCATCCAGAACAGAGTTCAGATTTTCAACCCACTCTGGGTCAACGTCGCCATCAAAGATGATCCACTGACGCTTCTGTAGTTCACCTCGGACATTGTCAATGATCCTGAAATTGAAAGAAATCGTTCATTTAAAGATTAAAAAGAAATTAATTACAACAATTAGACTAGCTTGGAAGATGTGTAATTACTCAATTATTACAGAACTCACTTCCTGAGGATGTGTGTGAACAAGCCATCAGTCCATTCACGAGTGTTGGGGTCCAGGGTTCCGTACAGGTGGTCTTTGCTGATGGCCTTGGGATCGATAATGTGGGCCACGCCCTCCACACCCTCCAACCTTTCCAGGGCCTTGAGCAGCACCCTCCATGCCATGGTCTTCCCACTTCCTGAAGGTCCCACCATCATCAAACCGTGGTTGATCTGTGTGATCTGGTACAGCTGGAGCACCTGGAAAAGGTTGAACGACAAGTTAAATGTCAGTATATATGAATCTTATAACAGGAAAATGTTTAAAGCCCATTGAACTAAAGTATATCAGTTCCACTCAGCTTCATACCTTCTCTACCCACATGCTGCCTACATCGTCCCCATCTCCATAAGTGAGGTACATCTCTCCGCAGACCTTCTTCAGCTCCTCCCTCAGAGCAGTCATCTCTCCCCTATGGTACTGAACTCCAGGGAAGACGTCCGACAGCAGGCTGAACAGCAGAGGGATGTCTTCTGCCACCAGCTTGGGAACCATGGTCTCACACACACTCTGGATCAGGATCTAAAACAAAAAAAAAAAAAAAAAAAAAAAAAAATGACAGACAGACTGAATAAAACAACTCATTTTCTAAAATAAGTTTGTTATACTTGCAAAAACTCTGCCCTGAATAAACATGACCTCCATGTCCAAGAGTCTACTTTACATACCTCCTGTTCTGGAAGGTTCTCTGCAATCTCATTCTCATCAACATCCTCTCCACGCTCAAGCTTCTCTCTCTTGATTTTCTGGATTCGCTCACGCTTGACATTGCCAGCACTGATCAGCACGCTCTTGAGTGCTCGGAGACCGAAGTCGTAATGGCTCTGGGAGGAGAGCTGCTCGTCGCACAGTCTTTAAAGAAGCAAAAGATTAAGTTGTCATACCTCTGACTTAAAGTCCTGTCAAAGTTACTAACTAAAACAATACATACTTGAAGAAGGGCACAATCTTTTTGGCAAGGGTCTCAGCTGTTCGGAAACCTTGAGAGTAGAGCATGACCTGTGCAATGAGCTGGCGGTCAGGCTTGGTCATGGCCAAGCTACGGAAGAGCTTCTTCAGATTGTCAGGCAGGTTGGAACGGCCAGCATAGCCAGGGTTCATGGTGATGAAGATGGCCATGTCTGGGCTCACCTTGACCTGCTTGTTCAGGAGCTCTGTAGTGACAGGTACGCCTAGGAAAGTGACCAAAAGGAAAAAGAAGGAAAAAAGACTTACTTATAATACACTCCCCTGGAAAAACCTAATCACTGGTGATGAATATAGTGGCATATTCTGGTGATATTTTTCCTCAGCAGCATGAAGTGTTGAAGAATATTTGCTTTGCTGCGTTTTATTCTCACAAATGTCTAAGTCTGGATATTTCTCATTAAAAGGACAGCCATCTTTCACAAATACTATGCATACTTCTGTCTCTGTTGGGGTTGCTGTGCTCCCTCAAGGCGACCTGGATGTACTGGACCTGCTGGGAGACGGCCGACAGCATTCTCTCTTCCAGACGGTTGAACTCATCGAAGCAGCCCCAGGCTCCTACCTGGCACAGACCCACGAAGATACGGCCCATTGCCTGAAGGAGAAACCGAAAAATGGTCACTGAATTAATAAGCAATAACAGAGCACAGTGTTTAATCTCTGATGGTATGCTGGTGTCCTGTTATAAAATTGCTAAAATGATAAATTTACCTGGAAGTCAAAAGTCTCATCACAGTTGAAGACCAGGACAAAGCGTCCAAGCTGGTGACCGAGGGCTTTCACTGATTCAGTCTTCCCAGTGCCAGCAGGACCTAGATAAAGGACAAATTCAGTCAAGGTTGGGGGGTTGTTTCCCTCTTTGCCATGTTGTAAAACAAAAAGTTAAATAGTAGTTCCATACCAAATGGAGATCCACCAAGGCGAGCCTCCAGGGCCTGGGTCATGGTGAGATAGCAACGGTCAGTCAGTGGGGTCTGAACAAGCTTGTCCTGGACACCCAGGTACTCAAAGCCATAGTTGAACTTGGCATTAGCCATCTGAATGGACAGCTGCTGCAGGACATCTGTCTGCTTGGGATCAAAGTAGAAGCGCATCTGGCTGAGCCACTCAAAGGACTTGGGGTTGTCGATCTTGTTCTTGATCAGAGTCCTGGTTACATCACGCTGGTGCACCAGCTCTGTGATCTAAGAATGGAGAGCGAAATGGATTTTAGACAATTTTTATCCAACAACAATTTTTCACAAATATCAAAAAAAAAAAAAAAAAAAAAAGTCCAAACTCACCAGGTGCTCCAGTTTCCTCCTGCGGATTGGAGGCTGCTCCATCAGCACAGTGTCAGCCAACACGTTGAGTGTGGCTTCCACATTCGACAGAACTCCCTGCAGTGGCGTCATGTCCCCACCACCAGAGATGGTGGTCAAGGCAGACTCGATGTTCTCAGACCAGGCAATCTGGGCGGACAGGACCACCAGCTGGGCCTGTGAAACGAGAATAAAGATAAGGCGACATTAACACAGTTCCAGATTTCAAGAGTGTATCGAAATTAAAACAGTATGGAATTAATTATTTAAATCCCAACCTGGTAGCGATCAATCCAGTTGATGTATTGGCTCAGGTCAATGGCTGTGCCCTTGTTAAAAGTAGTGACCTCTGTGACAGACTCTGCCAGCAGTTTGGCCAAGGTCACCCTCATCTCCTTCTCCACCAGTGTCAGCCACTCATTTATCTTCGGGTGCTCTGTGATGGAGACTGGTGTCTTGTAGATAATCTCTTCACCCTCACGTGATGAGATTCCCAGCACCTCAGTGTTGTCCTCATTGAGGAGGATGCTGGAGACACCAGCAAACATCTTTTTGAAGTGCTTCTGGAGTTTGGCCACGTTCTTGCTGTTGCCAATTATCTCAAGCAGGTCCTCGTCTCCCACAAAGTAGAACCTGCCAACAAGAAAGTAATTGATCAAATCATTGTATTAATAAATGCATTCAAAATATCCGATACACTCTTTCACTTTTAAAATACATTTGAAGACATGTTACACATTCCTCCTTCTGTTTGCTCAGCTTTAGTATGCCCTTCATACCTGGGGAATGAGGATCTTTCTCTCTCCAGGTATTCGCCAAGGGCTTTCTGGATTTTTCCAAGAAGATCAGCCAGTCGCTCCAGGGACCTCTGCACTCCCTGTATGTTCAGGACATCCATCACCAGAGGAGACTTTGTCACCTTCTTCATCAGTGCCAAGAACTCAGTGCTGATACTGGAAAAAGACAGAGACAGATTACACAAGAAGTTAGTAGAAAATATTTTTATGGAAGGAAATGGGGACTAAACATGAGTGCGCCAAATAAATCAGGTTATGATTCTTAAAGTTTACTTATATTTTTTTTACTTATATTTTTTTAATATTTTTAAAATGCTGACACGATTTGGCAGCATTTAGAAAGACTTACCTCTGGAATCTCTGAGTTTCTACAGGCAGAAGATGTTTGATGTCAGCACTGCCTGTAAAGATACCTTCCAGATAGACCCAGCGACGCTGCACATCAATCCAGACATCAAACAGAGCCATGATTCGATTCAGCTTGTCTTCCCAGCTCAGGGCATCTTCTTCAAACACCTGGGAGAAAACGGAAAGAAAAACACCGTACTGATGTATGCCATCCTGACTGGCTGAAATATAAAGGAAAAAAAAAAAAAAAAAAAAAAGCTCAACTGCCACCTTAATAAACTAAACGTATAGTTCTGTTTACCTTGTAGTAAGGAGACAACTTCATGGCGGACACACTGTTGATATGTTCTTTGACCTTGTTGAAGAGGTCATCCCAACCTCTAATCAGACGGCACTTGTTCTGGTAGTTCACCAGGTCGAGCTCGTAGGAGTTCCACACTTCACGGATCTGAAAACCAAAAGAAGCATAAGTACAATTATAGCATAACAAACCACAGAGCTATTTCTAATGATGTAGGCTATAACTGCCCATCTCTTGCAAATCTTCTTTACCTGTTTCAGGAACTCCTCCAAAGCCATTTCTCCCTGGGCTACCAGAAGAACATCCTTCACCACCATCTCATTCTTCTGCAAATCCACATCCCAAATCTGTCCAAGAGTCAGCTCTGACGGGACCCAGTTCACATGCAAGCGCTTCATCAGCTGCTTCCAGTGGCGGTCCTTCAGAGCCTCTGATTTAAGCTCAATCACCAACATGTTGACCTGGAGTGAAAAGGAAACCACAGGAAATGTAAAATGTAAATTTGTCGTGTAAGTTAGAACTTTTGATTAGTTTGAGTGAAACTAGTTTACTGACCTTCAAGTAACCTTTAAGCATCCTCTGTACGTACTCGTATGAAGCATACTGCCTCAGCCTTGCTTGGAAGTTCTTCAGCTGGTTCAGAAGTGCATCAAGACTCTGACGGAGCTACATGTACAAATAAATCAACTAATGTTATATTCTGTGAAGAATTTAAGGATCATACAGAACGGCACAGGGATTTAATCTAAATGTTTGCTCTGCTTTTGGTACCTTGCGTGGTTGTACAGAAACCCATGGCTGCTCTTTCATTTGGTCAATCTGCTCCCAGATCTTCGACAGTTCAGACCACACCTCTTTCAGGTCATGCAGCTCCTCCAGCGCCACCTACAGGTCACCACAAAGACAGAAATGGTTCAAAATGTTCAGTTAATGGTTTAATTTTTAGTTTATGGATAATGAAATGCAGCCAGAAAACATAATGAATGAATTTTACATTTATCATTTTGTAATTTAACCATTTATGTAAATGTGCGCTGGCATTACCTGCACTCTCTCCTCACTGCCACTGAGCAGACCAGTATCAGTAAGCTCCAGGGCCTCTTTGGCACGGGCACACTTCTCCCTTTCAACCTTCAGACGACCAAAGTTGCCTTCATAGATGGTCAGAGACTGAAGGGCCTCTTCAGGACGCAGGTTACCCTAAGGGAACAGATCAGACATTTAAAAAAAAAAAAAAATGTAAGTCAAATTTATCTGCCATTTCTTTATAACTAAGGCATCATGAAGTTATGCATCTAAAAATATTAACTACATCTAGCATTAAATGTGCTATAAATAGAAAACTAAATTTATTAAGATAAATATTTCTTACAGCAACTGGTTTGGTCTTCTCCCAGTCATTAAGCAAGTCAGTGGTGCGGTTTTCCACAGCTTTGTCCTCTTGGACAATCTTCATCTGCAGGTTGGCCACCTGCTGCTGGATAGCGGTGTCCTTGCGCTTCATTATGTCACTGAACGCACCCCATTCGCCTTCAATGTTGTCAATGTAGAGCCAAGAAGGAGGGAACTGAAATCTCTGCTTCTCCAGCAAACGCTGTCCGTTACGGAATAACTACGGGTAAAAAGGAGGGAGATTGTGATTAGAAAATGATTTTAATTTAACCGATTTTAAAAACAAAAAACATAGTTTGGAGTACTTACATCCACATTTTTCTCAAACTGTTTGATCTTTCGCTTCAGAGTCTGGACATATGTTATGAAGTTGACAGCATCTGAAGTACTAGCCGTGTCCACAGAATGTTGTTCGAGATCTTGACGGGACTGATGAGGAACAGCAAAGCATGAGTCATCTGTCCTGAATAACTATTACCCTGTGTGAAAGTGATCCATCCAACTATGTTGGTAAAACCATACGTTACCTTGGAGATCTGAGCGTGGAAGTCCTGCATGTTCTGTCCCAGCATCTGACCAAACTTGCTGAGAACCTCCTTGTGCCAGGAGTCATACTTCAAGTTCACCTTAGACTGGACCTGTTATCAGATAGAAATATGAAAATTTAATGTATAGCCAACACATGGGGGTTCTGGATTGTCAAAAATACAACTGCACGAAACAAATAAGGGAAATTTTAATGTGGAAATGTATTTCTCCTCCTCCTACTTAAACACAACACTGCGAACCATCAGTCATTACTACCTTGCCATAGTCGATGACCACTGGTCCAAACTCTTTTCGAGTCTCAGCATTGTCAAAGGTTCCCCTAGCTTTGCGGATCTGGACCAGCAGGGCTTGCCACTTTGTGAGGTCTTCACCAAGACGGTTGTAAATGTTTTCAGCTTGCATGTCCCACAAGCACTGGTACTGCAGCCAAACCTGAACAGCAGTAACAAAAATAAAGCATATAAACAGTGAAATAACCACAAATGTATATCCTGTATGTCCGAAGAGTCATAAAAGCTAAAGACAAACAATAAAAAAAATAAATAATCAATAGCTATCAATTTGTAAGGTAATGTTTTATTTTAAAATAGGTGCCCCTTACCTTAACATACTGCTCCACCTCATTGACGATGTCTTCCACAGCATTGTAGGCCTCCTCTAAGGCCGCAGGTCCATCAGGCATCCTTGTGAGGGCATTACGGTAGAACTTTTCCTCCTCTGAAAGCTCGTAGTGAACACCCACCTAACAAGGAGGGACAGAGTGGCTTAAATAAAAACAGTACAAAGTACAATAGGCCAAACCATCAAATATCATTCCTGCCTGAGTAAAATAAAGACATTTTGTCTAAAAAGTGGTTTTACACTACATGATTACCTACACCAGATATTCACCAGTGCAAACAACAACTGTTTTAAGATGGCTACCTGGTATCTCTGACTCTGGATCCTGGGCAGAGAAAGTATAACCATCTTCCAAGCAAACATCTCCTGGTAGAGCTTGTAGCGACAGTCTTCAATTGGTGGGTTCAAGTAGATCACCTGGTTAGTGATCCTCAGCTCATGGACCACATTCTAAGAATAAAGAAATAATAATAAAACAGCAAGCTGTGCTTAGATGTTCATGGTTTTCCAAGATGTTAAAAGAAGTGTATCAACATTTGAAAAGCGTGACAAAGCAACACAGTACCACTTCACAACTCTCACCTTGATTTTGGGCTCCCCTCCTGGTTTGTGGCTGACTTGTGGAGCCTCTGTGTCCATGTCCACATCAGCTTTGTCTTCTACCTGGCCACGGAGGACCTGAGTCCAAGCCTTAAGACCAGCCTGAAGACGCACTCCCAGGATACGCTCAATCTAAAAGAACATCCATTTTAATAACATAGCAACAAGCACCCTATAAAACAAAACAAAGGTTCAACTATACACCAAAACATTCCAAGTATTTCTATTACTTTATATTCGTTACAGAACAATATGTAACTTTCAGTACAGACCTCAATGTCAAGCTTGTTGACCCAGATGGGCAAATTGGAATAAGAATGGAGGTTAAGGTCATCCACAGCTTTCTGCACACGGTTCAGGATGTCGGAGAAGGTCTTGTGGTCAAACATGCAGGTCTCCAGAGAACGAACCTCCAAGTCAATCTTCTCTTCAATCAGTAAGAGGTCGTCCACCTGAAAAACAATAAGACAAAATTGTTTGATACAACTTGTCATTTAAAAGTTAAATGACAGTTTGGAGTCTGTGTTCGTGCATATCTGTAACATCTATTTCACACAGACCTTCTCCTGGAAGTTGAAGACCGTCTCAGCTAGTCTCTGAACATAGGGATCCAGCTTGTAAGACTCCCAGACGAGAGTAATGCCCTCAGTTATGAGAACCTGAACCTCTTTCTTAAGTCCAGCAACCAGCAGGGAGATGGAGGACCGCTCCTCTACTTTCTCACAAGTACGCTCGTAGGTGCGAACGCTCTCGATCAATGAGATGGCAAATGGGTACAGCTGATTAGCTTGGTGGGCCTTGTTGACAATGGCCAAAGGAACACGGAAACTCAGCCACTTGAGGTTGCGGACCTCTTTGGAGAGGGTGATGATCTCAGGAAGAAAGTTGACTTTAAGCTTAAGCATGTTTCCTCCCCTTCCACGGGCCCGGGTACTTTCAATGGTGAAGATCCGACCAGACACACCAAGGTTACGCTGCTGAACCTGATTTAGAAAAGAAAGGGATAACAAATATTTTGAATTTGCAATTAGCCCAAAACAAAGGAAGCAATATGTAAGAATTACAATCTAATATTCTTCCAAATGTCTGAATCGGTGTTGAATAAAATACCTTCCGGGCCCAGTCATCAAATATCTCTTGAGTGTTGAGTTTAGCCCGGAAACTATCTCCATCCTGCTTCAGCTTCAGCCCTTCCACATGGTTCTCCCAGCCTTTTCCCAGAACATCTTCAACCCTCTTCATGTACGCAGTCAGCTGACGGTCTATCTGCTTGGCCCAGATGATGGAGCCAGACACCGGAGGCAGGTCCCGGACATGACTCATCTTACAGGCCTGGCTCTGAGGATACTGCACTTTGAACTTGTCGTGCAGCGATTCGATGTCATCTTTCACACGCTGGATGAGCTGTGTCTGATACTCCCGGATGGCACCACGGATGTGGGGGCGCACGAAGAGAGCATTGAAGCGGGAGAAGATGCGGAACATCTCATTGGCATTCTTGGCAGTACCCAGCTGATCACGCAGGCGGGCCGTGATACGGGTCTCCACGCGGTCAATGCGCTCATCATAACGTTTCATGGCGGCTTCCCAGGCCTCCGTGCCCTCCTTGGACACATCCAGGCCATCAACCTCTTTCACATTCTCATATGCCAGGTTGACCTCCTCAATAGCATTGGCATCAGCAGCATCAAAGAGAACTCCAGCCACCTTCATATCTTGAGGTTCAACTGTCTCTCCAGGGGCATGCTGAGGCACTGCAGATACCTTAAAAAAAACAAAAAAACAACAACAACAGAAGAATAACATTAAATCTCTTAGTCAAGATGTGATTTAAAAAAAAAAAAAAAAACACTATTTAAAGGTTTACCTGAGGCCTCAGCACACGGACGATGACAGCCCTCAGCTGCTCATGCTGCCTTCTGAAACGCCTCATGTGGTCCAGTCGGGACTGAAGTTTCCTATGAGCAGGGCTCAAACGCCACACCATCTTCAGGTTCTCCTCTCTCTTCCTCTTCACGATGTCCCTAAGAAGCACCTGCAGTTTCTCATACTCATCCTCCCAAGTCTGGAACACCTCGAAGCAAGCCACCATCACCTGCACAGAGAAGCGTAAGGGCATTCAGGAAAATGTATAATACTGTGAGTGGCCAAGGTGTGTGTGTTTGTGTGTAATTGTGGGTGTTATTTTATGCTGGAGACAAAAAAAAAACCACACCAACCTTTTCAAATTCCTCATAGGCTACATGCATGAGCTTCCTGGTACCCAACACCTTGAGCAGCTGGGAGCTCAGGTCCCTGGAGATGGCCTCTACTAGGCGTAGTGCTCTCTGGATGGGATACTTTGTGTTCCTGATCTTTTTCAGGTGAGTAAATATGGCCATTAGAGCCTGGCGGATCTTATCAAGCTCTGAGGCAGAAAGCAGGTCATTAAGAGGGAAGTCTTTCATCAGAGGATTGTAGTCATTGACGGTTTCCACTGCCTGTTTCAAACCTGCAGGAAGAAGTAGAGGAGAAGTGAACATTTACTCGCGCTTTTCTAAATGCAAACATGTGTTGAACCAGCCAAGTAAAAACAGCAAAGTTATAACTTACCAGTGTCTGTATCAAAACTGACAGTAGCATGGAAACGTTTCCCGTGTTTCAGGATGTCCAGAGTGAGAAGAACCTCTGGGCTCTCTCTCTTCTCTTGGATCCTGTTAAGGGCTCTCTCCAGATTCAGCCAGAAACTAATTTCCTGCAAGGCTGTGCCCGAGGCCGGGTCACGATCGAGCTTAGTCACCTAGAAGGGCGCGAGCAATGATGATAGCAACCATAAATCAAGGGTTTTTTATTAGAGAGGTTTTTTTTTTTTTCCAAAGACTGGTTTTGCTTTGTTATATACTTCCATCATGGACTTTTAAATTGGGACAAATATAGAGAAATTCCTCTTACCTTTTGGATCTCCCTGATCCAGCGGTTAACTCCAGATTGCAGCTGGTTCAGGAAAGTAGGATCTTCCACCTTGTCGCCAAAGTCAGTGACTTTGGGCTTCTCCCCACGCTCATAGCACTGCTTGGCGATATTTGTGATGATGGGGTGGATGAGCAGGCTGATTTCAGGAATCTCAATATTTTGCTGCAGGTGGAGAAGGCCCATCTCCAGCTCAGCAATCTTCTTCTCGACAGAGGGGGCCATTTTATCCCCATCTCTAGAAAGTTGTAACAGATAACAATGTTACAATGTTTTTTCCTTCCATTACATTTCCATCCATTACAATTCAATGCAAGTTCAGGATTTAGTTTATTTAAGGAAGGCTTTGCAAAGTAACATTACCTGTCGGCTTTCCCAGACTCACGAATGTAGGACTTGAAGAAAGGTGCGACAGCATTGCTGATGAAAGAGTGAAGCGTCTCGTAGGGAGAATCCTCGCTCAAAGTCAGCACTCGCACCTGGGTTGATATCGGTTTGTCTGCATCAATGACGCCTGTCCTCTTGATCAAAGCCAAGCTACAGAGTAAAGAAAAGGTGAATGTATTCATCCAGAATAGCCAGAATTTAAATAACTGAAGGATCATATGCAGTATTACTTTTTCCAGTGCATTATTTACCTGTTGGACTTGATCCCATAGTGGATGTCAATGTTAACATTATAAGTGATGCACTCTTTCTCCTCCTCACTTTCATCTCCGACCTCCTCTGTGAGGAAACAAATACATATATTAATTAACTAAACAGATGACCCATCATTGAATGTGTGCATCAGGTTCTTCATACTAGGTGTAAAACAAGGTCAAAGTAGCACATTAATACCTTGTCTATGTCAATATGAGGACACCAAAGTGCAAATAGTCTTGCTTTATTACATTTCCATTTGCCTCATGTACAATAAGGTAGGGCATGTGACTGCTTTTATTTTTAAATTATTTCAAACTATTTAAAGACATGCATGATTGACTCCTTAAGGCCAGTGAAGTTGCAATGCAGCTAAAAAAGAATTAAACTATTTGGACTCTAGATAGATGTGCACAATGAGAAATGCTGCAGCAGATGATGGTGCAGCTATTCATGTCCACACCCTCCCTTACAAGTGATGAGTGGGCTGCATTGCAGTATCAGTATTATTAATGCAAAACCGCGGATAGGCCGGGGAAGTGACTCTTTGGGCTAGGAATCCAAAACCTCCAGGCTAAGACTGGTCATGTGTGGTATCAAAGGATCAAGATTCAGCACAGATATAGTAGGAAAGCAGCTCAGAAGCTGAGGATTAATTTGCCTGGGGAAACTGAAGATAATGTGTTTATTGACACAAGCTGGTTCACATGATAAAATGACTTACAGCTATGACAAAGGAGCCATTCTCTTTGAATTCCTATAATTATGCTTCATGTTTTTATTATGACTGTGTATCTGTCTCGTTATTTGTGCACCAGGCCTCAACGTGATATGCATATATAATAGCTTTATATAAATGCAGAAGGAACACAAAAATAACGGAGTTACGTCAACATACAGCTCCATTTTTTTATTGTTGTGATTGATTGTTTTATCGTCCCCACCCAGTGCGGCGCAGTTATCTTAGTAAGTAGATGGACAGCTTTAGCGACATCTGTTAATATCGTTGTAAAAGCAGCAGTTAACGATGAGTTTCCAAACTATTTGGCAGGTGGTTAACAAGAAAAGCTAATTTGCAAAGACGCCGACTTTATTCTAAAGTAACTGGGTGAACAAACAGTGTTGCTATTAAAATCATATTTGTGAGCTAGTCGAGTTCTCTGACGTACCTTTCAGAGCGCTTCTCTCGACCAGGATGGTGTGAATCTGGGGATCGGCCAGGAATTTTCTCATCTGCTCCACGGAGCTTTTCTCTTCTAGGGCGGTTTCCAGCGAGGCCGGGGCCTCTCCGCCATCTTCCAAAAGCAGCGGTACCAGCTTCCGAATGTGCTTCTGCAGCACCGAGGTATCAGCCACCGTCTGAACGGCCGACACCTCCATAGTGCCGGAGTTTTCCTCCGTCCCCCCGCCGTCGGACATCCTTCTAAGAGCGTCAACGACGACTAGGTGTTGTGTGAAAGTGAACAAAGAAAAAAGGATGACGGTAACAAGCTGACTGCAGCTTCTACCAGCGGGTCATAGGTTGACTGACTGCCGCTGTCAAAACGTCGCAACTGACGCAATCTGTTTTATATGCGCAAAGGATTATGGTATTTGTCGTTCCTTAAATGGGGAGTTCACCGAGCTGTGGTCGTCAAAGACTACAATACCCATAATGCAGTTGAATTAATCAGTTTTTTTTTCTGTCCTTTTGTTAGTACCATGTGCGACAAATAGGGGGAGAAAGGGAGTTGTCTCGAATGATGCAGCTGAAATAGCTTTTAAAATACAAACTTTGATTTGTGCTATTGTTAATTCAATAATAATGTAATTTTAAAAAATCAAAGGCATGTTGAGGCCCATGTTCTATTGGGGACTACGAGTACCAAAATAAATTTGATAAATAGATAATTAATGAATTAAATGTACCATTAATAAATTATAATTGAAAAAAATGAATAAATGAATTTATGGAATGTTTTAAAGAAATTAATTGACATTAATTCATTATTTACTCATTTAGTTGATTAACTATTTCCTATTTTAATTATTAAATGACACACTTTAATATTCATTTAATTCAAATCAAATCAAATCACTTTTATTGTCACATCACATGTGCAGGTACATTGGTACAGCACATGTGAGTGAAATTCTTGTGTGCGAGCTTCACAAGCAACAGAGTTGTGCAAAATACAATAATGTAAACAAGCAAAATACAAGAATGGCTACATCTGAAACTAATAAATATATGTACAATATATAATAGTATATGCATTTCTGGATGTGTATACTAAATATCTTTCTACGTGTGTGTGTGTGTGTGTGTGTGTGTGTGTGTGTGTGTGTGTGTGTGTGTGTGTGTGTGTACACATATTTTACAAATTAAATAGAGTAAACAATAAATAAAATATATAAAATAAAATATACAGAGTGAGACATGTGCAAAACAGTGGCGTTACTGTACAGTATGGAGTGCATAATGTTAAAGTTCCAGTAGTGAAGCTGAGGTGTCTATGACGTGTTCAGCAGTCTGATGGCCTGATGGAAAAAGCTGTCTCTCAGTCTGCTGGTACGGGACCGGATGCTGCAGAACCTCCTTCCTGATGGAAGTAGTCTGAACAGTTTATGGCTGGGGTGACTGGAGTCCTTGATGATCCTCCCCGCTTTCCTCAGGCAGCGCTTCCTGTAGATGTCTTGGAGGGAGGGAAGCTCACCTCCAATTATCCGTTCAGAGCACCGCACTACTCGCTGGAGAGCTTTGCAGTTGTAGGCGGTGCTGTTGCCATACCAGGTGGTGATGCATCCAGTGAGGATGCTCTCAATGGCACAGTGATAGAAGGTCCTGAGGATGCGGGGGCTCATGCCGAATCTTTTCAGTCTCCTGAGAAAGAAGAGGCCCTGCTGCGCCTTCTTCACTGTTTTGTTTGTGTGTACTGACCACGTAAGATCCTCAGCCAGATGTACACCAAGGAACCGGAAGCTGCTCACTCTCTCCACAGCAGCGCCGTTGATGGTGATGGGGGTGTGTACTTCTCTGCACCTCCGGAAGTCCACTATCAACTCCTTTGTCTTTGCGACGTTGAGGGTGAGATGGTTGTCTTGACACCAGTGGGTCAGGGCGCTGACCTCCTCCCTGTAAGCTGTCTCATCACTGTTGGTGATAAGACCCACCACTGTAGTGTCGTCCGCAAACTTCACAATGATGTTGGAGTTGTTAGTGGCCGTGCAGTCGTAGGTGTAGAGTGAGTACAGGAGAGGGCTCAGTACACACCCCTGTGGAGCACCAGTGTTCAGTGTGATGGGGGATGAGGTGATGCTGCCCAGTCTGACCACTTGGCGTCTGTCAGACAGGAAGCTAAGGATCCAGCTGCAGAGGGAGCTGCTCAGTCCTAGATCCTGCAGTTTCCTGTCCAGCTTCGAGGGAACGATGGTATTGAATGCTGAGCTGTAATCTACAAACAGCATTCTCACATACTAATTATGCATTTATTTAATTCCCTTTGGCACTCTGGGCCCTCCATAATGTGCAACCCTGTGACCTACTACATATTTATTATCAGTACGTGAAACGTGGAGAATTGTTTTGTGTTGAATTACTTGTGTTAAAGTCTTTACTCAAGAAAAAGTTATAATCCTTGTTAGGTAATACTTTAAAAAAAATTGGTTGCTTATATTTAATAATCTATATTACACCTATATAAAAAGTGAATACTCCCTTCTTCTTTTCAGGTTATTGTCGCTAGGGGTCGCCACAACTGGTCATCCTATTCTCCCTCTCACCCTATCCCTAATATCCTCCTTTGTTACACCAACTATCTGCATGTTGTCCTTCACTACATCCATGATTTGTCAATGTGGTCTTCCTCTTTTCCGCCTGCACGGCAGCTCCATGTTTAACATTCTTTGCCCAATATCTAAAATATACAATTGACTGAATTAATTGAAGGTTTTCAAAATAAAGTCATAGGACAACACGGGAAGGCCAAAGAAAATTTGTTCCTTGAGATCATAACACAGACGAAAGAAAATATTAAACAGATCTATAAAAGGACTGATTAACTCTTAGGAAAAGAGAACTCAAAAGTGTACCCATAAATGGGACAATACAAAATGTTATAAATGTAAAAAAGTATATATAACCTCATATTAATTTGTTTTTAGAGCTTAGTGCTAGTCCTCCAGAAATGCAGTCCCAGATTGGTTTTAACTAGCACAAATATTTTGACTTTTAACCACACAGATGATGTGAAAATGAATCAGATTCTCTCAACACTATCAAACTCAAAAGCGAGAAAAGTTGTGGTAATTCCATAAATAAGGTGACAGACAGGAAATCTGAATGCAATGAATCTTTCTTTCTTTCTCATTTCTGCATGTCATGCTGCTCACAGGTGAATAAGACTGACTTAAAGTTCATCAGATCACTTTATAAACACATTCTACTATTGAATTCAGATATGCATTTAGTACATCTGAATACAATATGAGATTTATCCAGCCTGTTCTGGGCAAATGAGTATAGCAACAAGGTCCGCCATGTAGGTGTGCCTAAGTAATGCATCATTTTTTGCGCAGTCAGCTCTCTCCTAATAAGCAATTAATGACTGGAATATATTTCCCCAAAATTTGAAAACTTGTATAGATTTCTATCTTTAGTCATGATATATATTAAAAAAATGATTTTGAGGACTTCGTCTTGTGAGCATTCATTTCATTATGACTGCTTAATTTTTTATGTAATTCTGTATATATGTGATTAAAATTGTGTGTGTGTGTGTGTGTGTGTGTGTGTGTGTGTGTATGTGTGTGTTGATAGATTTTAACTTATATACTTTAACTGCAGATACAAGTTAGCTAAACTTTCTTTCCTTTTGTGTGTAGATTTGTATCTAAAGTTCTGTAAAATAATAACTAAAGCTTTAAAATAAATGTTATGGAGTACAAGGTACAGCATGTGCATTCAAAATGGAGCAGAAAAAGAAAGTAGCCTAGCATATTTTTAACTATATGAAAAGTGTGTTTGAGTAAAGTACTCTTTCCATCCCATTGTTAGACAGTAATAGTGGCATGGTGGGAATGGGGCCTCTGGACATGTGCTCTATCGGCACTCCATGGGATCACATTTAAATCAAGTGTCATGAGTGGGCCCCACCCCGGCAGGACAATGTGAGAAGTATCGCCCCAAAGAGTTTTCAGAAACTGCTGGAAGAACAGGACAAAGAGCCGGAACAAGTCCCTTCTACAGAGACCCCACCCACAAACCCACAGGACAAAAAAAAAAAAAAAAAGATCACATCTCAATCTCCCTTTGCCTTTTCATCAAGAAGGCAGACCCACCAGCACATGATATTACACATTTGATAATAAAATAAAATGTCATGTACCAAATTGAGCTTTTTGAGTATGATTATATATGCAGAATAAGAAGTAGGACACAATCGTTCTGGTCATGTTTATTTAAATAAATACCAACATAAAGTAAAGCATGAGTTTCAAAGAGTAAACAGTTCAAACTGGAACAAGTTAAGAGAAAATATAATTAGGGGCTTAGCCTATACACCGCATCCCTGAGTAACAGCAACATTTGCAACTTCTATTACACACCCCACAGATTAAATAGCTTTTCAATGATTTATGGCTTTAATATTGTTACTGAGTTAAAGTGAGAATGCAGCTCAGTTTTTGATGACAAAAGCATGTTTTTAAGAGGTCTGCTGGCAATGACTATTTGTTGGCTAGACAAGTAAAGGATTAGTTTACAGATGTGCCGGTGGACAACTATATATACCAACATTTAAAAAAAATAAAATAAATTATGCTAGCTCACTAGTTGCATGGAATCAATACAGTAACATCAGCATCAAGTCCTTTGAAAGTTAAAAACAGACTTTGTCTGCACCTCCGGAGATAAATCTTCATACCCAGGATAAAATACGTAATTTGAGCATTTCACATGAGGACTAAACCGCACCTTGATCACCTCATCGAATGAAGGCCAAAAAGACGGAAAGGATAATTGAAAACGTTGATCGAGTCGATACATCCGCTGAAGTCCATGACAAGATGCTCATTCCTCATCGGGGAACTTGAATTTAGCATAGACGATGAGCATAACTACGGACATCACGACACACAGGGAACCAATCACGAGGTAGGCAATGCCGAGGAATTCATTGCTTCCACCCATCCAGGACACATTGCTGAACACAATCTTCTTCGCCCCATTAAAAGCCCGAACAGGATAGTCTGGGGCACAAGTGTTAAGGATATACACTGAGAATAGATACAAATGGATACCAGTTGTGGAAAACAATAACACTAAAGCAGAAAAGACATAAGTTATATCAAAAAGTACATTTTTCATTCCATAAAAATCTGTCTTGCTTGTATTGCAAACAAACAAATATATTTAAATGTTGTATTGAAAGTATTCAAACTTACAGCCCTGTTTTCTAAAGTGGGCGATATGGAGAACTTTACATAAGTCCTGCCTTGGCACAGGACAATCAAAAGCTATTTGCCTAGCTTGTTTACCTATGTCAGAAGATTTGCCTGTTTTTTTGGTCACCTTAAAGAACTCCTGAGTCATTGTGCTCAAGCCAGTGCTCTGGTGAACAGAGACACACCCAACCCGTTGAACAGGTTACGAATACACTGCTGTGGCTGTAACACGACACTGGAGCCTCGTAAATCTTTAAATCGTGGAATTTTTTATTTTTTAAACAGCAGGCTATTTTGTAAGTGTTAAATATCATTGGTTTCATATCATCATTTATACATGTGTATAAATACATATATTATAAATATGCATCATCCTTTAAATCATCGTATATTCTGTAATGAGTACAAGGATACTGTAGGTGATGTCAATCGTGTAGTTTCCAGCTGGGAGACCCTTTTGATAATCCCCGCTTGCATCGATTCGTCGATACAGCTTTCTGAAATTTGGCAGTGCTGCCCTCCTCATCCACACCAGGAAATCTTGATTCACAAACCCGTTGTTACTAGGGTCTGATGCGTCCAACTCATAAGCAGGCTTGGCCCAATTTATGGGTTTCACAGTACCTGCAAGTCAAAGTAGGCCAACATTTACCAAAGTATGTTAAGTTCCTGGAATGTGCACTTTATTACCCTCTATTAAACACAACTTAAGATAAAATTAAACTAAAGGTACTACCATTGAAGGCATTCTTCAGAGGTGTAACGCTTGGATTTCTGTATTTGATGTTGTAGTCTGTCCACCACGCTATTCCTTTTCCATCCAAGGTCACGTTATTTGTTGTCCCATTGACGGTCCGAGTCAGCGTGAAAGTGTCTTTAAAAGAAAAAAAAATTAACACTTCCTTTTATAGAAGATACTTTAATCTCCACAATTACTAGAGATCCCATACAAACCATTGAACATGCTGTTTGCTATTGATCCACATGGCACAATTGGTTTTTTGCTGCTGTCGTAGTCATAGGGGGAACAGGAACGACTGGGGCTCTTCAAGAGATACAGACATTTTTTTTAAATTCATGGTCTGTAAGATTTACATGAATTACAGAACTGTAAAAGTAAATTCAGCACAGCTTTAGAAACTGCATGTTTTTACACATCCAAGTCTGTGCATGTCTGTGAAATACTGTGTGTTCTTAACTCACTGTAAAGTAACTCAGGTCTCCATATAGCTGATTATCGTCTTTGGATGCCCCATATCTTCTGTAGTTTTGGAAGTAGTTTGACAATCCGTAATAAAAGAACACAGGGCCCTGGATTAAGGAAAACAAAACCCACATAAAAAAAAAGCAATAACCAAAAAACCCCACTGAATTGAGAGGCAGGAGTACAGTTATGCTGGCATAAATTATATAAAATAAGGATCCATCCCAACCTGAAACAGAGTAGTGAGGGTGAAGTTCAGTGAGCACTTGCAGTTTGCTATAACTGACTGGGAGCAGCTAGAACATGGTGATCCGTTGCTATCCCCAGTGTAGTCCAACTGTGTGGGAAAGAACATCAAAGTATGAATTCTTACTTCTCAAAAACACCTATTTTTATTCTTGTAATCAAGTCTGTAAGCAGACAGCATGGTCAGTAACTGTTTATAAGAATGATCCCATATATCAATTTTAATGTTTAAAGACTGTTTAATAACAGGGGCGGATCTAAAGAAATTTTCTTAGGGTGGCATGAGGGTGGCAGAGAAATCAAATGGGGTTGCAAAATCAAAGCCTTTTTTTTTTTTCAAACACATATGCAGGTGATGACATATGGTTAAAATGATTCAAATGCAGTAAATATACATGCTTTTCATATAAATATTGTCTATAACTTAATTATTTTCTGTAGCCCACATAATTAAACATGTTAGTTTCACATAGAATCCACATAAAACACGTGAATTTTGATTCTATGTACTCTATAGCCAGTTTAATAAATAAATATATAGCACAATATGTATAAAATTCAGAAAGCTACACAACATGGAGCGGTGTTGTTCAAAATGTGCTCTGGCACAATCATAGGCATGGCTTTCTGCTGAAAACAAGAAAAAAGCCGGTCCTGCTATGAGCTGAACCATTTGTTAATGGTGTAGGGCAGCGGTCCCCAACCCCCGGGCCTCGGACCGGTACCGGTCCGTGAGTCGTTCGGTACCGGGCCGCGAGAGTTGAGGCTCGGGTGTGAAATGTATGGTTTTCAGGGTTTTTAATCGGTTTTCAGCGTTATTTTGTTATCGTTTTTATCGTTAACTCGGTTTTCCTGGGTCTTTTCACGTGTGTTATGAATAAATCTTCTTTTTTTCGGTACCGGTACTAGTTTTATTTTGTTGTATTTTTCCGTGACACCTTAAAGGCCGGTCCGTGAAAATATTGTCGGGCATAAACCGGTCCGTGGCGCAAAAAAGGTTGGGGACCGCTGGTGTAGGGGGCTAACACTATTCAATAAATTCAAAGTTAATGGTATCTTATTTTAATAAACAACACTGTCATGTGCAAAACTAGGGTGACACTTGGGGTGGCAAGAGATCATTTTAGGGTGGCACATGCCACCATTCTAGATCCGCCCCTGTTTAATAATTATAATTATTTTAAAAAGTTGTCATTTGATTGTTCATCCTAGGCATATGCTTTCAGTGTGGAGGTCATACCTCTAACACCTGGATGCTCCTGGAAGTGACAAGGAGAGCGACTCCAATGCCGATGAAGGCCAGCCCAATGAGGACAAATCCTGGGATTACAATTCCAGCAGAAAGTATAGGCTGCCATGCCGGAAGCCTTTGCTGGGTGAAGGCGGTGTTGTCTGGCCGGTTGGCTGACTCTGACTCTTGTTTCACCATTTTCTCGCTTCTGTTGGATTGAATCATTATAGGTTTACAAGTATGATCCAGTTTATAGCATTGCAAATGTGTCTATCACATCCACGGCAATGTATGAACCCCCTACTAAAAGTATACTAGCTCATTTGTTCACCAAAGATTTATACGGTGTGTTGACAACTGACGTCACAAAACACTGTAGCACAGCTCGACATAAAACACAGCGAAAACCTTTGTAATACTGTACACACGAAATCTAAAACCCCGACCCCAACGGTATACAGATTGTTAAAAGTACACCACTGAGTTTTCGCTCACTTTTAAATGGGTTTGTTCAGATACATAGTTTACCCCAAACAAAATGCTTTATCATTATATTCACGCCTAACACTTGGGTTTATATGTTTAGCCACTTACGTGCAATCAGCTCTAAAACGAAGACACAAAAGCCTCAAAAGCAGAACATCGATATGCTTCCCTGAGTCGTGAGCCCGACGGAGCGGAACACCTTTACCTGCTTACCCCGCCTACTCTGCCACTGCTCTTTTCTTTTCTAGGGATGACGTCAGTTGTTTGCAGGGTCGGGGTTTTGCGGACAGAAAGTAGGACGGAAACGCGGAACTTGCAGGCTTGTTTTGGCCACTAAAAAATAAATAAAAAGCCGTGATACTGGGTTGAACTATGTCAACTAGGCCTATGCAAATTTGAAACTCCGAGGGTATCATATTTGAGATTTGTGTGAATAAACTCCACAAAAAATGCCGTAAGTAGCAAAAATTATGCAAATTAAAACCGAAATGGGCAAACTGATATGATTTACTTTTATTCAACAAATATTTTTTGAATCAGGCTTTACAAGGCTGACTTAATTAAAAAAAATGATAAACTGACTTGTAATTTTGACTCAGTATAACATATGCTGTAATTTAGTAATAAATGATTTTTTTTTCTTTAAAACGCTCTTTCCGTGCTGGATTCAGAAGCTGTTCCAGAGCACCAACATAGTGTTCATATCTAAAGGTAAACAATATTTCATCCATTGCAGTAGTTATGATCCATTTAACCACGAAAAGCGCCCTCGAGTAATGGCAGTAACAGTAGGAGCTATTCAAAGGCTCGGCATTGTTTTAGATTGGCAGTTATCTCAACCATTAACTACACAGGGCGGCAATTGCGTAACGTTTTCCATTCACCAATCACAGAGAAGTTCGTTGTGCAAGGTCTAATAGTGTGGAGTCTTTGTGTTGACATCTTCTGGGGGATTGAGAGGTATTATTAATATTTTCAGTATTTTATAATTTCCGGTTGCCTTAAAACAGTAGCAGTGTAGTGCAGAGTAGTGTGAGAACGTTTGCAAACGATTTCGCGAACAGTGTATCAATACGCATTAATTTCCAAACAAACCGGCGTACGTGCTCTTATGCTACCATTGGTGCTAGCCGGAGCTTATTGTTAGCATTGGCTAACCTAGCATGGTCGCCAATGAGAAATTAGAAAGGAATATATTAAATTCAGTTAAATCTATATGGCTGCAGTACATTGCGTGTTTAGCAGTAGCGTTAAATGGTTACGATATGAAATTCATATGGTGCATTTAAGGCTTTGAACAGAAGAAAACCTGCTGTTGGCAAATGATTGCTAAGCTAGTTTTGTCGTTAGCTTGCTAGCTGAAACAAGTCAGAGAAAGACGGTTCCTGACTAACGGGATTGGGCATATTTAATCAGAAAGTAGGATACAGACGGGCAAACGGCAAGCCATTTCCTGTTTTCTTCAGGAGATATCTCGACTTGATCGACAGACATTGTGAAAGACCTTCGTCCCACGCAGGGTCTCAGTATTTTACGAAGTAATTTAGCTAAGTTAAAATCAATTTAAAATTACACAAAAGGCCGATATCAAACAGTCCTGTTCGTAACCATATTTCTGGTTCTGTCTTTATTTCTTAGTGTTTGAATGGATATTACCAGGTGCACGGAGAAATGGGTAAAACAAGACAAGGTTACTGTACCTTGGTGCCCTCATTTCATAAAGTCATGACATCCATGCACACGCAACATTGTTTAAATCATCCAGTTATAGAAATAAAAAAAAAAACGAATTAATGTCTTTATTTTGGGATGATGTATTTTCAAACACCAGGCAGTATTTTGCAGTTCTTGCTTCAAATGGCAGGAGGATGTTCAAATGTTTATGATGAAAAATAATTGTTAACCAAACCTTCAATTACTGAGAATTACACTTACAAGGGCATTTGGACTGACGGTGCAAAGACTTGCAGGCCCTTGTGCATTGTTTCTTATCCCTATGGATTTTGTACTTTTTATATGTTGCTTTAAAGTAAATCTTTAATTTTCATATATTTTGCAGTAGTATAAGTGCAGTAATGTGTGCACACAGTTATTTACCCAGTGCTCAAAACCACATCATCATGTTCATCCAATATTTTCTTTTATTATTATTATTGGTTACACTGTTGCTAACATCTAAATTTCAACCATTTCACTTTTTGTTGTTGTAAGCATCATCATTAAGGAGTACATCTCATTCCTGTTCCCTTTTTTGTTTAGGAGAGGCCTCCAACATCCTCCATAATGCTGTCTAGCAAGAAATCAGATGCGGGTTCCTCCTCCTCTTCTTCGTCTTCTGCAGCGGGAGGTGATAGGGTCCCGGGTTCTGACATCCAGACGGGATCTGCAGCCTCAGTGGCTGGAGCTATGGATTCAAAGAAAAAGGACAGGTCTTCCCCTAGTGGGGAACATGGAGGAGCCTCTTTGTCACACCAGTCAGGCCCCGGAGGGGCAGATCAGGACTCTGCTGAAGTCCGTAGGACGAGTCGACGCAAGCGAGCAAAAGTAAATATTTTAGGTTTATAGATGCTCACGAGGGAAGGAAAGGAAATAAGTTTATTGTGGCATCATGAGAATTGATTATATTCTGTGCTTCAGGAGCGTTCATTATCCGAGGAGTGTTCATTATCCCAAGACACAGGTATTTTTCTGCGTCTGCACCTCCGTGAAAAGTTAGAAGTGGCAGTTGTTTCCCAGTGTTTACAGTGTGATATTTCTGGCAGTTGTTGGTTATGCCTGAGAAATGTTTCAGCACTTCTAAGAGAAGTGGGAGTAAATGAACGATTTACACAAACGCCGGTTTTAATGATGCTTTTATTGTGCCTACTGTTGCAGGTGGAGTACCGCGAGATGGACGAAAGCCTGGCTAATCTTTCGGAGGATGAATACTACTCAGAGGAGGAGAGGAATGCCAAAGCAGAGAAAGAAAGGAAGCAGGTCATCCCTCCTCCACCCCCACCTGTGGAGGAAGAGAATGACAGTGAACCAGATGAACCGTCTGGTGTGTGAAACACTTGCATGTTAGAGCAGTAAAAGAAGACATGTTCTGCTAATTGGTTGCAATTCTTAACTGAGTGGCGTGTTAAACTGATCTTAGACTTCATTTCAACAGAAAAGAAATATGCGTGTTTATTTTTAGGTTTGGAAGGTGCTGCTTTCCAGAGCCGTCTTCCTCATGACCGTATGACATCCCAGGAAGCAGCCTGCTTCCCTGACATCATCAGTGGTCCCCAACAGACTCAGAAGGTCTTTCTGTACATTCGCAACCGCACGGTATGTATTCATATAAATGGATTAATTTGAGTTTCTAGATAAAGGGCAGTACTGTAATTCATGTTATTCTCATCCAGCTCCAACTGTGGCTAGACAACCCTAAAATACAGCTGACCTTTGAGGCCACAGCGCAGCAGCTTGAAGCTCCATATAACAGTGAGGAATTAAATAAAACACTTTTTCCCCATTATTTTTATTTTTGTCCTCATACAGAAAGAGAAATTTGATGTCCATTTGTTCTCTTTGTAGGTGATGCTGTGTTGGTCCACAGGATACACAGTTACTTGGAAAGGCATGGTCTCATTAACTTTGGTATTTACAAGAGGGTCAAGCCTTTACCCAGTAAGTTCATCCAGTTATTCTACTGCTGAAATAGCACTAGCAATTAACCTAATTTTGGTACATTTTATGTTTTCTACATGACTTTGAGTTGAAAAATAAAATACTGCCTTGTCCTGCAGCAAAGAAGACTGGGAAGGTTATAGTCATTGGTGGAGGTGTGTCTGGCCTGGCCGCAGCCCGGCAGCTGCAGAGCTTTGGGATGGATGTTACTGTGCTGGAAGCCAGGGTACATTACTAACAGTATTTCTGTTAATCAGATGTTGGTATAAGTCATTTGAGATTTTAAAATGCTCACTATAACAAGCCTCTAAATTCTATTCATGTATACTTTTAAATTTCTTTTTGAAATGTTAATCTTTTCATGCAGGACCGTGTTGGAGGCAGAGTGGCCACATTCAGGAAGGGCAACTATGTTGCAGATCTTGGAGCCATGGTAGTGACAGGGCTGGGTAAGAATCAGATTCTTTTTGTTGAGATGCTGAAGTTAATCATTTTTTGCATTTAGTAAGTGTTTAGCATCTGTGTGCTGTAGAGGTGTATATATTTTAGTATACAATTCCTAATACTCCAAAACTCAGAAGCGTTCATGTGTTCAAGATGCAAATAATTTTTAGTGTCACATGATCTGAGATCACAGTGTTAAGAGAGCTATTTTTTAATTATAGTTTTTTTATATTGGTTTAGTTTTACTTTGATTAACCTGTAGAGGGTGATAACAGCCTGTGTAATGTCATTGTATTTTGGGTCTGTGTGTGCACTTGTTCAGGAGGAAATCCTATGGCAGTTGTCAGTAAGCAGGTTAACATGGAGCTAGCCAAGATCAAACAGAAGTGTCCACTATATGAAGCCAATGGACAGGCTGTAAGTACAATGAATGATCTTAATAATACTGAGGTGCCTCTTGTCTATTATCCTGTTGCAGCAAAACTCAGTGGGGCTCCTAAGATATTTGTAAATATATATTTGATTTAATTTTAATAACAAACTTTTTGTGTGTGTTTGTTTGTTTTGTTTTTTTTGTTTTTTTTTTGTAAAAATCCAAATTTTGTTACAAAACCACGATGTAGCAATAGGCTAACAGCAATAGAGGCATGCATGCTGATGTGTGAAATATGTCTGCTTGCTTCAACCATGCTGCTGTTCATACTGACACACCCATTAAACATTCCCAGTGATGGTAACAGAACTATGTGAACCATTTGATTTAATAACACAGATAACCTCCATGTACAACTTATGTTTGCCATAGCTCCAGACCAGACCCACACAATGTTCAGTAGACATGTTAAAGTCTGTGTTTTCTGTTTCAGCTCAGTGGTCATGTGAAGATGTTTTCAATGAATGCCTTTCTTGGGGTCATTTCACATGATTTCTGTTGGGTTACCTAACTCTAGGAGATGATTTTGTAATCGTTTGCAGCTTTAATCATTTAGTAATTGATGTGGAAATGTGGTTAAAGTTGGCAAATGTCTCGTGAAAACAAACACGTGGGAAGCCATAATTTTTTATCAGTTACTAACAAAAGGGTTCAAATCACAAAGTAGCTTCACCGTGCATCACAGGGTCAATTTATTATGTTTTTTTTCTCACCTGGCTGTTCCCCATCATCCCCCACAGTTTGATAACCACTGCTCAAAACCCACCTCCATGCTGGTTTATTTATTTGATTTCTGTTCCTGATTGTGGGTCTGGTGGTTCACTCTGAATGTTTGAATGAGTCTTTTTATTATGTCCAACAACAAGTCAGTGGTTTCTGAGTTTGTTGAAATTGATTGTGTGTTTGCACTTGTAACTTAAACGAGGGTATGGCCATGCTTTTAGACACATTCATGCATAAATGTCGGAAGCGCCACAGAGTCTGCTTTTAACATGTACAGATGTGTAAACCAGAACATTCTGTTAGGATTTTCTTTTCTTTTCTTTCTTTTGATGCTTGCAGAAAAGGTGAACTCTTGGCATTAAAGTGCTGTGTTTGCATTCCTAGCTGGTACTTGTCCCTTTTATGGCTTTCAAAGATTCACCGAAACATGGTGGTAGAGTTTTTAACTACATACTGTTGCGTCTGATCAACAACAGCTCTAGTTCCTCTAGGAACTGAACAGCCTAGAAACGGATCTAGCCTAATGTCATTAAATTGTTTTTTCCCCCTTTAGTTTGTGTTCTGCCCATTAAACTGCAGCAACATTAGTAGGATGTTTAGGATCCTTTTCAAGGCTCTATTTTGAAATCTTTTGAAGCAGTCACATCACATGTAACTAATTCCCCCCCTGCAGGAAAAGGCAAATTAAGTGTACATGATTTACTTTTGTGCAAAACCGTTTGACTTTGAAAATGTTTACTTAATATGTTGTCTCTCTCTTCCCCTCTCTCCTGCCATGTTCATCTTTTTGGTGAACTACTAAAGGGTGAACGGTGCACAAGTGTATGTATCTGTTTATTTGCATACTATTTCTCTTACTTCCTTTTTAACCAATTTTAGAACTAAATATTGCTGCTCATCCATTTGAGCTTCACATCATGTAACTTTTTTTTTAAATCCCTGTAGTAGTTAAAGAGAACAGCAAATAAGCAAAGTGTCATTAACTTTTGTGTTTGGATAAAAAATGACAAAACACTATATTTAACATTTTTAGCCTTTATTTTTTTAAAGTAGTGAGTTGATAAGAAATCAGTTTAAATGTTTCTGGTTTCAATTTGTGAAAAAGTAACTTTGGTTAGCAAAAAACGCATTACAAACACGATATTTTAGCTCATTTTAATAACAATGCTATGCAGAAAATCTAGTTATATCATTGGCTATATTTCTACTAAATTGCAGTAGACGAGGCTGGCTGTGAAAAATATTCAATGCATTAATCAAATCAAATAAAGAAAGCTCCATTCTTTGATAAATGTACAGCATCCTCATGTGTTTCACCCCAATCATAATGTGTAATGTGTTCTACTAATGCTTAGCCATAGATCGAACTCTTTTCTTGCATTGTCTGTGTTCTGTGATTTTGAAACATGTCATAAATCTCTTTCTGCATGTTTATCAAGGCATCAAATACTGTAATATTTCTAAGTATTTTTTAAGGAGACATGAATAACTTTTATTAGTGAATCAAAGTTTTTTTGTCAGTATTGATTCCATTATTCCTAAACATCAAAAGAGTTAAGTGTAGTTTTGTTTATTTGACTAGTGCCATGTCTCGTGTGCCTGTACTTTTATTATGCTGTCTTTTAAATGCCACCAATGAGAAATTCTCCTCATGCGATTGCTTGGGTGTCCAGGTACCAAAAGAAAAAGATGAGATGGTGGAGCAAGAGTTCAACCGACTGCTGGAGGCCACCTCTTACCTCAGCCACCAGCTGGACTTTAACTTCCTCAATAACAAACCAGTGTCTCTGGGTCAGGCTTTGGAGGTGGTCATACAGTGAGTAACAGAATCTGGTATCAGTATCAAAGATGCTTATAGGTACTTGAATACACCTCTAATGTGTCTGTATGTGTGTAGGCTGCAGGAGAAGCATGTAAAAGATGAGCAGATAGAACACTGGAAGAAGATTGTGAAGACTCAGGAAGAGCTCAGGGATCTTCTTAATAAGGTGAGCATAAATTACTTTATCAATTTCCTTAGCTGCCACTTTCTTCCCCTCGCTCTGCTTACCTACCTCAACTCTTTTCTCCACCTTTCAGATGGTATCCACTAAGGAACGTGTTAAGGAGCTCCATCAGCAGTATAAAGAAGCAAGTGAAGTAAAACCCCCCAGAGATATCACAGCTGAATTCCTGGTGAAGAGCAAGCACAGAGACCTCACCGCACTCTGCAAAGTAAGTTCGATGTTTGTTTGTTTTTTGAGAAATGGAAAATAGACACTGGACAGATCGCCAGTCTAACACTATTTCAGATCAAAAGCAAATGTATTTCACATGGGATAAGGGGAAGAGGATGGATGGTTGGATATGATCCAAAAATCACTAATCCGTGTCATAGAAGAGCATTATAGCTACAACTCCTTACACTATCCTACACTTTTGTTAGTGTCACATAGTGTCTGTGTTTTGTTTTTATTTTCTGTAGGTTGAGCTACTATGAGGCAGTATTAGACATTCTAGGTTTATTATAAGGTTCATTCATTGGTCGGGAAGTTGACCCACCACAGTGTGTAGGAAAGAACTTTCAATATTTAACAAGTGATTTTAAGAGTATTATAGTGCTAAAGAAGTACTATCATCTGAAGGGGATATTTTATGGACCACTAGTTCAGGGTGGATGCCTCGCAGAATTTTAATGCTGTGCTGTCTAAGTAAACCAGACAGGCTGTGTTTAAGTGGTTTAATGCCTCAGTTGGACGTAATATTAGAGTGAGTGCCGCTGTTTTATTTTTGGTGAGGATAAATCACCTCCACTACTGCTGTGTGTGTATTTAAAGGGGAAGATTTAGTTTAAACACAGCTGGTATCTGAACTGGATTTGTCTGCGACCCATCCGCTCTCTGAGAGACCACTTCAAGGGTTTGAATCACTGTCTTACAGTCTTTCTGTCTGCACATGTGTATACATACACTTTTAGCAAGACAGACTTGGCTTTTAAGAGAGTGTGTGTGTGTTTATGCACATTATATTCTTTTATGACTGCACTGTAGAACAAGATTTTAAAGCCAGTGAAATTCTTTTTGTTGAGAGATTCTGTGGTAGTCTTGCCACTTTTTGTGTTTCCTCAGGTCAGCTAGTTTAGAGGCGAGGGATCCTTAAGACTTAATGTAGCTTTGCCTGGAGCTTCGACTGCTACGTGGTAATACCAGACTTTGCACTATCCTAGTTTTTTCTCTTGTGGTGAACTGAACAGGTTAAGTCAGCTCTTTCTGTCAAAGCTGCGTGTCCTTTCTGCATGACCTGAAACCCTCAGGGTGTGTACCGTGTACACACATGTACATGCATGTGAAACTCAATCTCCAAAAGTCTGTTGTTTGACAGAAGTACTGGTGTATTGCTAATTTTGGGTCCTGAAGTGCATACTAAATGCAAGCTGAAGTAAAAAATTATTAAGATAGTGATCGAGGCCAGACTATAAAAACACTTTTAAAAATCATGTATTTGCGATAATATTCCCAGTATCTGGAAGCATAAGAAGTTTCCTACACTGTGATTGTGATCCCTTGTGACACTGAATGAAATCTACATTACATGACTGTGCTGTTTGTTTGTAGGAGTATGATGAGTTGGTGGAGATGCAGGTCAAACTTGAAGAGAAACTCCAAGAGCTGGAAGCAAATCCACCCAGGTAAGACCCCACCCTCCATCCCAAAGAACCCCAACAGGATTTGGATTTTTTTTGGGGGGGGGGGGGGTTATAAAAAAACGATTCTAAACACCGAGATGTTGTTTTTACATTTGAGTTCTGAGCTAGAACAAATACCCAGAGTTGGCTGTACTTTGTACCACTTTGGTGTTTAGTGGCAAAGTAAATCCTGTTTCCAGGTTTACAGTGGTGATTTATTATTAAGCAATTGTTTTTTGGTCCTTTAATGAAAGTCACAGTTGGGTTTGCAACACTAACCTGCGATGTCATTACTGATGTAAATCTTCAGCGGCTTTCACAAGTAAAAATACTGGACTGATTATGTTGAAGCATCATTTGCTAAATATGGATTGAGTGAAATTTGTTGGTTAAATAAACAACACTGTGTGTTTAAAGAAATATTTTAAAAATACAAACCCAGTCACGAAAAATTAAGGGACGCTTTCCAAGACCTAAATAAAAAGTGATTACACTGATTTGCATTTTATGAAGCAGTATTTATAAGAGAAAGGGCAACAAAAGGCGGGAAAAGTAAGTGTTACTAAAAAGAAAATGAATTTGGTTACCTGGCGACGCGTCAGTAACCTGGGTATAAAAAGAGCTTTTTAAAGAGGCAGAGTTAGAAAAGTAAAAATGAGCACCACAAGGTTCAGCAGTTTCCAAAACGTCTCTGCACGCATGAGACAAGACCAAAAATCAACGGACACGGTGGTAGAAAGGGCTCTATCTGTTATCAGTTTATCAGATAACGGGTTTGTGTTTTTAGTTATATTTTTGTGTTTAGTTGTATTTTACACAGCATCCCAACTCTTTCAGAATTTCATTTGAAAGAGCAGCCTGAGTTGAGTTAGCGTGAGCTGTCAGTGTACCTCACTTCTCATTGCCTTCCCCTTCTTTCCCACAGTGATGTTTACCTGTCATCCAGGGATCGGCAGATCCTAGACTGGCACTTTGCCAACTTGGAGTTTGCCAACGCTACACCCCTCTCCACCCTTTCTCTCAAACACTGGGATCAGGTATGTACACGAACACATTTTGAAAAGACTTAACTGTGCAATGCAAGACTGCGGTTGGTTTTAATGAAGACAGTCGAGGTTCTTGGCTTTTTCATATGCTCAATAAGCTATTGTTGCTTTGAAATACTTTTGGGGAAGTTTATTATTGTGCTGACATAAAATGTTAAATTAATGTTTCCACAGGATGATGATTTTGAGTTCACTGGCAGCCACTTAACAGTAAGAAATGGTTACTCGTGTGTTCCTGTGGCCTTGGCTGAGGGCCTGGACATCAAACTAAACACAGCGGTGCGGCAGGTCCGATATACAGCATCTGGTATGTGTCTTATGTCATTTGGCAAAAGTGGAACTGAAGGAACTCAGTATTGCAGTTCATATAAATGCAGAATGTTTAAGGAGCACTCTTGTTGATTCTGCAGGCTGTGAGGTTATAGCTGTGAACACTCGCTCCACGACTCAGACATTCATCTACAAGTGTGACGCTGTGCTGTGCACGCTACCCCTCGGGGTGCTGAAGCAGCAGCCCCCTGCAGTCCAATTTGTTCCCCCGCTGCCAGAGTGGAAGACATCAGCTATACAGAGGATGGGTTTCGGCAACCTCAACAAGGTTGGATTTAAATATATGGATAAGCATTTGTTAAAGTGAAAAGGATAAACTCTGCATTGTTTAGGTTCTACTCATAAAAACGGAGTCGCATTTTTATGCTGGAGTCCAAAGATTTTAATTTTAAACTCATTCACAGTGGGGTAACACATGTGATGTGCCCAACTTTTGCTTGACTCCTAACACATGTTGTCATGTTCAGCTTCAGCGCTCAAGCTATTTTAAATCATGTAGCGTGTTTTCAGCAGGACTGAGGAGCTGGTTTCTCAGGGAGATGACCCTCTGTTTTTGCTGCAGCATAATTATGCTGAAAACCTGACCTTCAGCTGCTGGAGGGATATTGCATTTAAAGCAAAATCATTATTCAGGATTTATTGATTGTAGTCCCGAGGGGTTTGTTATTCTGCGCTCAAATTGCTAAGCTTGCACTTCTGCTGTAGTGAGCTGATTTCTTTTGTGTTTTTTATTTATTTATTTATTTAATTTCATAAATCAGTCTAGGATTCCAATTTTCTCTATATATGTCTATGCTATTGTTGTTCTATTCCTCGTGTTAGTTTGGAAGATGATGAGTGGTGACTAGAGGAGAGCCATGTATGTGTAGGTGGAACAAAGCTGGATGGCGTGCACACCAAAGATGCTTTTTGCCCCGTGTTAGTAATCCGATCAGAGTGCTCATTCTGCGTCACTCCTGACCCCCACCAGCTCCTCTACTCCCTCTGTTGTCGTGCATCATCCGCAGCAGAGTACTTTATTTTCTAATTCTGCTGCATCACAGAGGAGAGTACTGCATTATTATGCAATCTGAGCTGCTACTAGCGCAGTTACTCCAGCAGGAGGAGCTCTACCATTCACATGGCCCAACCTATTCTGAGCTGTCAATGTGCTGAGCATTAGATGTACTTCACAAATTATTGCGTTTTGTCTTAAATAAGCTGCCTGATTGTTAGGTGACTGTTCTTAATTTATCACCCTCCCTGTTTCTGAAGGTGGTGCTGTGTTTTGACCGCGTGTTCTGGGATCCGAGCGTTAACCTGTTCGGTCACGTCGGCTCCACCACTGCAAGTCGGGGCGAACTATTCCTTTTCTGGAACCTCTACAAAGGTGGTGTACACATCACATATTTCTAGCCGTTGATGCTATTACTGCTTCAGTACTTTCTTAAGGGCTTTTACGTTTACTTAAGAGCTGTTCATATGAGTAATTTGTTTCTTTAAAAACAAACCAAAAAACCCCAACCATATTTTGGTCTAAATAACAAATTGTGACTCTTTCTTTTAGCCCCGATCCTGCTCGCTCTGATGGCTGGCGAGGCTGCTGGCATTATGGAGAACATCAGTGATGACGTTATAGTCGGACGTTGCCTGGCCATCCTTAAAGGAATATTTGGAAGTAGCGCTGTGCCACAGGTAGAGCCTTTTGTGTGTCGTCTTTTGTTCTGTCCCCTAGTTTTGATCAGACACATCTTAATATTATGTTTGAAGCCTCCAGTGAAGTAGTGGTTGGGGCTTTTTTCAAGCTCAAACATTTGGGTTTTCTCAGTTTTCCAATACTTTAAGTGGAATGTCAAATTCATTCCTGAATTGACCCCCATAACCAGCAAAACTTAACAGAGCGAGCATATGTGAAAGCGCCCGCAATGGGGGGGAGTCGCATCCAAACCACCTTTCATTATAAATCATTTGCTTATGGTTTCAAATGGGATAAAATCACATGCATGCATGCCAGCGTTGGAGCTGTGCACCATCCAGCTGTTTACAGGTCCCTCTAATATCATCATGGAAAATTCTTACAAAGCGTGTGCTGTTTTTGTTGTGTGTTGTCATGGCAGCCGAAGGAAACTGTGGTCACCCGCTGGCGTGCCGACCCCTGGGCGAGAGGATCCTACTCATATGTAGCAGCAGGTTCTTCAGGCAATGACTATGACCTGATGGCGCAGCCCATCACGCCTGGCCCAGCGATACCAGGAGCCTCCCAGGTAAGTGCTCAGCAGACGGCTGCTTATTATTCAGGAGTGTGTGTGTGTGTGTGTGAGTGAGAGCGAGAAAGTAATGAGGAAAAGTTGCCCACAATATTCAACCAAACCAAAGCAGAGCGGTTTATTCCCAGCACAGATGTTTTTGGGCTGTTTTGATGTTGGTGTGCTGATTTGATGTGAACAAGTCGCATGTATGTGTTGACTGATGAGCCACAACAATTTACTACCACCCCCACCCTCCCAATCCCGTCTACTTTTAACCAACTCTAACGGCGGAACATTTTAAAGCTTATCTCAAAGCGTTTTTTTTTTTTCTTTTGCAGCCTGTCCCTCGTCTCTTCTTCGCTGGTGAGCACACCATCAGAAACTATCCTGCTACAGTTCACGGGGCACTCCTCAGTGGTCTTCGAGAGGCCGGCCGCATCGCAGATCAGTTCCTCGGTGCCATGTACACACTTCCCAGACAAGCCACTCCCACTGGCACCAGCAACCCTCAGCAAACTCCGCCCACCACCACCGTTTGAAAAGCTTCTCTTGAGTTCCTCCCTACTCAGGACTGGATCTACTAAGACAATTTGTGATTAAAATGTAAAAACAAAACAAGGTTTAACCCATAAACTGGTGACATTTCTGGATTGGTCTTTTTACACACAAACTCTGGACAGCATCTAGTCACACACAGCAGGGACGGATGCATTCTCACTACAGGAAATGTTGGTTTTGATGAGGGGTGGTGTCTGGGTATAGCATCCAGCAGGCAGGACAGGTGACACCCATCTGCTGTGAATTCTCCCTTCACACTCTAGATAAATCTCTTGGTCAAAGCTCTGTAAGGTCTAAAGTCCCTTTTAGACATGGATAGATAAATAACGATGGCATTCAAACTTAGGGCGCAAACCTTAATGTTCCTCACAGCTTCATTCAAAACCTACCAGAGTGATGGTGATTTGTGTCTGTGCCTGTCCACACAGACAGAAATTTCTCTTCTGTATTTGGAAATTGTGAAATTCATTCAATTGCATTAGAAACGGTGTTAGGTACAGGGTCATTATGTACATGCTATTTCTTTGTGGGATAGTCTCCACTGAGCTGATAAAATCACAAAGATGCAGGAGACACTTCCCCAGTAAGGATCTATCATAATAATCTTTCAGACCTAGTGAGATAGACGACTATGACAGAGTTTTACACAGAAAAGTGACCAGACATGTGCGGATGCCGTCAGATTGATAGAAAGTAGTGGATAAAATAAAAGGGGGCTCATGAAATTTTTTTTTTAAATCCCCCAATAAGTTTTGCTATTAGAATAAAATAATGAGACTTCTAGAGTTTTCTGGACATGCGTTTAATTAAGATTCTTTTGCCTTAGACCATTTCTTCAGACATAGTTTGGCTCTTAAGAGGTTCCAGAAAAATGTGAAAATATGCAGATAGTACAACTACAAACTACTACCAGAATAGGATATGACCTACTACATAGACTGGGTTGCTAGGGAACCGTGAGGGGAAAAATCTTTTTTGTTGTTGTTGTTTTAGATTTGCCGGCATGGAATTACTTTCGGTACTTGGAGTGATTCGATGTGGAGCTATCAGAGCCGAATGTCTTATTTATGTGTTCTTTTGTTCCTCCAGAAGACTTTTGTTTTTGTCTTGTTGTCTTAAAGCTTAACATGTTACTATATACTGTAACTGTGTGCCTGTTAAATTTCATTTGTTTAGGCTGGAAAGTGTATTGAAAAAGACTTGTATTACAAGTTAAAGAGAACTATTCAAAGAATTAACTTTTTTGTTTATTGTGATCAACACTTTTTTTGTATTGTCAGTTTCTTTTATTAAAAGAAGAAAAGACATATATTAAAGACTCTTTTTTTGGGGGGGGGAATCTTAGATTTAAATGTGTAGATTGTCAGATTTCAGGATTCATCCCCCCCTTTTCTTGAGCTTCTACTACCTGCAACTGTGTCGTGATTGCGCTTTTACATTCATTTGCATGTAACATGGCTGCATCTGCTTTGACCCTTCGGTGACCCTCCTTCATTGCAGGTCTGGCCGCCTCCCAGGGTCTGTGGTACTGTTTGTGTTTTTGAGAGAGAGATGAGGGTCCCTGGCAGCAGCTCCACATAGTGGGGGATCTGATGAATGAAGGGGGAGATTAAAATGGTCAGCCTTGAGCTATGAGGTTTTTTTCTGAAGTTTCAGGGCTCGGTGCCCCTCTGTTTCCATGCACTCTTGAGCGTCATGGGCCTTTTTTTCCCCTCCTCAGAGCTGTGGTTATTATTATCGTGACCAAAGGAGATGTTTGATGTAACAACAGTAATTTGAGCTGGGGTTTTGGACTGCTGCACTCAGATATTTTCACCTCCCTGGTAAACCATAGACTCAGAGCAGTGTGTAACTGTTGACTGGTGAGGTTATTTTTTATAATAGCCTGTAGCCCACATCAACTGATTGGTTTATAGAGAGGCAGAAAGTATTATAAAAGTCTTTAAGTAACTACAGCTCCATAGCCGCTGGGTGGAATGTGTGCTAATGCAGGTACAAAACCTCCCACGTGCTGTTCATCACATCTCTCCTTTAGTATACTTTTATGACTAAATACCAGTACAACGAATTATCTTCCCATCACTCATGGTTGTCTAAATTAAGTACAAAAAATAAATAAATAAAAATCACTCTAGTGCCACTTCTAAAACTTATATAATTCTGCACAATTGACCTCTGACCCTTTGCATGTTCACTCAGTAAACATCCCACTCGGTTTTCTTTTCACACCTGCTGTAATGTGTGATCTCTATCCTGCTTCACTCCTCCGCTCGCCTGGAGTGCCACTGAGTCATTTCTACGGCTGACTTCACAGCACTAATTCAGGTCAGCCATCAGAGCTGAGGCTCAGAAGTACCAGGGTCCAAACAGGCACCACCTCCCATCCATCTGAATGTGGGGCAGATTAAAACCACAACAGCAGGTTAACCCATGACTTTCAACGAGTTTGATTCCTGCGGGTTTGCTAGATGTGACTATTTGTCTCTTTATTCACATTGCAGAAGCAAAACCACAGGTGTGACTGACAATAGCAGTGACTCTTTAACACTAGGACTATGAAACTGAATGGAAATAAGCAACTGTTACTATTTTTTTCAACTGTGACATGTCAAACATTTTAAAATATCTTCACAATTAACACCTACTCATTGGACACGTAAGGTACATCTCACCAGTACTTAACTGGTCCCCCTTTTTGATTTACTGGATGCACAGTCACCACATCCCAAAGGTGCATCGGAGTACAGTGAACTCAACACCTTCATGGTACATTATCGTGTTGGAAGCAGTCATCAGAAGATGTGTGGACTCTGGTCAGAGCTGGTAGGGCAGATTCCGATCCTATCATCTGTTCTTCCATGTAAACTGTAACCTCAGTTTTTTATTGTTAGCTGACAGGAATAGTAACCAGTGTGGTCCTCTGCATGCCCTTGTTGTAACGAGTGTCTGTAGAGTTACTGTTGCTTTCCCATCAGCTCAAAGATGTTTAACAACCCTCCTGTGTCATGTGATGCTACCATGTCAGCTGATGTTTGCATTAATAAGCAACTAAACCCAATGATGTGGCTGATGGAACGATTGAACCTTAAAGCAATATTACATAATCACCATCTATACAAATTTATGAGATGTCAAACATAAGGCCAGGGGGCCAGAAATGGCCCCGCACACTCGATGGCTTTGGAAAATGTGAAGGAGGGCATAAATTTGGAACTTAACTGCACTTTCATAAACTTTCACAGCTTTTCCTCCTGATTAAAGGGATGCCCCATACACATTCATACTACACCAATGAGCATAATGAATAAATAAGCAATTATAAGAGAGAAAAACTCCAGTTTTCACTATCTACTATAAAAGTGTATTTTTTATTGAATTATATTATTATTATTATTATTATTATTATATATATATATATTATATTAATTCTTTAATACAGCAGCATATCATTGTCAGGTAGAAAAACTGAGATGATTGTTGAAATCACTTTTTTTTTTTCTTTTGCTAACATATATTCTTATGCAGGGATTAAATGTGTAGTCACACTTCTTTACATTGACAGAAATGGGAATTTCATTCATCTGAAGTGGGCTGTATGTATCCTGTGATGTAAAAGGAGTTTGATATCCCTGGTCTATGGTACATTATATGAGACATCTTTAGTTCAGTCCTGCACCTGAAAGCCTGGCAGCTCGACTGAACGTGTTGAGGCTTGTACTCTGGAGGTGCAAAAAACTGGCACTATGCAGCTCAAGCTGGAAAAGGAATAGGAATTACAACTCCTCTGGGATTCAGCCAGTGTTACCCATGATTTCCAAAATAACTGAGACTCGGTCTTTTTATGGTAATCATCATAAAAAGAGTGACTTACTGAGTAAGACGGGGCTATTTCAAAGCAACCTACAGCTGCAGGAAAAGAAATGCTGGCTTTCACAAAGCAAGGCGTAGCTGTTTAAGAGAAAGATGTGTGTGCTGACTTTGCATTCCACAGCAGCCTGCGGTTTCCCTCCCCTTTGTACCTGACCAATTTTGCCTCATTTGTCTCCCTGCTCATTTTGCATACCATCAGGTGCGGTTCTCTCCACTCCGTTTAAACCAGGATTCTCTCTTGCACACGCACACACACACACACACACAAGCGCACCACGCACGCACAAAATGGGTGTACTGCTATGAAATCAAAACTTGCTGAGCTTGTTGGACAAAGAACATAAAACGAGATTAACATACACGTTTGCATTTTTACACAGGTTCCAACACGGAGACGCTTTACAAACAGGTCGGTTTTTATTTTTATTGGAATACATATGGTCTGCTGTACAGCTTCAAGAGACCTACATGCAGAGTGCGCCAGCCACAGAAAGGTTAAAACATGCACAATGTATTAAGTTTAAATTGAAAAGAAAAAAAAAAAAAAAAGCCTCCCCACACAGTACGCCTGGCATTGCTGACACAGAGAAGCAGTAATCAATCATAAAACAATTTTGATCTGATTTTAATTACATATACGTCTGTGTTTGACACCTCTGTCAGTCAGTCTCCTTGTTCTGCACACACATTTATATACACTCATCTATTAATAAAACCCAAATAAACAAACAAATAAACGCCTCATTTGTACAGTTCAGAAATTCTTAGATGTGGATGAATCAGCGTTAAGAGAGAGAGAACATCCAGTTAAACAAAAATGTATTATTTTAATTTGTTATCCGATTGTTCCTGTTAAGATTGTGTGTTTTCAATATATACACATGTCTGGGGACCTGCACCCTTCTTTCTTTGGCAGCACTTTCAAACATACAGCACAGAAGATGTACAAACCCTGAATTTATGAGCGAGAGGCTGGAGCAGTGAATGGTCCCCGATTTAAAAAGAAAACACGAAACCAAAAAAGAGAAAAGGGGTCGACACGTGTTGAACCGCTCAACATCGGAGACCTGCTCAGCTCTGATAAAACGCACGTGACTCTCACTCTTCAAAGACCATCGCTCGACGCTGGCTTCTCTCTTTCTCTTTTTCCTCATCCACGGTGCGTCATCATGTCTCCAAGTTGTGAGAAACGTCTTGCATTAAAACTACCAAGCACAAAATACATGAAGAAGAACTCTCCAGGAGTGTGACAAAGAAAAAGGAGATACATTACCTCGAAAAACAAAAAAGTCTTTAAGTCAAGATGGACAAATACTTTATATATTTCAGTAATAAGGCCCACTTTACAAAATTAGTTTTTCCTTAAATAAAATCTATCCAATATAGATTCCAAAATAAGACATCTTTTGTTTAACAAAGAGAAAAAAAATACATAAGAAGAGAGATGACAGAGAAAAGACAAACCTCACTTATATTTCCCCTTTATTTCAGAACCTTAAGAGACACCGTGTCCTCCTGGGGAAACTTTTGCACCATCTCTGTAAACTGTAAATACTGTGGAATGATTTTGGCACATTGTTAAAAGGCTGAGACGCAAACATGATTTTTCACTGAGTGCATGCCAATTTCCTTTACCTGCTGAGATGATTCTTGAAAAGAAACAGATAATAAACCCTACATAACCAGCTGTGGTACATTCAGCAAACAGCTACGGACAATTTTGGGGGCACAGAAGAGAAAACGTTTTAACAATGGGGGACTTGAAGGGGGCATTAGTTGTTTAAGTGCTGGTTAAGTGCAGATTACAGCCTGTGACACCCCAATGACACCATAACCCTGGCTTCACAATGGAGGCATTTGAGGACAAGGGCCTGCTAACATTCCTCCAATCTCCACTAAGTACATTCTAGTCTACTTTTATAAAAGGAAAAACAAAATAACGGATGTTTATCGATATACCAACACATCTTCAGAGGATTTCTCTTAACTCTTTAGCTGGTATCCTAGCAGGAAAGCAGAAGCAGCCTCTTTTTGTTTTTAAACAGCAGCTATTACACCATTGCTGTAATTCAGTCCACATTCAACCATCAATCACAAATCAGAGGAGACATCAGGAAAAGAAAACAGCCCCGGAATCCTTAAAACCTGTGAAATTATCACTGCAGCTCCCCCAAAAACCAATTAGTACATTCCACCATATTAACACTGCACCAACTTTCACCGAAGCATTGAGTAAGACCTGTCGCCTGTGAGCAGTTGCATTTTGCACAATCACATAAGCGCACACAGATGCCACGGGTGGTCTTCATGCTGGGACAGTCCAGCTGAGTCTCACTGGATGGAGTGGATGTTCGATCAGGTTTAGCAGTAGCGTTTGGGAACATTGGGGCCTTAGAAGGAAGAAAGGTGGATCGCATAGTTTCAACTTTGGCCTTTACCCAGCCCGGCTTGCTTTGAACCCGACCTTGAGGAGGAGAAACCTGCCACGCATCGTAAAACCTACAGTTTCTGACAGCTGGAACACCCCCACCCCGAACTCAAACACTCTTTAGGGAAAGAAAGGACGAGAAAGATTCAAAAGAAACAACTCACAGATGGAGAAATGCTTCACAGTGGTGCTGCTTAGGGATCGGTGGTGGAGCATCACGTTGGATTGGAGGGAAACAGTAACAAGAACTTTATGGCCCATGAGGCAGGATAATGGGCTGTGGCTCAGGTGCTTGCATCACCATCCTGACCCACAAACGCCCTCCAGCCAACTCAGGGCTCTGCAGACGCCACTTGAGCTTTAAATGAGAACCCTCGCTGACATATCAACAACAGCAACAAACGCACTAAGAGAAGAGCACGTGTATATGTGGGAGAAACTGAAACTCGATACCCCCCCCTGGATGTTTTAATTATCATCATGTGCACGTCACTGCCAAGCTGGCCATTTTTGACGCTCCTGTATTTAGAAGCCCTGAAATCAAGATGTAGAGACAGGATTAGACCCAGACCTGACCTTTCACCTTTCAGCTACTCAGGGAACTGCCCATCATTTTCTGGTGACAGGCCTCTGGCCTTCAATAAAACGAGCCTCTGCACCAGTAGCATACATCACTGCTGTTTAGGGCAAAGGTTTTCCTTTTAGGAAGTGAGAATCTAAGGAAAATACAGAGAAACAGAGGGAGGAGGAAGGGACACTTGATTTTTAGCAAAATCCTAAAAGGAAAGTTAAAATTGGCCGAAAAGATGAGAGACTGGGGACGAGAGGGCATTCTCTCTTGGTAAATGAGAAGTAGAAGAATAACAGAGGGAGCACAGGAGGACTACATGATCATCATGTCTTGGCTTGTGCACTGAGAGCTCTAAACAGTGCGTCTGGTCCGTTTTTGCGCCATCATAAAGCCGGCGGAGGCGGCTAGTCACAAAGCAAGCCTTTCAGAGGCGGAGCTGCACCCTGTGACTCTGACAGTCAAATCCACACAGCGGCGTGACTTGTGTCCTTTAACAGTTTCAGGGAGGATTTCCCCTAAAAATAATTTTACAATGTCAACCAAAACTATTCTCAAATAAAAGAAAAATGCAATTAAATGCAAACGGAACAAATCAAAAACTTACATGTTTGTATTGCATGTTATTTATGTTTACTGCAAGTGTAAGGAAATTGTGCGATGGTCTGAATTTGTTGGGACAGTTTACCTCTTATACCGCATCTCAAGGCACAGACGAACATGCTGTAGATATTACTGCAAGAAGGTAAACATAATGGAAAGACAGACTGGTGAAAATGTGCACTCCTAAAGGTAAACTTTTAGTTTTAACCTAGCAAACTTCTCACTTACACAGTCATCACCTCTTTTTGTACACGATGACGGCTGAAATGGTTACAGATATTGCAGTGGGGGTGGGGGGGACAGTTTAATTGCATATAATCTCCTGCTTGCATAAACTGTAAAGTGACAAAGTGGCAACAGACAGAGGTCCTGCCATTAGGCAGATCTTTTCACAATAAAAGAACCTGCACATATGTGGAGACTAATAAATATTACAGCTTGATGGTGGCTGGTAGAATACAGGAGACCAAAAAAAAAAAAAAAAACAAACAAAAAAAATAAGTGAACCAGATCATCCCCAGCAGGGTCCGACAACACAGCATTAAAATCCACAACAGCAGAGGAGCCAGATGGAGAGCAGGCTTTTAAAAAGTCCCAAGTTCTTTCACAGATCCAGAACTTGGTCCAGAGTTGTCACAGTTATGGTTCTGTTTTTCTCTCTTTCCCCCCCCTCGTCTACAGTTTAACAGATGCGAGAGACAAAGAATGCAGTCGTGTTGGATCGGAGCATTAAGCCATCGAGCAATTGGTCATTCTCAGCTGCATTCCTCCTGAGCAACATTCATAAATTTTGTTCTAGGATTAAAAGTTTACATAGCCTGTCATTCTGCAGTCAATCTTCTGCAACGGTCTCAAGATCCTGCCGGTGCCTGTTGATAGACTTTATGGAGAAACTTGAATACGTCAGCAGGGTTTCTGATGACCTCAGCAAAAAACCAAACAAAAAAAAAACACCTCATTTTATTACTGGCCGGTGGCTAAATTGAATTCTACTGCACAGTCTCCGCCGTAGTGGCCCCTGGCAATGAGTGATTGCTCCAACATACCAACCCACCAGGTGTTGTTTATCGTCGTAACAAAATAATACACCTCTATAGAAATAAGAAAGAGAGACACTAGCACGATTCGCACGGCGAACCAAGTCACGTACAAGCAGGACTGTCACTTCCTGGTTAGAAGTCCAACGCCCTTGGGTCGTTCCTATGACTGGTGTGTACACATTACTTATGGCATCACTAAAAAATGTCCCACCCTGCCAGGCCATGGTTGCTGGTAATCGAAAGTCCAAAGTTCAGTTCAAACAGAAACTCCATTTTTGCTATGGCTCTTTCAAAACACATGGATGAGGACAGTTGCAACAGCTGTAAAATACTGAACCATGGAAACTGTGTCATGGTTTGAGGTTATAAACAATGCCACCCCCCATCCTCTTGTTTTTTATTTATTTATTTTTTCTTCTTGCATGTGCATTCCATTTCATTGCGTGCAGTCCACTTTCTTTTTTCAAATGACACGGTTGAGAAGAAAGCGAAAGGATGATGCAGAACAGGAAGCGAATTACAAAAGAATCAAAATAACAGAAAAACATAAACAAGGTCCTGGCCTGTGAAGACAAAAGAAAAAAGAAAAATGTGTCTGTGTGTACGTCTGTATTTGTATTTGTGTGTGTGTGTGTGTGCGTGCACCTAAAAATCCAGCCAACCGGCAACCCTTTAAGCATGCTGAGTCACAATCTTTCAAGTGTTCTTCATTTATTACTTAGAAACATGCAAATCTTCATTCAGCATCTAAGACCTCAAATTAAATCCAGTTTGAGGTTACCGCGTGCTGGAAAGTCGGGATATGGGCTGAAATTAAACCGAACGTTAAAAATGTGGATGTGTTTGCTTCTTGTTTTGTGGATACGTTTGCATGGCTTGTGTTTGGTGAAGGGGGGACGGGATGGGATTGGATGAAGGTTTTCAGAAGGAAAAACGAGTCTGAAACAAAACCGAGGGGAATTCGCTTCCTGTTTTTGGTCACATTTAAAGTAGCGATCGTTTGGTTTTATAGAGAATCCTACGGGAAAATCCAGCCCTGTGAGAGAGAAAGATGCGCTGCTGTTGACTGAGGATTGGGTTCGTCTTTTCAGTGATGAAGAAAAGTTGAAGTTCTGAAGCACAAGTGACATTTCCAGCTACTCTGAGGTTACTGTAACAAACTCTCTTGAGTCTATTTTCCTCCAACTCTGGCGCACAGGAAAATCTCCAGCCCTGCGCAGCGTGCCAGCCTCTCCCTTGTCAAGTTTCAGGATTACACTATAATACATCCAACAGAAGAAGCAGAAGATAATACACTGGCCGGTGAGGAAACCTCCAAAAACACTGTACAGGCGCTGACCTTCCATGCACGGCTTTTTCTGGAACAGTTTTGAATAGGAAGAAGCGTCCATGTCTCAGCGTACACTCATCATCAGGTCGGTGGTTTGTTGTTCAGTGTGGCTGCAAAACTGTTGTCTGCTGGAGGTGGTGGTGATCTATGTAGCCGTCATTTGATGGGAAACTAGCGCTTGGCCCTTATTTTGCAGTTGAGAGCTTAATGGAGTGCTGTTATGGGAGGGGAAAAAATGAATAGAAAAGAGACACATTTAATCCTTCATTTTTAAAAAATGTTATCGTAACTATTCATCTTTGTTAGAAACATGACTGGTCTGTAATTTCGTGGAAAGTTTGCCAGAAAGAACAAGATAATTTGCAAGCAATTATTGGGGAAAAATATTGAGACCGAGCTCATTGGTACACTTCCAATTTAAATCACAATTTTTAATTTCCAGTCTTTTAGTCTTTTATGGCAAATCAGCTGTACATGTAAAATGTGAATATCATTAGTATGATGGAGGAATGAGGTCTCCAATCCTAAATGAAGTTACTGTATGCTTATCCGGGTTCAAAGTGAGCTTTTCTCTCATTTTCCATAATTTATCCCTAATTATGCTGGTCTTTCCAGAGGAAGTCACCAAAAAAAGCATATTTAAACTTGAGAATTTTGCTGCAGCACAGTTTGTAAACTGCCTTGTGCAAAGATTTCATCACTGTCGCTATGACGATAATATATAAATAGAAGGAGAAAGCCCCTTTATAGATGAGACGCTGTTCCAAAAGGGGTAATTAATAATTGTATATTTTAATTAACTATCAGGAGTTAAAAGAAAAGAAAATCCAGCCACCTCCTACCTGCCCCACTTGCTTCAATCCTGCTCCTCACTTGGTCTAATGTTGCTCTGACTGACGCTGGCTCCACGGTCTGCCTCCTGCTCCGCTCCTCCCCTCAGCTCTGGCTCCTAAGCCTTGCCCCCGACTGGACCAGGGCTCCCCTCCTCTAGAGGCTCCAGGTGTCCTGCTTATCCGATCGTAAGAGGTCCCCAGATCACTACTGGGTATCTGTCGTCTCCAAGAGGCTGGGCTGTGACTCGGGTTTGGACTGGGGTCCAAGTTATCAGAAGCCTGGAAGAAAGAAATTACATTTAAAAACTGGCTGTTGTATTAACTGGCATCCGAAATAAGCGCTTTTCCAAGTTTAAGAGGAATAATTTGGATTTCTTTGCTGAAATTTAATGCCAAACTCTGGAGTTTGTCTATAGGAGCTCTGGGCATTTTGTGGGGCCTTGCTCGGACCTTTGTCTTATGCGGGCATTGACTACATGCCGTTAATGTTAACTGGTGTGCGACAAGTAAAGTCTGCCATGTGGATTTCTGCCAGGGGAAAAATCCCCAACCAAAAACCCCAAACATACCCCAAGCTGAGAGATTTATAATTTGGCGGGCTCACTAGAAAACAAACCCCAAGTTTCTAGTTTGTGGTGGATACAATGGCACGTCCTCTCTCATAACCTCAGTAACCCTTCTCTAAGAAAGCGAGAGTTGGATGACGATGCAGTTCTTAAAGCACACAGAAACAGCACCCCACTCCTGTAATTTCAGTTTTTAAAAAAGCACCATAATTAGTGACATTTGGTGGGCTGGAGTTGGCTTCTGGTGCAGTTTTAGAAAGCATTCTTGCTAATTGGCTTTAATGGAGCCCTGCTGGTCTGCCTTTCACAGTCTCCTGGGGGAGACAGGAAATCAGTCACCAGTGAAGGCTGCCAAAGTGGGTGTGCTCAGTGTGGTCACTTCCTGCTTCAGTCACTGTGGGAGGAAACCGTCAAGTGGCATATTCTCCTTCTATGGTAAGTTAATGCTCCAAGACTGGGAGTTTTCACGAACTTTCCTCGAAATGGATGTAGAGTTCCTCCTACACCCAACGGGAGGTTTGTACCGTACAACACATGGCAGTGGAATTAAAATAATGCTTGGTTAAATAAAACCTGCAACAAAACCCCCCAAATACACACACATTGCACAAAAGTGCTGCTCTTTGACCAGCTTTTATATGTCAAATGAACAAGCCACATACTCTAAGATATTAAGAAAATTAGTTTGACTTTTGGGAAATAGTCTAAAGTTTCACATATCTATGAAAAATATGAAGCCAGACTAAAAAAAAAAAAAGAAGGTTGAAACAGGTTTTTCTGGAGTCTTTGTCCACATCAAATTACACTTTTTGTACAGACTAAACCAGGAAATGTTGCAGTATTTTTGTGAGTTTTACGTTTTCAGGATTATTTATTTATTTCACCTTTTCCCACCCAGTAAATCCCTCGAGATTTAATCAAATTTTCAAGGGAGAACTGGCCAGGAATGTCCTTTTAACAAAGCCAGCATAGCTGTTTAACCTGCTTCAGCTTTTATCTGGGGCACTGACATGAGAATGGCTTCTCTCCGCGCTTCCAACTGAAGGAGCATCTTGGCCAAAATACTGAAATATGACTAAGTGTGTCTGAGGATGAATTTTGCTCTTTGATGAACTAATGGCCAACAGATTTGTGAAATAAATACAATAGTGCATTCGAGTTCTTCCAGATCAGCTTTTTCTGTTTGTGGTTTCTTGTTTGCTGATGACTTGTTTCACAAGAGGTGGAACTTCCGACAATCTCACTGGTAATGATTTTAAAAATCAGGAGGACAGTTAACAGTGGATCAACTCTTGACTCCACACTTTACTGCCAGTATAATATGTTCTGGTGCCTCGCTCCTTGGCCAAACGTAAATTCACAGCTCATTCGAGTGCAGGCTGAAGTTTCCTACTGCTACAATGGGATGGAAGTACTACAAAGACATTCTGCTCTTGCAGTCTAAGGTGTGGAGTGACTGCCACAGAAAACAAGCAACCCCTATTTAAATGCCGGCCTGTTAGGCAATTCAAATCAAGTGTGCTTGGAATGCAATGCAAGCGGCTGTGTATGTGTGAACGTGTGTTGTGGAGCTGTGGCACACACACAGCTTTCCTTGCTTTTTTTTTTTTCTTCTCTTAATATTGGATGTTGTTGTGCAGCATGCAGGACCGACTGTCAAATGTGGAACACCACATAGATGAGAAAGCATGAACAAAACTTTATTTTTCAAAAAACATCAAGACATACATCATTACTAAATTACTAAAATTCTAAGAACTAAGGTGTTCCCTCTATGCCCGAACTAAACTTAAAACAAGAACTTGTGTCCTAATTAGCAATTGACAAAGCTTAAATCTTCATAGAAACTTCTTTCTTATGAGCAAAGAGGGAGACGCAGACTGCGGAAAATGCACCGGCAGTCTCGGCACAAGTTCGCGGGCGGAGGGTGGACGAAGAGGGAGTACAAGGTTTTGAAGTGGTGGCTGATGACTTTTACGCTGAAAATTATTACAGCATCAGAAAAAGACTCCTCACCCCTCGTTTCATTCCATCCATTCAACGGCTGCTGATTGCTCGCCACATCAAAATGGACGACGTCAAAGTCTGCACAGTGGTGGAAACTCTCTTGCACTAACTAAAATTGGTAAAGAACTTTTTCTTTTTTTTTTTTTTTTTGCCTGTCCCGTTTGGCTCTTTTGCCATCAGAATTGTTGTCTAAAGGCAAAGAAAGATGCCCAACAGATTTACTTTACCAAATTGACCATCCCAGCCTTGCCGTAATGGTCCATTTGATTCACCTTTTATTGTTTATTTTATTTTCACTTACTGAATACGGGACAGACTTGACTACGGGACAGACTTGACTCAGCTTTCCTTGCTAGCATGCTTATTGTTAGCAGCAATGCTAACCATCAAGCCATCTGCTCATACTTGTAGTACAAAGGGTAACTGATGCCACTGCACAAATTTGAACATCGTAGAAGCTCTAAAAGGATAAAAGATTGAATGAGTCTCGATAAATGCCATCACTACAAGCCAAAGCAGTTGATAGTTTAGTCACGCTGCTAAAGTGTTGGTTCAGATAAACTAGATATGACCATGACCTTTCACTGGAGGAAAAGATGTCTGTCTGTCTGTCTCTATTATAAATAACCTCTAGATAATTTATACATGAGGTTCAAAAGTGAAAGCTAATCAATAAGCTATCAGTCTGCCCAGGGTGCTGAGGGTACTTATAGGAATTGGGAGTGTTTTCTCCTCCTTAATGCCTATCGACCAATATGTCCTCACTGGTCCACAGAAAGCTGATTTTCAGTCTGCTCTCCTTCCATCACCAGGGCATGAAAGATAGTCACAACAATCTGATGTTTAAATCTCTAGAAGAAAAACTAGATTTTTTTAAATGTTCTTCATTCATCATTTTAAGGTTCAAAGACAATTTTACAAGGAGCAAACATGTCAAACAAAAACAAACTTTGATGAATCAAGAGGAACACAGATGCCCACCCAGCTGAATAACAACTGATGGGGTGTCAGTTAATGATGTTGAGAGCGGCTCCGTCTGCAACCTTGTAATAACACAACCCTCTTTTATCAACCCCTGACACTGCAAACACAGACTAATCCCAACCTTCCACTGTCCTAAGTACAGCTGTATTTATCCAAGCCTCTTGGGAACGGACGCAGTTCAGACCGCTGAAATATTCTACAAATCCAAACCAAAGATGATCGGCTTTGCTCCAAGACACGCTTCAAAGCCCAGTTTTGTTTTTGAAGAAACTTATTTTTTATTGCACTGGGGTAATTTCTGCACATAATTGCTATCCAAATCGAGTGACCAGTTCATGCATGAAATGTCATGATGAACAAGGTTCTACCGCACAGTGGATTTGGGAAATTCCTACAATAAAATTAAAAAGTGCACGAGTGACAAAAAAATGAACAGGGGGACGGTGGTTTAACAGTTCACAGCCGATCTTAAACAACGAAGACAGGACTTGTTCGATGGTTCCGGGTTCCCGGACCACAAAGCATCAGTGATGTGGGACAGGAGGCTTATCTTAAGTAGTTGTGGTTGTGAAATTGCAGAGCTAAGGTCGAGGCCGAGTGGCACTGAGTGGGCACTGCATAATGGGAGCATTAAAAAAAAACAAAAAAACTCAAGGTTATTTTGTTAATGCCAGGGTTTTATGATAAAGAAAAAGAGCAAGGCCCTTCACACTTTTTCTACCAGTCTGCTAAATATCAGTGATGAAAGGGGGCATTTGGGGGTTGGGGCTCAGTGTTGGGTAGATTTCATTAAGCCCATTGATGATAATGACTAGGGAGGAGTCCTGCAGGCAATTATAGCTCCAAGGCCATGTTAGCTGTACTGAAAGACCCAAAACCCCAGATTTCCCCTGACACGTTACTGAACATGCATGACAGCGATCCATGACGATGTATTTATAAATCGCAGCATCACTACATACAAAATACATGTGAAATATTCACACTCCATTTTTTATGATCTCACATACATGATATCACAATATAATCACAATGGCCCACATAGCCTCACATATTACATTGTGCTAACAGTGGAAAAGTCTGCCACACCTAAATTGAAATTTTTTAAATTAAGCTCTTATAAACAGTGACAACATACTATGTACAAAACAAAGTCATAAAATAAAGTCGCAGACCTTAACAGACACCTTTGCTTATTACATGGTGTCTTCCAGAATAGCAAACTGAGTCTCTCACTGATGTGGTAGAACATTCACATAGGAGAAAGCTATTTTCTTCTCCTTGAGGTTTTTCTAACCTACTTTTCCCCCTGTTGAGGTCTTTTTCATTTCCATCCTTACTACTTTCTGTCCCACCCTTTTCTCTTTGTGCTTACTGGGGCAGCAGGAGTGGGGCCTGCAGAACTGCTGTGCTAAGCTTGAAGTCACGGAGCCTGGCGTCAGGGAAAAATACCAGCTGAGCTCTAATGCAAAGTGGACACACCAGGAGCTAAGGCCTGCAGCTGCACTTTGTGTGGAGTCTTTATCTTCATGCTAAAACTATTTGCAGAGAACAATACTCTAAGCGCAATACCAACTTTATTAATTGAGTATCACCAATTCATTTTTTTAAATTTACAAATGCTTGAGAAATGTACCAAGAAAACAGACTCAAGGAACATTAAGCATATTTCAAAGCAGAACAAAAATGAAAATAAAGTTGCATCCAATAGCCACGTGTTTTATATCATATCTGATAAAAACAAAAGCCTATAAAACTGAATCTACTACAGGAAAGTGTTAACAACCTGAAGTCAGTTTTCCTTACCGGTGGCTGCTGTGAATATGATCGGCTCCAGGACTGAGAGGTAACGGGTGCATGGGGTATGGCCCTTCCCAACCCTCCTGTTTCCATAGGGGGAGACTGAGAGATCTTACGCATGTACACCTGGGACAAAGAGAAAATTCCCTCTATTATTTTTTTCCTTTGTGTGTGAAATTACTTTGATATACACTTATTAACTTTCCCCACCTCAGCAGGGGACGGCTTGGCTCCCTTCTGTGCTGCAGCATTTCCGCCGCCTCCGTTTCCACTGTTTACAGAGTCCTCTGTGTCAAAGGTGGTTGCCCTGTAAGCCCTCCACGTTGTTGCAGTTTCGGTTTCATCTTCAGACCCGCCATCTGTCATTGCTCTCGTACTCCTTCCTCGACTTCCCTCGTCCACAGACATGGCGCTTTTGTTCCTCCAGGGGCTTCTCACGGTCACATTCTTCATATCTGGCAAACTGTCTTCGTGTGACGGTTGGCTTTGCCGTTGGCTTCTCCAGCTGGTGACGGTGGTCGTGCTGCTGCTGCTCTCAAATCCTGATTCTGTGTCGTTGAAGTCTGAGGAAGTGACGTCCGGGGACTGGAGGCTAAAGTTGCTGCGCTGGCAGCACAGGTGGCTGGTGGTGGTCTCCACCCTGGAAGAGTTGTGGAGTTTAGACCTTGATGATGAATCACTGTGGCTGTGTGGCCCACAGTCCTGGTCCTGGCATGGCCGCAAAGTGATCTCACTCTTGGGTATGGAGATCTCATATGGGACGGAAATACTGCCATGATGATCAGTGTTTGGGCCTGGCAATATATATAAAATGATACATTTATACAGATGCAACAAGTTGACAGTAAGTTGACATGTGCTTTAAAATATCAGTTTTTGGGGGGTGCAAAATTAATCTCGGTCCAACAGTTTGGCTCAGGACAAAAACAAATAACATCCTATCAGCTTAAGTTTGTGTTTAATGCTTGTTAGCAAATATTACCATGTCACTAGGCTCTCTTTTCTTTCCCCTCATCTGTAACCAGTCAAGGCAGGTGGCTGCCTATCCCTGAGCCACAAGGCTCAGGGGGTGGGGGGGGATTGTTGGGATTTTCTGAGTTGAACTGAATAAAGATGATCATCTCAGGGAACACAATTTCATTCTGCAGAGAGACAGATGGTTCTGCCGCCAACATGACTAGGGGTTAATTACATTAAAACACCCAATCCTATAGAAGACAAAAGCACATTTACAGACTGCTACAAAAAAACCTTTACTGAGGTTTAATGTTGGGGAAGCAGATGCTGATGACTGATAGGTGTTCACCATGCACCACTTTCTGGACATATAATAATGGGGCTTGTAGCAGGTTTAATTACCCTAACAGCCTGTCCAAAAGGTGTGCTACAGTTTTGTGAGTGCTGCAAGTTGTGAGCACTAATTAGAAGGTTTCACGTGACAACAAATAAAAATGTTGTCTTTACTGTACTATTTAGAATTAGTATCTAGATCCTGTCCTGAAAAATGCAGTATAAGTTTAACTAGATCATTCTAAATTGTTGACACGTACCTATAACGATGTTACTGGTAGATGTGTGGCGTCCTTTAATAGGTGCAGGTTCACTGGACACACTGCTGCTGCGACTGCTGGTTCTGGAAGAGCTTGGATCATTTGGGTAGATGGTTATACTACTGGTGATTTTATTAGTAGTAGTCACTATTGGTTTGGTCGAGATCTTGGGTTTCCCATTTGTAGGCAAGGGTTCTGAAATCATTACTTCCTTTCTGTCAATTTCCACAATAGCAGGCTTGATCACAGCTCTTGACCTCAGTGCCTCTCTAGGACTGCATACTCGTTGGATTTCAATCCCTGCTGGAGTATGCATGGATCCCTGGTGACCTCCCTCAGCTCCCTGTGACCGGCTGTGCAGCTCCTCATCAAAAGAGCTCCTGGAGGAGGAACCCTCTGAATGAGAGTCCTGGACTTGAGGGTATCTAGAATACCTGGAGGTTACAGTCCTACTGCTTACAGCTGTGCTAGTTGCCTCAGCTGCTTCAGCTGTAGGGTCCAGCTCAGATGGCCTTGATCCAGTAGATTCTGTTTCTGAGGCAGAAGAATGACCCTCTGACCCGTGGTCATTGGGCAGCAAGGGATTGATGTGAGATTTGCAGGCTGTGTATGAGCCATTGGCTTTGGATATAGTAGAAATAGAAGAAGATACAGATTCCTGAATCTGGTCTGTTGATTCCTGCTCGGACACAGGCACCGTTTCCTTCTCTAGAGCAGAGATGCTGTTCATGGTACTGGAGGTACTGTCAGGCACGACATCAGAGCTGTTAGATTCACTGTCACTACCTACGTACAGTTTTGAGAACTTTTCTCTGCTCTTCTTGATGTCATCCGTATGCTTGTGAGCTGTCCTTAGTGGCTTCTGGTCATTAGCTGCTGGAGGGTATCGACTAAGGACGGACACCTTCTTGGTATCACTAGAAGTTGTATTCACAGAGCTGTATGTGGCTCCTCTTGGCTTTTCCTCAGCTCCTCGCACTGTATCTCGTATTCCATTATCAGATGAATTTGTGGTAGTTGTAGTTCTGGGTGTCCTTCTCTTTTGGGCAGGACTCAGGGCTCTTCTCACTGACTTGGGAGAACCCTTCTCAGAGTTGCTGAAATCTTTGTTCCAAGATTTATGCTGAGGAGATAAATCTCTGTTCCTATGTTTTGGGGAACTTGGCTCTGGGACAGTTGCTGCACTTCTATATTTAGGCTTTTCTTGTCTAAACCCTTCCTTCAGGATAGTCTCTTCATTTTCAACTTTGCCATTTTCAATTACCTTAGCAGTGCTGCTTCCATTGCCGTGTTTATCCAAGTTACCAATTCCATTTCCTCTGATTCCGCCTTTTCCACACAGTTGCATCCTGAGGTGTTCCACCTGCTCATTTAACTTTCGAACTCGGTCCCTTTCTATCTGGAACTTTTCGTGAAGCTCACCATTTTTTGACTCAGAGTTCTTCAAATCCTCTTCCACAATCTCCAACTGCTTAAGGCGGTTCTTCAGTCGTTCTACCTCCTGTGTCAACTCCTTTACTTTGTTGTCCTCCTGCGAGCCTTCAAGACCGCTGTTTTTCTCATTCTCAGACAGCTTTGAGTAGTCATGGCTCTTCTTCTGTCCAGCCAGCTTACTTGTTAAGAGTGCTGTGGATGTTAGCTCATCTTCAATTCTTGAGCTCATGAAATCTGCTCTGCCAGAATCCGTTGACATGCCAAAGCGATTCTTCTGGTGCGCCAGCTTTTCTTCCAATTTCAGAATGGTCTTCTCATCCTCTCTTTGTTTCTCTAGCAGCCTCTTACGCTCATTCACAAAGGTTTGGGTGAATCCCTTGAGCTTTTCAAGCTCCATAGCCAAGGCCTGCTCCGTTCTCTCCAGCTTTGTCTCAGACCCCTCCACCTCTTTCAAACGGGCTTTTAGTGTCTCCAACTCAGATGAGAGCTTCTTGGTTAAGTTCTTCTCCTCATTGAGGCTAAGGCAAAGCTGGCTGCAGTCAGACTTGCTTTTCCCAAAAGCTTCTTCCAGTTTCTCGAGTTCAGCCATCCGTCGCTGAAGACGTTCTATTTCTGCCTTTAGCTCTTTCGTAAGGTTTTCCTCCTCTTCCAGTTTCTCTCTTACTGTGCGGCAAAGATCCTCAGCTTTACGTACCTCCTCATCTTTCCCCTGGATCTTCAAGAGACGTTTTCTCAGGGCTTCCACATCACCAAGCAGGGACGAGTTACTTCCCTCTGCCTGGATAATCTTGTCCTGCAGAGGAGAGAGTACAACAGTTCTTTTCATGTACTGCGTTTCTTTTTCACTTCAGTCATTCTTTTGAGATGCACAAACACACACAACCCTCCACACACTGTCACAACAACTTACCTGTAGGTCAAGAAGCTCATCCTCAGACTTCTGTAGCTTGTTTGTTGCTTCTTCCAGTTCATCAAGTCTTCGGCCAAGACTCTGCAGCTTGTGCTTCAGGTGGCGATGGGTCATGTCTTTATGATCTGACATGGTTCCAGATTTCTTTCTATTGTATCGACCAAGTTTCTATGTTGTCCAGATTATCTGATGAAAATCTCTTGGGGAGTCCACATCTGTGCCGTTGTGCTACCAAGTTCTTTAGGCTGTCAAGGAAAAGCTCCTTTTTCTTGTTAGGCTGTTCTGATTCGTTTTGCCACCGTCTCTTTAAGACTTCAAAATTCCCTCAGTGGTTTTCAGCAGACAAATCTCATCTGTAGGAGGCACAGAGAGAACACTTAGTCATCTCTAATTTCACAATGACAACCATTTGTATTCTCAAAAGTAACACAGTAAGTACAGGAAGTAAGTCAGAGAACATAGAAATTAGCTCACTGAACCCTGTGCCACACGCACATGGAGACCATATAAGGACAGGCCACACACAAGTCATGTATTACACACACACACACACACACACACACACACACACACACACACACACACACACACACTTACTTACAGGTCGATATAACAACTGTGCAACATAATGAGAAATTGTTTTTTTCTGAATAACCATAAAGTCAGCTGATCTTTTCATATTTGAAAAATTGTGTCAAAAATACACTTCCTTACTTTGATAATCAAACATAATCCATAACTATGCCTCCCTTCCCTTTTGCCACTAAACTACCATACAGTTCATCTTGCCCATAATTTAAAGGATGTGAGTGGATGACAAGGTTTTTAGTACATCTCCACATGCTCCCACACCCACACAAACAATGCTGAGTCCCTGCTCTTGATCCTACCGTATATCGATTCTTGCCTGCTTGCTTTTGCTGACAGTGGCATATCTCAATAACACCAGCGTCCTCCACTACATTACCGGTCTGTCTCAACACTACACCATTCATAGTCCATTCAGACAGTAACGATTAAAAAGAGAACACTATGACAAGGAGGTTTTGATTATCTCCAACATAAGTGCAGATTAGACAATTAAAAAATAATGTAATTCTTGCCAATAGGGATATTTACATCACTTTGCCTTTCTGTTGTTAGTACAAAGATGTAAAAATAGAGTGGGAGTCCTAACTGCAAGCTCAGCATGGCTCAGTGCGATGAGAACACAGAATATTAGCACATTACAGTCTGACTGTAGGCAGAGTCTTGGTTAATCTAACTGTCAACACACTTAAGTCAATCATGACTCAAGCAGTGAGTTCTCCTGCTTGTGCTTCTAGACCCTATTACGTCCCTTCCCCCCAATGATTCTGACCAGGGCAAAAAGAAAAAAGAAAATCGACCTAAGGGCAGGGCACAACATCATCATTTATTAATCCCCTGACAATCAGCAGTCTCTCTTCCTTACCCCACATTCAGCTCAGGCAGCCCGTCTGAAGCTACACACCACTACATAAAAAGACTACTGCAGTTTGCTTTTGAAGCAGATAACTTTTACTGCTGCAAAACATCAACCGGTGCAGTAAATTCACCAAACATATTTCACCTCTTTGAACCACGTATGTGGATGGTATACAGTATGGTAAAACATGTCGTAGTGGTTTGCGCCAAGACAGAATAATATATTTTCTATAGTTTCAGATGGTGTAAAAAACCCAAACCGCTCAGCCCGCAGTTCATAAAATGTCTTGTTGAACATAAACTAAAGCAGTAAGCTTTGAAAGTCAGTATAGCAAAAATTACTTAATGACAAAGCACAATGTGGACTCAAAGGCTTTGGCTGTAGGGTTTTAATTATTTTTCACTTTCATGAGGTCTAGTGGTTTGGTAATCTTCTCTCTGGAGTGTAAGACACTGAGGAAATAAAGAACATGGGCTTAGTATGAAGGAAGACAAATGGAAGAATTTGGAGCGAAAACTGCTTGCCTAGCTGTCTATTTGAATGCCAAAACACCTTACTCTATAAGTCACTTTTGATGCACTGACATTACTCAGCTGTGGCTTGTTAAGTGAGCTGTAGACCAATTTATCTCTCTTGTCTAGAGCTAGTCGCTCTATTCCAAAGCTGTCCCGACTGATCCCCTTCCAGCAGAGTAAAATTACAGAGAAATTCCCATCGATCTATTAAAAACAGAGCAGACACTCTGACAAAAATATTTAGGTTCAAGACAACTCTGTAGACTTCAGCACAAAGCAGGAAAGATAAACCTAGCTAAAAACAAGAAGTCCAGTAAATGACACTCTGCGCCTCAGGCTCTAGACAGCAAAACTAGGTAGATATGACCAGTTTGGTGATCCTATGATCATGACCAACAATCCAACACATTTATTTATTTTTTTTTAAAAATAATTTTATCTTTAACTTTATCTTTAACATAATCCCAAATCCTGACTTAGTGTCCAAATCTGGTCCCGAAAAGCAGCTCCTGTCCTGCTTAATAAATGTGTTTTGTTAGATCCAGACACTCCTGTCTTGGCAGGCTGCCTAGCTCTCCTCTCATTCACTCTTTATTTCGTTGCCAGTTCTCTACCTCCCTCTCTCCCTCATGTCTCCCCTTCATCTCTCTCTAACACGCACACCAGCACGGCCAACAGAACGCTTTCAAGGGGTGGCAGTGCGTGCAAAGTGACTCTGGCAAGGGCCTGCTTCTGCCAAACCAATCAACATACATGATTCACTTATGGCAGGCCTGGGGCCTCATTATCCATGTTCAGGACAAGACAAGAGGGAAAGAAAAGGCTAGTGGGTGAAAGGCGGAGAGCAGAAACAAGATGAGGAAGAGAGGGGAAGCCAAAAATGAGCACTAAAGAAATTACTGTATGAATGAATGAAAAAGAAGAATCCAAGCAGTATTTAGTTAAAGACCATGCATTCCTTCTTTTGCAATCCAAGATCCAGATCAGATAAGCACTTTTAAAACTCCATTTATGTCTCTATATTCCTTTGTTTTTCCACAACTGGCTACTCATAAGTCAGTAGGATATTCTGTACAGCCAAGAACATGAAAACATGCTAAAGGGAGGATAAAGAGGGAAGGAAGTAGGGCAGGAGTGGGGCTGCTGAGGTATTCTGAACTCAGCTCCAAGTTTCATTCCCCTGTTCTGTGCTTTGTTTGACAATTATGGAAAACCTAGATGGGGGCAGGAGCTTTGAGGCAGTGAAACTGACCCATTTTATGTAGACACATTCCTAATGATGGACTAACCAGGGCACTGGCAGTCCCTCATGCTACCTTGTCTGCTCCTATCCGGGACACTGACAAGCTGTCCTTGGCCATTTCTTTCTTTTCGCAGAAGTGTATTCCTAAGTTGAACACTGTTTATAAATTACGGCCCAGCCACAGAGAGTATATTTAAAAGCCCGTCTGCTCAGATGATCAGGTCAATCGGAACAATTGGTAACCAGATATTTCAGTCATTGGTTTCTGAACACATTCCTCCCATTCATTTTCTTCTGCAATGGTTGCATTGTTCTGACTACATGATAAACCTGGGTAACTCCTGCAACTATCTGACCCAATTCTGATATAGGACTGTATATGAGGAGAGCGCTCAACCAGTCGCTATATGATGCCGGCCTCTTCCACTTCCCTGAAACGTGGACAGGATGTCCACTACTTGACCTTCATGCTCTATTTTGCTGTTGTTACAAAAATGAGGGCACGGAAACTGTTGATTGCAACACGAGTTCAGCGAGTACCGTAAACGCCATCTGAATAAGTCACTGAGGTTCTTTAGAAATAAAGGGAAGTCAGAGAGTTAGTGTTAAAACGGACAAGAATGAATGGAAGGTGGTTCCGGTGAAATGGGGATAGCTGTTGGGAAAGCAAGGAATAATAAACCAGGAACATGTGAAGGTAAAAACCCAAGGTCACAGTGTTACTGATACCAAGGCATGACTGAATTACCAATCAATTCAAGTAGGCAGTTACCTTCAGCCCTCAGGGTATATGGGATTCAAGTGAAACACCGTAAACATAGACCTACAAGCTGATCAATTCCCTTTCTTAATGCCAGCATGTTTTCTGACAGCTCTGAAGCTACACAGGACATTTTTTTCCCCATTCTGAAAACTGGTCAGGTTTTAACAAAGTAAACTGACAAAGAATTTGACCAGGAAGTGAAATGGTCAAGGCATTGTTATCAATACACATGAATTAACAACACACAATGCACGCACAACTGTAGCAGAGACCATTCTTTTTTAAAGCCAATACAGGCTTTAAACCTGTGCCTTCAATGGGCAAGAAACGTCATAACTGTAAGTTGCAGAATTAAATGTGCCAATTTCTGCAATCAAATGGCAAGAAGTTGAACAGCTTCTTCTATCTTAACAATTCAGCCACCTGCAGGGAATACAGCTAAAAAAAAAAAAAAAGCATAATTTTTATATTACACAAGGGGAACAAAGGGAAAAATTTGTCAATAGTAAAAATTATAGTAACTATTTATTTCCTCGCCTAGGTTCGCACCAGCGTATTAGTAACCCAGCAGCCCAGCAGGCCTAAGCTGCATCTGCATCTGATGATGATCAATTTCTGAGCAACAAGGAAGAGAAAATAAGAATCAGTCCAGTTCAACAGACGAATGAAGATGCAATGGGAGGGCCGAACAGTGACGTACGAGAGAAGAGGGTGAGAAAAAGAAGAGGTGAAAGCAGAGGGGCCTCCCAGGACTACTGTTGTTCTGAGGAGTCACAGAACAGCAGAAGGATACAGAAGTAAAGCTTTGTAGAGGAGGTCCACACACTCTGCCTGTGCTCACACACACACACACACGCACATGCACACACACACGCACGCACACACTCCAAGGTTACAATCATACACCATATCATTAAGGCTTTAGCCACTCTCTTCCTGCCTGCCTGCTGCCTTCAGTACATTCTGTTCTCTCCATGAAAAAGAGAAGGAAGGAAAGAAAGAAAAAAAAAAATCACCTCTCTGTTGCACTTGACATTGGGTTGGAACTTATGGGCCTGAAGCTTCTCTGCCTCATACACGGTAGTTAAAGAAGGGCTCCAGTCCAATCAAAATGCCTCAACCACATCTTCATGTAGGGGGGTTGTTGCCAGTTTGAATATTTAAATGTGTGACATGTATCGTGTATTTTGTGTGTCCAGTGAGTGAGTGAAAGGACAACTGCAGTGGAAGGATGCTGGCGCAGGAGTGGAAGCCACAAGATGGTGGAGAGACCTGATGCTTGGCCTGCATTTTTCAGTTTTTCCAAGAAAGAGAAAACCGGCATCCCATAATGTTTGGTTTCCTGTGCTGTCATGTTGCTTTTTCTCCATTTCTTTCACCCTTTCAGTGTTGCACCACTTCTGGAAAAATGGTAAAGAAGTGAAAGGCAGTGTTGCTCTTCAGCAGAAAAACGGATAAGGAGCTAAGGTCGGTGTAGCTTGTTCAATAGGAAAAGCTGAAGTGGGATGGGAATAGCAAGTTGGATTTTTCCTTAAGCGCCAGAGTGAAATGGCAATTTACAGTATAAGTACTGAAATGTGGTGAAATAGTGGGTAAAGAGAACGTCGTCTCTAGTAGAAAAATAGATATGTTTATGTAAGGGGACATGGCAGTTAACCACAACCATAAAGACAAAGCAGATGCTGTCTGTATGTCAGGAGAACATCACTCAATGTTAAAACACATCTTAGTGATGATTTTGTATCCCCTTAAAACAAGGTAAGGTGATACGTCAGGTTTTTCTTTTTAATTCTTCCAAAGATTGGTAGGTGATGGAATTACTCAGCAACTGTATAAATGTATTTTTTCTTAAGATGTAAAATTAACTTCAACTTCAAGTTGCACAGACTTTGGATAGTGTGAAAAACCAACATTTGTTAGTTAGATGGAGAGCAACAAAAAAGGAAAGGACAGAAGAAGTCTAAAAATGCATAATCTGCCATCTGTCACACTATAAAAAGGTTATAGCGATATCGCCAGAACAGATACTTATGTTACCTTTTGATACCAAAATTCATAAAATGGGATGGTATTACTTTTGTCCCCCAGTAGTGCAGGTACTATAGATTGCATGTGTACAGAGTAGGATAATTAGAAAAATTAATAGTCTGTTACTAATTAATAATAATAAAAAATGCTATCACACTAGAAGCATCTTTAAGACTCACACCCTGGCATTTATAAGGCCTTTCGAGAGGTCAGTAAAGCTCCCATTTCAACAAGACTGAAGTATTAAACCGTTGTCATAACTGTTAATGTGGCCAGCAAACAGATTAATGCTAGCCATGCAACGATTAGCAGTTACCCACAATAAATCTATTAGGTCATCATCAGCGGCTTTGGCTAGTAATAAAACAATAATGTTAATATTGAAGCTAAACAGAAAATCCTATCAGTCACAACAGACTGTTATTTTAACAGAATAACACAATCATTTGTTTGCAAAAAGTGTTATGTTTCAGTTAAAGCGCCAGATTGAAGCTGAGAAAAGTTTACTGGCAACTAGACAGAACCAGAAAATAAACAACACTGTAGCAACTATAACATCTGTATGGACAATTGTTGTTCAAATCTTTGTTTAATCAACCCCCATTACTTAATTTTATCCCCCTTGGTATCAAAAATTGCATCGAGTATTTTTCTGAGTATCAGTATCAGGTCTGTCCAGCTGAAAGGTGGTCAAAAGTTATGCTTAAGATAAGTAAAAGTTCTGCTTGTGACCAGTCTATGGTTGTGACCCACATTTCTCAGTCCGTCAGTTTTAGCTTGAAAGCTTTGGTGAAAAGTAACCATCCTCTTCCCTGTGAGCCTAGTAACCCATACCCATTTCTAGGTCTCTTATCCCCTCCCCTCCCCTGTCTACATCAAGGGCCTTGTTGCTGGGGCTTAAACCACCACTACACTTGTGAGGATGGGCATGATAAGAAGATGAGAGGGAGGGGAAAGAGGGAGGATGTGGATGAGAAAGCCCACAAGAGGTGGAAGAGAGGGTAAGACAGATGTGGCAGGGTGAGTGAAAAAAAGCAAGAGGAGTTGTCAGACTCGTTGGAAGAGTATTGCTGTTCCAAACATGTACTACATTTTTGGCTTCTCTGGTTATGACCTGATTGAAGCTGTGCCTTTGAATTCAACTCAAAGCTCCCAGAGCTTTTTTCTTTCGGCTCTGCTCCTAATCTTTATGGCCAAACAGTTAATTGTAGCATGTTTTCCAACAGAAATCAGGATTACATCCACAAGTCACTGTTGCTGCAACACAGAAGGAGAGAGGCAGGGGAAGTATATTTGATGCTCTATTTAAAACTCAGCACCCGAAAATACTAGCCAGTCAGTAGCTAACTTGTCCTCGGGCAGATCTGCAGCCAAGGAGATCTGGAGCAACTTAAATCTAGTTAGTTCAACAGAAACACAAAATATCTCAAAAATGCATGGATTCTTTGATCCCCAAGAGCACACGGATATTAAAAACAGAGCTGTCTCTTTACTTGCTATAAATCAGTGTCAGTGCTGACAAATTAGAAGAACCAGGCCTACTCCGATCAGGCAGCTTCTAATAAAAAAAGGCCACAATGATACATCTGCCAACTGGCCGACTGGCTTCTCCAAAACTACTGGTCAGTTTATACTTCAATTCTGGGATGTGGTTTCAGTTCATACCTCGGTTTTTCTTTAGAGGGGAAGAATAAAAACAGGGGGGAAAAAAAAGATCTCTTTACCGCAGACCTGATAAATTGATCATAATCAGATCAAAACAAAAAATATATTTTCCGTTCACTCGTTACGTGAATGATCTTCAGGAGGCACTTTTTGTAAATTATTGTGTTTATAAAAAAAAAAAAAAAAAAGTCTGTAACCTTCTTAACTCAAGCTAACGGCAGAAGAAACCACTCGTATGACTTTATGTCCACTGTGTAATGTGCTGTAGGGATATCAACTGAAGCTGAACCGGGTGGTACTTTCATTTCAATACCACACTATGCCACAAGACAATCAATGTAACCTTTATTTAACCGGAGAAGCCATTATTTTCGATGGTGACCTGCTAAAAAGGCAGAGGTCGGTGGGGAAATTGAGGTACAGTTATAAAAAGTAGTATCAAAAGTTACATTTCAAAACGCCCATTGGCAAAACGCTACCCCCAACTGATGAATGTTGTCATTATAATCTAAAGGAGGTAACTGCGATAGATAGCTTTGAACATTTCAGCTTTTACCATGCTAACCTGCTTTAGCCAGGCACATGCAGGTCCACATGGGTGATCCATGATCCATGATCCAGAAAAGCTAAACTGAGGATGTTTCGATCCCATTTCTGTCTCAGCTTCAGAACAGATTCAGTATGTTGAAGAATTGCTCAAAGTATTTAGTCCTTCACAAAAAGCATTCAGAAAATGAGCATTAAAGTTAACTGCTTTGTGTGCATCAACTCATATCCATAGCCTGCCTATTCGTCAATGAGCCTAATATCCTTAAGATCCTTATCAACTCTATAAACTTTGCTCACGTGGTACATTCTTATTATGAAGAAAAAGTGTGGCATACTTGTTCCCAGTCCAACTTTTTGATTTGTAAAGTCCTTTGATACGAAAGACCTTTGATACTAAAGACTAACTTTCAGACACTCTGATAGACATCTGTATAACCCAACATATTTCTTTGTCTTGCTCAATCATCCAGGTAAGTAAATCCCAAAAAGTTGATTCTGTTCATCTGGACGTAGCATTTTCAGCGGGAGATACGTTAGCTGAAACTAGCCCACTGAACGAACAATGGGCTGTGAGGTCAGTTCCTTGATCATTAATATGCAAATTGTCATGACCATTGATCAAGACCATTGATCAATAGCCACGAGCACTATTAAACACACACCCAGCTGAAGAGAACATATACTTAATTTTTTCCAAAGTTAGAAAGTGCCTTAAATCACTGACATATGTAAATAGCTGTGTGTATGGACACTTGTATTTCAGACAAAGGCGAGCTTAGAAAAACCTTCATTTTGATGTTCTGGTCAAAATTTATGTCCAATTTGAGTTGCCACATAGTTCCAGAGAAATATTTTCCTACTTCTAAGGAATCATGCCCTTAGCATGTTATCCTCCATGCTTGGGTTCAGAGGTCACCAACCCTTCCAAATAGCACTCCTATGTGATCCAGTGTCTTTTATGGAGTAGGCATTGTTATGAAGAGAGTGGATTCTGCTGCTGCTGATTTGTCTGTGATATTAGCCATTAAACACGACATAAATAAAAATAAGTAAAGAAGAGATGGCAGAAACACCCTTCAGCCATGTTATGAGCATTGACGTTACATAGTTTGTCCACCAGAGGGCATTTGACAATGTCACTGTTGGAAACACAAACATCTAGAACACCACAAACACAACTACTAGTTGATGTGAGCAGCGTTGGGGAGAATGTAAATAAATAACACATAACAAATCTTAAGAAATGCATTTACATCTCGTGTGTCTTAAAGAAACAAATCAGCCGATAAATCTGTTTTCAAAATAATGATAATAATAATAAAAACAACTGCTGACAATATCTGTCCCACAAATCCTATATAGGCCGGACTCCAAACTAAACTAGCGACAACGTAGAAACATGGAAACGGAGCTGTGCACACCTGAGTCATAAACTGTGTTTAAATCCAGTTATAATACACCTTTCATTTAATTCAGTGCTATTAAACCACTATAATGTAGTTTAAATGGTGAATATCAAATACTCGCCAAACTGCTGCACTGAAAACAACATATCCATTCTCTCTCACACAAAGGCCACCAGTCTGAAACGTTAGCATGCTGTCGACTTTTTCCTGAAGTTTTGTGTAACACATTTAACAGCTTTTAATTAAGATAATAACAGCATGTTTTAATTCTGAAATCCATTATAGGAATCCACATGCTCAGAAATGAATTAGGGAATAGATTTTATGGGTCAGTCTGTATTGGTGTGTGGGTGTGCCGCTCGTAGGAAAATGAAACCTTAGAAAGTCCCACTTGTAAAGTGACGGGAAGACTTTGGCCACTGTGAAACCATACTATGAAATTAGTATAAGCTGTGATTAGATGATTAGAGAACAGAAAGAGACAGAGAAAGAAAGAGGAGCTTTCTCAATAAGCTTGCATAGCATGAATAAACATCTAATAGGCAAACCTATTCTCGTGCTTTTTTCAATCTCTTTTTTGAAATCAGTTCCGGTTCTCAAGTCACTTTAGTTTCACAACTTTCTCTCGGTGTTTGTTCAGTATTTAAATTGCAACGGGTCATCCACACAGTTGGTTGATAGCATACATGACCTGAGAGCAAGGGGGCTAAAGGTCATAGCAGCATTAAAGCATCAGCCTCGATTATAATGAGCTGAACTGCAGTTTTGTGGTAGAATAACAGATGTTCAAACAATTTCAGCACGCACAGGTAAAATCCTCATGCTGCAATGAGCGTGTGCGAATACGCAAAGATGTGTGTGACGATGAACTGCTGCTAAAGGAATGCGTTTGTGTCAGCGTTTAACACTGATAAGAGAACGTGAAAACATCACAACATGATGACACTTGTTAAGAGACAACACTATGTGAACAAGTGTGAGCAATGCAGAAAAGGAATGAGTGGAGGCAGAAGTTAGGCGAGAGCTAGAGTCATGAATACCATTTCTTCTTTCCATATTTAGACTTTAAGTTTTAAGTATTTTCTCCCTCGTCTGCTGATACAGAACTGAATCCATCTGCTTACTGAACATTTGGAGAATCGAGCAGTGTTATTTGGTGTATGCTCTGTATTACTCTGTTTTCGTCTGCTTCATATATGATCCATTATATATGCAGACCAGCAATGAGCATATATATCGATCAGGCTCTATTTCACATAGAGAAGAAGAAGAAGGATACAATCTCAACTAACTCATGACTTAAAAGATCAACATCAAGATTGGAATTAAGGTTGAGTAACTTTAACTGAACATGTTACAAAATCTAAAATACTATCCTTGTGTGGTGTTATTCTGAAATACACATTACCACTGTGTTTGGAGACAGCTGGGCTGACTTCTTGAGTATCAGCTGACAGGTTTCCCTAACCTTAAAAACAGAACAATTGCATAATGACTGAAACTAGCACCATTTCCTAACAATGACCCACAAGCTCAGTTTCAACATCATTGAGATGCAAATTGTCATCAGTATTTACCAATGGCCATCAGTACTTTTCACAGAAAAATGGGGAATGACTGGAATCACAGCATTGTAAATAGGTAAAGATGTACTCTTAGGCTTTGCTCCTGGGTTCAAGTGGTCGTTCCATTTCTCACATACATTGGCTATGAACTGCAAACCTGCAATCCTTCATGCCCAGCATGTACAAATCCTCATCAGTTGAAAGAGTGGCCACTGGCCTGTAGGTGTAAATAGACTGAGGCGTCCAGTCTGACAATGTAGCTCATCCGTTTAGCCAGTGATTGTTTAATTTCCCAGATGTATAATTCCCTGCAATCCTATTGGTAGAGCTGGGCGATAGAACGATAACGATATGTATCGCGATATAACTTTTACTCGATAGAGAAATTAAGCTATCGCGATAGACCTCGCCGCTCTTGTCCTCTTTTAGAAAAAAGAAAAAAAAAAAAAAAAAAAAAAAAAAGGTCAGCCAATCCAAATTAAGTAGCGCAGAGCCGAACCAATCACAGCCGCAGCGTCACGTCGCGTGACTTGTTACGTACAGCACAAGTGCCAAGCCGCACGTGTGTTTGTTTGGGAAGCAGCCAGCGGGTAATGGAGCCAGCGCGTAATGGAGGAAATGAGTGTGCCTACTAGAAAAATCAACCGAGCGTGACCGAAGAGAAAACAGATGATGGTTCCAATGCCGGAGAGATTGTCGAACGGAAGAGCCATAGAAGTTCCGTAGTGTGAAGGCATTTCGGCTATTTCAAGTCTGACAAAAAACAGAGTAGCGTGCACTGTAAATTGTGCCGAAAACAAGTCTGGAAATACAATAAACTGGTGCATGCGTCACACTGTGCGCCACGTTATTGTTTCGGTGAAATGAATTTCTACAATACTGTTACTGTTAATTCTACTCTCTGCAGTGTTTAAATGCTTACATATACACACAGTTACTGTCCCTCCACACATACGACTCGGTTCTGCTTCTATGCCCCAGCTTTGTTTACTTTTTCCCACCGAGGCTTCTAGACTTCTGATTGGCCAACATTTCTGCACGGTTAGGAATCTAGCGCCACCTGCTGCTTTGGCATGTTCATAGCAGCGTTTTCCTTCATTTCTGCCTTTATGTGTGGACGGGATTATTTTTTAAAACGAAAACGGAAAATCTCCGTTTTCAAAAACTGAGATTTTCCACACGTGTACGTGTACGTGTGGACATAGCCTCAGTCTCTGAATGGAAGCACTAATTCGTCATTCGGCTTTTGTCAGACTAAAGTAACTGTTAAAACTGTTTGAAAAGCTCAGCTATACAACAAGGAGAGATTGAGAATTTCCTTTTAGTTCTCAGTTTATTTGATATTGACAAAAGTTAGTCAGTTTTGTCTGTTCTTCTGTAAAACAAACTAAGATTTATTTTTAGAATTAATATTTTGTTTCTAAGTGGATTTGACAATTTAGTCTGTTTCGTTTGTTCTATTTTGAAACTTAAACGCTTTAGCGGCTGCCTTTTGTGTAGTTTGCAATATTTGCCTTTATTTATCTGAAAAAGTCTCATGTTCCTTAAGTACATCTACCCTGTTGAACTTATTATGAGAAATAAATATTTAAATCAAAACAAGCTGCTGATTATTTCACATTTTACTTGTGAGCAACGGCACATTTAAATCTTACAAATATAGTTATTTGGCTTATATCGTGATAGATATCGTTATCGACTGAAATGAAAAAAACATATCGTGATATGAAAAAATCTCATATCGCCCAGCTCTACCTATTGGCACTTAAATTCATTTACTGTTGCTCTGTTAGTACCAAGGGACCCATTCCTTGGGGTTGGTAAGCCACTGAGATGCATGTCTTGGTTGTTCTGCCCCTCCGGACACAAAGGATCAGCACACTTTTCACTATCGGACCATCGCGTGATTGCAGCCTCTCCCCAAGTCTCTGAAAACAGCACTCATGGCCGCTGATTAAGGGTCAAAACAATTTGCTTATCAATGATTATGAAACTGATCTCGTGGCTCAGTGTTATGCAGTGCTGCTGGTTTTGATTGTTATGCAGCTGTACTGTTCATAAGGCTGAGGAAACCTGAAGTCTGCTGTGACTGAAGGAATCAGAATGGTGATGAAACGTTTCTCCCACTGAAAACGTTGCGTCCAGATGAACAGAAATCAACCTTACTAATTCATTTCTGAGGATGTCTCAACACAGTCTGTGTCCTATCAGCAAAACACATTGTTAACATTTTAAATACCAGTAATTTATGTTTATGCTGAAGTACAAGAGATAATTAGTCAACCATATTAACTCTTACTGGTTTCGGCACAGACTGGTCTCGTGCCCTCCCTTGCTCACACACTTAAATATTTACATAGCACTTAATGCTCTGCAGTGTCACTGGGAGGAAAGTGTCTTTAGACAAACTGAGCAACGTGTAACTCTGCACCACGTGTTACAGGGAGGGCCACAAAAATGCATTTCCATTTAAGATTTGTGGTGTAAACACTCACATAAAGGAATTACACAATAAAGAAATCATGAATTGATCTCAAAGTGATTGACAATTACTAATGAAACTAATGAAGAAATTATATGAATAGAACTAATCTACAGAGGCAGCAATTGTCCTTTCTCCAAAAAGGCCAAGGACATCAATAATAATTGATTACTATACATCATTTTCTTTCATCACCCCAGCTATTGTTCTCCTTTGTCATCAGTCTCTGCTACCATCATCTGCTTTCATGTGACCTCTAAATGTCCCACCCCAGTCGCCCATTTCTGTCACTGCTTTCCTTCAATTTCCTTCCCTTCACCTTCACTGTATTACCCCTGCTTTCCTGCTGCACTTCTGTGTCCTTCCCCTTGCACTGACAAGAGGGGGAAATGACAGCTGATCCTCAAAGTCTCCTGCGATTATGAATTGGAAATTTTCTGAGCGTAAGCCTCGCGGTAGCTAATAGACAATCACGGTCAATTCATTCAGACACATCAATAGCTCTTAACATACAGCCGTTCCACCTTCTGCTCCGCATCCTGTTCATTCACCGTTTTCCCATCCTAACACAGGGCGCGCACACACAGAGTTTGCTTGGCAGAGCTTGGCAGTGCTTCATCAGCCTGAGCCTTGGCATTAGAAGCCCGCTGCGGCTGAATGGAGACCTCAGTGGCTCTGTGATGAGAAGGGGGAGAAAGAAGAAAAAGAAAGACACAGGGAGAAGAGACACAGCAGAGGAGCTCAGACGAAATAAATGTGCAGAGTGAAACGTGTGCAATAATGGAAGAGAAGCAATGACAGAGAGCGACAGAGAAAAAGCAGATTAAGATGAGAGAGAGGGAGAGAAACAAGGGGAATGACTGTATAGAATGCAGAGCAGGTAGATGACAGAGTGGATTACTGCAGCAGGAATGCAGCAGTGGCTGCAGGAAGAGGGGAGAGAAAGAGGGAGAAGAGGAGATGTAGCAGAAGGTAAAATGATGATGTGTTTCAGAGGAGATGTGCGTCCCCGTGGGATGATGCGGTACTTACAGATCGTCTCGCTCTAACTAAGAGCAGCGTGTGACTGCAGATTGCAAAAGTACATCAAGGAAAAAAACAAAAACAAATGATAAACTAAACTGAGTGCAAAGCATAAATCATTCATAAATTAAAAGAATCATGCTCCTGTAAGTGAGAGATGTTAATAGGATGGGGAAGTGCCTTCAGAGTTTCCTGTTTTAATGTTGGTTTTAATGGTCAGTTTTAGGATTTCCATTCAGAATAATAAACATGTTTAATGGCAGCTCGGTTTAGACACACAGAACATGCCCTGGCCACATATTGACCTTATACACTTGTGGGAGCAGACAGCAGAGGAGATGTGATAAGACAGTGATACACACTGTCTGCTGACTAATCTGACGTAAGAACGCAGACACCCACACACACCCACTGAGCACTGAATGAAGTTTGAAGATAAAGTTTGCGAATCCTTTTGGCTGTCTGCTATGACTCATAATAAAATGTGACCTGATCTTCATTGAAGATATCATTTCTTGGATTGAGTTACTCACACAGCCTCCTTTATATATTTTCTGCAGCTTCTTATGAGAATTGCACAACAGCGAGGAGGAACTCTGGAACATCCTTGTGATGGCATCAGCCACACAGGGGTAAATTAGTCCATTTTTCACTTTATTATTTTGCTTTGCAGTTTTCTTCATTAATCATTTGGTTAAACCTAACACTGGTATTATGAGGCGCGCACATAGTAACATTGTGTGGTTTTTCTAAAATGTTTTGTTATATTAATTATGTTTCTCTTTCTTTGAGTTACCTGGGTTTGGGCGGTGGCTGTTTCCTGTCTGGGCAAAAGGCGTGGCTGAGGACTCTGGGGACAAAATGCCTGCTCAGCAGGACCAACCATGGGCTTACCAGGAGCAGGGGTGTTTTAGGTTTAGTTAGGTTATTCTGTGCTTAGTTAATATTAGTGTGTGTTTTGTTTTCCCCCTATTGTGTTCAAATGGTTTGGCCAAATCATTATAAAAGCTACCCTCATGTGTCTTTGTAATTAGGTCAGTTTGTGAGTTAAGTTGTGTCTCATTTTGTTGTTTAAGTTTTTGGAAATTACTTTTTGTAGAGTTATATTTAGTTGACCTGTTTTATGGGCCTGCTAAGTATGGTTTTGAATTTTGTTAATTTTGGACTTTTTGAGGGTTAAAATAAAGAAAACCCTTTTTGAAGATATTTTTGCTTGTGTCCTCTTTGCTTTGGCTGCTTGGTCCCTCACAATTGGTGGCAGCAGTGGGATCTGCCAGTTGAGGACACAGTTTTTTTTTTCTTTGAGGCTTTTTCACCCCCAGAAAAAAAGAAAAATGCATCGGGGAGGAAAGGTGGAAAGGAAGAAAGGAGTAACTGTTCAGAAGGAAGCTGATGCTGAGGAGGAAATTGGAGTCTCTGAAATGGTGGAGAGCACTGAGGTTGAAGAAAGGGAGCCATCTCTGTCAGATCTGATGTCAATATTGCAAGCTCATATGGGTCAACAGGAGGCTCGGGAAGCAAGGCAAGAAGAGGTAACTGCACGACAAGAACAAAAATTCAAAGCATTGCAACATCAGTTTCAGCTTTTACAGTTAGAGGTGCAGTCCCGGACATCACCAGTACCAGAGCTACCATTACCTACCACAGAGTCACCAGAGTCAAGGGAGCTACCTCACATTCCTAGTTCTCCTCAAGCTCAAGCTGAATCCAGTCAGTCATTATCAGGTCAGTTTTCATTGCATGAACCCAGACTGGAAAAGTTGACTGATAGTGATGATATTGAGCATTTTTTGACTACATTTGAACGCATTGCCTTAGCATATCGTTGGGAAAAAACAGACTGGGTTTTTCGATTAATACCACTGCTAACGGGCAAGGCAAGAGGAGCATACGTTCATATGGATATTGATGACTCTCTCAGCTATGACAAAGTTAAAGCTGCAATTTTGTCCAAATATGATGTTAACCCTGAGACCTACAGGCAGCGATTCCGTTCACTGGAAGTCAGGCTTGATGAGAACCCTAAGGAGTTGTATGCTCGACTTAAAGACCTGTACGGGAAATGGATTCAGCCAAAAGGTTTGGATTCGAGAGCACAATCCGTCTTCTGCAGCGAAGGCAGCTGAGCTGGCAGAAGTGTTTGTAGCTGCCAGGAGGAAAGGGCAACCTTGGACCTGTAATGCAAATAAAATGCCAAAGGAAGGCCCCAAATCAGCCCAGATGTATCATCAAAGGCCATTGTCAGCAGAAAAAACTCCAGTGGATGAGGGAGCGACTGCAGAAAATGAGTGAGCTTGCTCAGTCAAATATGACCAAAATCCAGCAGAAGCAGAAGTTTTGGTATGACCGAGCAGCTCGTCAGAGGTCTTTTAGTCCTGGACAAAAGGTGTTGGTGCTCCTCCCCACTGACAACAACAAGCTATTGGCTAAGTGGCAAGGGCCCTTTGAGGTTCAGAAGAAATTGGGGTCCACTACTTACCAAGTGTTCATCCCTGGAAAGCCACGTTCCAGCAGGGTTCTGCACATAAATCTTTTGAAGGAATGGGCGCAGCACCCTGAAAAGACAGCAGAGGTGATGCTCATAAGGGGTGTGCCAGAGGAAGAAGAGGTTGGTGAGCAATACTTGCCTTCTGCTGATGTGGTAGATTTTGACCTTAGTCATCTGCCAGATGATAAACAGCTTCAGGTGAGAGCTGCATGCAACTCTGAGGTGCTTCAAGTGAATCCTGGCCGAACAGATATTGTTGAGCATGACATTGTCATTAAAGAGGGCGTCGCAGTAAAGCGTTTGAGCTACAGGATCCCTGAACGTCTGCTAATATCCCTGAAGAAGGAAATCGACCTCATGTTGTCCTTGGGGATCATTGAGCCATCAAAGAGTGAGTGGTGTAATCCAGTGGTCCTGGTGCCAAAGAAGGATGAAAGCATGAGGTTCTGTATAGACTTCAGGTACCTAAACTCAATATCACTGTTTGATTCATACCCCACACCACGCATTGATGATTTGCTGGAACGGCTGGGGAAGGCAAAGTACTTGACCACACTTGACCTGTGCAAGGGATATTGGCAGGTGCCACTAACGGAGCGATCAAAGAAGTTGACTGCCTTTCGAACACCTTGGGGTCTCTTCCAATTTACAGTGATGCCATTCGGGCTGCATGGGGCTCCAGCAACCTTTCAGAGATTAATGGACCAAGTACTATGTGGTTTCTCAGATTTTGCATCTGCATATCTTGATGATATTTTCATCTACAGCACCACATGGGAGGAACACTTGGAACATCTGCATGCTGTCTTCGACCGTCTTGGCACTGCTGGGTTGACGGTGAACCCCTCTAAGTGTGTTTTTGCCTCTGCTGAGACTGCGTACCTGGGCCATGTGATCGGGAATGGGGTGATCAAGCCTCAGGTCAGTAAGATCCAAGCCATTGAGTCTTGTCCTCTCCCACAGACAAGGAAGCAACTAAGATCCTTTTTGGGCATGGCAGGCTTTTATCGTCGGTTCATACCACGATTCTCCACCAGGGCAGCTCTACTAACGGACTTGATAGGCATCAAGTGTCCTAATCAGATTAACTGGACAGAGGAGGCTATAGCAGCTTTCAAGGACATCAGTCAATCACTGAGTAGCGAACCAGTTTTGTACAGTCCAGACTTTAATGAGCACTTTTTCCTTCAAACGGATGCATCTCATAGGGGTCTGGGAGCAGTGCTACTTCAAGGTTTGGAAGGAGAACGTCATCCTGTTGCTTATATCAGCCGAAAGCTGTTCCCGAGAGAGGTTCGATATTCAACAGTGGAAAAGGAGGCCCTTGCAATCAAGTGGGCCCTTGATTCCTTCAGGTACTACCTTCTTGGAAGAGAATTCACCCTGGAGACGGATCACAGTGCACTTCAGTGGATGGAAAAGATGAAGGATAAGAACGGAAGGATCACAAGATGGTACCTTGCTCTGCAACCTTTCCGGTTTGTCATCAAGCACATTCCTGGGAAGAACAACGTTACCGCCGACTTCCTCTCTCGCTGTACCAGCGAGAGTCCTGAAGAGGGGGTGTGTGTGATGGCATCAGCCACACAGGGGTAAATTAGTCCATTTTTCACTTTATTATTTTGCTTTGCAGTTTTCTTCATTAATCATTTGGTTAAACCTAACACTGGTATTATGAGGCGCGCACATAGTAACATTGTGTGGTTTTTCTAAAATGTTTTGTTATATTAATTATGTTTCTCTTTCTTTGAGTTACCTGGGTTTGGGCGGTGGCTGTTTCCTGTCTGGGCAAAAGGCGTGGCTGAGGACTCTGGGGACAAAATGCCTGCTCAGCAGGACCAACCATGGGCTTACCAGGAGCAGGGGTGTTTTAGGTTTAGTTAGGTTATTCTGTGCTTAGTTAATATTAGTGTGTGTTTTGTTTTCCCCCTATTGTGTTCAAATGGTTTGGCCAAATCATTATAAAAGCTACCCTCATGTGTCTTTGTAATTAGGTCAGTTTGTGAGTTAAGTTGTGTCTCATTTTGTTGTTTAAGTTTTTGGAAATTACTTTTTGTAGAGTTATATTTAGTTGACCTGTTTTATGGGCCTGCTAAGTATGGTTTTGAATTTTGTTAATTTTGGACTTTTTGAGGGTTAAAATAAAGAAAACCCTTTTTGAAGATATTTTTGCTTGTGTCCTCTTTGCTTTGGCTGCTTGGTCCCTCACAATCCTTCCTTACGAGGCCGTTTCAGTTCAGCAGGATTTCTGGGATGCCTTGAGGTCACAACATCTCAGTTGGGTTAATATCAGTAATCTGATTTTGCCATTGCAAAACGTACATTTCAAACTAAACCGTGGACAGACCTCTCAACCACTTCAGGAAAAGGGACTGCTGCCTTGAAGTTGTCCCCTTCAGCATTCTTCATCTTTTTTTCTTCATGTTTTGGTGCTCATACAGGTCCCGCTTCCTGTGAGCATTGCATTGTGCACTGTGTTTGATCTTTTTAATTTCAAACCTGACTCACAGTAGCTTTTGAAGATTTAGAGGTTCACTTACGTTGAGTGATCCCTCTATGTGCTTGTGTGTTATTAGTCACACCATTTGTCCTTTCCGCTGCCCTCAGTGAATATCAAACCGTATTTTACTGGAAATTGCATTTTTTTTTTGCAACTGTACATGTATGTACCACTCCTGTGTTACTTTAGGCTATAGGGAAGGAAATGCGGCGCCGGCATTTGTGCCCAACAGGAAACAGACTCACAAAAGAGTAGAGGAGGGGTTGAGGAGGCGAGGAGGCAAGGAGGAGGGGGAAAGGAAGGGAAGAAAAGTAGGCAAGACTGGAGGATGAGCAGAAGAAGTGAAGGGAAAGATGTGAGAGTTTAACCAGACTAGCCTGAAACTGAGAAGCTGTCTAACACGGTTAGTGACCTAATGCATTTAAATACCAACTGCAATACTCTGGTAGGTTTTGACTCAACTTCAAACTTAACTAATAAACTAAACTTCACTACTTCTGTCCCTGGAGCTGCTGAGAACGCGAGAAAACAGCAAGCCTGACAATCTCAGAAGAGGTTGATTTGGCACAACTCAATGTTGCACTCAACTAATGGTGCTATCCATCCACTATAATGTCAGTTGGTAATTATGTGTCAAAGAAGAAGTGCTGCTGTATGAGCTGTAAACTGGAAAGGGCTGAAGAGAAACACCAAATAGTTTATTTTCTACTTTAGACATGAAAAGGAATGAACTAGAGGACGAGAAGGAGAGCACGAAATTGCAGTTGACTTTATTCACACAAGTGGAGACGTATCAGCCTTACAGATAAAACTGTATTGGGTCATAACATCTGCCTGGTCACTCAATGCTTATTTGTGTAAAATAGTTAACAAGAACAGTGGGTTAAGAGGCTATATTAGACAACTTCCTGATTACAGATTATGTCTTTAAAAAAAAAAAAAAAAAAATCGGCTCAGATTGGCAGGAGTGTAAGTGCAGGCCTGCTGGGCTGCAGGGCTTTTACACACTGGCAGAAATCCTAAAAATCACAAAGAACTTCCCACAACTTACTTAATTTAAGATGCATCCTTTCCTCTAAAGCAAATCAAGCTCCACAAACTCTCCATCCTGTGGTTAAAACACACAGAGAGGGCGTGAGGTTAGTAAAAATGGAAGCACTGGTCATCATTATATCAACACACACACTCATGCAATCTTTCGCCATTGTTATCTTTGGCACTTGACAAAGCCCGGGGCCGGCGGCCGGGCTGACAAAGCAGTCGCTGTAAGGGAGAACGTTCACAGTCAAGCTAAGAGGCTAAGAATGAGCTAACTGCTCAGATATGGGGCACATTCTGAGGCTTTGCAATAGACTCATGCATGAGCAGACAAGCAATGTTTGGCCACGACAACAGAAGGCCCTATTCAGTTCTCTGGGGAGGCACTGGTAAACACACACACACGCACCATTATCATAATCATCATCATCCTAGAAGCTCTCATCTGCTTCAAAACATGTACACACACACACACACACACACACACGAAGCATTCCACTACAGTAGCATTCCATATGTTTGGTTAAGCGCAGAGAATCCAGATTTAAGACCTGAGTCTGGACTGAATTTAAAGGATGAGAGGGAAAGGCTGAGAAATGAAGTAGAGGACTGGGCCGAAAGAGAAAGGGAACACTGCTGGAAACTGTAAGCAGCAGCAGGACGCTCACTTTTGTAACTGTACATCAGAGAGGGAACATTATTTACGACATAACAAGCTTGAGTTTCGAGACATGGAAAATGAAGAACAATGTAAAGTCTGAGAATCTAATTCACAAATGCCATCCTGATGAAGACAGAGCAGGCTCATAAACAAGAAAGCAAGCTCTGATTTGTAACTGTTTTGCCCACAAAAAGGGAAATGGAAAATACTTGTGTAGTTGACACTAGTTTTTATGAATGATTAAAAAGAACAACACAAATCCTCTAAAATCTGTGGTTCTCAGACTTTGTTAAGCATGAACCACCCCAGAAGCACAAAAAGAAGTTTACACCCGCTCAATATTTCTTTTCATTTCCTGGATGCCTGTTCTAGCAAGAAAATGATTCCACGCTTCCAAAAAAAAAAAAAAAAAAAAAAAAAAAAAAAAAAAAAAAACCCTATTGTGTTTACCCTCTGTCTAGGTCTAATGGATCAAAGAAAATGAGCTACAACATGCTGATGTGGGAGCTTCAAGGCCATGGCTGAGCGAGGTTCATTTTTTTTAATATATATATTTTAGCAACTGGTGTATCTGCGATATCATCAGTATCCTTACATGACAAAGGTTTTCAAAAGCATCACAATATCAATGATACAGACACAATACTTTTATGCTTGTTAGCGTGTACAACAACAACAACAACAACAACAAGGCCAGGCATGTCTGAGGCCGAGAGCCACGTGTCAGCTTCTGCTCATGCTGATGAGCACCTAAAAAAGAGCTACTTCAACAACCAGCAGAGTAGTTGGCAAAATATGCAAAAAAAAATGTTTCTGGAATGGTGGAAACAAACTTGTTTCACCACTTTAAGGGGAAAACACACCAATGTGTGCAACAGGGGTAAGAAGGTATGTAAAGAGGAGATACGAGCAGCTGCCGACACGCGACCCAAATGTAAACAAGTGACTCAGAGCACTCCGTATGACAGGAAGAGCAAACGGTGGATGGAAATTACTGATGCAGGTACATGGCAGAAAGGCAGCTGGTTAAGATAAAGTAAGATAAACTATCCAAGGTAGGAAAAAGTTTTCGGTTTTGATTTAACTATCAAAGTGCGACAGGTGCCATCACTGGAAAAAAACAAAAACAAAAAAAAAAAGACTACTTCTCCTACTACTTTATATAAGAGACTGTAAAGCAGTTTCCCTTTATTTAACCTAGGCTGAACTAAGGAAGGGTGGCAAGTGATGTACTCAAATACTGTTTGATCATGTAAGTACCTTCTGACAGACACAGAGCACTTGCCTTTTACTTGATCCTGCCACTCTCAACCCCTTTCCATGAGTCTATTTGTTCTTTCACATCTTTACTCCGGAGGAAGGAGATAATCCAGCAGCTCTGCGCTCAGCCATGTCATGTTCGACTGAGGAAAGCAGCCGTATAACACGGGTTTTGCTGAATCATCTGACATTCTCACGATTCATGACATTACAGCACTGCCGTAAACCAAATGTGTAATTCTGCTGAGCATAACAAAACGAGAGTGTGTGATTAATGAAATTGATTATAATTGAAACGTATGACTTCACTGATCAGATTTGACACATTTTTTATGGTCCCAAAGAAATTATAAACCCATGTTTGTCTGCTTTTGTGTGTGCTGTTGAGTTGCGTATTTGTGTGCGTGTGTGTGAAGGAAGTTCAGATGGTTAGCCGGCCCATAACCAAGGAAAACTAAAAACAGCTGTCTCCTGCTCATCCATCACACCCACTTGCTTCCCTTTATACACACAGGTTGTGGAGAATTCATCATTCTACTCAGCAGAATTAAGTGAAACAGTGTGAGGTGGAACTTCCTTCAGAATGCGTGTTGGTGACTTACCTATCAGACACCTGAGGGCTCTACTACAAAGAAGTTTTAGGGGGTTAGCAAGGTAACACCGTTTTTAGTGTCAGTTCACCCTAAAATAGTGAATTCATTCCTTCGATGGCCCATGGACCTCACTGTGCATGTAGTAATAGGGTCTAGATGTCTTTTTTGGCTTTCGCTGAGGAGCATTAATAAAGAAATACATTTTTAGGAGCCATCTCTGTGATTTTTTTCTTCCCTCCATTTGCAGCAAGTAATCGTAAAACAAGTGCCTATATTGTTCTATAAGCAGTAATATAGTGTTATCATCTGTAAACTGTTATCCAGATAAGTAAAGCCAGATAAGGAAAAGATAGCCTTGGGATACTAAACTTGGTTCCTAATACAAACCCCAGTTCAGTTGTTTTTCTTTCCCTTAAATCAAGTTTAATTTGCATGAAAAGAAACACATTTTTAGGAGCATCTTTACTCCTTGATTTTTGAATTGTTTGCTGCAAATAATGTTAAAACAACTTCTTATATTGTTCTTTAAGCTGTAATATATTGTTATGATCTTAAACAGTGGGATTATCAACGTATCTGGAGTAAAGCCCGATAGGGAAAAGATATTCTTTGTGTACTGAACTTGCTTCCTAATACAGTTTTCCCCCTTCCTTACATCATGTGTCATTTACACAAGTTTAAACTGACTTTTTACTTTTTAATGGATCAGGAAAATGTCTTATAAATGTCTGACTTGTATTAAAAAAAAAAAAAAAAAAAAAAGTACACCTAGCTCTACTGCAATGCAGTAAATGCAGTCTACTGCAAAAATCCCTGCAATAAACTCAGCTTTCGTGCAGCCACTGAAATTTATGGCATTATGGAAACTTGCTTTTATGGGATGGACAAAATATTAGAAAAATCTCTCAGTTAAACAAGACACAATTCAGCAGCACCGTAAGCACGAGCCTCTAAAATGACTAATGTTGAGCACACAGAAACGCCACTAAAGTGGAAAGTGAGGATACATTTGTATTAAATTAGTTTTAATGTTACCTTATCTGCTTTTTCAGACCAAGATTATTTATTTTCCCTCATACTATAATAGTAAAAGCATGTATTTAGTTTTCATTACATGCACAGTGTGTTAACACAGCATTAACTATGTGAAACAGGGCAGAAATCCCTGTTAAGGGGTTTTCCTCCAATAAATTCCTCATAAACACACAATGTGTCATTTACTGTGCCTTTATCATCCTTTTATGATTTATGCAGTATCTCTTGATATTTTTTTTCAGAACTTCGGCTTTCACTTTCACATGCAGTATGCCAAAGTTCGAGGTGTGAGTTTATTTTTCAACACCCGAACTTTACGACATGTTGTTGTTGTTTCACTCCAATGTAAACGTCATGGACGACATGACCAACACACAGATAAACTGATTAAAATAAATGAAACAAGGCAGAACCAAAGAAGTACAAAGAGAACTCAGGTTCTGTTTCTTCCACGAGAGAACATTTCAAGTCCTCAAACGCCATCCTGGGTTCCAGCGGCCAGGCGCTCCTTGTTTGCACGGGAGCCCATTTCCTGTGTGTGATTAGAAAAAGGGTGTGTGTGTGTGTGTGTGTGTGTGTGTGTGTGTGTGTGTGTGTGTGTGTGTGTACGTCTATGTATATGTGTGTGCACATTGGGGCTTGCAGTTCAGTTAGGTCCGAGGTTGTTTTGTCTGCTAAGGGGGAAAGGAATGCCCAAATCAAACATGGTGAATAAGATGCCTAGAAAGAGACACAAAGAGAAAAAAAGAATCAGGAGTGAGGAGAAAGATGGAGAACGGTAGGGAAACAGCAAAGCAGCAGACAGAAGGAGCGAGCAAGAGAAAGGAAGAGGGAACAGCAGTGAAAAGAAGAAAAAGAGGCTGTTTTTCAATTTGCTGCCAACAGCGTTCCTGCTGCTATTTGCGTTCCAGTGGAGCAGGAAGGTGGAGTAAGAATTTTGTTAACAGGCTGATGAGCTGTCATATGGAAAATCATCCACCTCTTTAACTTCGCCATGAACCTGCAGAACCTGCCCTAATATCTAATGACTTACAGCCTTGCAGCCCTCCCTGCTCCACAAATAACAGCTGAGGCATTCACAGCTACTTCTCACTAGAAGGGCAGATTATTTTGTGCCATTAATCATTATCCAACAACAGTAATATGACAGCTAGCAATGTCACAGAACGACTTTACTGGCTTCACGCCACCACTCAAGAGGACAGGAACTTCCTGACATGATAACTTGGCAAAATATGGGGGGGGGGGGGGGGGGGTGTCATTAAAGGTCACATTGACTGGTTAGAATAAGCTCCTGCTATAGGAATCAGAAAAATTATACTGCAGGGAATTAATTTTATGAACCGATTCAGTGTACTCGTCCTTTTAATTACTTTAAACCATCACACTTTTAAACAACAGCCATTTAAACCTCAAAATTTATTTACCAAATGTTAGTCGGAACAAAGGAATCTCTGACATCCTTGTTTTTACGGTTACTTTCATTCTCAGCTCAGTAATACATGACAAATTATAGCTTGTATCAGTGCAAAATATTAATAATAAAATAAATTATTAAACTTAACAATTTCTCCCAAACTGCAGTGAAAATATAGTGTAATGCTGATAAAAAAGGACTAATAATTAGGTGTACATACATTCTTATATATATTAAAATACATCAATATAATAATATATTATATCATAGGTATTAAAAAACAAATTTAATGAACTTATATCATTTACTGTACTGTTTATAATCATATAACAGGACATCAGACCTTTTCTCTTTTTCACTTGTCTCAAGAATTTTCCATGTAGCTGCTTGGATCCTTTGATTGCTCATACCGAGGCTCTTAACGAAATAAAATATCTATGCTCGGGTAGGTGAAGGTGATTTTTAGCACAGATTTTAATATGAAGATGCAAACCGAAATTTTATCTAAACATTATCTGTTCAGGCACACAAGCACTGTCACTTTCATTTAAAATCTAGATTTTGCTTTTTAAAATAGCAAACTCATTTCGGACCACCTCAAAATCCTGGTATTAGAAGTTTCCCATTTGCAGTCTGGGTAACGCTGAGCGGTTGTTTTTGAGCAGGTTTTGATTGTATGCAGGTAAACAGTGTGCATGAAGAGTAAAGGAGAAATGTGCTTGCTGAAATGTGATTGTCTGGTAATGACGTAGCATTCAATTGCATTTTACTTTACATTTTATCTGCATTCATGGGCTGTAAGCAATGAACAGAACAGGAAGCCTGCATCAGGATATGTGCTGGAAGCCCCGAAACACTGACTGCTGCCCCGAGAGATTACAACACAAACAACAAAGCAAACAAACTAAAAAAAAATAAATAAAAAAAAAATAAATAAAATAAAATAAAAATTGTGACATGATATCAGTAAGCATTTTGGATTCACCATAACAGGTTGTGAACAAAGGTAAGCCTGCTACAAAAACATTACTAGCTACGTGGGTGGAGTTAGTCATAGTAAACAAATTCTGTAGTCCTAGTCAAACGTTATATTTTCAACAAGCACACACTGACAACGCTAAACAAGAAAGACTTATACACTCACTTCATAAACTAAAAGGAAAACTCTTTGCTGAGTGCACTGTGACTCTCCTACTTCCCAGTTCCAAAGTTCAGTTTCCAAACACTTCCTTGTGTTGCGCACACGAGGTGGACTCTGCCTTTGCACGAATGAGCCACTGCTTGACTGGCAGAGCAGAATTGATAGGCTGCTATTGTTTCCTTTTAAGGTCAATTGTGTCTCAAATGCTTGGCATGTCTGAGAGTACAGCTGGCTGGCAGGAGAGATAAAACACTAATTTTACTACATTCTTCTGCGCAGTCCACACCTAGGGAGAAAGGGGGAGGCAGAGACAGAGAGAGTATTTAAAAGAAGTAGGGATATGAAAGATTTGAGCTGGTTTGGAAAGAGAAAAGAAGAAAAAAAAAAAAGTATAGTTATGGTTAAAGAATGAAAACAAGGTGAAGACTACAGGTTTGGCCAAGTGGGTGAGCACTTTGACAGGGGCATCAAGCTTTGCTGTGCCCTTATTTGACTGGGCAGTCAAAACACGTCACCACAGTGGGTAAACACGCACATATATACATGGATGCCTACCCACACAGAACTAAACATCTCCCAGGATGAGAGACCAAATCGCATTTCATTGCCTCAAATTTGTATGTTTGACTCCTTAGCTTAAAATGCTAAATATTCTGCTCCAGAGTGATGGAGACTGTGAGGTGGGGTGGGGGTGGGGACAGCCAAACCAGCTTAGTATTGCAAATAAACCAGACGCTGTGAGAAAGCGTGGCAGCCGGCTGAAGGTTGGATCATAAATTATGCCTGGTATTTCACAATGTTCCACAGTGCACAAATGATCCACTCAGGGACTCGGGAATGATATTATGGGATTCCTGTGTGGCTTCAGTGTCTGAATGTGTCCACATGTACACACACACACATGGCACACACAAAAACCTCAGCCAAGGACGAGCCACATGCTCAAGTCTAAAAGTGTATCGTGCAACAATGAGCGTATGCTGACAAATAAAACAACCAAAATTAAATCAGAACAAACAGGTTACTTGTGTTTTTTGATAGTTCTGATAGTAATCCAAATGTTGACTTAGAAGGAAGGGACCACCGGAGAAGAGCATGCCCAGACTGGCTGTGCGTGTCTGCTTTAGTTAAGCAGATGGGCGAGTATGTGTGTAATGACCATATTATCTGAAACATGTTGAACTGGTCTGAGAATGTCCCACTGAACTCGACACAGCCGTAGTCCTTAAGTGATTTGTACATTAAGGCCTCAGTCACACAGACCAGTCAGCGACCCACTGGAAACCTCTGTTCATTAGGGAAAAACGCATATTCCCTGAATGCTTGGCAAGTGGTTGCTGGCTGTTGCTAAGTGACAATGGTCAATGAATGCTTGGATTGCTAACAGAATCCCACAGTCATCCGTAATGTGCATGGAGGACACCAACGTGTCTGCAAATACTTGCCATTTATTCTCCGAGCGCTAAATTGAAAAAGAGTGACTGTAAATGAAGAATGTAAAAGTTGTTCCTCTTAAAATGTGCTTGTTACAGTGAAAAGGCACATCTTTTACTTTGATGCAACTTTACTTTTCACAGTTTCACTGCCACTTGGCGAGTAGTTTTTGAGTCTCTGCAGACAAGTCAGCATCTTCGACGTAAACTGCTTATGACCGCGGCAACCTGGTAAGGAGGTTTTTGGTGCATCCTTCTTTGCAACTGCCGGGAAACTCCCATAATCACTTGCAAACAAGTCAGGGGAAACACTGGTGGTTACCAGGGAGTCAGTGAATGGTCTCTAGGCCCGTGTGAATCGATTGCACCAACTACTCATGACCACTTAGGGAATAAACATTTTTGCACCAGTGGTTGCTAGAAGGTCATTGACTGGCGCCCAATTAAATTATCAGAGAATTTTTTGACTGGTTTGTTGATTTGATGGCATCATCATCGGCTTTTATGTTGGCATTTTTCAACTAATCATCCATTTAATCATGTAAAATAACCTTTAAATGGGACCTATTATGCTTTCATTTCAAGTCTATGAATTTGTTAGAGTAGCTCTGCACAATTTACAGTTCAAATCCTTAATCTTACACTGGAGCCATGGTGCAACTCATCATTTCATCCATCGTCTGCAATACTGACAATGCCAATATACGATTCAAACAGCGGGTCGTTGGGGCTGTTGTGTGCCTGAGACAACCATGTTAGCAAATCTGCTCTCACTAACATCATAGAGAGCCAAATGCAGAAACGCTATCACTTTACATCATTTTTCAAGTATAATTCAATTAGATATAGCTAAAAGCAAGCAAATAAAGTCTGTTCTGGTTCTGGTTAAGAGACCATAAGGGTATATTGCTTACCGTTTTGATTTTGTACAATCCCTCAGACATGAAAGGAAATGGAGACAGTCATACATTACTGGTGTAACTCCAGAACACAAGCTGGTGTTTAAGTGACAGTGGTGCAAGCACTAACCTTGGAAATGTTCACATCCTTCAAAACAAATATCCAAATTACTTCCAACAGTCTCCCAGCCTGACTTGGTTGCATGTCACACACTCCTCTTGTTTCCTGTCTAGATCGACTGTTCTACTGGGGGAATAAACACCCCAAAATAAGTTTTAGTTGTAGCTCTACTTGGCCAAAATTCTTCTTTTTCCTACTCCCACTTACTACATAAAACTGACATAAAAGCATTTCATGGCTCTTGAAGTAAAAGCTGCACTTTAGCAAGTCTATTTTTATGGCTTCACCATAGCAGCATTGTGCTGCTTCACTTCCCCTGGTCAGGGCAGCTAGCATGAGAAGGAGCTCCAAAAGCAACGTTGGCATGGAGGAGAAAACCAGCAAACCCGGCCCTCAGCGGCCCTTAACAAAAGGCAGCAGTGTAGAGATCCCCTCAAAAGTAAAAGCCAACCAGAGAAGAAGAGGGGAAAGGGCAGAAAGGAGGGGGAAAAGGCTGAAAATAGTCCAGCAGTCTGAGTCTGCATACATCAATGCCACAATGACGAAAGCTCCAAAAAGAAGCAGACTTGTTAATAGATGGATGGCTGGAAGAATATGAGGAGGGATGCCTTGAGGGGAAGAAACGCATATTAGCAGTTTTAAATATTGTGGGTGAAAGCAAAAGAACAAACTCAGGAGGAACGTCATGTGACACCAAGCAAGGGAAGCAAAGGTCATACACATCAAATTGTGACAACTTAATTACCTTTTCCATTCAGCAACTTATTTCAGAACTTTCTGAAAAGGCACAAAAAAGTATCTAAACATCTAAAAACAAGACAAAATAGCAAAGGATAGGAGAGGGTAGGAGACACAGAAGAGGGGATAAGTATGTAACAACCCGCCTGTCTGTCTGAACATTCCTCTCTCGGAGAACATGTATATTTTCTGATCACAAGAAAAATAATCCGCAAGAGGAATTTTATTTTGAGAGCCGCCCCGTAGATCCAAGGCCTACAGCAGGCCAGGGAGTAGTGTGTGAAAGCGAGTGTGATGGCGAGACTGTACATGTTCCTCTCACACGCTCAGTCACGATTTAAGTGTTAAATAGTGAAAACACCGCATGTATCACCGGGCAGATCGCTTGCAAAGGAAGAACATTTGAGGATCCACACTGCTCAAGTCACACATGATCACATGAACAAAACTTCACAACCTCCCCCGACACACATACACATAAGATATATGAGGTTACACTTCAGCCAAAATTGATTTCGGAGTTCTTCTTTTGAAGACGTTGATACCGCTATCACTCATCCAAAGTCCATTTGTTTTAACCGCAGTCATCTCATGTGCGACTGTAAGGAATCTGACACTAAAATATAGTTGGCAAGCAAAAGCAGGCAGCTACATATTTTAAACTAGACTGCGAAGCATTTAAGTAGTTTTACATTTTAATAAGTAAGCAATTTTGCACTTTAGCTAAAATAAGTAGATCGATACCAATCTAATGTATCTTTAAGCCTACAGCTGCTAGCCAATCAGAGCTGGGGAAGCACAAAGGCTGGAAACAGGAGGAAACAGCTGACCTGGCTCTGCCCAAATGTGACAAAATTACTAATTAACAAGTGATATCTTGTTTGTTCAATCTGTAGTGAAACAAAAAGGTAGAGAGCGAGACACAGGGAGTGGTTCCATTTCAAACTGTTAGGTCCAAATTAGAGAAAAAGGGATATCGTAAGCAGCAAAGTGCAGTATTATAGGCAATCATCTGTGAATATCCCAGAGTAAAGTAAAAGTAAAAGCATAACTGATGAAGTCTGATTATGATGCAGAGCAACCAATGAACCTTGGTACAGATTCTTCAGCTTGCTGGGACTCTAAAGCTGGAAGGATGTTAACACCTTTCCTCTGAAGAACATTTTCCCCACATTTGTGTTAGATATGAACCCAGTCGAATGTGTGCTAACAATAAAAAAAACAAATTTTGCATTTTTCACACTGAAAACGAACACTTTGTTCTGAACGTTTATTCGTGTTTTTCCTTCATCACATTTCTGCCGTGGAGGTTCCCAATTCCAGATTTAACGACTGAGATCAAAACAAAAGACACCCGGCACATCAAAGAAAAACGACAAGACGGCACACGCATTCGTTAGTGTCTCTCGGGGCCTCGCCCTAATGTGGCGGCACCTGTATGAGGACAAATAATTACTGGATATTACAAGTTATTCACTCTCTTGTGAGTTTAATCCACAGTCCTTAGCTTGTGTGAAGAGGAGTTATTATGAACTGAGAAAAAGATTTAATCACCTAAAAGTATTACCAAGTGGACATTTTGGCAACCGCAAATTAAAGTCAATAAAAGCTGCAGGTTAAGAATAAAGCTGTACACTCTTGACTCGTGACCTCACCGTGAACTGGACCGGTATCGCCATAGCAAAAGCCTACCAACCACCGTCACGTCAGTCAGCGGCCATTGACTGCAAATACCAGACTAAAATATTATGATTTCTGTAACTATAAGGCCACAGACAAGAGGTTGAAAGAGACATATTGCAGCTTTAAGCACATAAACACTTATTAAATTGTAGAGATGGTACCCAAAGCATACAAACCATACTGCTGGGTGAAGGACTTTGGTTCAACATTTAGCCTTTTATGGACATGATTGAGGTTACAGCGATGCTGGTTACTTAGACATCTGTGTTTGGTGTGTAGGTGGCATGAGGTGGTGTTTGCCCATCTTTTTTTACCACCTGCGTTGGTGGCTTTTAACCTTTAACTTGATCATTGCAAGGCAGTGCGCACCATCTTCCACCAGAAGCATCACGAGACTTAAACAGAGCATGATGTTCACCTTTCTTCTGTCCAGAGCTCTAGGAAGAAGAACATGTCTCGAATCCAGACTGCAATGGCTCCTGAAATATGCCAAATATGCCCCTGAACACCCCCCCCCCCTTTTCCTGAGGACGTAAGCCTGTTTCATAGTCCACCCTCCTTCCCTGCTCGGCCCCCAACCCACAGCATTCCTGCGTTTTACAGAGCTCCGAACGCACACATTCTTATAATCACAGATGACCCACTCGCATAAAAAATGTTAAGGACATTAATAACACAAGTTTCCACCCAGCTGACCCAGACATGCCTTTTAAGGGTAAGCGGTTCAGATTTCTCTTTTCATTAACTTCCAAAAATACTCCTGGACCAGGCAGGGCAAGAAGGGGTGGGGTGGGGGTGGGGGGGTGAGAGGGGAGAAAAAAAAAAAAAAAAAAAAAAAAAAGGTAAGTAGGGGGTTCTCTCCCCTCTTCAGGAAAAGGAGAAGGAGAGAGTGAGTGAGACAAGATAACAATCGGAAGGAAAGTCAAAATATTGGCCAGTTAACGAGGAGAACAACTGGAAAAAAAAATAAAAGTGCGTCTGAGGAATTTACTAGTTATGTCTTAACTTTAGCTCTCCCCTGTTAAAACGCCTCAGTCCCTTCCTCCAACTCCCTCCCACCCTCCCTCCCTCCGCTTTGCTGTGCTTCCTACACGCTTTTGAAGTCGGTTTCCTTTGCACTTCCTCCCTCTTTTCTTCCAGCATCGACAGGATAGCCATTTTTTTGAGGAGCCTGTACAGTGCAGGAACAGAACAGGCTCACAGGGGACTTTCTGTAAAAGAGCTTGTTGGAGGCTGAAACTGGAACGTAATCCCACGCAGGAACCAGTAGGAAAAAGTAAAAATTACCCAGAGGCAAACCATTTCCCTGTCAGGTCAACCTGAAAGCATGTAAAAGGCAAAAACAGCAGCAGCACCACCACCACCACCACAGTGACCCACATTATCAGTGAATGTGGTCCAAACTCCAAGCCATGTGGGGCAGCCGGCTGATTAAACATTAGAGGACTTATCAAAAGGAAGATATCAAGATACATGAAAGGCCACAGCTCCTCTTCATGAACTAAAATGCCCTCATCTATGCATCTGCTAAACTTTCTCTGTCCTTTGGATGGTTGCAGGGGTGGAGTCTAGTCCTAATATGCAGATATAGAACCACCCTTGCTCGCACACACCTACACCCATTTACCTAAAGATGCCTTCGGATGCTGGAGTAAGCCGGAGTATGCAGAGATAACTCGTGCAGACACAGCACAGAGTGAAAACATGCCCGATCCATAGCTGGAGCAACACGCCAGGTCCCAAAATCTTCTTGCTGTGAGGCAACTGTGCTCACCAATACGTCAAAAAAATAGCCATTATGACACAACTTATCTTCAGTGTACCTGTGATAAGCAGCAACAAGATTTATTGGTATTGTTTGCAAAAGATAGACAAGGAGCGAGATAGGAGACTTTAAAAAGCTGGCTTGCATTAGAAACCCGGCTCTGTTAAATCTGAAGACTAAACAAACTGCAGACTACCAAACGACTGTGGCCCTGGGAACAAAGGCCAAATGTAAAAATTTGTGAATCAGCATGAAGTTAACCACAAATAGATTACATTCCAGTTTGCAGTTATGGACTGGATGCTACATGCATCTTCTCATTTGGCAGACGGTTGAGAATCTTAAATGAGGACCAGATGAGGATTTGTGTTTCCCTTCCGTGGCTGCATGTGAAGAATGCTCACATGGTCAACATCAGGGCCGCTACTTGGTTTTGGGGATGAGCGTGAATGAATTAGGACACCTGAAATATGGCAGTGCGATTTAAAACTTGCGGATAATTCTTAAGAAAAAGTCTTTGAGTCTGTGAGAATAATGCATTTGTTATTGAGATTATACTGATCACAACCACGCCTTTTTGGTTGGTTAATATCTCAGCATAGCATGTTTTACTAAGGTGACTCTAGAAACTAGGTCAAAAAGGCAAGCATTATGGTGCAGCTCTCCAATAAGAGTGGAAAACAAGGAAATAGAAACGTGCCCTGCAAACTCAGACTTCGGGTTCAGCAAATGTTTGAAAAACTCCCCTTTTCCCCTCAAACTCGACGAATCACAGTTCTCTGGCAGCACTCACTGATGCATATATTTTATCTGGTTTAGCATTAAACCTGCTCAATCTGGCACATTTTTCCTTTCTTAACCCCCTGTTGCTGGAAAAACTTTCATAACCACCCAGTAACGCAACACAATCTTTTACAGGTCACTAAATACTTGATACGCTCCTTTGACCAATGGGTTAAATGAGTGGCAGGGCTAGATGATATTTGCTACAATGGATGGGAATCCCATAGCAGCTCCAAATTTTCCAGCTCTTTGGAACTGTATGTCTCAAAGCTTATCACTTCTATCTATAAATGCTTGCATGCTTCTTTGACATTTGCACGACCATACAGCTTCTGCACACCCAATTCACATCCAAGCCTTTGTCTACCGTTTCTACACTGTGGTCGCAGTGATAAAAAAAATGTTTGTGCTGAGTCTGAATACCTGTACGGGCCTACTACTCATAATTCTGTTAAATAAAACGAGTTATGAGTAAAGAAATGGCCAAAAGTTGTTGATTTCAGTTGTGATCAGACAAAGGATGGATAAATCCAAAGCATGAAAATAAAAGTAAAGCAGTTTTATTTTGAAATTAAAAAATTCCGAACCAATTTCGACATTCCACAAACAAATTCGTGCAGGATTGGTGGAGATTTTAATGTACCGGTAAATCATGACAAAATACAATCAAGATTTTAACCTTTAAATCGTGCATTAGCATGAAATTGTACTGCAGATGCTCCACAGTCACGTACACCTACAGCTGCAAACAAATGAGATAAGTGCAATATTGAAACCTCCGTAAGTGGCCATTCAACTACATGATAAAAAAAGCCCTCGAGAGGAGTTGCGAGGCTGTTTGGCACACTATGAAAGACTAACAATGGAGATTCGTTTACACTTACACACACACTAGAAGGGGTATCAGCAGAATCCATTCTTGTCTTGACATTCTTACAGAGTGAGAGCATGTATTAGTGTGTCAGCGTATGAGTTATTATCAAGTTGTGTGAACACTCAGGGCTAAAATGTACCTCTGGCTACTGCTCGCTGAGTGACTGACACTCTCAGCCTCTAGGATCTGATGACAGCACTAAGCAAAAGTACCTTCAAATGCAGAAATACCTGCGTAGGCTCACATAAAGTGAGCCCATGAATAAACAGAGAGTTCAAAAAGTTTGAACTCCAGCTGGAATCACAGAGCTCTGCCCTGTTTCAGGCCCGTCACTGCTGATCAAAATCAACTGAAAATCAAAAAAAGCAAACCAAGATCAAAATAATTCAGCACCTGGAAAAAGACAAGTTATGTTCTGTTTATAACTTCTGCTTTTAGTTCATTGTTTTCATTTTTCCCCCTATTCATTCACTGTTCAAACAGTTAAAGACAGAACTGCACACAGAAACATGTGTAAACATCTGCGGTATCCGCAGCTTGTTTTTTATTTTTATAATTAAATAATAATTTAAGACTGAAACCTTTCAGTTAATGAATTCTTAATGTGCACTCTGATGTTTATGATCATAAAAGGGGAATAAACAACGCAGGTTTTCCACAAAGGAAATCCTGGAAGCTGAGCGTGTTTTATCATTTATGCTTTAAAAATAAACAGTGTTGGGGAGTAACGGAATACATGTACCGCCGTTACGTATTTAAAATACAAAATATGAGTAACTGTATTCCGTTACAGTTTAAAAAGGTGGTATTCAGAATACAGTTACTTTGTTGAAATAAATGGATTACACTGCGGTACTTTCCTGTTTCATTTTGTCGCGGGCCAGGACTGTTTGGGTTTTGTTTGACAGCTACGTGCTGTTGTTCCAGGCGGCAGCGCTACGGTTGCCATGGTTACAGGGCGACGCTCTCTCTCTCTCTCTCTCTGCGACTGTGTGTTTCCTAGGTGAGAGAGCGCCTTTTCGTTGTTGTTGTTGTTGTTGTTGTTGTTGTTGTTGTTGTGCTAAGCTAACAGGCAGAATGCTACAAGCATAGCTCTAAAGAATGTAGCATCATGGGCAGTGTAGTCCGTGTTGTAGAGAGAATGGACTGCCATACACGTTATGGGTCTGTGAGCGCGAGGACGGAGATAGAAAAAGGGGAGTGGAAAGGTTGGAGTTGTCATCGAGGAAAAACGGGAGCTGGAAGCATGTAAATATAATAATAACCACTTCAGCCAAGCTATTAAGACTCGACTGTACACCGTGTTCGTGTTTTCCTCCGAAAACAATAAGTTCCGTTGGAGCAGTCTTTCAACGCCTCTCTCTGTCTCTCGCAAGAAAAGTTGACCCACACAACAAAGTAAAGCTAGTTTTCGGCTACGAGCCGACAGGGACCCCGCCGTATTAGTCAGAGGTCCCTTTACTACAGTTCGGAGTCGCGGACCTTCAGTAATAGTAATAAATCACATGGCAATAGTACATTCACGTTGTTGTAAAAAGCATGATAATATATTAAGTAATCCAAAGTATTCAGAATACGTTACTGTCATTGAGTAACGTAACGGAATACGTTACAGAATACATTTTGGGGCATGTATTCTGTATTCTGTAATGGAATACATCTCAAAAGTAACCTTCCCAACACTGAAAATAAATGACACCGTCAACTGTCAGATTAGCTGCATGTTGATCTTCTCAGATGACTAACTGATTGATTCACTACTCCTTTCAGCTCTTTCTACTTTAAACACATACACACACACAGACAGACACACGACATGTACAATGTCCAGTCAAAGCCTCACGCTGCCGTCATCGTGGCACTAAGCCATCTTCCTACAAGTCTGCTTATACACAGACAGCAGCTCCAGCTGGCCTGCATATTATCAGCAGCAGCCCTTGTCCCGGATACGGAGTCATTTATTGCATTATCACAAAACACACACATTCATAAAATGTTATGTGCTCACAGGATGAGTGTGGGCTTCAACAGAAGGCGCTCAGAGATCATGATTCATTTCCACTACTTCAAGTAGGCCCCTGGTAGGTTCGTAACAACATCACTTTGCATCCTGCGCTGCTCTATTCCTGGGTGAGAGGGTTACTGAGGGTGAAAGAGAGAGTCTACCTCTAAGAATAACCAACACCATCCGGTCCCAATTCTAGACGAGCTATCTATTACAGCATATTAGGATGTATAGGTTATGCTGCTCGTGTGGGTGCTGACTCTCCCATTTATACCTTTGAGGACTCCTAGAAATGCACCGCTTTCCATTAATCTGATCATATCACGTTCACACAACTTTGCAAAGCTTCAGACCGCAATCTGACCAGGTCAGACTAACGTAGCTGCACGTGTCCGACCTGCAAGTAATCTGTGGCTCTCTCTGTGTCTGAATGAAGCCACGAGGAACACGAGGAGCGACCTACTCAATTAATACAGTGCTATAATCTGCTATAATTCTAATTGTGACACACAGAGATGGGCGAGAGTCTGGGTGATGAGAGAGAGACCACAGAGCAGAGAAGGGTCTAACCTACGATAATATGCAGTTACTGAATAGAAATCATGATTCTATAGGTTTTAGAGTTGTTTCTTATGTGCATAACAGGGAATAACAACAAGAGGCTTAGCTGTTTCACATTTACTATAAATGTAATTATCTGAAATAATCAGCCTGGGGGGGGCGGGGGGGGGGGGGGGGGGCGCAATAAAGTGCATATATATGATTTTCCAGATGTTAGAAATCAGGAAAAATAATAAGCTGATCTCCAATGAAAACAATGTTCATTTAATAAACTGTTGAACTTTGCTACTTTGTGTTTTTGTCCCCTCCATTTTTTGATATCATAGGAAAAGGACTGACAGCTATAGTACGGTAGTTCCTTCAATCAATCACAGCAATGACAATATGCGTTCTTATTTCTTTGCACTTGCAACGCATGACGTCAGTGCCAATGTCGTGTAATTCCACACTGATGTGTGATCGCGCAACACTCACAGGAGGGAGTGTGCATAAACCCTGATGTCCGGAGTGGCAGTAATATTACCGTCGACAGGCTTGGGTTTGACATTCCCGGTGGTTTGATTTTCCCAGGCAGAAAACCTCAATATTTTAATTTAATCCCCAGAGCATTTATTTAGCCACTCCGTAATCCACAGGTCCAGTGCTTAGTCTGATAATTACCCTTATTGGACACCCATAATGATTAGTTTTTGGTTTCACCCAAAGCAGTGCAGGCAGTTTCATAGGGCGGTCGCAGCGCTTTGCGGAGTGGAAAACCAATCATGCGTGCTATAGCTCAGGTCATAAAAGAGGAGAAAGAGGTATGATTATTACTGCGAATGGCAGGCGACAATCCCCGGAGGGAAAAAAAAAAAAAGTGCTGCAAACTCTTTGTGCAACTTTCACTTCTTGGCATTCATTGTAAAGATTGCAGAACAGGTGCTAGTAGTGCTGACACTTCTGCTGTGTCAACATTAACAACTATCATTGTGCTGAGCAGTGGTGTCAAAGAGGGCATCTGCTGTGAAATATCCCCCCCCTGCAAGAGCCAACTGAACCGAACCAAACCAAACTTTGAGCGCATTTTCCGGGGAATGGACGCGCCAGAGATCAGACATTAATCAGGGGAAATTTAGACATCTTACTCCTCACTTCGCTGTTACTCTCATTTGATTTTCCCCTTTACATTTCCACCCCAACATTTCCAAACTGACAGCATAAACTGCCAACATTCCCTCCACATGCGGTTTAATAATCCCACCCAGAAGTACCAAAATAAGCCCTTTTTGCGCATCTACCACTGTGACAAGCTTCCCTGCAAATGCCTGTCCGAGCTGGTAGCTCAGCTGGTATGTTCTACAGCTGGCTGGGAGTACGAGCCTTACTGGAAATTCATCAGGGATTTTTTTTTTTTGTCTCCTTCATGTCTCAAACAGGTCAAGGCAGGTCCCCTCCATCTCCTCCCTTCCCCTCGGTGCTCTTTATGAGCCCCACCTGGCAGATTAGTATTCCACCACCACAAGTACCTTTTCTGCTGTTTACACATGCGCACACATTCATCTGTCACCGTTCTGGTGAAGGAATACAGGACACACACTGTTCAGACTACGCCCCTACCACCACCAGCACCACATTGTTTTCACACGTGTAGGCCGATACTCAAACAGAATAAGGATGTATTGTCATGTTAGTACCTTTAACAAAACATCCGAGGGCAGCAGGACATTGCAGTTGTTTTAGTTGTCCTTTAACGTGGCAATTTCAGTTATATTAGTTGATGGAAATGCCTGATTTTGCATTTGCATTCCAGTCTAAGAAAGGCCCAGACAATTGGGTAAAAACTGTTATCAGTCAGTATTGGTCTTCTTGAGTAACACTAGATAGTTTTGCCAAAAAACAGTCATGTATATATTCGTATTTTTATGTTTCCCTGAGACAAAAAGAGAAAAGACACTCAGATTGGACCAGAATTTCAAGAAAATGTCTATAATTTAAATAGGTTATATGTTTCTTATAGGCTAGATTGTCCACTGTTTAAACAGCTGTGAAATGGATCAATTAACTCTATTCTAACAAGGGAGTTTAAACTTTCCTTACCAACTTGAAAATAAGCTCATTCAGTAGGTGGTCTGTGTGCACCATAGGCTGGTCTATATGTGGCCCAAGGATGGCTTTGAGCCCAGTTTGTGGTTTTTTAGTATGTAGCTTACAACTGAGCGTAGGCAATATATATATTGTTTGCATGGCACTCAACAATCACATATCATCATATTGTTCAGTATAAAAACCTTCCGATATGGCAGCAGAGTCCAGACCATCGTACATTCACAGCACTGTGCCGCAGAGTACTCACAGCTGAGCAGACAGCCATGCAAAGTTAAGACATGTTTTCGGCTATGTATTTCACAACTAGTTTGTGTAATGCATTGCTTCAAAGATAATAAACAATGACCACATCACATCCCCTTGTCAACACAACTCCAACATGGGGCAGTGTTTATATCACAATTATTTACTCCCTACACTCTGAAAAGTCTGAGTACATGCAACACACACACACACACACACACACACACACACACACACACACCAAATGTCAAGAACACGTCCAAGCAGCCTCCACACTTCTACTCCATGTTCCTACAGCCCGGGCAGTCAGTCTGAAAGGACTGACGTTACTATGTGCGTAAAGCAGTAAAAAAAAAACGTATCGAGTGCAGAAGCAGATAAATGCAACCTCATAACAAAAATGCCAAGTGTTACCAAAAGAAGATATGAACGGTTTATGTGCGGCAACATTTTAACCACCTGAGGTTTTCCTGCAGAGCTGGATGCTTCAATTTGGCTTAAGAACGACGACGAGAAGGAGGAGGAGGAGGGCTGAAAAACTTGCCGCAGTTCAGACTTCTGCAGTCCGGACTCCTCGAGTCTCAACAAGCCGCTGTGTGAATCCCCAAATATACACTCCGCTTCTTCCTCAAACACAGAATAAAGACTCAAATTTACCTCAGCAGTTCCACCGCCGGGTCCGGAAAACGCAACGGTAAATCCACAACTTCACGCGGGCTGAGCTCGTGCGGACGGTAGGGCTCGCTGCAGCCGACACGGCCGGGACAAGTTCATCCGCATATTCTCATTCAAGACCAGAGAGTTGGAGGCGATAGGGGGGGAACCGCTTTCTCCTTTCCCCCTTTCCCTCAGTCGCTTTCGCTGGTCCTTTCCTCTCGGATATTCCCCTCCCTGGTCCTTTTGAGATCAAACCATCACATTCCACCGCGTCCTTAACAATGAAAAAAGGTGGGTTTTCCTTTTCTGTTGCCGGAGGACCCACCCCTCGGGATGACTCTGCCCGGTCTGACCGCAAAGAGAACGCCCTTCCCGGCGTCAAGGTCCCGCCTCTCTCTCTCTCTCCCACAGAACATACACAAGCCAGGCCGGTGAGGAGGAATGAATCCGAGCTGGATCCTGCATAGATGCAGGCTACTGCTTGTGTCTGAGCAAACGTATCATAAAAACCAGTTGTCTGTGAACGCTGCATGAACTATTGTTTTATGGCATTTATACCATTTGCAATAGAAGTGACAGAAAAGTCACGGGCTCAGCAGCACCTGTAGCATCCCACAACACTTTCAAAGATCATATCCATATAATTAGGATCCCCCCAAGAAAGTACTGATTACCACAAAAAATATTGGGGCTATAATATAGATGAAATGTCCAAACAGTATAAGCTTGTTGGGTTCTATCAAATGTCTCTAAATATGTATGGACTAACCATTATACAAAACCAGTCAAGACCACAGTCTTCCCTTACGGGAATAATTAGTATGAGTTCACCTCTCTATTCCCTCTCTTTCAGCTCTCAGAATGTGGTTGTTTAATACGCTGGTGCCACTTGAATGAATACTATAGCATTGTTGTTTGTTGCGCTTTCTTTTTTCCCCATGTGTAACTGTTTGCCAATAGTAATGACTTGTCACAGCCGTCTAGACAAATACACACAAACTAGTCCTGGTTTTCCCCAGAAAGTTTTGGAACAGAGGTGTATTGTTCGCTCTGTTTCTGCAGCACGGCCATGAATTCTCCACTGGGTGTTTATTATCTTTTAGTTGCATGACACTGGAAGGCTGCAAGATGATAAAATATGAATAAAATGTGATAGGCAGCCAGCCAATTAGGTGACGTCATGCCCACACAAACACTCACTCACATTAAGGAGATTGTTTTTGTGTTCCTTAAACAGTTTTGCATAATTCCCAAGAAGCGTAGCTTTATTTGACAGCACGTGATAACACTATTAAAACAAAACCCACGCTTCTTTCATTGGTTGTGCTGTTTCCCACTAACATACCTCTGTCTCAGAAGTCATTCTAGTCGTGTAACTTGACACAATGGGCTAAGAGAGATGTAAATAATGTTTTCACTCTCGGCTGGTGGGGAAAGATACCAGAGATACCAAGGAATCAAAGAGAAATTAAATCCTTTCAGATGATGCTGAAATCCAGAGGCATAGCTGGGCATGCCTGAATGCCACTGCATGAGAAGCCAAACACAGGTGTACCTGAATATACATGAGCGCCTATGCATTTTTTATACACTTGATAGGTGTTTGCATATATATATATATATATCAATATACTTGTCTTCTTCAAAGACAAATAACACAGTATGATAAAAACCTGTAGGATATGGTTTTATTTCTGACTTTCAAGAGCTACTGCTCTGCTGTGCGCATTAAAATAACCATTGATCTTTAAAAAAAATCTATCAAGGCAATAGAAACTGAGATGACATGTAAGTAAATGGAAAACGGCTTGTTTTATAAGCACGAGTATCGGTCATGCTCATGCACAGACAAGCTTCTGTCATTTTGGGAATTTGCCTTAATATATCAAGTGATATAAATGTGAGTGCATTGCACAGACTGCGATCTAATGCATAAGGACAGGGTTACAGGGGAATGTAATCCCCTACACCGCATGACTCTAGCACGCAGACACAAGCTGATTCAGGAAGAGCAGGTTTCTAGCCAACATCCTTCCTAAACACAAACACCCTTCAACAGCCAGAAACTTTTTTGTTCCAGTAAGAAGTTATGGGTGAACAGCAAAATTTGAAATTGAGTCAAGTAAAGAAAACAAAAAACAAAAGAAAAAGGTTCCCAAGCAGACGCCGGCATTGTTTTGCTGTTTGTGATTCCCATGTTAGGCATTTTATCTTAACTAGAGTAGCTTGCAGCAGTTGCAACAGCAGATAATCTCTGATAATCCCATGTAGCACACTAAAAATTACAAGCAACCAGTAGCAAGGAGTGTGAGGGTTAGGCCAATAGTCAACCCATGATATGCATTTGACTACAAAACAAGCATGAAAGAAATTAAATGAGAGCAAAGTGGAATCTCCTGCCTAAGCAAATATGGCTTATGGTGGAGCTTTCCTGCTTTATATCCTTTTTATAGTGAGGATAAGGATTAATGTGCTTAATTCACTGTCCTCTCAGGGTGGGTTATAGCCAGTATAAACAGATGTAACCCTGATGGATCAAAATGTGGGGCAGCTTGTCATGTAGAAAAACACTAATCGACTGCCATCAAGCAACCGTTGTGTTTGAAGGGGCCATATTCAAGACGGCATTCCCTCATTGTAATAATAATAATAATAATAATAATAATAATAATAATAATAATGTGTGGCTTGCAGTTGCTTAAACAGTCTTTTCCACTTAAAGCAATAAGAGTTAACATCTAACGGCTCTTATTAAGTTCTGATATTTGAAGTCTTAATTTGGAAATACTCAGAATGTCTCATGGGAGAGGAGCGAGAGGGCGAGCGCTCCAAATCCTTTGATACTTAAAAAAAGTCATGTCCTACTGTCAGGTCTTATATCATCTGGAAGTACAGATGCCTCAGTCTGTCTTGTTCACCCTCCCATGGCCCTCTCTTTCTCACTGCAGGGGGACATTCCTCAATCCTCAGCCTCTGGCATGCAGTAAATCTGCCTGAGAGAGACCTACTCTCTCAAGCCTGCCAAAAACAATCTGCTAGGAAAGACGTGCGGCTATTTATCAAAACCCAACCTCATGTTTGCCTTTTGTTCTCCTGACAAGCGCACAGAGCCATCAGGAATAAAATATCTTGTGTAAAATAGAAGTCTTTCTTGTCTGCCAGAGGAGAACTACCTCAAGGTCGAGCTGTGGTGACGGAGCCACTGTGAAAAAGGTGTTAATTGGGACAGGAGGAGCCTCACACAGGCTGCGCCGTCCTTTATTTAAAACCGACTTTTGAGTGCATAGATCTTACAGGTGGAAAGTAGCCGTAGCTGGCAGCGTTCCTAAAATTTGTCTTTGCACACCTGGATCTTGGGATGAAGGATTCCTTAGACTGACCTGTGCAGTAGTGCAGAACATCAGGGGTCACCTGCATGAATCTGTGTTGGACTCTTTTTGATTTTTCCTGGCTGTTTAAAGGCCGTGCAGAGAACACTACATGAGAAAAGGAATCAGGGCCTGCAGGTAACGGACAGTGTAAAGTCTGTGAAATAATTTGTGAACTTTTGTAGGGCATGGGCATGAACCATGCCACACCCAGCATTTACCTCCTAAGCTAGTGTGCACATGTAACGTGTACAGTATATTCATGAATTAGGAAACACAAAAGCCAAATACAGTAAAAACAAAGAAAAGCAACACAGAACAGTGCAACTACTATGTACTGAAGTGCCATAAAACAAGAGGCAGCAGATTATTCATGACAGTTTGAGTTTAAAATGATCCAAAACAGAGTTCTGGGTTCATTTGTGTAAGTAAGGAATTCCACATGTCGACGCTCCAAACAGAAATTACGATTTCCACAATGGCACCCATAGATGCTGCACATGTTACTGAGATTTATACAAAAAGCTTTAAGAGGAAGCTCACTGCACACCCGGGGAGCCAAATTGTGCAAACATTTATATTATACTTTTATGCTACTGAATATAATAAAATGACCAAAACTAAACGCTGTCGTTGTGTGACCTTACTGACTTATTGTCCATAATTCTAATTGCCCATCTTTATAAGGGGCCCGATTTTTGCAGATGCTGCTTCCGACCAAGAAATAAAACAATAACTGAGAAGAAATGCAGTTAGCACCATTGTCTCACAGCAAGAAGCTTGGGGGCTAGTTCAAAGACATCCACATTTCAGCAATATTTGGCTCTAAATTGGCAACAGGTGTGAATGCTAGAGTGGATGGCTGCCTCTCTGTGTTAGCTCTATGAAAGCCTGGCGACCTGTCCAGGGTGTACTCCGCCTCTCACCCTATAACAGCTGGGATCCAACTTAACCACAACCCTAAATTGGATGGATGGATGGAGAAATCATATTATCATCTAGTTTGCCTTTGCAACCTTACTCACCTTTTCGACTTGTTTCTCAAATCTTAAGATGGGAATCTAAAAGAATAAATGGATATTAAACCTCTGAATTCTGTTCCATCCATTGTCCATTAATCTTTAGATCTGACTCAGTTTGAGAACTGAGCTCTGGAAGAAAAACAAACTGACACCATTTTCTTATTGTTGAGCATGTTTTCAAGCCATGCGCTGCCATGGACTGTAAATGATGGAGACATCCTTTATGCATTTTACTGGACTCCATTGTCCCAGTGCGCTGTGACTGTGGAGTCGATCTCTGCAGGACAAAGCCTTCAATATCACATTCACATAAATGCAACTCAGAGCTGCCACTTAACCCAGCCTGCATCATGTGTTTGGACTCTGGGAAGAAATCAGAGGACTCATGGCAAAAACCAACACAGGCAAGGGGACAAGCTGAAATTCAACACACTGAAAGGACCTCACTGGCTATTGTTTAAAATATATTCAAGAACATCACTTATCCACACTTTGAACCAAACCACATCTCATATAAGCTGCTCTCCGTTTCATGACCGAGACAAATCTCAGTGACTTACTGTGGAATCTTTTTGAATCCACACCCAAACCATGAGCAACAAGTTGCATGTGAAAAGATTTTTACAGTTTATACCCCGCAATGGCACAGCATGTCTGGCAGTCATGAAGGGCACAACCACCAAAAAGCTCTGCTGTCTTGCTCCACTGCCAAGCCATAATTACAGCAATAAGGTTGGAGAGGCTCGTTAACCTTAATCTAGGAATTATACTGTGGCACCAGGGAAAGGAGGACGTGTTGTGTTGTGTGCTTGTACATAGGACCTGGAATTAGACATTTACCACAGAGGGGGGCTGGTGCTGCTTTGAACTACACCGAGTGAGAGTTGTGGTTCATGCAGTTCACAGAGTGCCGTATAGATCCTGCTTGAAACTCTTACCTACTGTGCACTGTTTGAAATGGAGGGAAAGTCCTTTTGTTAGCCTCTACCGCCATCGTGTGGTTTAAATGTAGCATTGCTCACTTATCTTATATACAATGTTTTGTTCATTAAGCCCCACTGACCTATGAATATCTCAAGGATAAAAATGGCAGCTAGCTGAAAGGAAGAACAAGTGTTGTTTCTACACATAATAGACAACTTAGCAAAAAACAATTTTAGCAGCCAGTCGCAAAGACATGAATTGTTACCATTTCTTTTGTTGAATATATGCACCAACAAGGTGATTCCCACAGAGATGTTAGCTGAAAACTTTCGAAGAAGTCGAAGTCGAAGAAGTAGAAGACCACACTTTAGTTGATCATCATAAAAAACATTAGCTATTTTGCAAAGGTTAACTGACTATCATTTGACCATTTATTACTTGTAGTTGTTCTAAAGCTAAGGATTAAAGGCATGGATGGAGAGGTTGGTGTGGAAAATTGAGAAGTTTATCTTTTGTGCTTTCCAACTTTTAACATGATTCTGACATGATTCAGCACAATTATCAATTTGCATGACAATTTGAATATTCTAAAGAAGTACACACAAGGAAAACTAACTTTGGCTCCTCCCTTCTTCACAACGCAGCAGCAGCAGCAGCAGCAGCAGCAGCAGCAGCAGCAGCAGCAGCAGCAGCAGCAGCAGCAGCAGCAGCAGCAGCAGCAGCAGCAGCAGCAGCAGCAGCAGCAGCAGCAGCAGCAGCCTCTCCCACACCACCACCACCACACTGCTCTTCTCCAGCTTATCACCTCTGAGGGTAATTGGTGGTAACGAGGGCAGATGAGCAGCAGGTGTGTCCTAAAGGAGAAGGCAGGGGCAGAGAGAGACAAGGGGAGGGGCAAGAAAGAAGGAGGAGGAGAGGGAGAAGACAACACCACGCCCGCACACTCCCACAGCCTCACAGGATGTAACAGAAGCAGTTCCCTCTTGTATTACATGACATCGAGAGGCTATTACAACAGGCCAATTTACTGCTAATTCTATGAATCGCCAAAAAGTTAGTAAAATGTTGCAGCGAAGTAGACGTTTCTCTTCATGTTATTCTCAGGTGCATGAAATCGTGTAGGCGAATGTTCCGTATCATACAGGTCTTTCCTAAGACCAAAATTTGCTTCCTTATAACTGTTTGTGGTACAATTGCTGATCTAATCAAAGACATTCATTGCCTGCTCAAGATTGCAAATATGTTGCAAACCTCTTGCAAACTGCAGCAGGCTATTTGGTCATCGCTTGTTCAGAAGAGACCATTAAACAGGTTCAAACGTGTCTTAGCTGTCACAGTCAGGTCAGCACTGAAATATATAAACAGATCTGTGTAAGACAGACACATGTTTCTACAAACCCTGAAGGACATGAAAGAAAAATATATGGCACAATAATATTTGCACCAACATTCGGTAGCAGGTTGTTTAAAGCAGGTTATAGTCTAAGAACCGCATGTCGCTTAAACCACTTGCATACTTTTTAGTTCAATTGTTTTAATGAATTCAGGTTAAGTGATAAAGATCAGTATCAGTACCTACACAACTTTGGTTTCAACTTTTCAACTTATCTTTCGCAACAATTTTATCTTCAGTAGGAACCTTAACAGTCACAAAGCCCACCCCAGTCAGTCTCTCTTGGTCTGTAACTGACTGTGACTTCTTTTTTGTATTTGCTTCTGAGAATTAGATTAGAAAATTGGTAATAGGAAGGCTGTGGCAGACACCAGAGTCCTAGTACGCCTTTTATACAGAAAAACACTAAACACTAAAAAATACTACAAAAATACAACGAGATCGAAAGATCAGTGACGGACATTTTAGATCAACTGTTAAACTGACACGCAGTTGTTCGCACTAAAGGAAAACACCACCATCATCTCATGCGGCTACCACATCGCCGCAAGCTGCAAGGCTGGAGCTGAACAACAACAAATTCTCTCCCTGATAACAGGACTGTGTTTATCTCCCATCTCCAACACCTGGTCTGCTAACTTCCAAGGCCGATGTTTAGACGGCGGGTCCAGCTCAGCGCCCTCCGATGGCAGCAGATGCGGATAGCTGTGTCTACATAGGCCTACTTCTCGCCCCTTACCCACCCCTGTTGCTTGTCATGTGCTTCATGGTGTTGTAATGTGATAATTTCTGTGCTCTCCTCAGAGTCCAGCAGGAGTAGAGGTCTCTTTTTTTCCCTCCTCCACTTGCCCATTGTACTGTACTTTCTGTGTTTTTCCATAATACTACCAGTATTTCACCGGAGGGTAACCTTTGTGTGACAAATAAAGGTTTTCTGAACATACTAAGAACTAAAACTAAACTGAAACAACAAAATCCACTCTGGATACTAACAGAAACTAAACTGAATTAAAAACAAAAAGTCAAAATGAAATAAAAATAAAAAATAATTAGAAAATACAAAATTAAACAGTGGTGAGCTATGATAGTTTGAATTACCAAAAAAAAGTTAGTGCTGGTTCTAGCATAAAAGTGTCAGATTGTTGTGTATCAGCTGATTGCTCATGCATCAGAGCTGGACCACAAAGCAATGGAAGAAGGTGGCCTGGTCTGAGGAGCCCATGTGGATGTTACTTTGACATGCACCACCTGTTGCAGATCATGTACACCTTTCACAGAAGACAGTTTTATTTATTACTTTTATTTATCTTACCTACCTTCAATGGAAGGACAACAAAAAGTTATTCTCAAAGGCTTTTCCCTCCATTGTACACTACCTTTGTCATCTGCATCAAAACTCTGCTCATCTGTCATAGGACACTGTATTGATGGTAATGTATTTTGTTTCCCACAGACAAAGATGACACAATCAGTTACTATGACAACAATGAGTAGTGAAAACCAAGTAACTGTTGCACTCCTTCTGTAGGTTTATGCATATGATGCCGAAAGGATGGCACAGCGACACAGGGCCTGCACCTACTCTGGTTCCCGTTTTATTTTAGGGTGATTAAAATCATCGGTAGCACATTTTGCTGCATTTTTAGGAAATGAAATTCAACTTAAATCTGTGAATAGTGGCAGTGACTTTTCATACACAGACTAACATTTATAACTCCCCAATTTTATGTCTCATATTAACATGTGCCAGTCTGTCTCCTTTTCAGGACTAGTTTTCCTAGGTAAGCAGCTAATTTCTTTACTTGGTAACATCATTTTTCGTGGTGGTGTTTTGAAAACAATTCTATGAATCGCCAAAAAGTTAGTAAAATGTTGCAGCAAAGTAGACGTTTCTCTTCATGTTATTCTCAGGTGCATGAAATTGTGTAGGCGAATCTTCCGTGTCTTGGACCTTTCAGGTTTTTCCTATGAAGACTGAAGCGACACCTCCTCCGTCTAGACCTGAGAGAGCACTCCCACTCACACAGTCAAACACATAACTGTCCTCTCTGTCAGAGAAGTCGTGCTGCTGCTGAACTGAAGCTGTGAATTCATTCAAAGTGTTATTACATACAGAAGACGATTAAACAACAGAAGGAGCAGTCGGGTAAGCAGTAACTCTGTCATTTGTTTTTTTATATGTCAAATAGAGGTTATTAAGAGATGCAGATAAAACTAAGTCTAATGTAAAGTGTGAAGCTGTATGTAGTGGCTGCAGTGTCTTCCACTCACTAATAATAATTAGAATAATTACTTAGTGTCAGGACTGATATTAGACGAGGACATCTCCCCCCTCCCCCTTCAAAAATATTTTTAAAATAAATAAATAAAATCAACAAAACCTTTATTTCAAATAAAATTCCTTTATCAATTTCTTAGTATGATATTTGTATAAAATGCATATTTTGGGGAAGGTAATGTCTTTCTCATAATGTTAAACTGAATTTGAACTCCAAATTATTATTATTAATTATAGCATAACAGGATTATTACATTTTGACTAACTTGTAATAAAGCGATTAGATTTGATATTATCAGTAGTTGAAATCAAAATTGTAAAATTGCTAACTTGGTTTCTTAGAACTGTTTGTGGTGTAGCTGCTGATCTAATTAAAACCATTCATTGCGTGCTCAAAACTGGAAACATGTTGCAAACCTCTTGCAAACTGCAGCAGGCTGTTTGGTCATTGCTCGTTCAAAAAAGTCAATTTGCACCAACATTCGGTAGCAGGTTGTTTATAGCAGGTTATAGTCTAAGAACCACATGCTGGTTAAACCACTTGCATACTTTTGTAGTTCAATCTTTTTGATGAATTTAGGTCATGTGCTAAAGATCACTATCAGTACTTAACCAACTTTAGTTTCAATAACGTCTCTTACGTAACCATTTTGTCTTCAGTGGCAACCTTTACAGTCACAAAGGCCACCCCAATCAGTCTCTTTTGCTCTGTAACTGACTGTGACTTCTTTTTAATACCCTTATGTTGTGTAGTGCTACAGTAAGATGCAGACTCATGTGTCCTCTTATCAGAAGCATTTTCCTCTGAGAATTAGATTAGAGAATAGGTAATAGGAAGGCTTATATGCCTTTTATACAGAATATTGAAATGTTTGTTTGAAGACAGTTTCTGTTAACACATTAGAACTACAGTTCTGCGAAACACAGTTGCAAATTGTGATTTATAATCACTTTATTGTATTGCTTGCTTTTACTAAGACCTTTGTAACACCCCTTTCAATCCTTGGAATAGAGATTTGAATGTTTACCTGTGTGCTGGGCCAATAGCTAAGGTTCGACTGCTAGAGCAAAGTGGATGACTAATGAAACGCTCAGAGAACTTGGTTTGATAAACTTGTATTCACAAATGAATAATCACATATATATACAATGAAAAAATAGCATTGTAGAGCGGAAGTTGTATTTACCTCTCCAGCACTTATTGAGCACTTTTAAGGGCATTTCTTATCACTGCTATGCAGATGATATTCAGATATATCTCCTTTAAGCCTCAAGATGTTTCCAAGCTACAGATTTTGCATAGATGCATAGACTCCGTTAGAGGTTGATTGGCTCTAAACTTTCTTCTACTAAATGAGTTGAAGACTGAACTCCTCGTTTGTTTGGGTTATGGAAAACTTGGGTCCACTTGCTACTTTTACCAAAACTTCTATCAGGAACCTTGGTGTAACTTTTGACTCAGCTCTGACTTTGGTCATGTTAAATATCTGGTCCGCTCCTGTTTTTATCACTTGAGAAACATTGCTAAGCTGAGTCCCACTGTATCGCGCTCCGAATTAGAAATAGTCATTCATGCATTTGTTTCATCTTTCATTCATTGTTTATTGTTATTCTTTGTTTACTAGTTTATATAATGCCTCTTTGGAGCATCTGCAAGTTGTTCAGAATGCTGCTGCAAAGCTTCTGACCAAGTCCTCCAAGTACTCCCATGTCACAGCCCTGCTGCACTGAGGGTGTGTTTTTGGACAGCTCTTTTAAATTCGGCAAACAAGTGTCTTCTGTTGTCAAATCTTGCTTCTATTGCGTCTTATTTGCAAGGCCAGACACTATGACCCGCACAGGGACCTGGAAAAGCTTCTCCACGCCTTCATGACATCTAGGTTGGATTACTGCAATTCCCTTTATTTTGGTCTTAACTCTACTTTTCTCCATAGACTGCAAATTGTTCAGAATGTGGCGGCTCATTTCCTTACTGATACCGGGCGGCGTGTCTCTATTACCCCTGTCCTTGCCGACCTGCATTGGCTTCCCGTTAAGTACCGTATTCAATTCAAAATCCTGCTGCTCACCTTTAGAACTATTAACAATTAAGAGCCAAGTTACCTCATTGAACTACTTAGATTATACACCCCTGATAGAGTACTAAGATCATCTTCCCAGTCACTTTTGGTACCACCGAGATCCCGGCTGAAGACTAGAGGTGACCGTGTGTTTGCCTTGGCTGCACCCGTGAGTCTGATCCATTCAATTCTTCAAATCGCAGTTAAAAACCTGTTTATTTAGCCTCACCTTTTCTACCAGTTAATGCTTGTTTGTTAAGTTAGTTTAATGCTTGTTGCAATTATCGTTCTATTCTTAACTATTTTAAAATTTTTCTTGACTCCTTTATCTTTTACACATATTGTTCTATTATGCTTTTATATGTATTTCTTTTGTTTCTGTGTTTTTAATGCCATTAACCTGCTAGCATGTTTGGTACTTTGCCATGGCTTTCATCTTTCTCTATTACTTACTTCTGACACTTTTGTATGTTAAGCACTATTATACCACTGGTTTTTACAAGGACAAGCACCAACATATATCAGTGAATTTTTACATCCATACATTCCCAGCAGGTCCCTGAGGTCATCTGATCAAGGGCTTGCTAGTTGTCCAACACACGAGGCTGAAAACAAAAGGTGACAGAGCTTTGTAACTGTGGCCCCTAGACTGTAGAACTCTCTCCCTTTGAGCCTGAGATCTGTGGACTCAGTGGTCACTTTTAAAAAACAGCTAAAAACTGATCTTTTTAAACTTGCTTTTGGTTGATTTTTATCTTTGTTTCAGCTTCTGTGAAGCACTTTGTGATTTTCATCTTAAAATGTGCTATATAAATAAAATTTAACTTTACTTTTACTTACATGAAAGAAAAATGGGGCTCAATCATGAAAAATAATAAACAAAACACGCCCTGTGGGAATTTGACTCAGTCTCTCTCGTGTCAGCCCACACCCTTAAGTGTGAGTCCAATAAGGGTTCTCTTTGCAGAATGTGCAAAGGAGCTATGAGGTGCAATTCTGTTCTACCACTTAAGTAGAATTTGAACAGTTCAAGGCTCGTCCAAAGAATTTAACTTTCTTCTCAGAACAATCATATCAAGGACTCCTGGACGGAGCGCTCGCCATCTTTGGACTGGATCATCAATGAACCCTGACCCTGACAACACCCTGACCTGTATAATACAGTCAGAGTAACATTCAAAAATATACATTTAGTCATTCATACATGTATTCTTTCCCTTTCTTTCTTTTCCCTCCATTGTACACTACCTTTGTCATCTGCATCAAAACGGAGTAAAACTCTGTCATAGGACATTGTACTGATGATAATATATTTTGTCTCCCACAGACAAAGATGACTCAATCAGTTACTATGACAACAATGAGTAGTATGGTGTCCACAACCATTAATCCGTTCCTGGACTCTCAGTTTCGTTATGTGCTCATCCCGGTTTCCTACATCGTCTTCTTCATCCTGGGCTTCATCTCTAACCTCTACGTGCTGTTTGTCCTGCGCTGCATCCATCAAGCCAAGGCCATGGGAGAAATTCACATCTATATGACCAACTTGACCATTGCTGATCTTCTGTTTGTGTGTGCTCTTCCCTTTTGGATTGACTATTATATCCGTGAGGGAGACTGGGTTTATGGAGACATCATGTGCCGGGTGACAGGCACCTTCTTTTTCATCAACACCTACGGCACCATCCTCTTCCTTTCAGCCATCAGCATCAACAGATACTGGGCGGTTACTCGGCCTCTAGACGCAGCCTCGTCAAACCGCAGAATTCGTGGAATTATTGTTTGTATTTGTATCTGGGTGTTTGTTCTGACGATTTCTGTTCCTTTTCTGGTGAGTCCAGGGATCAACGTGCACCGTAAAAACAACACCGACATACGTCGCTGTTTTGAGGGATACCAGGGTGGAACTAATGACAAGAAGAAAAAAGTGGCTGTCACTCATTTTCTAATAATTGGATTGTTTTTTGTTGTCTTTTTACTCATTGTGATATGCAATGTCCTTATTGCTCAAAGTTTAATTTCTAAAAATTCTCCTCAGTCGGAAAGTCAGTCTTCAGGAACACAGTCTAAAAAGCTCACTGTGACATCCATATTTAAATGGCCCACAGGGGTAAAACGGAGGGCTCTCCAGATGTTGCTGGCAGTGGTGGGAGTGTTTGTTCTGTGTTTCCTGCCACACCACATAGTTCAAGGCCCCTGGGCTCTGGCAGTGCTGGAGATCGAAGACGGCTTCGGCCACGTGAAGTACAGCGAGACCACTCGTCAGTTGCTGAACGACGCTCATCAGATCACCCTGGTTCTTATGGGCCTCAACTGCATTTTGGATCCTGTAGTTTATTATTTTGCCACAGGGAAGTTTAGAGGACTCATCAAGGCCCACATTAAAAAATTAATCCCATGCACGCAAACTCGGAGCTACCACTTAAACCAGCCTGCATCACCTGTTTGGACTCTGGGAGGAAATCAGAGGCCTCATAGGAAACCCACAAAGCCCGGGGGGCAGGATGAAACTTATTACACTGAAAGGAGCTCTGTGGTTATTTTATAAAGTATTTTCAAAAATCGAACTTATCCAGCATTTTGAACCAAACCACATCTCAGATAAGATTCTCTCTATTATATGACTTAGATGAATCTCAGTAACTAACTGTGGAATAATTCTGAATCCTCAATTACATTATTAAAGAGGACATGAAACACCACACATTTGAAGGTTAATTAGCTCAGTGGAGCCCTGTTGTAAAAAAACAAAAAAAAAACAAACTGTAATTGAGGTAATATGGATTTAGGAAATAATTGTTTTAGGTTAGAGTTTTTAGAGCAAGTCTATGGTTTGGTTGGTTTCTGCTGATAGACTTACATTAGGTTATGTTAGTTAACTAGTGACAGAACCAACAACTCAGAGGAAAACAAAGAGACTAAAATTAAAAAGCAGTCTAAGGGAATCACATTTGTACTGCCCCTGGCTGCAGCAGTGAGTCTGATGATAATAAAACAAGGAGGTACTGTCTACTTTCACTCTGTCAATTTAGCAGTAAGTCATCTTTTTCTTCAAAATATAAGGAAATGAGGGGTAGCTCAAGACTTCCACAGTGTTGTACCTTTGGCCTATACCTCTAACTGACCTGTACCTATAACTGGTTTTAATATAAATACAAGAGATTTGTGATTTATGACACATCACCTTGTGGAAGTTAATCTCTGTTTTTGTTATCTTGTGACATTATTAGAACATTCTCATAGACATGATGGATTGTTTAATGGAAGTTGATTCATGGAAGATAAATTGTTAAACAATATGCAAAACCCAATTTTTATGTACTGAAAACTCTTTATCTGTCATTCTTCTTTACCATTTTTCCCCTCTCACCTACCTCACATGTTTTTATTCTTATTTCCTCATCTGTGAGGATCTCATTGTTATGGGAACCCACTGGTCAAACCTTTTTTTTTTTAAATGAAAGGACATCTTTTTTCTCACCTTTCCACATTTGCAGGGTTCCCTCTGAAATGTATATGCGTTTTTGTAAATAAAAACATGAAATCAAATTTGATCAGAGGATCTCTGCCTTTATTAATTCCTTGCATTCTGATTGAATGCCTACAATGATAGCACATGATGATAACTGAGGGCCAGTTAAGTAAGTATAGCAATTTTAAATATGATGATGTCAACTGTGGTGGCAGTAGCAATACAAAGATACTCTTCTAAAAATCAGGTGCAGGAGTGTTACAGATGTGCAACTCTGCCACACATGCCTGTGTAGATCTTTGATGTGTTTTATTAGGAGCAATGAAAGGGTTAACCCAATAATGTTACATCAGAGGACACCAAAATCATTTTAGCTTATATCTCAGAAGTGTATAACATAACAGCTAGCCTTACCAGCATGAACCAACCACATAGTGAACAGATTAATAAACATTGCACTTCTATGTAAGTGGATTCTCTAAATGTATTTCTTTCACATTTTATTCGACAGTGCTCAGTTACATTTATAAAAATGGGTCATCATTTCAGATGAAACATTATAAACTCATTCTCGTGAAAAACTACAGATGTTGTTGGACGGAGAGAAACTCAATGTTTGGCAGACACACCTGTTCACGGTAAAGTTTTTACACCATTTCTGATAGTTATATACTGCAACAAGAAAACCAAGTGACTGTTGCACTCCTTTCGGTTTGTGCTATGTACATGATGCAGAGAGGATGGCACAGTGATACAGGACTTGCATTTACTCTGGTTCCTGTTTTATTTTAGGATAATGAACCCCCAAATTTTATGTCTCATATCAGCATGTCCCAGTCATTCTCCTTTAAGGAACTGTTTTCCTGTGTAAGCAGTTCTTTCTTTACTTCGTAACATCATTTCTTTGTTGTTTCATGTTATTATCAGGTGCATGAAATCGTGGAGGTCAACATTACATATTTTGGACCATTCGGGGCTTTCCTAACAAAACTGAAGCAACACCTCCTCCGTCTAGACCTGGGAGAACACTCCCACTCACACAGACACGTAAATTCCCTCTCTGTCAGAGAAGTCACTCTGCTACTGAACTGAAGCTGTGAGCTGAGCTCACTAGAACTGAAGAAGCTTCTCGAATGAGAGGTGAAACATCTTCAAGCAACTTGAAGAAGTCCAGACACTTTTCTTTCCAAGCTCCTTAGACTACAGAACGATGGTGGTACAGGGTGAATTTTTACCCATTTACATTTTTATGTTTTGTCAACATTAAATGAAAGAAAAGAAACAAAAACTGTCCCACAAAATGCCTGTGGACATCATTGACGTGTTATATTAGGAGTGATGAAAATATGCTAATGAAATCAAACAAAACATCAATCAGATCTTTATTTAAACTAACTGATTGGTCAGTTGCAGTGTTGATCATGGAGCAACAGTATTTTGATGATGCAACTAAAACATCAACACGGAGATATCTGATAAATCACCTCTGACCATGGATGTGTAACGGCCACACAGAACAGCAAGCTAACCTGTTTATCCTTCACAACACTGCCTTGTATTTTCATGCAACCAATGAATAACACAAATTTAGCGTACCTCCATTTGTTTTACAGGACCTTTCACAATACAAAATATAGTATAGAAAAACACAGCTTCAAAGCTTTAAATTTCCAGTTTATCATAATAATCTAAAATGATTGCCAGATATTGAAAGCTGAGGTTATTCTGAAAAAAGGGCAAGGGTATTCACTTACCAAAATGAGTACCAAACTACCAAATGAGTTCAGGCGGTATGATGCTTGACACTTTCCTGTGATTATTTTCATGTTGGCTTGAAACAAAATATCAAAACTTTGCCTCTCTAAAACGTGAAATAGACACAGTGAACTGGCTTGATTTCACGATTTGACATGATATTAGGTTGGATAAACCCCAGTGATTGAGGCTACATCAGTAACATTGCTATTTATGCATTCTTATTCCCTCAATTTAGGCCCAAATCGATTTGATGTTTGAAGGCACACAGTGTTGGGAAATACAAACTTCCCTCAAATGTGTTAAACTTAAAGTAATGAGTCTATTTTGAAGATGAAAGGAGTAGAAAATACAGATATTTGTGGTTAAATGTAACGAGTAAATATATAAAAAATCGTCAGAAAAATAAATACTCAGGTACAATATAGATATCTGAAACTTCTACTTAAACACTGTAACAAAGTATTTGGACCTTGATACTTCCAACTCTGAGCACAATAAAGGGTGTCCGTGGAGAGCTGTACACAGTGCGTCTTGAGTGTGCATCACAATACTAAACAGTCTCAATCAATAGTGTGTAACATTCTTTGCTCTTGTACAGCAAAGTAATGCTGTGAATGTGAGAACTATTAGATTCTCTTTTCTAAAGAAATTCATGAAAGAAACAATGCCAAATAAAGAAGAGGGCTGAATAATTGTCAAACACTACCAAATAAAGTCGCGCAGAACTGCAGATTAGCAGGGTTTGCAGTGGAATAACTACAGTTAGTAAACATTAGTAAACATTTGGAGAACTCAGGCTGTGGCTTCTTCTTCCACTCAATATTTCATTGTTTCATTAGCATCAAAACGACTAGACAGTTCTTGTCGTGCTGTGGTATTCACACACAACAATGCTGAAGGACATCTCGTGTCCATCTCTGGGGAAGCCAGTGATTTTGAGATAGATGAAAGCAACTGCAAAACCTTTTTAACAAAATAAATAATGTTCCAACCACATTTTGTGACCCAAACTAATTGAAAAACGGTAGTAGCTATTTAGTAAAGGTTAATTTGCTCAGTTTATCTAACATGTTCAAGATAAAATGGATGGATGTAGATGGAGGAATCTAGTGTGTGTTGAAAATAAGGAACAAAATGTACTGTGTCTGTCACGATTCTGGTATCTCGCTTCTTTGTGAATCGGAATTTAAAGCATTTTAAAAACCACAACTAGATAAACTATCCATAGAGTGCAGCATCAGCTTAGGCTCGAATCTTTTGCATTGTTTGAAGAGATATACAAGTCAAATGTAATAACTGTGTATAATAACTGTACAACACTTTAGGTCTTATCTCCGTGTCGCAGTCACGCTCCTTTTTGAACGAAATTCCTCTGCAGTTCATTTCTATAACTGATAACATTCGTTTCTTTCTCTGCTGATTTTAATTAGCCGCAAACACAGTGTTGGGAAATAAAAACTTTCCTTTAAATGTGTTAAACTTAAAGTAATGAGTCTATTTTGAAGACGTAAGGAGTAGAAAATACAGATATTTGTGGTTAAATGTAACGAGTAAATATAAAAAATCGTCAGAAAAATAAATACTCAGGTATAATATAGATATCTGAAACTTCTACTTAAACACTGTAACAAAGTATTTGTGTCACGGTCTGTGTGGCAGACCGTGCGGATGAGGGGAATGAGGACCCAAGATGCAGGACTTTGTGATGAAGGCAGTGCGTTTATTTACAGTAGTGGAAATAGTTCACAGAATCAATCCCGTGTTCTCCCCTTGACTTCCGTGTCGTGTCTTCACCCACAAGTCCGTGCTCCGTGCTCTTCCGCTCCTGTGTGTCCCCGCACCCCGTGCTCGCTGCTCTTGTCTTCCCTGCTCCTTCCTGGAGAAAAATAACAAAGAAGCAACTTGTCAGGACACTCGACTACCGCGGGCATGCACTCGCTAGACTTGGTATTAATAACACTAACGTGGAGTCTCACGCAACGATCCCACGCCGAGGAGCGCTCGGCCACCGTTTTAAGAAGCTCCCCGACAACGCTTCATTAGCTGCAGGTGTGTGAGTCATCATCTGCTTCAGGTGTGGCCATCCTCTAGATAGGACACACCCACCAGGCCTACCTGAAACCCAGTACTCAGCCACACTCACAGAGACACCCACTTGCCTATACATACCAGGACGGGGAATCACAAGAACAGCAGCAGTGCAGACAACACACACATCACATAATCACAGCAATAATTATAACAGTAGTCCACACTGCCCACGGACCCTGAGTCCCCGGAGCTGGGTCCGTGACAATTTGGACCTTGATACTTCCAACTCTGAGCACAATAAAGGGTGTCCGTGGAGAGCTGTACACAGTGCATCTTGAGTGTGCATCACAATACACCAGGGGTAGGCAACCTTTCTGATGGCGAATGCCATTTAAAATTTCCTCAGAAGTCAGTGTGCCATTTGATTGCATTAGCAATAAATGTAATAACGCTCTATATTAAGAGTTACACAATATACTGAACCACTTTATAGAATTATATTTGTTTGCAGATGTTGGCAGCTATCAGCAAATAGTTATCAGCTATTTTGAAACAAAAAAGACACTTTTTATTCATAACAAGAACTCCATAACAGCAAATGAACTGTACAACAGAAAATACAAATGCTATTTATGGTCTCCTCACAACAATGATAAGAAAAATAAACTAAGCCAATAATGTTAATGTAATCTTTGGTCTCCCACTCACAGACACAGGTCTCCGAGTGTCCAGCATTCAGACAGTAAGGCCAATAAGGCCTCTGCAATGTTCTGAAGACAGTCAAACTTGTCAGGTAGTGATGTCCAGCAGTTGAAAATGCAACCTCCATGAACACACACAGCTGTGGATTCCAGCTGCTTCGATGTTGCATTAACTGGCATTAACTCAACCAGTTAATGCGAGACAAATCTAGCTGCTCATTAAAGATTTCTGGTTTGATCAGAAAAGAAAACATCGGTCCAAACACCTGAAAGTCCCAAAAATGCATTGTGTCTCGAGTCTACGGATGTATCCGTGTATTTCCGTGGTGCTGATGCTGAGCGGAAAGCTCCTGAAGCTTTTGAAGTGTCAGAATGTGGAAAGCTAACAACGTCCCTCTCACCAGTAGGCTAAGTTATTTTTAGCCAATTACAAGTTGAATCTGATAGTTGGGGTTGTTAGCTAAGATACCGTCATTAAGAAGAGGAACAACTAATGTGTCTATGCGAGCTGATTTGAGATGTGCACCGCTGGTGCGGCCATTTATTTTTTGATGCACCTTCTCAGATTAATTCACTGCGTGTCGTGCACAGGGCTGGACTGGGACAAAAAAAAACAGCCCGGGCATTTTGACTAGAGACCGGCCCACCAGGTATTAAAGCCATAAAGCCTTTGAATGAAAACAAACGCTGTTGTGACAGTGATGTACAATGTTGTTGGTATATGTATGATTTCTATACATTTTATGTCAGATAAAAACTTTGGTTGTAAGCTTCAGATAATTATTTAATAACAGCCAGACATTTTAAATGAGAATAAGAAAGTATTTCTTTGTGCCCCTCTTTCCCTGCCCCACCTGGCCCCCTGGCAAAACTTTGCTAGATCCACCCCTGCACAGTTACCAGCCGTCAGCTACATAGAAAAGGATCCTGATGTTATTTGACAGTTCATAACTTCCCTCTAACTTATTCATGTCACCTAAAAGGTAAACCTGTTTCTCCATCACCTGTTCAGCTCTGATGATTCAGTAAGGACATCTCCTGGTTTCATCTTCATGTTTCCCTCTCACCAGATAAACAAACCGACATAATGACCAGCAGCTTTTACGGCTGTGGCTCCAGCAAACATCTGCAAAATGTTACGTCTCAACCAAGTACTGCATGCTTTCTATATTTTTAGACGTGTGTCTCACAAACAGCAAATATTGTCAAAAAAAGCAAGAAATCTTTGGGCTAAATGGGCTAAAATCGCCCCTGCTACTAACTAACCTTATGAATAAAATAAAGTTCACTATTAGTAACACCATAGCACCCACCCAGCTGTATAGAAACTCCGTCATGCTAGCTAACTGAGTTATTTTTACACACCAGCCAGCATCTGGCCAATCCACCACCTTTCGTTGTTTATACCATTACAAAAAAAACAAGAACATTATCGGCCCACCGAGCAAATGCCCGGTATGCCCGATGGCTAGTCCAGCTATGGTCGTGCCATCAGTTAACTTCGTGCCTAGGGTTGCTGACCCCTGCAACACACAAACACCTTACAAAACAGTCGGAATCAATGGTGTGTAACATTCTTTGCTCTTGTACAGCAAAGTAATGCTGTGAATGTGAGAACTATTAGATTCTCTTTTCTAAAGAAATTCATGAAAGAAACAATGCCAAATAAAGAAGAGGGCTGCATATTTGTCAAACACTACCAAATAAAGTCATGCAGAACTGCAGATTCGCAGGGTTTGCAGTGGAATAACTACAGTTAGTAAACATTAGTAAACATTTGGAGCACTCAGGCTGTGTCTTCTTCTTCCACTCAATATTTCATTATTTCACTAGCATCAAAACAACTAGACAGTTCTGTTTGTGCTGTGGTATTCACACACAACAATGCTGAAGGACATCTCGTGTCCATCTCTGGGGAAGCCAGTGGTTTTGAGATAGATAAAAGCAACTGCAAGACACAAGACGCACAAACTCCCTCTCTCTCAGAGAAGTCGCGCTGTTGCTGAACCAAAGCTGCAAATCCATTCAAAGTGTTTACGCGCATCAGGGGATTGAAAACAGAAACAGTTGTGTAAGTGTACAGTTCTCCTCGTTATTTCTTGGTTTACGTATTAAGACAGGCAGTCTTAATATCCTCACTCACTAATAATCATCAGTCAAATAATGTGTTTTAGTCAAGAAGAGAAGACAGTAAAGCTAAAAGCATCCTTATTTTCACAAATATTTCAGTTATTTTGCTGTAAACTGTCAGTTTATTATTTAATCAAATTAATCGCATTTTTCTGTTTCTGCTGTGCCTCCTTTATTCATTTCTTAGCTTCATATCTGTGTAAAATTAAGATTTTACAGGAGGCAGTGTTTTGCTCAAAATGTTTAACTTAACTATTAATTACAGTACATCATCCGATATTAACTGGATCAGTAAATATTGACTAGCCACATGCAATTAACTCAGTTTGATGATGCCAGTAATTGAAAAAAAAATAAAAAATTGTAATCTCTGAAACAGAGTACCTTACAGCTGTTTGTAATTTAACTGCTGCTCTACTCAAATCTATTAATGGATTTTTTTTTTTTGTCCACAGTCTTTACAATGCTGTGATTAATTTAATCAATATTTAACAGATCTGCATAAGACAGATCCAAACAGGTTATAAAATAAACACCTTTGGCAATTATTCAGAAAAAAGGGCAGAAAAAATGGTACTCAGTTAAACTTGTTCACAAGCTGATAGTATTTAGCAGTGTCAGTTATTTCCCAGTAACAGGGGTGTGTCAGTTTATCAAACAGCGTCACAGCTCATTTACTGTTGGACTACTGTTCTTTATTGTAAGTGGGTGTCAAGCTTGTTGTCTGTAATTTGTTGTTCACACATTCACCTCCGAGAGCCTGCATTTGGGTCCTATCCTGCCTGCTCCACACACAGTTCATGACACATTGTTCACTGACAGATTCTCCTCGAACATCTTTAGGTGTTTAGAGTTTTCACCGTTTCAGTGTCAGCTCCTTTACAGCAGTTTATAGTCAGAGAACAACAGCTTGGTTAAACCTTTGACTTTTTTGCACTACTTTCTGTTTTAATTCTGATGCTAGTTTATTTCTAGAAGGGAGATGCGTCCTGCAAGACGTGTTGCCGCAGATCTCATAATGGTGGTGTGCCCCTAAAAGTTTTATTACAGAAGGTCTCTCATTCTAGTCTAAACAACAGTGTCTCAGTAACTTTGCACTACAGATGGTCCCCTCTTATCTACATTTTCCCCAGGCAAGCATGAGTGAGAGTCTGCAGCTTTCTACTCCCGAAGGACACATGGTCTCATGCCTTTATTTTTCAGGGCTGTGTCCACTTAATACTACACTATATAACTTTATAACACTTATTAATAAAAAGCATAGCATTATTGAGCCACTGCAAATTATTCAATCCCAACAGTAGCTTCAAGTTCTATAACCATTTTAGTCTTAGTGGCAAAACCAAAGATAAAATGAACATAAAACAGTCACAAATCCAACCTCAGTCTGTCCACTCACTCTGCAAGATGCCGATTAATGACTCTACCTATAAAGACTTTGACTGAGAGTTAGATCTTAGATGAGTAATAAGAAGTCTATGGCAGATAAAGTCCCAACAGGCCCTTTTATACAGAGTGTTGAGGTATTTGTTTGGACACAGATTATATTACTATGATAAAACTACAGCTGTGCAAAACACGGCCACAAAACTTCACATGAAGCGTATGTTCAAATATGGGTGCGGTCCAGCAACTCAGTGATTTCATGCTTCTGTTGTTTCCTGGCAAGATGGTCTCCAGTTTAAAACTTATCATACTTCTGTGCCATTACATCAATTTGGAACATATGATTCATAGCACAAAGAAATGTTAAGACTTCTCAGACTGTTTAGAATTACCTGACAATTTCAGAAGATGTGCTCAGATAACAAGAAATTAATTAATACAATAAATGTATGGAATGGCTAATAATTTATCTGGTAAATACATTTGTGCCAATAAAAGGTGATAGATAACTTAGTCCTTGCAGCAAGGAAAGTGCCCTCTTTCTTTATTTTAAATCTTTCTTACTCATTTACTTTTTTTGTTTTTTCTCTATACTGAAATTGAAATATCACAAAAAGTAGTTGTTCTCAAAGATTCTACTTTCTAATATACCCTACCTTTGTCATCTGCATCAAAAGTCTGAGTAAACCATTGTACTGATGATAATATATGTTGTCTCCCACAGGCAAACATAATGGAAATCACTCAATCAGTTACTATGACAACAATGAGTAGTAGTCCGTTCCTGGACTCTCAGTTTCGTTATGTGTTCATCCCGGTTTTCTACATCATCTTCTTCATCCTGGGCTTCATCTCTAACCTCTACGTGCTGTTTGTCCTGCGCTGCCATCGTCAATTCAAGGCCATGGGAGAAATTCACATCTATATGACCAACTTGACCATCGCTGATCTTCTGTTTGTGTGTGCTCTTCCCTTTTGGATTGACTATTATATCCGTGAGGGAGACTGGGTTTATGGAGACGTCATGTGCCGGGTGACAGGCACCTTCTTTTTCATCAACACCTACGGCACCATCCTCTTCCTTTCAGCCATCAGCATCAACAGATGCTGGACGGTGACTCGGCCTTTAGACGCAGCCTCGTCCGACAGCAGACTTCGTGGAATTATTGTTTGTTTTTTTAACTGGGTGTTTGTTCTGGCGATGTCTGTTCCTGTTTTGGTGGGTGAAGGGATCAACGTGCACCAGAAAAATGAAAATGGACCAAAAAATTTCACACGCTGTTTTGAGGGATACCAGAATCGAATTAACGAGAAAAAGCAAATATTGGCTGTCACTCATTTTTTAATAATCGGATTGTTTTTTGTTGTCTTCTCACTCATTGTGATATGCAATATCCTTATTGCTCGAATCTTAATTTATAAAAACTCTCCTCAGTCAAAAATTCAGTCTTCAGAAACAGCGTCTAAAATGCCCAATGTAATGTCCACATTTAAACAGCTGACAGGGGTAAAACGGAGGGCTCTCCAGATGTTGCTGGCAGTGGTGGGAGTGTTTGTTCTGTGTTTCCTGCCACACCACATAGTTCAAGGCCCCTGGGCTCTGGCAGTGCTGGAGATCGAAGACGGCTTCGGCCACGTGAAGTACAGCGAGACCACTCGTCAGTTGCTGAACGACGCTCATCAGATCACCCTGGTTCTTATGGGCCTCAACTGCATTTTGGATCCTGTAGTTTATTATTTTGCCACAGGGAAGTTTAGAGGACTCATCAAGGCCCACATTAAAAAATTAATCCCATGCACGCAAACTCGGAGCTACCACTTAAACCAGCCTGCATCACCTGTTTGAACTCGAGGAGTAAATCAGAGGCCTCATAGGAAAGCCCGGGGGGCAGGATGAAACTCAACACATCGAAAGGAGTTCAGTGGTGATTGTATAAAGTATTCTCAGAAATCTCACTTATCCAGCATTTTGAACCAAACCCCATCTCAAATAAGATTCTCTCTATTTTATGACTGAGATGAATCTCAGTGACTAACCTTGGAATAATTTTGAATCCTTAGTTACATTATTAAGGTGGCCATGAAACACCACAGTTTGTATTACAGTTTTTCTCAATTGCTTAAACATTATAAACAATCTTTTGAACTAAAATTTCAAAACCATAACACTATTTTACAAAAAGCACACCCATTTCCCTGAACTATAAACACTATAGGGCAACCGTGGCTCAGGGGGTTGGGAATTGCATCTGTAACCGGAAGGTCGCCGGTTCGATCCCCGGGCTCTCTGGCCTGGTCGTTGTGTCCTTGGGCAAGACACTTTACCCTACTTGCCTACTGGTGTTGGCCAGAGGGGCCGATGGCGTGATATGGCAGCCTCGCTTCTGTCAGTCTGCCCCAGGGCAGCTGTGGCTACAACCGTAGCTTGCCTCCACCAGTGAGTGAATGAATAGTGCCATTGTAAAGCGCTTTGGGTGCCTTGAAAAGCGCTATATAAATCCAATCCATTATTATGTTAACACATGAGTGAGATTTGGCGAACTGTTACTGCAAAACTCTGCACACAAGTCCCTACATTTTTCACTGCTTACTCCATGTGGTAAAGCACTAGCATTCAATAATGTTACAGTTTTTTTCTGAATGCTTAAACCCTAACTGTGATTCCTGTAGCACAATCTCTAAAACTATTCAGACTTATAGCAAAACCACTCACTGAGTTTGCAAAACTAAAAGCACAAAAACTGCTTTCCACTCAGTTTGCAATTTTGTAACACACTTTGCAAAACTGTAGGCACAATTCACTGCACAACACTCAATTACCAAATTTCCAACACACTCCTAGCAAAAGTATACACATGTATGGCTATCATTAACACTAATTTGCCAACTGTCTGGCACACTTTCACATGTGAAAACTTTTTTAGATAATTAGTTCACTTTGCAATCAGCCTAAGCACTACAATACAGGTAAGCTGTGTGTGCGGAGTACAATGGAGGGAGCAGAAAGAGTGAGAAGTAGAGGAGGTCGAGGAAGAGGACGTAGAGGTGAAGAAGTAGGATGAAGAGGACGACAAGGACAAGGAGGAGCAAGATTTGTAGCACTGCCATATGCCAATGAGAAACACACCAATACCATTGATGTAAAAATACTGAAATTGTTACTTTACAGAATTGCTAGATGACCAGATGCTGGGGGCAGAGGAAGCATGTTCACTGCAGACCAAGTAACCCATATAGTCATTATGGCGATTGCAAATAATCCTATACTTGGAAATAAACACTTGTGTTTGTTTTGATGTGTTTGAATAAACACCAGTACTTGAAGTTTGGATCCCTCTATGCTTATGGATCTATGACAGAAGTATGAGCTCAAACTGACATAGCCTACCTTGTGCACAGAGAAAGCAAAAGCCAGATGTGTTTTGTATTCATACCATCAGTGTGCAGTTGGCGCATTGTGTGCTTAGTAGATGATGGCTTGTGTGTACTGTTTGATACGGAAACACCATTTTTACGAAGGTGTGAAGAGTTAATCTAGCTGTGTTTGCTTTTGCAAGAGAACTACAATGTTTTGATTATTGGGTGACAGGTTTTCTTATTTGTGTGAAGAGTTTTGCAAAATTAGCCAATAGTTACAAAAAATGTGCTTAAGAAATCAGAAAAAACTGTAACTTTAATTAACATAACATTACAAATTAACCAAGTGGAAACACTAGGAGTCAAAATGTATCACACACCAATCAGAAACTTTAATGGATAGATAAAAGGGCAAAAGTCAGCTCATTCAGGTTTGAAACAATGGATCCAAAGACATGCAAAGGAAGAGGTTGAGGAGGAGGAGGAACATAATTGGCCATTGGGCTATTGTAAATGTCCTTGGTCAGCGTGGAAGGAATGTCACTATGTGCACAGCCATCAGCCAATGAGGGTACTCCACCGCCATGCCATTCTAGGACCCTATAACAGTATGGTTCGCCTTGCTTTTCTTGATGGTGTAAGACAACATATGTTCCAGGTGGACTACAGGGAACCAGCACAGCCAGAGCAGCCTCACTATGTTGTTGTTTGGGACAACATCAGCTTCCATCGCGCTGCTCTGGTTCATGACTGGTTTACCAATAACCCAATGTTTTCTAACCTGCCTGCATACTCTCCCTTTCTTAACCCGATAAAGGAGTTATTTTCAGCGTGGTGGTGGAAAGTGTACAACAGGGAACCTTATGTCCGTGTTCACCTCCTCCAGGCCACTGAAGAAGCCTTCCTGGACATATCAGTAGATGCATGCCAGGGTTGGATCAGGCATGCAAGAGGATTTTACCCCCTGCTGCCTGGCTAGGGCCAATATAGCCTCTGATGTGGATGAGATTTCCTGGCCTGACCCAGACCAAAGACAGGATGCTGAGGTGGAATAATGTTTTTGGCGTGTGTTGTACTGCATGGTACATGAATAAAAATCGTGCCACTGTATGTACATTGATCGCATCTTGTGTTCATCATGTGAAAAGGTATTTGAGGGGAAGAACCACAAGCAACATAACTTGCCAGTTTTGGAAATATTGTTTTTAATTTATTGGACCAATGTGTAACACTATCTTGTAGTGTCTGTATTTTTGAGGCCTTGAGTGTGCTGTCTGTGGGCAAAGTTTGATTTTTCAGGAAGAGTGAATGGTTTTGGGAGTAGAACTTTATTTTGACCTGAAAATACTATGTTTGGGAAAGTGGGTGAGATGTTATGGAATTTGTTGTTTACTGTGTTTGAGAATACGAGGCATAGTTTCAAGAAATGCGTTTAAGCAATTGAGAAAAACTGTAATGCAGTGGAGCCCTATTCTAAAAAAACCAACAATGAGGTAGCACGTCTGTGAAGCTGGATTTAGGAAATAATAGTTTAAAGTTAAATTTTGTAGAGCATGTTTACAGGTAGGTTGGTTGCCGCTAACAGACTTATATTAGGTTATGTTAGCTAACTAGTGACAGAACCAAAAACTCAGAGGAAAACAAAGAGACTAAAATCAAAAAGCAGTCTAAGGGAATCACATTTGTACTGCCCCTGGCTGCAGCAGTGAGTCTGATGATAATAAACGAAGGAAGTACTTTCTACTTTCACTCTGTCAATTTACCAGTAGTTTTCATTGGTAGCTAGCTGTTAGCTGTTAGGCTAGAGTTTGTAGACCACTTTATAAATGAGGACTGTGTGAAGGAGAGGCTGTTATAGTCAGGTGCACTGGTGGTTCACTGAACCGACAAGCTAGAGTCAGACACTGATTTTCTTTTGTTGGGTTGGGTGTACCGAACGGTGCAATCAGATAGAAGCGCAGATGTGCGCTAGATGCAATAAGCACTATTTTATGGAATAAAATTATCTTTTTCTCAATTACATCCAAACAGTTTACAACACAACAGGTTAGTATATTTGTGTCATTCCACAAACATAACTAAGTTTCTTATCGATGCACGATCGGGAATCCTAAGATTCATCAGCATGTCCATAGGGGGAATTAATTGATGTCAGTGTTGGACAAAAGCAATGAAGAACAACTTACCGCTAAAGAGACAGAGAAAATAGACAGTACATTTTTCCAAGCCTGGTGAAAAGCTGGTGTGTTGGATTCCAGCTTTCCTGTCTGGTGACTCAGACAGGTTGTCCTCTGCACTGTTCACATCTGCAACCAACCAACCCAGTGATGTCATGTTCTTAACTGGTACAAGGTGGCACTAAACATGCTTTAAAACCTTCAACCTTTAAGAAATATCCAGCTCCATAGACAGAGTTAAATATATGACAGTTGTTTAGAGTAGTGCTCCATGGTGTAAATTTGCCTTTATACATGTAGTGTTTCATATCCACATTAAAGGTTGGAGAGGCTTAATCTAGGAATTATACTTTGCAATCAGGGAGAGACGAAAGGAGCATTCATTGTGTTGTGTGCTTGTACATGCAGATGGAATTAAACATTTACCACAGAGGGACGCTGGTGAAGCTTAAAATGACACTGTGCTTTTATTTTTTATTAGTCTCTGCCTCCATCATGTGGTTTAAATGCAGTATTGCTCACTTATCTCAGTGGCTGTAAAGAAAGCAGTGTGATCTTCAGACTGCACTAACATCCTGTAAAGATGTGGGATCATTCTGAGAGTCAACATCCAAATATGTTTTGAATGGCCTACAAGAAACCTGGAATTCAAGGTGTATTGAAGAATAAATGTGGCATTGTAAAATATTAACTTTTACTGTTAGAATTATGGCACTCTATTTTTGCCTTTTATAATGTATTTTCACGCATATTTGCACATGCTTTTTCTGTCATTCTTCTTTGCCATTTCTTCCCTTTCACCTGCATCACATGTTGTTTTTTTTGTAATATTTCCTCATCACTGAGGATCTTATTGTCATGGTCACCCACTGGTGAAACCTTTTTTTAAAGAAAGGACTTCTTTTTCTTACCTTTAAACATTTGCAGGGTTCCCTCTGAAATGTATATGAGTTTTTGTAAATAAAAACATGAAATCAAATTTGATCAGAGGATCTCTGCCTTTATTAAATCCTTGCATTCTGATTGAATGCCTACAGTGAAAGCACATGATGATAACTGAGGGCCAGTTGAGTAAGTATAGTAATATTCTGAAAGATAAAATGAATGGAGGAATGTGGTTGGTGTTGACAAATGAGAAGATGTTCTGTATCCTTTGTGCTTTCCCACTTTTAACATTTTTTATGCTGACATGATTCATATTCTAGTATTATCAGATTCCTTCTCATTTTTAATATTCTAAGACGCACACATGGAGAACTTCTTTTCACTGCTCGCTTATTCACAAGTACAGATGTCTTCTACATAAGCAGATTTCCTAAATGACATAAAAGGCTCAAGACTGTCCTTTCCAGGCAGGAATCAATCTTACAGTTCTTTAGCGACGCACACAACTCACACCATGCCTAGATGTCCACTGTTGAGTCAGTTTGAAAGGTGGCTCTTGCTACCAGTTAGCTTAATCTCAGTGCTCTGGAGTCCAGACCAAGTCTGGTCTAAAGACAAATATCGGTACCAAGCAATGATACAAAATATTAAATCAATAAAACTTTCATAAAAAAGGGTCATCATTGCAGATGAAACATTAAAAACTCTCAATCTCCTTAAAAAAATACAGTCGTTGTTGGACATTTTTTTTCAATGTAGCAGCAAAATGTGACTCAAAGGACAGAGCAATAACAAGAATAACCCACAAATACTTATAGCTATCCACCAGTTCAATGGCTGCACCATTCAGGGTGATCCGAAGGGCCAGCTCTGTTCTAGGATGCCCTCTGGACCCAGTGGAGGCGGTGAGTGACAGGAGAATGGCGGCTAAGCTGTCATCCCTGATGGACAACATCTCCCACCCCATGCAGCAGACTGTGACAGCACTGAGCAGCTCCTTCAGTGCGAGACTGCGGCACCCACGGTGTGGGACGGAGAGATTTCGCAGGTCTTTCCTCCCCACTGCTGTCAGACTCCATAATAAAGACTTTAACTGATCAAGCACACACATCCATACATGTGCAATAATACTAAGTGCAATAATCCTTTCTGTCATCGTTGTATTTTTACTCAGTTGTATATAGTATTTGTATTTGTATTCTATTTTTATCTTATTGTATATTTATTTTATTTTATTCTACTGTATATAGTATTTTATTTTATTCTATTCTGTACAGTTGTGTACTGTATTTATTCTTATTGTATTCTAATTTTTGCCTCATAACTTTTGCACTGTCCACTTCCTGCTGTGACAAAACAAATTTCCCACGTGTGGGACTAATAAAGGTTATCTTATCTTATCTTATCTTATCTTATTCATTGCACGATGAGGGGATGGCTTCCTGAATTCAATTACCATGTCCTTAGTTTTCAAGGTGTTGAAATTTAAAAACGACTGATAACACCAAGAAACAAACTCATATCTCCTTTGTAATTTTTTTTTTTACCTTAGAGATATTCCCTTCAATAAAAGCTGTCTTCCTTTCATGAATCAGCCTCGAAGACCATGGTTTGTTATTTGGGAAAACTATGCACAACTTTTAAAGGAATAATCATATCTCTACAAAAGCTGCAGATAACGTTGATCAGTTCATTAATGTTTTCGGATGACTCTGTAAACACCGACCAGTCAGTGCAGGCAAAGCAGCCCTGCAGGTCTAAAGAGACGTCGTTATCATACTTTTGTGGGGTGTTTCCTCGCCTTCTCTCTCCGTAGCACAGTCCTATAAACAGGCAGGAGATGCACCGTGTTTTGGTCAGAGGATCTGAGTGCGGGGCCTGCCACAGATGTATACGCACCTTTAATGGAACCATAACAAAGATCCAGAAGCGTGTAGGAGAATTGACATATTTATAGAAAGTGCCCAGTGTTTTCTTCAAATTACAGTAATTAAAGTCCAACAGAATAACATTAGGGGCCTCGGGACAGAGGGATTGGAGCGAGTACACGGGGGTGTCAGTCGCAATCTTCGAATTTGCTTTCGGATGGACGTAATTAACGGTGACGTTGATCTGCGGGAATTCCCTCGGCAGGTGACGGCCTGATAGACAAGAGAAGCTCAGTGTTTGGCAGATACACCTGTTCACGGTAAAGTTTTTACACTATTTCTAAATAATATATTCCTCCTTCTTTCTGTAAGTTTATGCTTATGTATTTGATGGAAGAAGATGGCACAGCGACACAGGGCCTGCTCCTACTCTGGTTCCTGTTTTATTTTAGGGTGATTTAAAATAATCGGTAACACATTTTGCAGCATTTTTTTTTTTAAAGAAAATTACATGTAACCAAGATCTGTGAATAGTGGCAGTGACTTTTCATACACAAACTAACAACTATAACCCCCACATTTTTATGTCTCGTATCAGCATGTGCCAGACATTCTCCTTTTTAAGGGCCAGTTTTCCTGTGTAAGCAGCTCATTTCTTTACTTGGTAACATTATTTCTTTGTTGTTGTTCTTCTTGGTGCTTGTTATTGTCAGGTGTATGAAACTGTGGAGGTGAACTTTACGTATTTTGGACCATTTGGGGCTTTCCTAAGAAGACTGAAGCGACACCTCCTCCGTCTTGCCCCGAGAGAACACTCCCACTCACACAGTCTGATGCATAAATTCCCTCTCTGTCAGAGAAGTCATGCTGTTGCTGAACTGCAGCTGTAAATTCATTAAACAACAGAAGAAGCAGACGGTAAGTGTACGGTTCTTTCTGTAATTTTTCTTTTAAAATGACACAGAGGATATATTATCACAGCAGGTCATGTAACATCAACTAACCATTGATAAAGCAATTACAGTAATTTCAGTGTGGCACATATTCAGAAAAAAATACAGTAAAACTAACAACAAACAGAGATTATTATCTACTTATTTACTGTTGGACTGTTGTTCTTTATCGTAAGTGGGTTTCAAGCTTGTTCAGTGACAGATTCTCCTTGTATGTATTTAGGTTGTAAGAGTTTGCACTGTGATTCAGTGTCAGCTGTTTTACAGCAGTTCATAGTCTGAGAACCACGTCCTGGTTCAACCTTTGACCCTTTTTGCACTACTTTCTGTTTTAATTCTGACGTTTATCTTTGACTGAATTCAGGCCACGTGAGAGAGATCTCTAGTTCTGTAATCACTTTAGCGTAAGCAATAAAATGAACATAAACAAGTCAGAAATCCAACCCCAGTCTTTCCCTCATGGTCTACAACTGAGGCTTCATGATGTATAGTCTATTGCCTTTATTTTCAGGGCCGTGTCCACTTAATACCACGCTATATGGTTATATGGCATTTTAGTTAATATAAAGCATAGAACTGAGGCACTTCAAATAATTCCATCCCAACACAGGATAAAGCGCCCTGCCACAACACAAAAATGGTTCAGCAGTGGTTTGAGAGGCACAACAACAAGTTTGAAGTATTGGCTTGGCTTCAAAATTAACCAGATCTCAATCCAGTCATGCATCTTGTGAGTTCTCCAGGACAAACAAGTCAGATCCATGACTTCATCCAGGACTTCAAAGATCTGTTACTGTCTTGGTGCCAGATACACACCTCTGGGGGTCTAGTGGATTCCATGCCTGGATGGTTCATGGCTGTTTTAGAAGCAAAAGGGGGAGGAACACAACATTAGGCAGGTGGCATAATGTTATGCCTGATTGGTGTATACATTAATACATCTTAAATTAATTTAATGGCTAAAAAGGTGATGAAAGGGACACAATATTTGACTGGTAAATACATTTTTACAAATAAATACTGATACACAACTTAGTCCTTGAAGCAGGAGAAATGTTGTTGCTTGTTACTTTCATTATTTTAAACCTATTGTAGTCATTTACTGTTGTTTTTATTTATTTGTTGCTTTTATTTATTATACCTGCCTTCAATGGAAGGACAACAAAAATAAGTTATTCTCAAAGGCTTTTCCCTCCATTGTACGCTTTACCTTTGTCATCTGCATCAAAACTCTGCTCATCTGTCACAGGACACTGTATTTATGGTAATGTATTTTGTTTCCCACAGACAAGGATGACTCAATCAGTTACTATGACAACGATGAGTAGTGTGGAGTCCACAACCATTAATTCCACTGAGAGTCCGTTCCTGGACTCTCAGTTTCGTTATGTGTTCATCCCGGTTTTCTACATCATCTTCTTCATCCTGGGCTTCATCTCTAACCTCTATGTGCTGTTTGTCCTGCGCTGCCTTCGTCAATTCAAGGCCATGGGAGAAATTCACATCTATATGACCAACTTGACCATTGCTGATCTTCTGTTTGTGTGTGCTCTTCCCTTTTGGATTGACTATTATATCCGTGAGGGAGACTGGGTTTATGGAGACGTCATGTGCCGGGTGACAGGCACCTTCTTTTTCATCAACACCTACGGCACCATCCTCTTCCTTTCAGCCATCAGCATCAACAGATGCTGGGCGGTGACTCGGCCTCTAGACGCAGCCTCGTCAAACCGCAGAATTCGTGGAATTATTGTTTGTATTTGTATCTGGGTGTTTGTTCTGACGATTTCTGTTCCTTTTCTGGTGAGTCCAGGGATCAACGTGCACCGTAAAAACAACACTGACATACGTCGCTGTTTTGAGGGATACCAGGGTGGAACTAATGACAAGAAGAAAAAAGTGGCTGTCACTCATTTTCTAATAATTGGATTGTTTTTTGTTTTCTTTTTACTCATTGTGATATGCAATGTCCTTATTGCTCGAATTTTAGTTTGTAAAAATTCTCCTCAGTCAGAAAGTCAGTCTTCAGGAACACAGTCTAAAAAGCTCACTGTGACATGCATATTTAAATGGCCCACAGGGGTGAAACGGAGGGCTCTCCAGATGTTGCTGGCAGTGGTGGGAGTGTTTGTTCTGTGTTTCCTGCCACACCACATAGTTCAAGGCCCCTGGGCTCTGGCAGTGCTGGAGATCGAAGACGGCTTCGGCCACGTGAAGTACAGCGAGACCACTCGTCAGTTGCTGAGCGACGCTCATCAGATCACCCTGGTTCTTATGGGCCTCAACTGCATTTTGGATCCTGTAGTTTATTATTTTGCCACAGGGAAGTTTAGAGGACAAATCAAGGCCCACATTACAAAATTAATCACATTCACCCAAACTCGGAGCTACCACTTAAACCAGCCTGCATCACCTGTTTGCACTCTGGTAGCAAATCAGAGGCCTCATAGGAAACCCACAACGGCTGGGGTGGAGGACCAAAGTCAACATGGTAGGAGGAACTCATTGGTTATTTTATAAAGTATTTTCAAAAATCTCACTGATCCAGGATTTTGAACCAAACCACATCTCAGATAAGATTCTCTCCATTTCATGACAGAGATGAAATGGAGAGCATGTCCACATTAAAGGTTGGAGAGGCTTGTTAGCCTTATTCTAGGAATTATACTCTGGAATCAGGGAGAGGAGGATATATGGTGTTGTGTACTTGTACACGTGGAGTTAACCATTTACCACAGAGGGAGGCTGGTGCTGCTTAAATCTACAGTGAGTCAGAGCGGTGGTTCACGCAGTTCACAATCCACTGTATAGAGCCTTCTTGAAAGACTCCCCTACTGTGCTTTTATTAGTCTCTGCCTCCATCATATGGTTTAAATGCAGTATTGCTCACTTATCTCAGTGGCTGTAAAGAAAGCAGTGTGATCTTCAAACTGCACTAACATCCCGTAAAGATGTGGGATCATTCTGAGAGTCAACATCCAAAGTTTTGAAGAAACATGGAAACTATTCCTGAAGATTACTTAAAGAGTATTTAAGGTGTATTAAAGAATAATTGTGGTATTGTAAAATATTAACTTTTGCTGTTGTTAGAATTATGGACACTCATGTTTTGCCTTTTATACTGTATTTTCATGCATATTTGCACATACTTCAATTAACCTCTGCCCTTGTCCATCTTCTTTTTCAAAATATAAGGAAACAAGCTGTAGCTCAAGACTTTTTCACAGTGTTGTACATATTGACCTATACCTCTAACGGACCTGTACCAATAACTGGTTTTAATATAAATACAAGAAATATGTCATTTATGACACATCATCTTGTGGAAGTTGTTCTCTCTGAAAGTTTTTGTAAATAAAAACATGAAATCTAATTTGATCAGATGACCTCGGCCTTTATTAATTTCTTCCATTCTGATTGAATGCCTACAATGAGGGTTAACCTTTTCTTCACTTAATAGAGGAGGGGTGGAGAACTTGTGCAGACGCCTGGTAATGAACTAATCATTTGATTCAGGTGTGTTGACCCAGGGTGATATCTAAAACCTGCAGGACACCGGACCTTGAGGCCTGGAGTTCCCAACCCGTGTAAAAGAGTTACTTGATGGAACTGAATGCTTGTGGTAACCTGTGGAAACACTCCTTGTTAGAAGGATAAAGCATTACCCTCACAGTGTGAAGGGTTGACTAAGACACAGGAGTGTGAAGTGTTGAAAGTGAAACTGTTAAACGCTTACAAGCCGTGTGTGGGTGTATGATAACATCCTGTTCCAGTAGTGATGATAGTTGTTGGTAAAGCTGACAACTGCATGGAAATGAAACTACAGTAACAATAACAACTGTAGAGTAGGGAGGAGTCACACAGGACAGGATCCCTGACTGGAGGTCAAAGACCATTGCCATGAGGAAGGACTACGAGGAGAACAAATCAGGGAGCGCTAAGTCTAAACCAGGGCCTCTCCCCACAAATGTTTTCTGTTTCAATGTGTCTAATATGTGCTTTGAATTACGAATTGTTCTCCAGTTCTCTGTGTCCTGACACTGAGAGCTCCACAGTTGTGCATCCTGAATCTCTAAATTGTTACCTAAAATAATGTGAACTGATAAATTGCCTCCTGAACTTCTCTCAGTAAAAAAGATGTACAGGTACAGGGTGAATTTGTATATGTTGCTATATCATTTTTATGTTTTGTCAACATTAAATGAAGGCAAAGAAACAAAAACTGTCCCACAAAATGCCTGTGGACATCTTTGATGTGTTATATTTGGAGTGATGAAAATATGCTAATGAAATCAAACAAAACATCAATCGGATCTTTATTTAAACTAGCTGATTAACTGTCATCATTATGACTAATAGCTTCAATTATGACTCACTGATGAGACAGAAACGTGTGAAATTAGATGCCTGGCAGCTTGTAAATTAATCACAGACATTAATGAAATGTATGATGCAGAAGATTAAAAAAAAAACAGCCAAAAAAAAAACCATCCCAGAAACTTAAAGCAACTCTGGTTTTAATTTGGGCAAATTAAAGACCTGCTTTATCTTGAAAGAAAGTAAGAGACTTAGTAAGAGACAGTATATCCTCAGTTTCTTAACGTAAAACTAATGGAGTCAGGGCCGGTACAGAGTGCTTGTTCGTTTTAGTCCCCTTGTTTTCCACTGAGTTATTGGTTCTATCACTAGTTAGCAAAGTTTATGTAAGTTCAGTAACCTCAACCAACCTTCACTCGGTGATGTGATGTTCTGTACTAGCACAAGATGGTGCTAAACACGTTCTAAAAATGTTAATTTTAAGCACTTATTTCTTAAATCCGGCCTCACAGACAGTGTTACATCTATATCTACGCAAAGTTTGGCAACTCTAAGATTGGTTGCAGTGGCTCAGCATGGGGGAAAGAATCACAATATGTTTGTTATATTGCGTAAGTATATAAAGAAAACACTTTAGATGCTTACCATTTGTTTCAGAAACAAGAGCATTTTGTCCTTTTTCCCCCTATTACATCACAACAACTTGATTGGTCAGTTTCAGTGTTGATCCTGGAGCAACATTATTTTGATGATACAAGTACAACATCAACAGGGAGATATCTGTTAATCAACTCTGACCATGGCTGTGCAACAGTCACAAAACACAATGCATCATTGCATATTCACCACAGAACAGCAAACTAACCTGTTTATCCTTCACAACACTGCCTTGTATTTTCATGCAACTGTTGAACAACACAAATTTAGCATACCTCAGTTTGTTTTACAAAACACAGCTTTAAATTTCCAGTTTATCAAATGCTACTGAGCAGTCCTTACTTTTAAATATAACCTCTCTTCTTCCTCTCCTGACTTACATCTCTCTCCATCTCTGAGTGAGGTTATTGCTCACTCTTTTCTCACTTTGAATTACAGCAGCTCTACTTTTAGCTATCAGACAAACTAGGAGATTAACTGCATTGAACCAGTTTGTGTGTTTGCTCTTATTTGTTAATCTCAAGAAACATTGCATCTAAAATGGGCTCCTACTTAAAAAGCTATACTCCCTTTATTCCTGCTCCTCTTCTGTAGAGCTAGCTAGCTATAGAAGTAGCACAATCAAACTTACGGATAAATTTATGAAGTACATTCCAGGGTCCTTAATAGCCAGAAACGATTAAGCTAGGTGGCTAATATGTATATACATGCAAATGTGTTTTAATTGTCCGTTTAACTCTTCATTTACCATGGACCCGCCGGCAGGCCCATTTTACAGCGCTGTTTACATGACTGTAACTCCATCATGTGGCACAGCATCAAGGCCATCACCAACTACAGGAAGACAACAACTGCCTACGAGGGTGACGCCTCCCTACCAGATGCGCTGAACAACTTCTATGAACGGTTTGACACTCAGAATGGCGTGTTGGTGTGTCAGGTTCTGTGTCTCTTTGCAGAGTTAACTCTCAGAAAGCTGCTGGTCCAGATAACATCCCTGGGTGAGAGCTTCATTGAGCACTGCTGCTGTCCCAACTTGCTTCAAGGCCACCACCCTCTTTCCTATGCCAAAGAAGTCCCCAGTGTCCTGCCTCAATGACTGCCGTCTTATTTTTCTGATTCCCATCATGATGTAGTGCTTTGAGAGGCTCGTCATGACTCACATTAAGACCAGGTTGCCACCCACGCTGGACCCACAGCAGTTTGCATATCGCCCAAACCAGTCAACAGATGATGCCATCGCCACCACCCTACATCTTGCTGTCACCCACCTGGACAATAAAGACACATATATACGAATGCTATTCATAGACTTCAGTTCAGCATTCAGCACAATCATTCCTCAGCACCTGATTGGAAAACTGAGCTTGCTGGGCTTGAACACCTCCCTGTGAAACTGTATCCTGGACTTTCTGACAGAGAAACCTCAGAGAGCCCAGATCGGTAACAGCATCTCCAACACCACCACACTGAGCACTGGAGCCCCTCAGGGCTGTGTGCTCAGCCTACTGCTGTTCACTCTGCTGACTCACGACTGCGCAGCAATGCACAGTTAAAACCACATTATCAAGTTCGCCGATGACACGACTGTGGTGGGTCTCATCAGTAAGGACGATGAGTCAGCATACAGAGAGGAGGTGCAACAGCTAACGGACCTGTAAATGGTAAATGGCCTGTATTTATATAGCGCTTTACTAGTCCCTAAGGACCCCAAAGCGCTTTACATATCCAGTCATCCACACACACATTCACACACTGGTGATGGCAAACTAGATTGTAGCCACCCTGGGGCGCACTGACAGAGGCGAGGCTGCCGGACACTGGCGCCACCGGGCCCTCTGACCACCACCAGTAGGCAACGGGTGAAGTGTCTTGCCCAAGGACACAACGATCGAGACTGTCCAAGCTGGGGCTTGAACCAGCAACCTTCCGATTACAAGGCGAACTCCCAACTCTTGAGCCACGATCGCCCCTGTGTAGAGTCAACAACCTGTCTCTGAACATGGACAAAACAAAATAGATGGTTGTTGGCTTCAGGAGAGAATGGAGAGATCACTGTCCACTTAACATCAATCAACACACACTAGATTCCTCCATCTACATCCATCCATTTTGTCTTGAACATTTTGTACATAGCTACTAACGTTTTTCAATTAGTTTGGGTCGCAAAATGTGGTTGAAACATTATTTATTTTGTTAAAAAGGTTTTGCATTTGCTTTCATTTATCAAAATCACTGGCATCCCCAAACGTGGACATGAGATGTCCTTCAGCAGTGTTCAGTGTGAAAACCACAGCAAGACTAGACCTGTCCAGTAGTTTTGGTGCCTAAGCATGTCCCACCAGCTAGTGTGAAACAACGAAATACTGAGTGGAAGCCTGATTTCTCCATGTTTAGTTCAGCATCACTTTACTAAGAATAGTTATTCCCCTGCAAATCCTGTGAATGTCTTTTTTTGGTGGTGTTTGAGAAATTTGCAGCCTTCTCCTCTATTTGGCATTGTTTCTTTTACGAATTTCTTTAGAAAAGAGAATCTAATAGTTCTCACATTCACAGCCACAAGCCTCACTCTGCTGTACAAGGGCAAACAATGTTATACACTGGTGATTGTGATTGTTTCGTACTCAGAGTGCTCAGAGCTGGAAATATCAAAGTTCAAATACTGTTAGTAGAATTTTAGTAGAATTTTCAGGTATCAATATTGTACTTGAGTATTTATTTTTCTGACAGTTTTTTATATTTATTCCCCACATTTTACCACAAATATCTGTATTTTCTACTCCTTACATCTTCAAAATAGGCTCATTACATAAGTTTAACACGTTTGAGGAAAGTTTTTATTTAACAGAATGATACAGACACAACAGTGCAATATAATGTGCAAAAGACTGAGTATTGTGCAAAAAGTAACTAGTTGTATGAATGTGTGTGTGTATAAGATTCTGCAGATGAGTGCTTGGTAGTGACGTGTATGAAGGTATGCGTGTGTTTTTGTCATTCCCGTCACTGAGTGTTCAGCAGTCTGACGGCCTGGGGGAAGAAGCTGTTTCACAGTCTGGCAGTGAGGGCCCGAATACTCCGGTACCTCTTGCCAGAAGCCAGCAGGGTGAAGAGTGTGTGAGAGGGGTGTGTGGGATCCTCCACAATGCTGATGGCTTTGCGGATGCAGCGAGTCTGATAGGTGTCTGTGATGGCTTCAATAATCTTCTCCGCTGATCTCACCATTTGTTGTGGGGTATTGTGGTTTGATACGCTGCAGTTACCATATCAGACAGTTATGCAGCTGCTTAGAATGCTCTCGATAGTCGCTTTGTAGAAGGGGGTGAGAATGGGTAGTGGGAGATGGGCTTTTCTCAGCTTCCGCAGGAAGTAGAGACGCTGTTGGGCCTTCATTTACCATTACCATTCTTAATTATGCAGCTGGTGCTGAGGGACCGGGAGAGGTTCTCCGCCAAGTGAACATCAAGGAATTTGGTGCTCTTGACGACTTCCACAGAGCACCAAATTCCTTGATGTTCACTTGGCGGAGAACCTCTCCCGGTCCCTCAGCACCAGCTGCATAATTAAGAATGGTAATGGTAAATGAAGGCCCAACAGCGTCTCTACTTCCTGCGGAAGCTGAGAAAAGCCCATCTCCCACTACCCATTCTCACCCCCTTCTACAAAGCGACTATCGAGAGCATTCTAAGCAGCTGCATAACTGTCTGATATGGTAACTGCAGCGTATCAAACCACAATACCCCACAACAAATGGTGAGATCAGCGGAGAAGATTATTGAAGCCATCACAGACACCTATCAGACTCGCTGCATCCGCAAAGCCATCAGCATTGTGGAGGATCCCACACACCCCTCTCACACACTCTTCACCCTGCTGGCTTCTGGCAAGAGGTACCGGAGTATTCGGGCCCTCACTGCCAGACTGTGAAACAGCTTCTTCCCCCAGGCCGTCAGACTGCTGAACACTCAGTGACGGGAATGACAAAAACACACGCATACCTTCATACACGTCACTACCAAGCACTCATCTGCAGAATCTTATACACACACACATTCATACAACTAGTTACTTTTTGCACAATACTCAGTCTTTTGCACATTATATTGCACTGTTGTGTCTGTATCATTCTGTTAAATAAAAACTTTCCTCAAACGTGTTAAACTTATGTAATGAGCCTATTTTGAAGATGTAAGGAGTAGAAAATACAGATATTTGTGGTAAAATGTGGGGAATAAATATAAAAAACTGTCAGAAAAATAAATACTCAAGTACAATATTGATACCTGAAAATTCTACTAAAATTCTACTAACAGTATTTGAACTTTGATATTTCCAGCTCTGAGCACTCTGAGTACGAAACAATCACAATCACCAGTGTATAACATTGTTTGCCCTTGTACAGCAGAGTGAGGCTTGTGGCTGTGAATGTGAGAACTATTAGATTCTCTTTTCTAAAGAAATTCGTAAAAGAAACAATGCCAAATAGAGGAGAAGGCTGCAAATTTCTCAAACACCACCAAAAAAAGACATTCACAGGATTTGCAGGGGAATAACTATTCTTAGTAAAGTGATGCTGAACTAAACATGGAGAAATCAGGCTTCCACTCAGTATTTCGTTGTTTCACACTAGCTGGTGGGACATGCTTAGGCACCAAAACTACTGGACAGGTCTAGTCTTGCTGTGGTTTTCACACTGAACACTGCTGAAGGACATCTCATGTCCACGTTTGGGGATGCCAGTGATTTTGATAAATGAAAGCAAATGCAAAACCTTTTTAACAAAATAAATAATGTTTCAACCACATTTTGCGACCCAAACTAATTGAAAAACGTTAGTAGCTATGTACAAAATGTTCAAGACAAAATGGATGGATGTAGATGGAGGAATCTAGTGTGTGTTGAAAATGTGGAACAAGATTCTAGTATTATCAGTTCACTTTGCATTTTTAATATTCTAAATAAATACACAAAAAGGCAACTTCTTTTGTCTGCTCACTTGTTCACATCAGATTGGGGGCACATTTAAAGCATTTAAAAACCACAACAAGATAAACTATCCATTGAATGCAGCATCAGCCTACGCGACTTCCCAGTTCGTGATTCTTGAAATTGGAATTGTTGCATTGTTTGAACGGATACATGAGTAAAATGTAAGTTTTCATACGCAGACTTATAATAACATAATAACTGTATATCACTTCATGTCTCATTAGCATGTCGCAGTCATGACGAAATTCCTCTGCAGTTCATTTCTATAACTCAGAAAAATCTTTTCTTTCTCTGCTGATTTTAATTAGCCCCTAGGACATAGTTTCCTGATTCCTTTACTCATATCGCACACGTGATGTTTCTATGGAAAAAAATGTTAAAACTCCAGCGTTGCATTAAAGCGGGGGTTCCTATTCCTTTTCACGGGAATCGTGAAATCGTATAGCTTAATGTTCCTTGTATTGCGCAACTCGGGTCTTTCCTAAGAAGACTGAAACGACACCTCCTCCGCTCTGCCCAGAGAGAACACTCCCACTCACACGCTCACAAGACGCACAAACCCCCTCTCTCTCAGAGAAGTCGCACTGTTGCTGAACTGAAGCTGTAAATCCATTCAAAGTGTTTACGCGCATCAGGAGACTGAAAACAGAAGAAGCAGTTGTGTAAGTGTACAGTTTTCCTTGTTATTTCTCGTTTTACGTGACAAAGTGAGTGAGGATATTAATCATCGGTCTAATAATATGTTTTAGTCAAGAAGAGAAGACAGCAAAGGTAAAAGCATCCTTATTTTCACAAATCGTTCAGTTTTTATTTTGCTTGGAAAAAATTTGTTTGTGAATTAACTGCTGCTCTACTCAAATCTATAAATGGATTTATTTATTTATTTGTTTATTTATTTATTTTTTTTTTTGGGGGGGGGGGGGGGGGGGGGTCCACAGTCTTTACAATGCTGTGATTAATTAAATCAATATTAAATTGATGATTAATAGTTGACAAAAGGAAATGTTTGTATTTCACACTCCTTGACTGGTTATGAGGTTATTGGTTGTTCAGAGGAAACCATTAAACAGGTTTCTCTGAACAGATCTGCATAAGACAGATCCAAACAGGTTATAAAATAAACACCTATGGCACTTATTCAGAAAAAAGTGCTGTAAAAATGGTACTCAGTTAAACTTGTTCACAAGCTGATAGTATTTAGCAGTGTCAGTTATTTCCCAGTAACAAGGGTGTGTCAGTTTATCAAACAGCGTCACAGCTCATTTACTGTTGGACTACTGTTCTTTATTGTAAGTGGGTGTCAAGCTTGTTGTCTGTAATTTGTTGTTCACACATTCGCCCCACCGAGTGAAATCCCATTGTTCAGTGACAGATTCTCCTCGAACATCTTTAGGTGTTTAGAGTTTGCACCTCCAATCAGTGTCAGCTCCTTTACAGCAGATTAAAGTCTGAGAACCACATCTTTTTTCAATCTTTGACCTTTTGCACTACTTTCAGTTTTAATTCTGATGCTTGTCTTTGAATGAATTCAAGTCATGCCAGAGTGATCACTATCAGCAGCTTCAAGTTCTATAACCATTTTAGTCTTAGTGGCAAAACCAAAGATAAAATGAACATAAAACAGTCACAAATCCAACCTCAATCTTTCCCTCGTGGTCTGCAACTGAGTTTTTAAAGGCTTCATGATGTATAGTGTTACTGCAAGATGCCGATTAATGACTCTACCTATAAAGACTTTGACTGAGAGTTAGATCTTAGATGAGTAATAAGAAGTCTATGGCAGATAAAGTCCCAACAGGCCCTTTTATACAGAGTGTTGAGGTATTTGTTTGGACACAGATTATATTACTATGATAAAACTACAGCTGTGCAAAACACAGCCACAAAACTTCACATGAAGCGTATGTTCAAATATGGGTGCGGTCCAGCAACTCAGTGATTTCATGCTTCTGTTGTTTCCTGGCAAGATGGTCTCCAGTTTAAAACTTATCATACTTCTGTGCCATTACATCAATTTGGAACATATGATTCATAGCACAAAGAAATGTTAAGACTTCTCAGACTGTTTAAAATTACCTGACAATTTCAGAAGATGTGCTCAGATAACAAGAAATTAATTAATACAATAAATGTATGGAATGGCTAATAATTTATCTGGTAAATACATTTGTGCCAATAAAAGGTGATAGATAACTTAGTCCTTGCAGCAAGGAAAGTGCCCTCTTTCTTTATTTTAAATCTTTCTTACTCATTTACTTTTTTTGTTTTTTCTCTATACTGAAATTGAAATATCACAAAAAGTAGTTGTTCTCAAAGATTCTACTTTCTAATATACCCTACCTTTGTCATCTGCATCAAAAGTCCGAGTAAACCATTGTACTGATGATAATATATGTTGTCTCCCACAGGCAAAGATGAATGAAACTATAGGGAATACCGATGAATCCACTTTCCTGGACTCTCAGTTTCGTTATGTGTTCATCCCGGTTTTCTACATCGTCTTCTTCATCCTGGGCTTCATCTCTAACCTCTACGTACTGTTTGTCCTGCGCTGCCTTCGTCAAGCCAAGGCCATGGGAGAAATCCGTATCTACATGACCAACTTGACCATCGCTGATCTTCTGTTTGTGTGTGCTCTTCCCTTTTGGATTGATTACTATATCCGTGAGGGAGACTGGGTTTATGGAGACGTCATGTGCCGGGTGACAGGCACCTTCTTTTTCATCAACACTTACGGCACCATCCTCTTCCTTTCAGCCATCAGCATCAACAGATACTGGGCGGTGACTCGGCCTCTAGACGCAGCCTCTTCGGACCACAGAATTCGTGGAATCATCGTCTGTGTTTTTATCTGGGCATTTGTTCTGGCGATGTCTGTCCCTTATCTGGTGAGTCCAGGGACCAACGAGCACTTTAAAAACAACACGAAGATCCTTCGCTGCTTTGAGGGATACCAGGGTGAAACTAATTATGAGAAGAAAAAAGTGGCTGTCACTCATTTTTTAATAATTGGATTGTTCTTTGGTATCTTTTTGCTCGTTGTGATATGCAATATCCTTATTGCTCGAGTGTTAATTTCTCAAAGGCCTCCAGAATCAGAAATTCGGTCCTCAGCAGCTCTTTCTAAAAAGTCCACTGCATCCTCGACTTTAAAAAGGCCCAGAGGGGTGAAACGGAGGGCTATCCAGATGTTGTGGGCAGTGGTAGGAGTGTTTGTCCTGTGTTTCCTGCCACACCATATAGTTCAAGGCCCCTGGGCTCTGGCAGTGCTGGAGATCGAAGACGGCTTCGGCCACGTGAAGTACAGCAAGACCACTCGTCAGTTGCTGAACGACGCTCATCAGATCACACTGGTTCTTATGGGCCTCAACTGCATTTTGGATCCTGTAGTTTATTATTTTGCCACAGGGAAGTTTAGAAGGTTCATCACAGCCCACATTAAAAAATTAGCAAAGGGAGAGGGATGCTCTCAAATGGCCACCACACAGATTTCCATGGATAGCAGGATTCCAAGTCAGAGACTCCCAAGCGAGCACTAGCTGACCAGAGATGAGTGATTCATACAAGTTCAATACATGTCTAAAATCTGACTATCAAACTCATGTGACTCTCTCATGCTGATGGCGAAGATTACATACAATAAGGCGTTGAGGCATGCACATCTGGGACAATAAACTGTTTAACTTCATGTGATCTCGAACACGTCGCCTTCTGAGTTGCCCCAGAATTTCTGCACTTCCTGTGTGAAGAACAAACCGAAAAGCAGAAGTTTTGCAAGCAGCCAAAACTTTATGTATCTTTAAAGAACAATAGCATCACTCGATGATGACACAAGACATCTTCTCACAGAAATCCTGTGGCGGTGTTTGACACAACATTAGGACACAAAAGCAGGAGAAAATGACAGAATAACATACATGTGTGGGTACACCTTATCTCTACACGTCTGATGTTATGTCAGCAACATGTGTTGTAATCGCACTGTCTGTCCTCTCTGAGAACAACTTTAATTTTTTTTCATCAGGCAAGTTAAATCAGGTATTGTGACACCAAGGAACAAAAGCAGTAATGCCTGGGGTACGTTTCCTCTCTGGTGTTCAGTGTTGGGACACTTCATTTATGTCTTGTGTTGAAATCTTATAATTCACTGAAACAGACAGAAGTAGCGTACGTATGTGTATTTAATGTGTATCTGTGGAAATGAATTGTTTCTAATGTGAGACTTTTTGTTGTCGCAAATTTTGTATTTTCTATTAACTTGAACCTTTTTGTTATTATATATTGTAGAAAACAACAAAAACAAAAATACTCCCTAAAATTTGAAAATCTTTTGTATGTTTTTCAGTTTTGCAATGTCACGATTAAAAGGAGAAGAAAAACAAGAAGCTTCCAGTTAATATATAAACGTACAAACGCTATTGCCTGCGTAGATGCACTCAGCTTCTCTGGGTTTTAACCACATTTATGGTGTGATAGCTTCTGCGCAACAGATAAAATCTGATAAGTCAGGAAGTAAACTCACTGGCAATTTTCATATAACTAACCCAGAGATAGAGTTAAAAAAAACAGGCTTGTTTTAATCAGTCCACTTTCCACTGCATGTCTCGATCTCCTTTCACGAGAGACTTGAGTACACACCCTCCCAGGTCACATTGGCGGGTTCCACATCGGCGTAGCCTTGGCTAGTGTAGTTTATGTACACGTCTGTGTCAGGCTGTGGAAGATCTCCCCTAGTGTAAACAGAAATATTATCTGTGAATAGCTTGTAGCAAGAGTTAAAGTGCATGACTGAAGTGTGCATGATTCTTCTCTCAAGACTTACGTTGGTGTGATTTCAGGTCCAGGAACATCTTAAAGAAAAAGGAAAAAAAAGAGTCACAAAACATTTTAATTCATACTGATTAAGGCACTCATTGCCCTCCATACTTGTAGCCCTCTATACAAGAAGAGCTCAGAGATACCTTTAACTGCTGGAGTGCTGGAGGTGGTCACTGTTCCACTGGTCCTTTGGAAGCCCAGCCAGAAAAAAATAACAGCAGCGATGATGATGATCAAGATCAGAAGAGAAAAGACGAAGGCTGTTATTCCTAAATTCTCTCCCACTGTTGGGAGTTGAGGAAAGAGAAAAGAGACATTAAGACTTGCAACTTCACAGCCAGATGATGCACACAGCATAAATAAAAGATTAATGAATCCAGTCAGTCATGATTGCTATCCATTGTATGATAATCATTTTACAGTTCGCTATTTCAGTTTAAAAGTGAAAGCCTTAAAGATTTTTTCCAGGTTTTTATGGAATAAATATAAATTGCTCAAAACACAAGTAAATACACCTAAAATTTATTAACATTAATAAATTGTCGAGTATTTAATTAAATGTACCATTCAAATTATTATTTTTTCTTCATTTATTTATCTACATAAATATATATTTATGTCCTATTTATGCAATTCTAATATTTATTTTTTATTTTTTAAATAAGCAGATTCGATCATCCTTATTTTAGTAAGTTTAGGGTGTGAACAAACACATAACCAACCTGTGGTTTGTGTTGAAATGATGTAAACTGTGTGGGTTTGGTTTGCGCAGTTGACAACTGAAGAACAGCAGCGGTACTCCCCACTTTGCTCTGGCTTGGTCAGGATCAGTTCCCTACTGTTTCCCTCTTTTTCCCAGGTCTGATTTCGCAGGCGTACCCATGACCAAGTCCCAGTCACTGATATTATGGAACTGCTGCAGTACAGGCTTACTTTTTGTCCTGCTGCAACCGGGTAGTCCGGCGTGGCCACCACCCATAGAGGAGGAAATGTTTCTGTGAAGGAGAGTGCAGAAATAACAGGAAGTTGAGGTAAAGCTGTAACCAATCAGATTTTTAAGCAGGACATAGATGTTGCATGCTGAATGCGTACATATAAACTATTTGCTGACCACAAAAGCGATGTAGTTCTAGAAATAGCAGTGTTGGTCTGTTGGTCACTCGGTTTACTCATTCAGAGAATGAAGTAATTGAACTTGAATGTTTTTTTTTCCTTTTTGTGCCACTGTACAGTTTTTTCCCCCCCAGTGAAATATTCAAAAACTCTTCTTCTTCATAAGAGGTAAAGCAAGCCATGGTGATGAAGACGAAGTCCTAACTGCTTTAGTGATCTTCTAGCTTTTAATGTGGTGCCATTTGTAAAGCATTGCTGTTGACCAAACTCAGTAAAATATGTCAGTAATATCTGGTAAAATGAATGGCAAGTCAACTGCACACGATCACATAGGATTTATTCCAGTAACTTAGGTGATCCTCCTGGGTTTTCCCTTTGTTGTTTATATTTGAATATGTGAAAAACTGTTAAGCAGCTCATTTAGTTTGGATATGCATGCCTAAAACAGGATGATCTTTAATAACTTTCCATTGTCATCATAAAATGTTTGTCTTGTCGAATATTTTGGGTCAGGTTTAATTACCTTCAATGCCAAAGATAGTTCAGATCCTCTGCTCCACTTAATGTTTAGTTTTAATTATCAAATGTTAAATCATAAGAAGGGTGTAACATGTTATTGAACAGCTCAAAATACTGCAGTACACAGCAATGTTTAGGTTCACAGAGCCACCAGCTTAATTTCAATCATTTGATTCGATCTATCCTTCCAAAAGTTCAGAGTCTGTATTACCTTTGTGAGTCACTGGAGCTGTCGGGGAACTCAGAGTCTGGTTTTGGGCTATAAGTGCAGACAAAATAAGAGGCAAAAATTATTCATGACAAAGCATTAGAAGTCCACTTTCTAGATTCTGTTTTAAAATTAAATGGAAGAAATGTGCTTACCTGTACCCTCAAAGGAAATAAAAAGGAGAAAAAGGACAGGCAGCATTTTGTTTGAGATAAACAAGAAGCAAATACTGCAGTTACCTCTGGCTAACAGGTAGAAAAATGAATCACTGTGGCACTTTAAAATATAGGTGAAAGTGGGGGGGAAGTAAAAGACTGGCAAACTGAGAGAAGGGAAGTTTAAAGTTCCTTTATACAAATAATCAACAAAAAGAGAGAAATAATAATTGGACTCTTCAATCTTCCATACAGGGGAAACTGTGTGCAGTGTTTCCACTGCCTGGCAATACGAGCAAAAAGCAAACAAAAAAATATATATACATAAACACAAATGAGAAGAGTGATAAACAAAATGGACTGAAGCTTGAGCTTCCAATCAGAAATGTGGACTGGAGAATTCAGGGACTGATCCACTGCTTTTCTGACTGCCAGATGACCCACTCTACCACCTGAGCCGCAGCCACTGATTAAAAAATCCCAGGTCTCACTCACAACAGCCTTAAATCCATATAAAGAGCAGCTGCAGCCCCCTGCCCGAGACTGCAACATCAATCTTTTCCTGACTGAATGTGAAGTTACATCTCAACTCAAGTTACATTAATCCAGCTTTTTGAGTACTTATGATTTTTAAGACATTGCACTTCTTGGTCAACCTGGAGACTGGAATATTGGAGGACAAAAGAAAAAGTTTCAGACCTAAAAACCTATTTACAGAAGATGAACACTTTCTAGAAGTCATGTTCTTAAGAAACAACAAAAAATCCAGCAAAGAGTTGATACAGGAACTGAAAGTGAAATGTTTTCAGTGGAAGGGTCGCTGAGGATCTTAAGGAAGGGAAACAGTGAGAAAAGTCTGAGGTCTAATGGAGTGATCAATCCAAATTTTTAATTTCTGGCCCGAATTGTCGGAGAAGATCAGGAAAGAGAGTTTGAACAGTGAATGTCTACAGCCATCTGTGAAACACGGTGTAGGCCGTGTCAGTGGTGTTTGCGATATTTTCAAAATATCTGTAAATAAGATTTGAAACCAGCATGCAATAAGATCTGGAAAATGCGTGATTCACAACATCTTCACTTTCAGCATGAAAACGATCCCGAACACACTGACAATGTGACAGTGTGTCAGAAAAATCACACGGTGGAAAGAAGATAAGATAAGATAACTCTTTATTGTCATTGCGCAGTCATACATAGTACAATAGTACAATGAAATTGGAAAACTGTCCTACGTCGGCACTACATGTAACTGTGGAGATACAGAAATTCTTTTAAGATAAGATAAGAGAGATAAGATAGAACTTTATTAATCCCTCGGGTGGGTTCCTCTGGGAAATTCGACTTCCAAAAAAAAGCACAGCAACGACCGAAGTTACAGTTACAGAATTGTTATATATATATATATATGTATATATATATATATATATATATATATATATATATATATACACACACACACACACACACACACACACACACACACACACACACACACACACACACACATATATAAATACAGAGACAAATATAAATAAAATATACAAAGGGGATAAATAGAATAAATAGGAATAAAAAATAAAAATACAAGTGAATTGCACATTTCAAGTATTGAGTCTATTGCACTGTTGACTATTTACAAAAAGTATTGCACAAAAGGTATTGTACAGTGAGGTGAAGAGGCACTACAGCTTAGTTGTTCCCCCCTCCTTTGTCCTCCTGTTTCCTGTTTCCGCTCCCTCTCCCCTCCAGAGAGGAGTTAAACAGTTTGATGGCGTGTGGGACAAAGGAGTTTTTAAGTCTGTTAGTTCTTGTCTTGGGGAGAAGCAACCTGTCACTGAACAGACTCTTCTGATTGTTTATGGCCGTGTGCAGAGGATGCCCAGCATTGTCCATAATGTCCATCAGTTTCTTTAATGTCCTTTTCTCTGCCACTGTCACCAGAGTGTCCAGCTTCATGCCGACCACAGAGCTAGCCCTCCTGATCAGTTTCTCCAGCCTGGATGAGTCCTTCTTTGCTGTGCTGCTCCCCCAGCACACCACAGCATAGAAAAGTACTCCAGCAACCACCGACTGGTAAAACATCCTCAGGAGCTTCCTGCAGATGTTAAAAGACCTCAGCCTCCTGAGGAAGTACAGTCGGCTTTGGGCTTTTTTATACAGGTGCTCTGTGTTGCATGACCAGTCCAGTTTATTGTCCACCCACAGCCCGAGGTACTTGTACTTGTTGACCACCTCCTCCCCCTCTATCTGAACCGGCAGTGGACCTTCTCTGGACCTCCCGAAGTCCACAACCAGTTCCTTAGTCTTTGAGGTGTTGAGTTGCAGGTGGTTTGAGTGACTCCATGCGACAAAGTTCCTCACCAGACTTCTGTACTCCTCTTCCTGATCATCCCAGATACACCCCATGATGGCCGTGTCATCTGCAAACTTCTGAATATGGCATAATTCAGAGTTGTAGCAGAAGTCAGAGGTGTACAGGGTGAAGAGAAGAGGGGACAGCACAGTTCCCTGTGGTGCTCCTGTGCTGCTGACCACAGTGTCAGACGTGACACTGCCATATAATCTGCATCATTATAATTGCATTAATAACATTCTTTACAGCATTATTTCATCTAATAATATTTCTCACAGTATTGATACTGCATTACAGTTGTTTATTGAAGATGTCCATTTGAGGATCCTACCATTATGTTAACTTTTATTACAAGTAAAAATTTGAAATATTTTATACACATTGCATATCTGTGCTTATTTTGAGTTGATGTTCGGTTCATTAAGGGTCTTAAGCTTCACTGGCGTGACTGTCCAGGTGATACATGCTGAGGGAAACTAGAACATAGAAGGATAACTGCAATGCATGCTTACAGTACATATAATACATATAATCTAGGAATGTGTCCGGCCTGAGGCCTTAACTCATTTGGTGTCTTACTATATTTTATTCTACTTGGTAACAGATGATCAGAGTCAATAATTAGCCTCAGAGACCCTGAGGGCTTGAAGTTTATTGCCTTGTATGGAAGGTGTTATAGAAAAGAGAAGTTCTATGTCTGTTTATAGCTATTACAGTTTTTTCTGATTGCTTAAGCACATTTTTTGTAACTATTGGCTAATTTTGCAAAACTCTTCACACAAATAAGAAAACCTGTCACCCAATAATCAAAACATTGTAGTTCTCTTGCAAAAGCAAACACAGCTAGATTAACTCTTCACACCTTCGTAAAAATGGTGTTTCCGTATCAAACAGTACACACAAGCCATCATCTACTAAGCACACAATGCGCCAACTGCACACCGATGGTATGAATACAAAACACATCTGGCGTTTGCCTTCCCTGTGTACAAGGTAGGCTATGTCAGTTTGAGCTCATACTTCTGTCATAGATCCATAAGCATGGAGGGATCCAAACTTCAAGTACTGGTGTTTAGTCAAACACATCAAAACAAACACAAGTGTTTATTTCCAAGTATAGGATTATTTGCAATCACCATAATGACTATATGGGTTACGTGGTCTGCAGTGAACATGCTTCCTCTGCCCCCTCCTCGTCTTCCTCTTGCTCCTCCTTGTCCTTGTCGTCCTCTTCATCCTACTTCTTCACCTCCACGTCCTCTTCCTCGGCCTCCTCTACTTCTCACTCTTTCTGCTCCCACCATTGTACTCCGCACACACAGCTTACCTGTATTATAGTGCTTAGGCTGATTGCAAAGTGAACTAATTATCTAAGAAAGTTTTCACATGTGAAAGTGTGCCAGACAGTTGGCAAATTAGTGTTAATGATAGCCATACATGTGTATACTTTTGCTAGGAGTGTGTTGGAAATTTGGAAATTGAGTGTTGTGCAGTGAATTGTGCCTACAGTCTTGCAAAGTGTGTGTTACAAAATTGCAAACTGAGTGCAAAGCAGTTTTTGTGCTTTTAGTTTTGCACACTCAGTGAGTGGTTTTGCTATAAGTCTGACTAGTTTTGGAAATTGTGCTACAGGATTCACAGTTAGTGTTTAGGCATTCGGTAAAAACTGTAAAGATGTACGATAAACTGTGACTAATGCCTGGAACCTATTTTAATACGCCATGGGGGGGGCGTGTACCCCACTGCTTTATAAGTATCCACAACATGTATTTTGGTCAGAAGGCATATCTTGATGTTATCTCCGGGCTGTTAATAAACTCAACGTTTGATTGCACTTTTCTGGGGCCTCCGTGGTTTGTGACACTGCTCTACATTGATCGATTTTGCGACATAACACGACACGATACGACACATCACAACGCAACACAAACAACACAACACAGTATAATAACTTAGTAATAAAAAAGATTAATAAGTGTATTTGTATTGCACGCCATTATTATTGCACATTAATTATTATTGCACCTTGTTATAAATATAAATATTATTATTATTACTGTTTTTACCGTTGTTAACCCCCCCAAAAAAAGTCCAGGTACGTAGCCAGTCAGATCAGCTATTTGCATTGATCAGGGCTATTGCCCTGTCGTAAAAGCTGTCCTTGAGTCTATTATGTTCGGGACCTCAGCAGCCTGAACCTCCTGCCAGACGGCAGCAGCTTAAACACCCGGTGTCCTGGGTGTGTGCAGTCCCGTAGGATGCTGCGTGCCCTCTTGAGACAGCGAGTGCTGTACAGGTCCTTCAGGGAGGGAAGAGGATGTCCAATGATTTTTTGGGCCATATTGATGACCCTCTGGAGTGCCTTTCTGTGTGCTGTGGTGCAGCTGGAGAACCACACACCGATGCAATATGTCAGCACACTTTCAATGGAGCAGCGGTACACTGCAAAAAACGATTTTCAAGAAAGTAAAAAAAACCTTGTTTATGGACATTTTTTCTTATTTTTTGCCTAAAAAGAAAATATATTCTTAACAAGCAAGTTTTGGACAAGAAAATAAAGCTTATTCTAGGAAAATATGTCTAACTTTTCCTTAAAAGGATATTTCAGCTCATCTTGAGCTTTATTTACCAGTTACAAGGCATGACAATGGTTTGGTTGAATTTCCAGAATAAAAATAAGATTATTTTTCTCATTTCAAGAGTAAGGGCATTTAAACAGCTGCTCAGTTTAAGAAATGTATTTATTGACACTAAAGTTTAATATAATTGCTGTCAAGTTTGACACAATATGCAGTATATGAACAAAGGCAGGAACTAAAAGCACATGGTAAACATGAAATACAGGCCCATTTGAAAAACAGAAACAGCACAACTCATTCACTTTAGGCCATGTCAAACAGAATAATAGATCAGCATCAGTATATCTATACTATGGCAATGCTAAAATCGCATTCAACTGTCAGAATTTATAGGAAAACAACAACTTCATTTTAAAAATTGTCACAAAACTGTCCAAAACAATAACCTGAAAATACAGTTCATGCATGTAAAGCAGTGTACCTTTTATAAAACATATGTTGAGCTCACGTGTAGTCCAATTACATCACCCAGGTAATATTTCATGACCGCACATGTCATATCTTTGTGTGTGAAACTGTAATATGGAATGGAATCTCATATCATATCATTGTTGGCTGGCTTTCCACCACTGAATCAGTCCTGTATGCCCACATGTTACTCAGATTTCTGTTCACTGCTGATGAGGGTTCCCTCCTAGAACTGCAATTGAGATTGGTTGATTAATTGACTAGTTGCGGATAAGGAAATTAAATACAAGGTACACTGATAATTTCTAAAAAATTTTAATGTCAGAAATATACTGCATTTTATAATTTACTCTAAAATATGCATGTTTTCAAGCTGAGTTTAATAAATGGATATTCATTTAATGCTCATTGCTATTTGGCAGCTTAACTGTAGTTTAAAAGCCTTGAAAAATCCTCAAAAACCTAAAATGGGAAAGCTAAACTAAAGAACACAGGAAACATGGAAAATGTTGCAAAAACCTTACAACCTTGAACAAGGAACATAAGACATGAAAACATCAGGGAGGGAACACAGATGATAACACAGGAGAGAATACAGACGATCCGACAAAGACCACACTAAATATACACACACAAAAGGAAACGAGGAATTGGCAGACAGGCACGAAACACAGCTGACACTAATCAGATGAGAAGAGACCAGGAGGAAGCAAAACTGAATACACCGATGCAGGGCAGGGACTATCAAAGTAAAACAGGAATAAACACGAATATCGAACCAGGGACAATACACTGAAGACAAGGGAGGTACAGAGAACACCTAAACACTGGAAATAATTAACAAATAACTAGGAAACTAACTGACACAATGAATATTAATAAACACAAACAACCAAGGAGACTGCGGACCATGACAATCGGTTTATTTAAAACAAAAGTTTAAAAAAATACAAAATGATGTTTTCTCTAGTAGAAGAAATTAAACACTATCAGAATATTCTTTATAAATAGATAGCATTGTTGTGGATTATAAGGAATAAGCATTAACATATCTACTGTTAAGCTGTAAAAACAAGTAGACATCTAACATGAATATTTTATATGATTATTTTCAAAGATATTAAAGTATATAGTCAGTCTCACCTTACAGATTTTTGTGTCCTAATCGATCCGCTGCATCGTCCATTGGCAAGGTGGTCGGAGTGTGTTCGAAGAATGTGATACCAAAATTAGCTGTAAACACGATATTCTTTGACACATCCATCTATGCCACAATCTTCACGGAAATCTGGACTATGGCTATGTGCAGAATTAATATGACTCAGTAGGGATTTGAGGGTCAGACCCACAAAAACGATGTAGATAACACAGCGCCAAATCATTTTGTTTTACTGGTCTGTGAACTACTTTTCCCATAAAGTCAAGATAACCAGGATTATTCCATTATGGGGTAGGAATGGCTATCCTAATTCAGTGCCTTATAACAGCTGTAGTAAGTAACAGCACCCACACGTCAGTATTTACAGAACATAATCTAACTAAATAGTCAAATATTTAAATATATATCATTTTATAGGTATAAAAGAGCGAACTAAACCATTTCCGTACACAACCCCATACTCCTGAGTTGGTACAGCCCACCTCAGTGAGTTACTGACCCATTGCTGTGTCAATAAAAGCGCAAAATCTAAGAGTGCTTTTGCTGTCTTAATTTAAGATGAATTCCCTTATTTTTAGTAGCTTTTGAAGAGATGGTGTCTTATTCTCAGGAATTTTTGCTGATTATTGTTCTCAGAGTCGAAACATAATTCTTATAGTTAGCTCAATCAAGAAAGAAACAATTCAGTTTTAAGAAAATTTGTCCTATAGTAAGGTGTTTTTTTTAATGTGAAAAATCTAAATTAAGGTGTAGAATCTTAAAGTAAGCAAATAATTCTTGAAAACAGCTTGTTCAAGAAAGCATAATACTCATTTTAGGTGCAGATTTTCTAAATATCAAAGTGTCTTTTACTTATAATAAGTCACATTTTCTTCAAATAAGCATACATTTTAGACAATTTTGTCTAGTTAAAAGGCATATGGCAGTTAGATTAATTTGCTAGTTTTAAGAATTCTAGTCAAGCAACTTTTGCTTACCCCATTGGCAGATTTTTTTGCTCAAAACAAGAAAAATTTGTCAGATTTAAGAATATTTGGCTTGTTTCAAGTATAGCTGTTTTTGCAGTGTAGAAGACGGTCAGCAGCTCGTTCTTCAGGTTTTCTGAGGATTCTCAGAAAGTGGAGATGCTGTTGGGCCTTCTTTAAAACCACAGAGGTGTTAGAGCTCCATTGGAGGTCTGTGTCTATGTGCACACCCAGAAACTTGAAACTGGAGACTCTTTCCACACACTCCCCGTTGATGCTGACAGGCTGCAGCTCAGACTTCCTCCTTCTGAAATCAACTACCAGTTCTTTTGTCTTGGTGGTATTGAGGTCCAGGTTGTTATCTACACACCAATCTGACAGCCTCGGAACTTCAGCTCTGTACGCCGTCTCATCTCCCCCAGGGATGAGCCCCACCACGGTGGTATCATCTGCAAACTTGATGACTGCATTGTCTGGGTGGGAACTAACACAGTCATGTGTGTACAGAGTGTACAGTAGGGGACTCAGTACACAGCCTTGTGGAGAGCCGGTGTTAAGGCTGAGGGCTGAGGAAAGATGAGGCCCCACTCTAACTCTCTTGAAGAAGAGCTTGTTCATGAAGTCTGAAGGAAATATATTACAAGAAGCTTGCCTAAGAGACCTCAGACGAAATGAAGAATAATATAGAATATGAAGAAAGAGAATACAGAAATGAAGAGCAAAAGCGGTCATAACAAATGCTGTTTTTGCCTCATATACTGTATTTATTTGTATGCTTGCACCTGTTTCAATAAATCACACCTAGTTCCTTGCAAAATACAACAAGAGATGACCAAAGACATCAATAGTACTTACTTATGACTTACACCTTCAAACATGTTGCTTTTATTTTAATCCATGACTTATAATACCATAATAATGAGTCACATGAGCTATTTTCTAAATGTATTTTGAAGCGTTTCAATCTGGGTACTGCTGTTTTTGTACCTTCAATGGCCCACATCCATTATCTCATCACTGGTTGTTGATCTTTGTCCCTACTGGTAGTGTAGTTCTACACACAAAGTGCTATAGAAATTAGCTGACTGTCAGGTTCATGTATATGCATTGTTTTTGCAAAGTGAAGCTTCTGAAATAGGAAGTGGTTACTCTTGCATAACTTATCTGTTGCTAAAACAAAGCAAGAGCTTCAGATCATTTCTGCACAACAAAAACATCGAAAGAGCCAGATGGAGTATTTTTAAAATCCACATCAGTGGAAAGAATGACTTAATAATTCTAAATTCATAAAGCTACCCCAGCTTTCTTTGGGTGAGAGCCTGGGTACACCATGGACAGGTTGCCAGTCTGTCGCAGGGCTAATACATAAGCTGTGTCCCAATTCAGGGGCTGCATTTGAAGCCAGGCACAGCCAGGTGATGAAGGCTGTTCCAATTCGGCTGCACCAAATGCGACCAACAAATTCATTTCCTTGAATTTAAAGCATGGGTTGGGTGTATCCTTCGTGCCTCAACCTATCCCAGAATTCATAGCCAATTCCAGTTTCCAACAAGTGGCAGCAGCTACTTAGTTGTAATATTACTCTTATTACTCTTTTTTCAATACTTTATTAATTAAATTATTATTTAGAATTTGTCCCAGTGTCCTGTTATATTTTAGATAGCAAGGGAGACAGCTGGTGACGCAAATCTGAAGGTTAGACCGTCCCATTTCACAGCCTTGCACTTCGGGCCTTCTCAGTCTTCGGAGGCCCTGGCCCACATACAGGATGCAGACCTTTACCTGAATTGGGACACAGCTAGAGACAACCATTCGCACTCACATTCACACCTATGGGCAATTTAGTGTTTCCAATTAACCTAACCCCACTAACTGCATGTCTTTGGACTTTGGGAGGATGCAAAAGCATGCAAAAGACCTGGCCTGATGGTGGAATTGAACTCGGGACTGCCTTGCTGTGAGGCAACAGTGCTAACCACCGTGTCACCCAGAAAATGAATGAAAAAGTTTAAATGAAAATAAATACATGAATAGGACATATTGGGAGGTATACCACATACCTCCCAATATGTCCTATAAATAAAGAGAGAGGAAATGTGCCTGAAACGTTACTTTATTCAAAATAGACAACTTTTACTTAAAACTTTTTTTTGTGTGCGTAATCGTTGCCATTGTTTTGGTTAGCTCTGGTGTCAGAGGTTTTCCTGCAGTTTTAAGTGGGAGGAAGTGGCTTCAGTTGCAAATTAAAAGTGTTGCTAAAACAAAACAAAAAAAACCCCCCAGCTGTAGTTTGTTCAAGTCGTCTCATGTTAATCTGATGGGTGATCTGATGAGCTGACCAGAACCATGTGATCATCTGGAGTAGAGCAGGGCGATATGGCCAAAAATATTTATCACGATATATTTGAAAATTTGCGATAACGATATAACTGACGATATAATTGATGCGAGACAAAATACAACTCCACAACATTACTAGCGCAAAAAGACAACCTTCCATTTATTTTCACGTAAACAAGAAGCTGGTTTTTATGTACATTAAAGCTTTATAAAAATGTAACAGTGCAAATGCAAATTCCTTGCTGAAAGTTTAACCCAAAGGCATTTCCAGTAGAAATGGGCTGACATATCCTGAGCATAACCATGTATTATATCCACTGAAGTTAAAAAGAGGTGCTTTGCAACATTAAACTGCAGTGTGTAGTACGCATTTTTCGGACCATAAGGTGCACGGGATTATAAGGCACATTAAGCGAAACAAAGCAGTCAGATAAATCAAACTCATTCTTCTTGCTTCCTCCACTTCTGTACCATTGATTCATTAATGTTGAATTCTCTGGCAGCTGCTCTATTCCCATGTTGTTGCAGTATATTAATGACTAACCTCGTATTGTGGACGGATTATCTCAGTTGTTCTCCTGACTGAAGTTTGGTCCGTTTACAGCATCCTGCCATGCGATTGCATTTGTCTCTAACCATGAGGAACCTTCACGTTAACTTTTATAAGTGGAAAAGTGTTAGTGTTCCTCCTCCAGCTTCACTGTTTATGTTATGCTAACATAGCTGTGTCGCTAGCAATCACGTAGCACATCATTATATACCAGCTAGCCCAACTTCAGTAACCCTACAAACGTCACTGCTGTTTAGTTTCCTGTCTTCATTTATGTTGGAAGTGATAGCAGAGCTGTACGTTTGAATTTTTTCAGAAATCTCTCAGTCAGAACATGCTATATCATGCTTAGGTAACTAGCGAAACTAGCGAGCTAACTTCCGCTAGCTTCCTGCTAACTTCTAACTCCGTTAAATGTAATAACTTTTGTTTTCATGGATGCCTGGAAGTTAAACTTTATAGTTACACCTGGTAAAGCAGCAATGCTGATCGTTTTATTAAAGATCAAAGAATTTAGACAGTTTTCAACTCTTAGTGATGCTGCAGTGTTGTTTGACCTGAAGTCAAATATACGGAGTTTGGGACCCAGATTACTCCCAGATTTAAGAGCATCTTAGTCCGACAAATACGACAATAACAACGGCCGCTTGCATGTTCTGCAAAAAAATGTGCTTTGTTGTGTATCTGACGGACAAACACCAAACCAGTTCCACATCACGGAAGTTGCACCATTTTTACAAACCAACAATCGGCCATGTGTGTATGAAAACAAAGGCACTGCGCATGCGCGTTTTACTCCCATTCTATCGCGATATTTCATTTTCCTATCGTTGCCTAACATTATACCGGTATTACCGTGAACGGTATAATATGGCCCAGCCCTAATCTGGAGATGCGTTTAGGGTGCCTAATCTGCTGTAAGACAAATAATGGCCCCACTAAGCACAAAACAGCTTGGGTGGTGTGTAACTGCTAAATGTTGTGAATGTTGATGGATCAAGTGCGTTTTGTTCTCTGAGTAAAGCTTCGCATTGTTGCAAGAACGTGGAGGGGGTTCTTCATTATTACAATATGGAAATCATTTGCGGTTAAATTGTGAATTTTATCAGAGGTGTATTTCTCAGAAGTTCATAGTGAGCTTTGCAATAAAACCGAGCACTTTTGAAAGCAGCTGACTCAATTCTCACTAATCAAGTATACTGACGTGGGTTGTGCAAGCGCAGTGATAAAGACTGAAACCTGTCCTCTAGGAAATTACATTACATTACAGTAGAAACGCAGATATTTTCCTTGATACTGATTTTTTGTTTTTATAAAAGTGTAAGTTTTATTTTCATTTCTGCTAACTAAAATATTTTCTCACCTCACGCCACCCCACCACCTCCCACTAACGTCAGAGGGGAAACCACATGTAGATTATCAGTTCTTCTTCTCTGCACCTCAGACAGACACAGGAAAGAAAAAGTCCACTCCTTTGATGTTTCTTGCCAAAGTAGTTGCTGCTTTTAAACTCTTCTTCATATTAGTCTCTGTCAATAGAGATTACTTTGAAGGTCGATTTAGCCTTCAAAGTAATCTCTATAGCCATGGAGTGGTTGTCCAAACCACTCCATGTTTCTTTAAAGAGTCAGGAGCTCACAAGTCTCAGCCAGACACTCTCTGTGGATTCACAGACGTACCTGCTCCTCACCTGCCTGCCAACTCCCCATCAGCGTTCTTCCACTTGTCATGGTTCCACCAAGAGTCTTGACTTGAGCAGGACACTGGTTATTTACAAAACCACTTAACTTGGAGGGAAGCTGGGAGTGAGGAGTGGTCAGCTGGCAGAGCAAGGGTCGATAGAGGGCACAAATGAGAACCATGCAGAAAACAGGTAAACAAGAACACAGAAAAAAAGAGAGCAAGAGCAGGGGAAGGACCACACAGGAGGACCGTGGGGTAATGACACTGCTCATCTTAAATCGCCACCTCCTAAACCACACCCCCTCCCAAGCTCTGCTCCAATGCGCAGAATACTTGAGTTGTGACTGAAACCCGCCCCTTGTCCTAACTGTCTGTCACTGAGCTTTCTGTAAACAAACCTTTTAAGGCTATTAATTATGGATGGAGTCCACTACTTGGATCAGAAAAAATGTGAAAAAAGTAACATCCAAAATCAAATCTTTAATACTGGCAGGGGCCTGGGCACAGAAAGGCATTCAGTAAAGTGAAACAATTTAGAAACTGAAACTTCCAAGAACAGGCAAAGAGTCTACAAACTGAATAGGAGAAAATGCAAAAATACACAAATCTTAAGCAATATGAGGAACACTGGATAGACAGAGTGAATGTAATGCAAGTACACTAATTATGAGAAGAATAGCACAAGAATTGAGACAATTAGGGTACAAAGTGAAAAAAGAACAAGAAGTAAAACTAGAAAGAGGAAAACAATCCATTAGTGAAACAGGAAGTAACCATAATATAAATAAGATTAAGACACAGAGACCACACTAAACATGGAGGGAACACGAGGGGACTGGAGCATTAAAGGGTAGACAGAACAGAGGGAGGCTAAATGGGAACATAAAGAGGGAACTAAAAGCACAAGAAAAACAAACAAACCTCAAACAGGAACAGGAGCCAAACTTAATAAACTCACTTTGTGGTGCGTTAGTATTCCTTTCTATAAGGTTCAAGAAAAGCGGATTACTAGAAATAATTGATAGATGTTAGGTAACAGATAAAAAAGCAGTCTTTGATAAGCTGCAAGTTGTCACATAAATTATCCGGTGCACAATACTTCCCCCTGAATTCTACTGAAGAAGTACAGACTCAAAGAAAATAGAAGTCGATGCTGATTAGATGTGCTTTCTAATTTATTGTTATGCCACTCCTTTGAGTCAAGCTTCATGTTTCAAGAGAAGACTCATAGCTTAAACTGTTATAACTGTGAGTATGCATTCACTTAATTCTGAGTGATTTTTAAACTGTGCATTACTTAACAGCCCCCCATGCTCAAATGCCATGCCAATGGAGGAGTCCAATGCAGTGCTATTTTTAATAGAGGTTAAACCAAGTTCTTGCTGACTTAAACACTATTTTTCTGTTTCTAATGTAACAAAAGACCGGATGTGTGATTGCGATCCACTCGTGCCCTTTGGCCAGCTACAACTTCCTCTTAATGAAGCTGAACTGCTGTCTCTCTCTGAAAAAAGGCAAATGGTGATACTGAAATGATCTGTCCTCATGTGTGCGCCTATTAGTTTGTGTTTGTTTTTTTTCCTCAAAGCCATTATCTTCATTATTCTTCTATTATTCATCACACATTCATTATTCTGGCTGCATTCGTTACCTTTTGGTTCTCACTTCATCCATAATTGTAGTCTTCTTGTCACAGGATAGCGATAAAATATTGTAGTGAAGCATGTGTGATTTGCGCTAATGCAAACCATAGTTTGTTTTCTTTTATCTTCGTGGACATAAAAAAAACTAAGATTTAAACACTTCATTATGCTGATTTCACTGATCTGCAGAGGGCAGCATCTGCCCAGTGGTTGACGAAGCTGGTTGCTGTGTGTCACGTGAATCTCTGGAAGACTGAATGAGTCATCTTCTCTGAATAGGAAAAGCATTTACATCTCTCTACTTTGGGTGTACAGAAAACAAAAATTGAGAGATCCATTAAGAAAAGCAGAATTTTAAAGCCAGTCCATGTACACTATGGCCACTTTGTTAGGTACACTGATTCACCTGCTTGCATCTGTACAGTTAGTCACATGGCAGCAAGTAATTTAGGCATATTGACAAGATTAAGACAACCTGCTCAAGTTCAACCTAGGTCAACCTTCAATAGATGAACTAAAGCAACAGAAGAACGCGAAACTGAAGCTACAATTTACACAAGCTCATCAAAACTAAAACTGGAATAATAGAAGACCCTGAGACTCTACTTTAAAGAAGGTGTTTTAGCCCCGCTAATCATTCTACAAACACAAAACAGTTTGACACCTCTGTGCCATGGCCAGAACCAGCCCAGTCCCAGGGATCGGGACATGAAGCACTTTGGAAGTCAAACCAAAGTCTCCAGTGAGCTCTATTTATCCCGTCTCAGAGTGTAGGTGAAAAGCTAGTTCACCCGTTCACTACCTCTCGGCAGAACTATTGTAATTATTTATTCAGGTTGTTCCAAATTGTTCCTAAAAAGTCTCTAGATAGTCTACAACGCTGCAGCGACAGTGCCAAAAGGGTAGAGAAAAAGAGAACATATTGCTCCCACATTGGCTTCTTTTGATTGTCTCCCCGTTAACTCCAGAATTTAATTTAAAATTCTTCTCCACACATTCAAAATCTTGAATAACAAGACCCCATCTTATCTTAAAGACCTCATAGTACCACATCACCTCAAAGGAGCACTTACTTATGCTTTTAGAGTATCTAAAAGTAAAATGGGAGGCACAGCCTTCAGCTTTCAGGCCGCTCTACTGTGGAACCAACTCCAATTTTGGACTTGGGAGGCAACGCCCTCTCTACTTTTTTGAAATTGGGTTAAAATGTTCCCTGTTGCTAAAGCTTACATTTAGGGCTGGATCAAGTTACCCCGAACCCTTATACTGCTATAGGCTCAAACTGCTGTGAGATTTATTGTAATACACTGTGATGCACTTAGCACTTTCTGTTCATATATCACTCTACAATAGCATGTCATTAAATTTTGTCTTTCTTGCTGTGCTCTTGTTTCTTTTCTCTTTCCCTTCACCCACCAACCGCTCACAGCAGATGGCTGCCGCTCCCTGAACCTGTTGAAGATATCTTTTTATTAAAAGGGAGTTTTTTTTTCCCAACAAACCATTGCAAAGTGCTTACTCACAGCATGATTAAATATTTCCTAGAATATTACTGTGGAGTTTTTACCATACAGTATAAATCACCTTGAGGAGACTGTTGTTGTGATTTGGCGCTATATAAGTAAACTGATTTTCACTTTTTCATATTCAGATTAATGGCAGATGTCACACAGTCTGAACTTATACCTGTAACATGTGGGTATAATAATCTTTGGCCACTTGGCGGCGGCAGAGTCGAGTAGTAACAAAATTAAAGTGATGAATTTCTCACCTATTATTATTTCACCTTATTTATGTTTATGTTACAGGTCTTTTAATTAGTTTAAATTATCCATCCATCCATTTTCTTATCCGGGGCCGCAGCCCAAGCAGAGAAGCCCAGACCTCCCTCTCCCCCGCCACCTCCTCCAGCTTATCCGGGGAAACACCAAGGCGTTCCCAGGCCAGCCGAGAGATATAAAATTATAATTTTCTTCATTTTTATTTGTAAAAGATTTTGTTGGTTATAACCTCCTAAGACCCGAACTCTTCCACGGCCTGCATTTTTAATTTCTCTTTGATATTTGGTCATATTGGGGCCCGATGAATGTAAAAACAAAGAATTACCAGATTTTTTTTAACCTTATTTTTGTTTTTAAGAAAAATAAGAGCCAAATATGAGGATATTCGTTTAAACTTTTGATAGAACAGTAGCAGGATAACATCCTCGTAAGTGGATATCAGGCCCTTGTTGAGCAAAATTCAGTATTTTGGTCTAAATAAGCCAAAATGTGATGTCCACATATGTGGACGCCAGGTCCTAGGAGGTTAATGAGTCTTATTTAATTCGCACTTCTTTTATGGGTTAAACTTGTATTGGATGGATTAAAAATTGTGTTATTTCTTTATTTTGTTTTTTTGTTTGCTTTTTATGAGAGATTACTGTTTCTTAATTGTTCTGTTAATTCACCGACTTGTCTGTTAGTGGATTTAGCCGTGCATTATATGTTATGCTGCACTCTGTGGAATGAAATGTGCTATGTAAATACAGTTTTGCGTGCTACAAAATAATGGATTAGAGCAGCTTTAAGAGTAAAGCAGAGTTTACGGCTACAAAACACTAAACCCTTGAGACCCTTTTATAATTAAGTGCCTTCATGCATTATGTTTTCCAGTTTCCTTGTGCAGCTCAAGTCTCTCAGTGAGTGCTAAACACACATGCTTCCACTGGATGGTGCTCAATGCTCAGGGTTTATACACCTTGTTTTTACATGTATTAAAGCCTCAGCAAAAAACCTCCTCATTTGATTTTTTTTATCTTTTACATACTGGCAGGCAGGTTTTCCAACTATGAAGAAGACTGCAACAACACAAGAATCTTTTTGTATGGCAGTGTGGCAGTAATCAAATTGTAACCATGCAGTTTTATCAGTAAAAAAAAATCCAAATGTATAAAACAGCTGTTTTTAAGCTTCTAGGTTAATTTTCTTCAGATGAATTCATGCGCTTGCCTTCAAATTGTCTCTGGCTTTGGGTGTTTTTAGCTTGCACTTGAATTAATGCTTCCCCCCGCTTGTGTTTGTGTTCTGAACATTTGCCCGATGGGGGGGTTACAGTCACTTTATTAGGAGGGAAATACATTACTGTATTGTTGAGTGGAGAAAGCACGAGATTCAGTCAGAGATTTCCTCTCGGAGACAGTTGCTCTTGATGACCCAAATGAAATATGAAAGCATTATGTGTGTGTTCATGTGTGCGTGTACGCGCAGAAAGCTCGATCAGTGCACTCATCCCTGCATCATTCTTTGATGGATAAGTTTCCTCCCTCCTCTCGTCACGCGTTGGTTGTCACAGTGATGACGAGTTGCTTCCTTCTGCTTTTCTGGCGGGTGGTGGGTGGGATGTGACAGTCATATGGGGCAGCTGCCAGCCAGCGTCTCACTGCTCTTCAGCCCCCCGGTACACATGATAAACACCCTACCTTTTCTCCATTTCTCCATCTAATCTTTGGCAGAGCATCTTAAATCATGAGAACGATATCCTCTCACGTGTCTTTGTAAGCTGGCCTGCATGTTGCTTCATTAATAATAATAATAAACAGTATTAAAAACACCAGCAGAAGTGAGAAGAGCCATTACAGCAACATGCAACACAACAACAGAGTACATCTAGCGCTCAACTCCAGATGGGCTCTTCCTGTGCCAGGCAGGAAATGCAACTAGGCACCCTCGCCGTCATATTTCATCTCAGCAGAGAACATCACTTCATCTCCGAAACATCCGACGGCTGAGCTGTAAATTTATTCCAGGTTTTTGTTCTCCTTCTCTGCATGGATTCTGCTCAAGTTGTTGTCAACATCAGCGAGGAGCGGCGGACTTTCAAACGTGAATATTTAGTCTCGGAACCTTTCCCCTGCCTGTTGCAGCTTCTCTCTGAACGGAATGGGAAGGAGTTTACCGTCAGAGCACACACAGATGTGCACAGTGGCAGGGCTATCATGCAAACACACTCATCTGCATACACATGGATGCAACATGAATGATCTGCAAACATTCTTGCAAATATAATAATATTTAAAAAAGGAAAAAGAAAACGATTTCAAGTAAACATGTAATTTAAGCAGTTCACTATTTTTATGCCTAAAGAAATGTTTTCTGCAGGTGCAGAGGAGCTCTTTATGTTAGCAAGTACTGTCAGCTCGAGCTTTAACAGGAAAATAAAAGATGTAAAACAGGTGAAGTCACTCTCTCGTCTCCCCCTGCTTCAGACAGGCTTCTTGCTGGTTTTAGCAGACAGCAACATCACCTCAGTCTGACCACTTTCCATGGCTTCCTGATTGTTTAAGAATTGATTTGAATAATTTACTGATCAGTTTTTGGCTTTGTCCAAGGTTTACCCCGCCTCTTACCCTGTGACAGGTGAAATAGGCTCCAGCTCACCTGTGATCCTGAATTAGACAAGCATCAGGATGGATAGATGGATGATTACTTTTAAAGTACTTCTGGGGGGGTTAAATATGAAAAATGAAATGATGAACTTTGATCTTCAGACAAGGCCCTTCTGGCTGTTTTAAAGGGCCCCCATCAGGCAGAAGTCCAAAAAGTGATTTCTTTTAAAAATCACTTCTTCAAACGCTTTTTCTTTCAGCTTTATTTAGAAAATCTGATTCATTTTTAAAAACAATTTTTGCATGTTTGTCCTCACCGTTTTAACTCCTGACTATCCTGCCTTTGCTTATCTTTTTGCAATCCCTGCCTTTCAAGGCAGATGCATATATGAAGCTACTGTATTATAATTTACCAAATAGGTAGAGGCTAAAAATGGTGCAGAGGTATAATATCTTGTTTAGGCATGGAGTTTTAAAGATTAGGGACTTTAATGGTTGCCAAACAAGTGAAAGATCCCCGGTTTGATTCTGGGAGGAGATATAGATCCCTTTGGGGGTTGAGTCAGAAAGATACCTGCAGCCAAAAGTAGCTTCATGCAGGCAGAAAGATTAGGATGAAGGATGTTTTTTAGCTGTATTTTGGGAAATATAGGATTCAGTAGGTTTAAAAAATAAAAGTCTGGCCTCTGCTGATTTTATTTTGAGCCTTTTACTGAAGTATCTTTTGCACATCAACATTCTCTTTTGAATCTCTTCTAGTCTGTAGACATCTGTAAGTGTAATAGTAAATTAAATGTTGCTGCACAGCAAGAAGGTCCTGAGTTCAATTCCACCATTAAGCCGGGGGCTTTCTGTGTGGTTTTCATGTTCTCCCTGTGTTCGTGTGGGTTCCCTCCGGGCTCCATTGCTCCCCGCGACCCTGAGAAGGATAAGCGGATGGATGACTAAATTTATGCTCAAATCTAATCTGTGTAATGTCATTTGACCTTCATTTAGCCAGAAGGGTCTTGAGTTTTAAAAAACCCCAAAAACCAACCAACCAACAAAAAATATATATGTATATATATTTTTTAAAGAGGAGAGCAAATGGCAGTCTAATTATCTTTCCATAACCAAATCACATTTATTCAGTTTTCTTCTTGATGTTTCCTAGAATCACAAGTATAATAATCCCTTTTTATCTATTTTGGCTTTTCTTTTTCATCCTTAATTGGAATAAGGAAGAAAAGAGAGGACAGATCAAGTTCCAGTAAATATCCTAGTAGACACTAATTCACACAAGGAGAATCGAGCAAAGCAAAGAGGGGGAAAAACGTTAAAAAGGTCATGCAACACCTGTGAAACACTCCAGTTTTTGTTGAGTTCTGCACATGTTGGGTAAGTGTGTGTGTGTGAGACTGCATTATCCCTGTGCTGCACAGTATAGATGATATGCTCAGTTCTGCCGTGTAGGCCCTGTGTTGAACAGATGTCACGGACGCTGATACTGTCCCCATGCTGAGCAGGAACAAATTACAGGCCGACACACACACACACACACACACACACACACACACACACACACACACACACACACACACACATGCAGCAAATACAACCTTCAGATTACAGATGGCCCCTATCAGAGGCTGCTGGCTGGATTTGGAAGATGTAAATACTGGGAGGGTAATCCAGCACAGGACAGAGGGGGGTCTGAACATGGGGCAGGACTGGCACCAGATGGTGGATGTGTGTGCATGATGTGTGTGTGTGTGTGTGCATTTTAGAGGGAATGTTAAGCAAGCTGAGGTTCTGACATTGGGATTATGGTGTTCTGTGTTTGATGTGCCACAGATGGACCTCTACTTTATTGTCCTCAGCACAAAACGCAGGTGGATAGTAGTGCTCAAATGAAACACCCAGATTCTCTTTCATTGTCTCCCTGTCCGTGCTGAACCAAGGCAAAGGGTTGTGAACTTCTCTTATTGGTAAACGAAGGCCTTCAATTAGCTCGACCTTGAGTAGCAGGCATAAGCAGAGTAAGTAAATGTGAGCATGAGCACAGTGAGGAAGGGAAGAAGATGGACGGAGACTAACACAAAGAGAAAGCTTGTTGTGATACAAGTGAAGCCTTGTTTCATTGTTTGACTCGCAGAGGTCACAAGCCAATCGAGCTGGCGCATTACGATATGGTGTACCATCCTCAGGAACATTTTCTACCCCGCGCTCCTCCTCATTTCACCTCCTCTCCTCCTTCCTCCTCCAGCCCCCATCCCTTACACCCTTTTTGTCCTTGCCATAATTTCATCCCTTTGCACGTCATTAGCAAGCTGGCGCCTAATGAATTTCTTATCTCTCTGAATTCAGTGGCTGTTGTGATAACGTTTATTGTTTTCGGTTTTGCCATTCCCCACGCTGGCAGCGCTGCTGTGTATGCGAACGAGAGGGTGAGAGGGAAAGAAACAGGGAGAGAGACAGATGTTCAGACGTGAAGACAGAGGCAGAAGCGAGGGGAGCACTCACAAGTGGCGGCGTTTTATAATCCGATATGGAAGTTTAAAATGTGCGAGGAAATGAAAGCGCCAGCAGTGTGTGCATGAGAGAGGCAAGAGTGGATGGCAGTAGCCTACAAAGGGACAACTCAACAAGAACAGGTGGTGCGAGTGACAGAATGAGGAGAGCAGGAAATGTAAAAAGGGGACATTAAAAAGAAACAAAAAGCATGACTGGACCTTTTTCAAAAGACAGAAAAGAAACCTTGAAAGCGAAATGAAAACAAGAGTCGATGACTGGAAAGCGATACAAGAAGGAGAAGCTGAGATGATTAAACAAGGGGAGAAGAAAGGATGGGAGGCAGATCCGAGGACTGCGCAGTGGCAGATGGGAGTGTTTTGGTCTGTTACTAATGTTCCTCGGAAGAATGGAAGTCCAGGAAGAGGTTAGGACAATCACACTAGCTCATATACGCACAATCGCGCTGTCAGCTGAGTAGGTGTTACCGAGGGCCCCTGTAAACATCAGCAACCACCTACCGACTTTCCCTCGGCAGTATTTAGTGACTTAGTGACCCATGTAACCCCTCACACACCGGCGTCGGTCCCAGTAGTAACGCACGGTCGATCCAAAGTGTCACCTCGCTAAATATGGGCACGCACATATATACACACCGCTCGGTGGAAGTGTTAAGCGCATTCCTCTGACACCTTTCCTGATAACAGAATGCATGCAGGGTGTGATGTGAGAGATTGGAGCTAATAGCAACTGTGCCTCGCCGTCAGAATTAGAGTAAAGTAGTGCCAGCACAAGGCCTCAGCTGAGCATTTGAGCTGTGTTTTAACGTGTGCCATAAATTGGCATTCTTGTGGCTTTGGAACTCCATTTCCACTGCAATAATATAGATTTTCTGTGACTAAATACTTTATGAAACTCACAACTGTTTTTAAGCCTCTTCTGGTAAGCACGGCATCAAAATTGTACATTAGATTTGAATATTTAGTGAAACGTCCAGCCTGAGAGTCTTCCTTCTGTTCACTGCTCAGTTCTGGGCTTAAATCCCAAAGTGTGTTTGACTGAAGATGTTTGACAAATATAGTTCAGCATCAAAGTTTGTATGAGATAAAGATAATTGTTAAAGAAGAAAGAAAGAAGATGGAGACAGCGGATGAATTTATAAGATGTTTTTAATGTCATAACTAAACATCAGAACTCAACTAAATAGAGCCCACTTTGTCTCCTGTGGTGCTCACAGCAAAAATAACTTACTTAGAGGCACCCAATCATAAAGAGAAACCATACCTGACACACCTGTGACCTCCCAACCTTTGTTCTATGTGGATGTGCCCTATCGCATACAAATTCCCACAGACTGCAGTGAATGCTGAGACACCCTAGCACACCTCATGGATCTGAACAACATGATTTCAAATGTGCAATATATATGAAGATATTGAACTGACAGAATAAACTGCATGGATCCCAGATGGAACCACGGGCAGTTTCTTTCTTTGCCTTGTTGGCAACCCAGTAATAATTGCACAAATTACCAGGACTGCTACTAATACTATTAATGTGACTACATTCAAAAGTAAAAACCTTGAACTGACAGTAAAGTCATGTCTGCAGCACCATGTGAATAAAACTAAATAGATTACACATGCAACCTGAATTCCCAAAAAATGTTCAGAAAAGAACGCTTTTCAAATCTCAGAATCCCATCAATTATTTCCAGTGCACAATTTTAAGAAAAATATTTGCTCATTTTGAATAGCAATGTGTCTGACAGTTGGGACAGGGCCATGTGTAGCAGCCCTCTTCTTTAACAATAGTCTGCAAACATCTGGGAACTGAGGAGACCAGCTGTTCAACTTTTGGGAGACGAATATTGTCCCATTCTGGCCTGATATAAAATTCTAGCTGGGTCTTCTTTGTCATGTTTTATTTAATAATGTGCCAAATGTTTTCATCTGGTGAAAGGTCTGACCTGCGGGCAAGCCAGTTCAGCACCTTCCACTATGGAGCCGTGCTTTTCTACTGGATGCAGTATGCACGATATCATTATCTTGCTGAAATATGCAAGGCCTTCGATGAAAAAGACGCTGCCTGGATGGGAGCATATGTTGTCCTATACCTTTCAGCACTGATGTAGTGATTCCAAATGTGGAAGCTGCCAGTCCATAGGCACTAATGTGCCCCACACCATCAGTCTATTTTAAAACTTTGGATAGCAGTGTTTCTGGATCATGTTCACATATGACTCCTTCTTTGCACGATGGGACTTTAATGTGGATTTGTGGATAGCATGGTGAACTGTGTTCCCACTGATTCCTGAACCGATGCAGTGATTTCATGAGATATTAATACCGGTTTTTAATGCAGTGCCATCTGAGGGCCTGAAGATCTCAGGCATCCACTACTGATTTTCAACCTTCTCCCTTGAGCGTGAAGATTTCTCCAGATTCTCTAAACATTTTGATGATATTATTTATTATGTGGGAAGTCTTCATAATTTTACGTTAACCAACATTATTCTGAGAATGTTCCAGAATTTGTATATACAGTCATATCACATACCTCTGGCCAGTTAATGAATGAATCCAATTAATCTGCTGCTCCAGTGGTTTCTTTATAGAAAAATATTGTTTGTATGTGTTGCCACTAGGGCACAGTCTACTAAAACAGTCTGCTCTGTGAAAACAGAAATCTAAAATGCAAGCAATGTCATGTGACACCCTTAATAAGTCTCTAATACCTAATCTAAAGTCCTCCTAATCTAATACCAGTGCTCTCTTTAGACCGTCGAGTAAGTTAGCCCTTGTGCTCTGACCCCTCACAAAGAAAAAAAAAGAAAGAAAATGTAACTCCTAGATCGATAAGTTGAAGGACAACAGGGAATGAGTGTGAAAAGAAGTGACACGTACGCACACGTGTGTAAAGATCTCCTGAAGGAGAGGTCAGAAAGAGGTGAGCCCTGTTTTTAAATGATTTTAACCCAAGCTAAGGCTTTGAGGAAAGGAGAAGTCTCAGGAGCGGCTAACACTGGCTTTGATGCTTCCAACTGATGTTGATATACTACTTTGAGGCCATCGGACATATAGGGTATTAAAAAATATTTGAGGCTACTGAGGGCTAAGTTAGAGCTACCTTTGGGCTGCTTAAAAGCACAATGTTATTACTACATATTGTGCATGTAATAATCAGTCGCGAGTCAGGCCATTTTAATTTGGCCTTCATAAAAACTCTCTGACAATTAGAATTTCAAATTATCCTAGTCTCTTGCAAGTGAAACCGTACAAACTTTCCATCCTGTTCTGCACCAGCAGCTCAGACAGCCATTGTACACGGGGTAGCGAGTCTACACAAGGACCCAGCAGCTTCATTATACTCCCAGTCTCATCACAGTACACCCAGCCAGAAAGCAGCCACCGTGCCGGTCGGCGCTGCCGAGCCTGCCAACCGTCCACATGTCCTGAGCACGGCTGAAGTGGGCGCGGCCTGCAGAGAGACGCTTTACTGCCTCCACAGGAACATCAGGAGTGCAGTTCTGCTTGCTGTCCCCACACATATGGCCTTGTTTTTCATTTTTTTGGGTGTACACAGCGGAGAGGAGATGGTGAAGCTAGTAAAGAGGAGAAAGCAACAGAAAGGAAGAAGGAGATAGAGATGACCAGACCAAGACAGACTGGAAGAAAAAGAGAAAGAGAGAGGAAGAAAGGCAGAGCGGCAAGAAATGAGTAATTGAGGGAGATAGAGAGAAAAGGGTTGAGAGGGTGTGAAATGCGAGAAGAGAGTTTGATTTGTTTTTCGGCAGTGTCGTGCTGTCACAGAAATGTGTTTACCAGCCCCTACTTTGCCATTAGTGACACTTGGGCGCTCCTGTAGAAGAAACCAAATAGGTTGATAACTGCCTCATGTATCCTCCAAATATCCCCATAGCTCTCCATCTGTTGGACTGTGTCTGTCCGTATGTCTCCTCTCCTCTCGTCATCAGTTCCCCCTCTCTCTGTCTCCCTTTTCTCGCCTTTTGTTTTTTTCCCCCTCTTGTTCCTGTCTGTTACCTACTCGTGCTCAACCTTCCTCCAGGTTTGAGTCACTGCTGAAGCCGAATCAAGGTTAGAGCAGTGAAGAGCATGCAAATTAGAGAGAGCAGGACGGACGCAGATGCTGTGTCCAATTTTAGGGATCACCTCCTTTGAGAGATGTGGCCTACTGAGGTCTAGCGTCCTAAAATAAGTCTGGCTGTAGAAGATTTAAAATAGAATCATTGTGAGTTTCTGCTGCAAAGACTTTTGCAGGTTTTGTCGCAGTTATTAGAAATACTCTTGCTGGTAGCCTACCTGACCACAAATACCTATTTAGGATGACAGTCCATCCTACATTTCCTGTTACAGACACGCCACTAGGATAGCTAACAGCTGGGGTTGAGGCTGATTCAATGAGCACATGATAAAGAAAAAGGTCAACTCTGTACAAAGATAATTTGCACTACTGACGTTTCACAGACGAGTGACCACTTACCACCTAACAGCACTGACTCGTCCGCTATTTGGAACGAGTGATAATCATGGTGATGATGAAGGATCAAATGAATAAGGCCTCAGTGACACAGGCCTAGAGAGCAGTCTCCAACAATTTAGACAACTTTCAGGCATGAGGGAAAAATCAGTACTCCAAACTCGTTGCGAGTGGTTGTTAGAGGTTTATGGCAATTGCTGGGTAAATGATCTCTAAAGCATCAATCAGAGGCCCAGACTGGCCAGTGACCCCCTTGGCAACTACTTGTCGCTAGGGAAAACTGGTTGGGAAAAATGTCCTTGTGACTTCTATGGTTGACCACTGAAGCGACTGTGTTTTATACTGGAAAAGTGCATCTCTTTCAGAGACTGACCTTGATTTTGACTCTCTCAGAGCAAAATGTAAATACTACTATAAGCATCCAGCGCACACTATATGCTGAAACAGGATTACAAGAACGCAAAAGACCACAACAAGGGGTGATCTTGCATTAACAGCTGCTGGCTGGCTATTACATAACTCCTGAGTCCCTATTAGCAATGCAAATGGAAATGGAAAAGAAAGAGAAAAAAAAGACAGTATATTGTTCCCAGAGGAACCCTCGCTAGTGGGTACTTACTCTGAGACAGTCCCCTGGAACTATTTTGTCCAAGCGCTGCTGTTTAGAGGTGCAAAACAACAAGAAAACTGGTGATTATCTAAAAGGATATCGGCAGACCGTGGACTAAGAATGGGTTAGCTGTGTCCTTGAGATCTTTGCACTTTACCTATTGACATCTTTTCAATATGAAATACAATGCATGCCTGTCAAACTTTTTCCATTTTCCAAAACAGGTGCATGAAGCCATTTAATGCTCACTTTCTCATCTCCTCTGCCCTCTTTGTTCCTAATCTTTTTTTAATCTTTTTGAATCCCAAACCCCATACTCATAAAAATACCATTTCACACTGAACAAATAGCCCTTTCTTTTCTTTCTTTCTTTCTTTTTTTTTTTTTTGGCTATTCACACGTGCCAGTCACCTTCATACAGTTGTACCTCTGACTTCATAGCACTTTTGTCTTTCAACCTGGCTGCTTTTATCTCCCTTGCCTGCATAATAGCTCGTGTATCCATCTTGCTGCCAATCTCTGCAGCCCCCTCTATTTTGCCCTTTAGCAGCCTGCAAGGTCTCTCTGTGTCTCCGCCAGGCTGTCAGACTCACTTTCTCAGACTCAGCTCTTGCAGACTGCGTTGACTAACAGAAACTCCTCAATGCTGGAAGTGACATTATGTGAAGAGCTTAGAATAAGTCCCAAATAAGACATACTTATAACTGTCATGGTCATGGGTCATTTGACCCAGTGTTTTGTGTTTATTTATTTTTTAAATTATTTTGTTGTTGTTATTATGATCCTTTGTTCTAGTTTATGTTGATTTGTTTATGTGTTTGGGTTTACACCCTTTGGTTCTTAAGAGGTTTGGTTTTGCGCTCCCTCTGTTTTGTGTCTGCTCATGTGTTCCCTCTGTTCTGTCTGTACCGCATCTCAGAGTCCAGTCTGTGCATTTCCTGTTTTATTTTGAAGGTCTGTGTCTTTTGTCAGTGTGTTCTGTTTGTGCTCTCCCTGTCTCGTCAGTGTAATCAGTGTCAGCCGTGTCTCCCAGCTGTTTCCTCTTAGCTCTGTTCACCTCTTGTATTCGCGTCTTTCCCTGCTCGTTGTCGCGTCGTAAAATCAACCTTCATCATGTGATCCGTTAACCTGTTTGCCTGCCCGTTAGTTTATGTTTTCCCAGTATAGTTGTCTCCTGTTTAATCTGCAACTGGCAATAAAGCTGTTTGTTTTCAGTTTCACCCTTGCCTCCGTGAGTCCGCATTTTGGGTCCTTTTCCCTGCCTGCCTGCACACAGACAAGACAATAACGAATCTGAGTGACGCCAACAACCCAAGCAAAGTGACAACATTTAAAAAATGAACCTTGCTCTTATTTGACAATAGAAATCTGACCTTAATTGACAAAAAGATGCCAGTTTTGCTTTTATAGATAGATTATAAAATGCCATTCAGTCTTCCCTTCTCCTCCACTGCATTGAATAATCCTGCCAAAAGCAGGCTGGAGGTGAAAGGTGCGACTACGCTGGGTCTCGCTGCGGCTGCTGCCAAATTCTTTAAAGGCGTAAGCCTCTTCTCATATTCTAGTGTCAGACCTGTCACAGAGCGGTGCTCAAAGAGCAAGATAGAAAATACCCTTTGTTAATATTTTAACGGCCCTAATGGTTAGAGATCAGACAGAGTGACAGGAACAGGTAAAGCAGATTGAATCCAATGGTCAATACATAGAAGAGAGCTGAGCCAAAGTAGTCTACTCTCAGGATTTCTTTCTTTTCTTTTTTTTTAAGTCAACATTCGACATTGCAGTGTTGACTTAAAGCTGTTGACTTAAGGGATGGAAAAGTAATGGAGGAGAACAGAAAAAGATGATGGGAAAAAAAGAGTATTAAATATAATGGAAAAATATCAAAGACAAAATCTGTTCTGTGGGTGTATGTCGCCATCTGCGTCTCTATGTGTATGAGTTAGTGAAAGTCCGCCGAGCCTTGTGGCCGTGTGCGTGTGCATGTTTGTGTGCCATCTTGGGAGCAGCTTGTGAATGGGAGGATTTAAAGGGGAGAAGTTTGAGCAGAAAGCTGCTGGAGGTAATCTTGTGGCCTACAGCTGATAACAGCTTTCCACCTGGAGCCTCTTAACAAACGCCTGGACCACCATCAATCAACCAAATGTTCTTCAGAGAGAGAGAGAGTGAGAGAGAGAGAGAGAGAGAGAGAGAGAGACTGAAAGTGTTTGAAGTTTAGAGATTAAGAATGACGTGATGCAGTGCAGGACTATCAATTTAACCTTTTAAAGCCTAAACTATGAAATAAATGCCACAAAATTCTATTTAAAAAAAACAAGTGTTTTTTAACATTCTGAAAATGTTTTAACAATAAATTAGATCATAATATATGTAATTTGCATTTATATTTGAATCACAGTGGCGATTTAGAAATCGCAAAAACTCAATGTATCAAATGGCATTACTGTGTCAAACATTTGAGGATGGAAATACATGCAACTTTTTGGGGGGTTTTGCTCATATTTACAATCATTTTCAAAGGGCTCTCCATCAATCTGCTCTTTAAGTCTGCCCGCTGTTATCAGATCCAAACTCCTCTGTTCCCAATGTCAAACAAACAGTGTGGCATCACTGAGAGTTAAAAACTGTCTAAATTCTTTCATCTTTAATAAAATGATCTGGCTGCTCTTCCAGGTGTAACAATAATATTTAACATCCAAGCATCCATGAAAACAGGACTTGTGAAGATGAACAGAGTTAGAAGTTAGCAGGGAGTTAGCTCGCTAGTTCCCATCCAAAGATGATATACCATGTTCTGACTGAGGGATTTCTAAAAAATAAAAACGTACAGCTCTGCTATCACTTTGGACATAAATGAAGACAGAAAACGAAATATCAGTGATGTTTGTAGGGTTACTGAAGTTGCAGCAGCTAGCGTATGATACATGGTTAGCTTACTATTTTCCATTCAATAAAAGGTAACATGAGGGTTCTCGATGGTTAGAGAGACAAATGCAATCGCATTACAGGAAAAAGATGCTTTAAACAGACCAGACTTCAGTTAGGAGATCAACTGAGATAATCTATCCACAATATGAGGTTAGTCATTATTATACTGCTGCATGGTTTGGATTACTCATTATGAAAAATTCCTGAAATCTCTTTTAGCCTCAGAGTGATTCTTTCCTGATGTGATCAAGTATTTGGTGTCTGGCAAACCATCAAACCATGAGCTGTTAGGCAGTAGTTACATCGTAAGGTTTTAAAAACTGAACTTTAAAACATGCCACAGATGAATTGTGCTACTAAAAACCCAGAGAAGCCAACAGTGATCACTGAGTATTTTGTAGGGGCTTGTTCAGCTTTAATATATCAAGATATAAAGCATTAAAACACTAACACAAGACAACAGAGTTAATGAATGCAGAGTAGTTTGGACCCATAAGCAGGGTTCATATGCTATCACTTAGCAACCGGTGACATAAAATTACTAGTTGCAGACATCCTATCAAAAAGGTCTTTTGTGATCCTGAATTGTGCTTTTTCAGGTCTAAGAAAATGATTTAAGGGTCAACCCATGGGTGACCTAGATTGGTCCTCAATAAAAGTCTTCATTTTAGCTCAAACCATGTTACAAATCTGAAGTGTGGAGTAAAAGTAGCCCACCTCACAGTGTCAGTGCCAGTGAGGTCACTGTTTGGTGAGATTACAGGTGCACATTATCTGTGTTTTACCGGGTGAAAAACAACTGCAGCTTGAGATCGTAATGAGAAATATAGTCTGATATGAAGTTACTTTTCAAGTACCCAACCTGAACTCAAGCTGTTACAATAAATTGGTGTGGCAGTCTTTAAACTTCAGAAGTCTGCAACACGAGAAATGCATGGTGGAAAATCTTAAACTGTATCCCAGACGTGATTGGGATGCATGCGGTGGCACATCAAATGTGTGCGAGCGTGTGTGCGCACATCTGTCCGTCTGTCTGGTCCTGGCCTAATAGGGGCTCAGCCCACGCGTTGCTGACAGAAAATCAATGACCCACTCTGTAGGCCCAATACTTCCACCTCTATGTAGTGAGAGAGAGAGGAGGAGAGAGCGAGGTTGACCCACAGTAAACACTATGGATTCATGTGCAGGGCTTATGACAGAGTTGTCACACATCTCCTGTCTCTGAATCTTGATTTCCATTGTGGACTCTAATCTTCCTGGGCTTTCATGCTTGCACGCAACCTTGAGAGCACACAAATTAGTACACCAGATGCACAACACCATTTGCACTACTAAAAAAGCATTAAGCTAGAGACTTGCAGTCTAACGTTCCCCCACTGGGGTCAGGTTAATCAGATTACCCACAACTTTAGTCATTAAAGACGCTTCTTGGGCAACAGAACAGATGAGAAACAATAAAAGAAAATGGAAAGAAGAGTTCCACGGAGTTAAATGGTAAAAGTGCAGATTGTGTACTGTCTTGTCTGCATTCTGGCAGTCAACTGTGGTTCTTGCTGAGTCTGAGACAAGGCACGTGGGAGCTGTGTGAAAATCTGCAGTGAAGGTGTGAGGACTCAAAGTTAAATTAGAATTTTAAGATAAGATAAAATGAAATTTTAATGATCCCTATGGGGGAATTAGTTGGGTACAGCAGCAAAAGTAATATGATTCGACAGCAAAATTGGCTATACAGAACAAAGGGGAAAAGGAAAAAAAACACACAATAGGGGATATCTTAACCCGAGTGGGGAGAGCCTCTGTACATGTATTGACTCACAATCACTGGACACTTTATTAAATATCTAATCAGTCAATCACAGCAGCAACACAATGCATTTAGGTATGGAGACAAAACAAGCTCAAACAGAGCATCAGCATGGGGAAGAAAGATGAGTTATGTGACTTTGAATGTGGCATGGTTGTTGCTGCTGGTGTGAGTACTTCAGAACCTGCTGTGGCTTTCTCACACAACCATCTCTACACTTTTAGGGGACGGACTGAAAAAGAGAAAATATCCAGATCCAAACGACAGTTCTCTGAGTGAGAAAGCTGTGTTGATGACAGTTTCTGAGGAGAATAGCCAAACTGCTTTGAGCTCAAGAAGGCATTGGTAACCCAGCTGACCAATCATTACAAATAAAGTATGCAGAAGTGCATCTCTTAATACAAGTACTCTGAAGCAGATGGGTTATAGCAGCAGAAGACCATAGCAGGTGGCACCCTCCCCAGCTGAAGCAGTTCAGAAGGCAAAAGGAAGTCCAGCCAGGTACTGGTAATGAAGTGGCTAGTGAGTGTACATCGCATTGCTAATATGTGCTGAATACAGTATGCATATGTGAGATGAAATGTCTCTGAATCTCAGCTGTAATAAGAATTCCCTGCTGTGTTTGAAACTGGTCGAAACATCGTTACTTGTTTTAAGAAAGGCCTCTTAAAATTATCACATTTTTACATGCAGTTCACAAAGCCTGAAATGATAAGGCTTATCTGCAGTAAGGACAGGCAGAGTAGCCAAGACAGTTCACAGAGAAACACTTCATGGTGGCCGGACGGGTGAACAAATGTCGCACTGACATCGGAGATTGTGATGCTTGTTGGATTTTTCCTCCCTGAAGTTTTTCCTGTAACTATGATGCTCTCACTAAACCTCAAAGGACATGTCCGAGCTATTTAAAAAAAAACAAAAAAAACCCATGGATTTTGGCATTCTTGTAAGGCGTCACATGAGAAACTCATTATACGCTTTCATATCTGAGCATAAAGGTCTGGACTGCTGTTTGCCATCTTTGCAGGGCTTACATGCCACTTTCCAGTCTTTGTGCTAAGTTAAGTGAGCGGGAGGGTATCATTCTTATCAAATAACTCACTGCCACAAAGCAAATAAATGCATTTCCCTCTTTTTCTGCAGCGCTGATTTGTAATCATTTTGAAGGCTTTAAAGGCCATGACTTTCCGAACCAACTGGATCAGGCTGAATTGCGTTTGGTTTTCTGATTAATGGAATGAAAATGTAATATAACAGAAGAGAAGTGACCAGAACTGAACTAAACTGAGCATAATGAAATGGAACAGACTGGAGTGGATAGAGGCAGGAGAGCAGAATCAAAAGGGAAGGACCAAAACAGTATGTTGTCGAGCAGAACGGATCGCCATACAGCGGATTAAAACGGAGCAAAGCGAAATGGACTGAAATATACAAACAGGGATGCCACAGAAGAAAACAGAAAGCCAAGGACAGAATAAATAAATGTTAAGAATAAGTAAACACTAAACAAAGCCAGAGCCCGGCAGGGCAGGGCAGAAGAAATGGAATCAGGCGGCCTAGAGGAGGTCAGCCGACTCCCGCCGCAAGCTCTGTCTCCCGCTGTTGTGTGGATTTCCCTGCGAAATACTGGATCACATGGTAATCTCAGTCTAATACACAAATCCCCAACCCCAATCCAATCAAACCTAATACTCCCACTGGGCCAAGCAAGAGCCACCCACCCGCCATCCCCCCCATCAGCTTCATCAAACACCAACATCGCTCGGCACTTCTGAGAGGTGGAATCTCCTCGTCAAAGCGGTGTAAGTGTATGAAAGGATTTACGTATTTGGCACTGGAGGGTGTAGCGCCCATGTCAAAAAGCTTTTGAGGAAATGTTTTGCTCTGTAAAATAACATCTTTTTATTTGAGGTGTTTGGATGAAATGGGAGTGAAGGTTCAATACTACAAGACTCAGATCAAACGGCATATGTAGAGTCACAATATGTTTCATTTTAATTCACATAAATGCAGGAGAGAAATAGTGTGGACTTAAAACACACACAGGGATATAGCATGTGTGTGTAACTGTGTGTCTGTGTGCATGTAATGCCCAGCCGGCAGTGTTTAATGCTGTCCCAGAGGGTTTTAATCCAGATTATCAGGAGTATAAAGTCACCGAGTCTCCCTCTCAGCTCAGCCTAGTCTAACGCTTAGCGTCCACACACAGACACACAAATCTCCTCACTCTTGCTTTCCCTTTTTCAATCTGTCTCACACACGCTTGCATACACAAAAGGGGGGTTGGAGGATTGGGAAGGGGTGGGCCTTGGTTGGATTATCCTCTAGGGGGTGCTGTGTATCCAGAAACAAAGCCTCATCCTGGTTGGTGTGTCTGAAGCAGACGATGTCTCCTCATGGCTGCGATTCAACACGCTGCGTGAAGACCTCAGATCAGCCGCATTCAGCTTGACCCATTTCAGCATATTCACAATGTTACTGTTGACTCGTTTTACATTTCTATGATGCCTTCACCCTGCAAATCCTCTTTGTCTTACAAGAAATAAACATCTGATCCCGTGACATAACAACCGAGGCATATATATCCAAACGGTACCAGTTATCGATAGCCGTTTAGGTCATAAGCAAATGCCAGATTTCCCATCCACCTTTGAGGCAGCCGCTCCATCATTTACATACAGCAGTGTGATCTGCATATCGACCAGTTGGTCTGGATTCATTTCAGTGTGTTTAATCTGAGAGTGGAGATTGATGCTTGCAGCAGGGTAGGCTGGTCCGTGTATGTTTCCTCATATTCCCTCGCTCACTCAGACGTTGCAGTGACAGGCAGTCTGATTGGATCACAACCAATCATTTTCCACTCAAATAGAGAGCAAATGAAATGTCTCTGCTACATGCAGTGCTGTGCATGGTTAGGATCCAGTAGGCACAGAGGCCCTTCCCTTATTTTCCTCTGTAAATACAACGAATATCTGTATAGTTTCTTGCTCTTCGTCTTCTCTTTTGCTGTATTGTTGCTTTCCCCTCTGAGATCGCACTACCTCTAGGTTTTTCTCCCCCTCTTTCGCATTCTCGCTGCATGCATGTTTCCCGGTGCTCTGTAAATTAGGCTGAAAATGGAAGATTAACCTCTGGAGATGAGAAGCTTTCTTAATGCGCTCTGTTCCTCTCGCTCCTGGTCTCTTTTCAGTAAACCACTGCATTACAATATTATTTAATGGGAGCATCTAATTGGAATCAGCTGGAAAGCAGAGAAACTGGGTGGCCAAACCTTTTACTAGGCTGTTAGATTCAAACATGGAGGATTATGCTCATTAAAACACTCTAGTGCTCAATTTATTTTGTGTGAAAGTGTGTGTGTGTTTGTCAAGACAGATGAGGCAAGTGGGGAGTTTTCTGGGAATTTGCATGTGCATCATTCATGGTTGCACAAGTTACTTGACCTCATTATTTCACCTAATAATTGAAAATTGTTCCCAAAACTACATTTTTCCAGCATTAAACATTTGAATTATCAGTGGATTGTCATTCTATGGGCCTTTGTTGCATTTTGTACCTCTAAAAATGTTCCAGCTAACTTCCTGTATAGTTTACTGGCTTCAGCGTGGGTCCCTCTGCAATCAAAATGAGTAAATACACGAGTCCTTGTTTGCTGCTCCTTTAAACAATTACAAAGGAAGCTTTTTTAGCAGATGTGGGCGGCCTTTTCTGGTTCTGTTCAGTGTGAACGTTGCATTGCAATCCTACAGTAGGTGTTGCAATGCCTAAATCACAGCGTAAACCCTCTTTTTTCCCCTTCTATTGTATTTGTGTTAAAAAAGAGCACTGATTCATAAAACATGTAGAGAAAGCATGTAAGTTGTTTCGTTACTACACACAGCAGCAACGACTAAATATAAATAAAATAACGAATAAAAATGGGCCAAGTCACAGATGATTGTCAGCTGGTTTTGTTTTTACAGGGTCGTGCAGTCTTTTCACCATTGCTTTGTGCAAAATGCTATTAGCTTCGATTTTAATGTCAATATAATAGAACAATAAATCAAACAACTGTTTATACTGTGTGTGTGTGTCTCCTCCCCAGCATGAACTCTTTTGGTTAAGTCAGACAACTACAGCTCATTCAGAACTCTGCTGCTCGAGTCCTCACCAAGACCAAAAAAGTGGACCACATCAGTCCAGCTCTGAGGTCTTTACACTGGCTGCCTGTCCGTCAGAGGATAGACTTTAAAGTTCTGATGCTGATCTATAAAGCTCTGAATGGTTTAGGACCAAAATACATCAGTGACCTCCTGACCCAGTATGAACCTTCCAGATCCCTCAGGTCATCTGGATCTGGTCTTTTATCAGTTCCCAGAGTCAGAACCAGACACGGAGAAGCTGCATTCAGCTTTTATGCTCCTTATATCTGGAACAAACTCCCAGAAAGCCTCAGATCAGCTGAAACACTCAGTTTAGGAGTTAGGAGTTTAGGAGTCTGAATGCTCAGAAAGCTCCCGGCCCAGACGGTGTGTCTCCTGCCACCCTCAGACACTGTGCAAACGAGCTGGCCCCAGTGTTTTCTGGCATCTTCAACTCCTCACTGCAGGCATGTCATGTGCCTGCCTGCTTCAAGTCCTCTACCATAATCCCTGTCCCCAAGAAATCTAGGATCACTGGACTAAATGACTACAGACCCGTGGCTCTGACATCTGTGGTCATGAAGTCATTTGAGCGCCTAGTTCTCTCCCATCTCAAGACCCTCACGGCCCCCCTCCTGGACCCCCTGCAGTTTGCATATAGAGCCAACAGGTCTGTAGACGACGCCATCAACATGGCCCTACACTTCATCCTGCAGCATCTGGACTCCCCAGGAACCTACGCCAGGATCCTGTTTGTGGACTTCAGCTCTGCCTTCAACACCATCCTTCCAGACCATCTCCGAGGCAAGCTTTCCCAGATGAATGTGCCTGATCCCATCTGCCGGTGGATCACTGACTTCCTGACGGACAGGAAGCAGCACGTGAGGCTGGGAAAGAATGTCTCGGACTCCCGGACCATCAGCACCGGCTCCCCTCAGGGCTGTGTTCTTTCTCCTCTGCTCTTCTCCCTGTACACCAACTGCTGCACCTCCACCCACCAGTCTGTCAAGCTAATCAAGTTCGCAGATGACACCACCGTCATTGGGCTCATCTCGGACGGGGACGAGTCTGCCTACAGGAGGGAGGTTGAACGTCTGGTGTCTTGGTGCAGCCACAACAACCTGGTGCTGAATGCCCAGAAGACAGTGGAGATTATTGTGGACTTCAGGAAGCACACAGCCCCACTCCCCCCCATCATCCTGACTGACACCCCCATCACCTCTGTGGACTCATTCCGCTTCCTGGGTACCACCATCACCCAGGACCTGAAGTGGGAGCCCACCATCACCTCCGTCATTAAGAAAGCCCAGCAGAGGATGTACTTCCTGAGGCAGCTGAAGAAATTCAACCTGCCAACACGGACGATGATGCAATTCTACACTGCAATCATCGAGTCCATCCTCACCTCCTCCATCACCGTGTGGTACGCTGGAGCCACGATCAGGGACAAACAGAGACTGCAGCGTGTTGTGCGCTCTGCTGAGAAGGTGATTGGCTGCAGACTCCCATCTCTGCAGGACCTGTACACCTCCAGGACACTGCGGCGTGCAGCCCGGATCTCAGCTGACCCTTCTCACCCTGGACACAGTCTGTTTGACCTGCTCCCCTCAGGCAGGAGGCTCCGGTCCATTCGCACCAGAACCTCTCGCCACAAGAACAGTTTCTTCCCCTCTGCTGTTGGACACATGAACAATAACCACATGACTGTCTCCGCCACTAACACATGACCCTACGCTGTGTCACTGCATCATTTCATGTTTGGCACTGATCACCACATGCACTCATGTATATATCTTTCTACGTAGCACTCATAATTCTTATTCTCATGTATATATCTCATGTATATCTCATGCACATATCTTTCTTTCTACATAGCACTTTAATTCTTATTGTCTGCACTGAAGCACCGCAGCAATTTCCTAATGTTGTAAACCTCAACATCTGGCAATAAACCCATTCTGATTCTGATTCTGATTCTGATTTATTTAAAATCCAGGTTGAAGACTCACCTGTTTTCAGCTGCATTTGAATAAAACACCAAATCCACACTTTTAAGCTTAAATTTCCAAACTTATATTTTAACTACTGATTTTATCTACTGTTTTTTATTTATTTATTTTTTATCAATTTTAAATCATGCTTTTTATTTGTTTTTTGTTTTTTAATGTCTCTGTAAAGCACTTTGAATCACCTTGTTGTTGAATTGTGCTATATAAATAAACTTGCCTTGCCTTGCTTGCCTTAAACTACTCCACGTACCAGTGCCAGTAGATGAGCTGCTTTGGAACATCTTATCTCTTCAATTTAATGTTGTGTTTAGCAGAGTGGCTCCACTGAGAGGCAATATTGGCTGGTTGGTCCATTATTTTGGTCCAGGTCAAAAAAATCTGAATACAACTATTGGGTGAATTGCCATGACATTTTGTACACATTCATTGTCCCTGGACAATAAATTTGATTTGTGCTATCACAGGATTTTCCTTCACTGACATTTTTTTGGTTTATAGAGAAATGTCTCCACAAATTTTGGACATATAGGCATAACATTTACTGTTGTTCTTCCTTGCAGGATGAATTCTAATGTCTTTGGTGGTTTATTAACTCTCTACAAGAAGCCTACTTTTAATTTGCTCAGCGGACTTATGACCAATCATCTTGTCCAATCATCTTTGTAGTGCTAATCAACATGCAAATATGCTAAAACTAAGATTATGTTATCATGTGCTTGTCAAAATATAAGACTTACAATCCTGTAAAAGACTGTAAACTGTATATAAAGAGTTAATATTCACCTTGCAGTCTCAAATCAACCAAGCGTTCTCCTCGACCGCAAAAAATGTGAACATCCAAAATGATTACTTTTGGTTCACATATCAAATACTTTTCAAGATATGTTTTTGAAAAATGGACCAGTGACCCACTTTCAGGTCTTTTTCTTTTTTTTAAATCTGGCAATATTTCAATACTGTATCTCAGAAACTATCAAAGATAAAAGTTTGAAAGTTAAACTGATCTTTTTTACCATCAAAATGATTCAGTGTCTGTAATTTGGGACGCATTCATTAAGTATTGGCTGGTTAAAAAATATAAATAATAGTCCAATGCTCCTGAAAATTTTGAGCGCATATTAACCAAAACGGCAAACTGCCAAAGACAACTAGTGATGATTTTTGGATAGCATGTAGGTGAACTGCTGTAAAACTGTAAAATAAAGCATGTAGAATCCTTTTAACCTAAAACTCTTAGTTGCAAAAGTTTAGCTTTCATGCTGAATAGAGCTAATTTGACAACACTACAAAAACATAAATAACAGGAGATTTCTGGAAAAAAATCTGGATTTTTCAGATGGAAATGAAGCAGTCATCTTGTTAAAAAAATTTTCATTTTCAAGGCCTACCCTACCTACCTACCATTTGAAGCCAGGAAGAGTCTGATAATTTATGTAAAAATAAACTAAGAGGCACAAAAATACATTTATTTAGTAAATTATCTTCTCAGGTATGACTAGAATAATTAAAATAACACTCGGTAGCTTCGGCAATCTCACAAGAATTCCAAGAATTCCCTGACATTTGTGAGTCTTTATACTGAGACTAAGATTATTATTCCTAACTTTGTTGTAATGGTTACTATAGTTACTATTCTCTTACCGATAAATGAAAAAACTACAGCGAAAAAGAAGCTTAAAATACGCCGGAGAAATCGACCGCACTGAACAGGTCGATCACAACAGTCGATGCTATGTGCAGTTACAGCTGCAGGGACGCGCGTATCAGGTTATGATGTAGGTGTTTGCGTGCCTACACCATAGTTTTAATCACCTATTACATTTCGAGAGGAAGCTTGTAGATGAGCTGCCATTTTTCCTCCCCTTGTTTTCCGTGGTTTGTGAGTTGATGTGTAAAATTATAACTTTTCTTTTGAGTAAGTTAGTCAGCTGAAGGGTTTTTGTTTTAAGTCGCAGCTGGGTTTTTTTTTGTAATGTTGGCCTTAGCTCTCCCTGAAGCTAATTTATTCTTCCTTTTTCAATATCCTGGCAATAAACTATTTCAAACTGACCCAAACAGTCTCCTGGTTTTCCCCATCTAGTACTGTGTTATTCTCTTTACCCCTACACCAACCTGCAGACGTAACAAACATATTGACCCTACAAGAATAGCTTCTGGATCCAAGCCTTGGCTGAGGTTTTTGAACACGCTGCAGTGCCTTGTCCCTGTTGTGGATGGTATTATCTCAAACACTCGTTTGGTTGCGCTTGTATTTGTTGCTTCTCTCTTTTTAAAAAAAAAGAAAACATAAAATCAAACTGCAAATGTTTCACAAAGGTATTGTAGTTTCTGCCAGGCTTGTAAAACTGCCAGAAATTCAAATTCTATTTCACTACCCATCATTTCCTGGAAGTTTTCTATGAATATTACTTAACCTGAATTTCTGCAGAAATCTACAGTCCTCTGTACAGTTGAAAATTGTTGCTTAAATGCAAGGCATAAACAGTTGTTGATTTTTTAATTGGCCATATGCCAACTGGGACCTTTATTGAAATTAATTTCACCTCCACGCTAAAGCTTCTAGGAACCATTGCCAGATCTGTGTGTTTACTAACTCTCCAAACCCCCCCAAATATTTGCTGCATCATTTAAATTATAGCATTTTCATCTTCCTCTATATAGCTTTACTGCTAACATCTAACTCTGTTGAACCTTGTAATCCTCTTGGTCACAGATGCCTTGATGCTGCGCTTGAGTGCAACACCTGGCAAAACAGCTACACTGATCACTCTGTTGGAGTTGAAATCACGTGCACCAATTTTTACTCTTGGTATCTGCCTGCTTTTGGGATCTGAGTGTTAGAACCCAGAAACAGCAATTAGCTTAGACTTAACCAGTAAATTGTCATTATGAGTTGTGTTAGGGAGCCTAAAGCACTGCTGTGCATAAGTGAAACCTCACAGATCTTCAGCGAAACAGCAGCGATGTTTATCCTGTTCAGATTATTTCACTGCTTATCATTAGAGACCAGGTCCTGTGACATACTTGTTTATGGTGAACCCTGCCTCTAGCCCAATGCTAGTGTGAATGAGTTTCAGCAGCCCATTGTGGGTTTCTATAGAATAAAGTTAATTAATTCAATGTACTAGGCATGTCAAACTCATTTTGACATGCCGTTTGGGGTGGAGGGCCCACTCCTGAAGACCTTCTATGACTCTGTGGTGGCTTCTGCTATCTTTTATGGTGTGGTCTGCTGGGGCGGCAGCATCTCTGCTGGGGACAGGAAGAGACTGAACAGGGTGATCCAAAGGGCCAGCTCTGTCCTAGGATGCCCTCTGGACCCAGTGGAGGTGGTGAGTGACAGGAGAATGGCGGCTAAGCTGTCATCCCTGTTGGACAACGTCTCCCACCCCATGCAGCAGACTGTGACAGCACTGAGCAGCTCCTTCAGTGGGAGACTGCGGCACCCACGGTGTGGGACGGAGAGATTTCGCAGGTCTTTCCTCCCCACTGCTGTCAGACTCCACAACAAAGACTTTAACTGAACAAACACACACATCCACACATGTGCAATAACACTAAGTGCAATAATCTTTTCTGGCATCGTTGTATTTTTACTCAGTTGTATATAGCATTCGTATTCTATTTTTATCTTATTGTATATTTTTATTCTATTTTATTCTACTGTATATAGTATATTATTTTATTCTATTCTGTACAGCTGTGTACTGTATTTATTCTTATTGTATTCTAATTTTTGCGTCATAACTTTTGCACTGTCCACTTCCTGCTGTGACAAAACAAATTTCCCACGTGTGGGACTAATAAAGGTTATCTTATCTTATCTTATCTTATCTTATCTTATCTTATCTTATCTTATCTTATTTTAGTTTGTGGTCCACGTTGGGCCCACTTTGAGCTCATGTGGGCCAGACCAGTGAAACTGCTCTTTCTGCCAGTGTAGAGAAATTAAATACATATTTAATCCCCGAGGCTATAACATTTATTAAAACACAATAAAAAGTCTTAGATTTCTAATCTTTTTCACATTTTATTTTCCATTTAATTTCATTTGGAGTCTTTCTAGGGCCAATTCTGGCCCCCGAGCCTCATGTTTGACACCCCTGGATTGGACAGATGACAGCAGAGACTGACAGGCAACCACAAAAATATCACGTTGGTGCAGCTGTTTTCTATGCTTACGTACTGATAGTATGCTTTCATTACAGATCATAACTTTGGCTTTAGTTGTTAATAGCAGTTAAACACTTAAAAGACAAGGTGAAGTGTTGCTCAAACAAACACACAAACCTCGACCCACACCCACCCACACCCACCCACACACACACAAACTGCTCTCAGGTTATTACAGGGTGTCATTATTTAATTCTTGCTCATTAAATGCTCCAGACAATGACAAAGCGCCTCAGTCTCTGACAGCCTCTTTGTTAACCCTCTCCCTCTTATCTCTTTCCGCCTCCTATTCTCGCCCCTCTCTGCTCCGCTTTGTGTCTATTGTATGACACTCAAGGACGATTTGACGGCATCCCCAGCCACCACTTAAACATCCCTATTCATCTCCAAGTAAAACCTGCGCGGGAGAGAAATACCAACTCAAACTGTCGAGAGAACAATTTGCGAAAGCCTTGGAATGTCAGATACCTCTCGCCACTTACTGGTAATATAAAACTCACGCTGATGGAGACAACGCTGATGGCATTGGCGGCGGAGACAGTGGTGATATAAGATGTCATAACCCTGTGTCCTTGCGCCGAGTGTTTCAGAAGCATCAATCTGTTTGACCTTTATCCGGGACTCAAGCCTGTCTACACTCAAATTTTTCCTCTCTATTTCTTTCACTCTCTCCTGGCCTGCCCTGACAATGATTGTTACAAAGAGTGCTGGGAGTCTACATGTGTGCCCGTGCGAGCGAGGGCGAGAAAGATCGAGGAAGATGGAGAGACAGAGAGAGGCTGCCCCTGAGTGCATTCGCGTAAGAACTGGGGGCCACCTGAGAGCAACCGAGCACAGAATAGCGAAGATGAGAGAAAATGAAGAGACAAAAGCACTTCCCTGGTGTAATTATGCTTTCATTTCATGGCCAAGTATCCGCATGATGTGCCCTGCATGCAGAGACACTCATTAGGGTTATGGCACATCAGGAATATAACTGGCATCTGCCTGTTGAGAGCAAGAAAAAGTAGATGCACTGTCAGGGTGCGACTTCGAAAGCAGCGCCAGTAAAAGATGCAGGGGTTACAACTGTGCAGTGCGGCACAACGGCGAGCACATAAAGAGCACGCTCTCACATTTGCATGCATACAAACAAGTTTTTTCTTTTTTTTTTGAGCAAACATAGCTGGTATTATTCTGCTAATAATGACGGTTCTAGTGGTTGTTTTGATGACTTTTAGGGCAAGTTTTTTCCCCTCGTTTTTCATTTTGGGGAGTAAATATCAAATTTTTGGATGAGCACAGTCTCTCCTGTGATGCTCATGAAAGGAAAACACCAGAGCAAACAACAAACCCTCTCAAAGCATTACTACAAATACAAACAAAGCTCAGAGCGAATCCACAGAACTTACCCTGCATCAGAGTAGAATTCCCCCTGCGTCCCCTCTGCTAGTAAAGCAGTCGGTTCCTGATGCTTGGATCAATGTTGCAACAAATAACTCTAATATGTCTGACTGTGAGCGCTGTCATGCCCTACCTTATGCACCGCTGAAGAAGAATGGGATGTTAATGTGGTTAAATATGCGCTCTCATTACTGCTGGCAGGGACTCACTTCATTAACAGCCCCCTGCTAATGTGCCACTTTACTTTTTTTGTACTTTTTGTGTGCGTTCGCCAGTCTGTGTGTGTCACTGGCTTGTGATACGTGAAGAGAGAGATAGAAAAGTTGTGTGATGGAAAAGTGCACGTCTGCGCTCCAAACACACTGTACAGGTGTTTGAATGCAGGCATGACGGAGGATGAAACAGACATCTGTGTGCCTGCGGTTCTGCAGTATTAACTAAATAAGCAAACTCCAAAGCTGTCAGATATTGATCAGTCCGCAATTTGTTCTGTCTTATGTAGTCCTCATCCACATATCCTCCTTTGTGAGTCATTGGGATGTAATAAGGGAAATCAATGAAAAAAAATAATGGCTTCCATGTAGATTCACCTCAACAGAATCAGGAGTACTGATATTTAGTATATTCTTATAGCACTTTAGCACCAAAAGCATTACAATTCACCCAAGCACATTTATTGTCAAAGTGCTTTCTATCTAACATTCATGCATCCCAGAGCATCTCCGGGTTAAGACTGGAATAAACCGCCAAACCTTCCAAGGAAGCAATGAGATCCTGAAACACATAAAACCCTCTTCTTGTCATATTTTAACACACGGTGTGTATCATCTTTGGGTCATTTTCAGAGACACAGTGATACCCCTTTAGGGTTGTTTTACTTCTCGATAAACAACCAAGAACAAAGGAGCTCAAGTCCTGTACAAGGCCATGTTTTCTGCCCTTATTTTCCTTTAGTTTTTGACTTTAAATTTGAGAGTTAATGATGTAGCTATGGTTAGAGGAAAGATAACGGGTTAAAATAGATTTGTTTGCAAAGTTAACGGTATGTTATCAAGGTTATCTTGCATTTCCTTTGTTGCCATGCTTGGGCGTCCATGGTTACCACAATTACATGTCATAATGAAAACATCTCACAACTGCTGATTTAGAGTTTTTGTGTGACTGCTAAGTTTACCTAACAAGCAGGAGATCCTTGGTTCAGTCCTGTGAGGAGACATGAGGTCTTGGGGGGATCAGGTGTAAAAAGCTTTCTGTTGTGAATAAAGGGCTTTTATACTGTATGACCATGATGAAATGAGACTAGGTTTGATTTTACAGAACAGTCATGGCCAAAGGATTTTATACACTTTGCTGCTTCAATTTTTATTCAGATTGCTTTTTTTGATGTTTTTTTCTGCCTCTATGATACAATGAAAAGAAATTGTAAGCGTTTCATTAGTTTCAAAAACTTTTATTGGCAAATAAATCAAATTTACTCAAAGAGTCAGCCTTTACAGTGTTGACCCTTCTTCTTTATAACTCCGGCAGTTCTCTGTGACATGCTGGATATCGGTTTCTGGGCCAAATTCTGATTGATGGTGATCCATTTCTGCCTTATCAGTACTCAAAGCTGATCATAGTTTGTGGGCGCCCCTCTTTTTAAAGATTGACCTCTGATTCTTGATTGGATTAAGATCCGGGGAGTTTGACGATCTCCAAGAAAGTTAGTTATCAGTTTTGCCTTATGACACGGTGCTCACCCTGGAAAATGCACGGATTGTCACCGCTATTGGCCCTGAATGGTTGTTTTTTATACCAGTCTTTGTACACGGCAGGGTTCTGGGGCAGAACTGTGAGTAAGGCATGGGTGTGTAGCAGCCCTACATACGAATAGTTTCAGAATGCTTTGCTGTTGGCACAACAGAGGATTCTTGTGATGCTCGTCACTTTTGGCCACATGAGTGCATTCATTTTTGTTTCCCTTACTTTGCCTGCATTCCACTGACCTACACATTGATTTAGGTTAATGCAGACTAACCCCTAAATACAACTCATGATTACAAAGATATTATCTTAGCCTCGACCTTATTCCAAGCATCAAACCAAACTTTAGTGCTAAATGTGAGAATTTAGTTCTTTTAGTCTCCAAAGGATAGCTAGGTTCCCACATTTTGACTATTTAAAGAGATTTATGTCCCCACAACATGACTAATACGAGCTCACACTCTCAGGCACACACTCAGAAACACATGCACACATACCTCTCTCACCAGTGTCTGGGATTCTGGCAGTTAATGGGGCGGCAAATGAGATTGTTACTGATGTGTGGTAGCGAGTTGAGCGAAGGTGTGGAGGTGATGGAGGGAGACAGGAGGAAGACAAAGAAGAGCTGAGGGGAGGCAAATGGCGTGAAGATGTTGTGATGCAAATTAGAAACTTTTGCATGTTTCAAATGTAGGTTGGGGTCCTGAAAATAGACTTCTGGGTAACTTTCATATTCCTGTAAAACAGGTGTGAAGCTAAAATAACACAGAGAGCAGCGACTTTAACTTAGAGACTCAAGTTTGCAGGTAAACTCGGATTATATTTTTTAATGATTCTGTGATATAATGATAAACAGTTGTAAGCATTTTAAAGTTTCAAAGGCTTTTGTTGGAAAATAAATGCATGCAGAGAGGCAGTATTTACAGTGTTGACCCTTCACGGGCGACCGTGGCTCAGGGGGTTGGGAATCGCATCTGTAACCGGAAGGTCGCCGGTTCGATCCCTGGGCTCTCTGTCCTGGTCATTGTGTCCTTGGGCAAGACACTTTACCCTACTTGCCTACTGGTGTTGGCCAGAGGGGCCGATGGCGCGATATGGCAGCCTCGCTTCTGTCAGTCTGCCCCAGGGCAGCTGTGGCTACAACTGTAGCTTGCTTCCACCAGTGTATGAATGTGAGAGTGAATGAATAGTGGCATTGTAAAGCGCTTTGGGTGCCTTGAAAAGCGCTATATAAATCCAATCCATTATTATTCTTCATAACTTCTGCAGCCAAATCCTGATTGATTGCAATCCATTTCTGTCTTATTGGTGCTCAAAGCTGATCACTGAGCTCAGCTTCAGCTTGGAGTTTTGCTCGTCCACTCGCTCAGTTGATCATAAATTCTTGATTGGATAAAGATCTGGGGAGTTTGCTGGCAATGGATCTAAAATGTTAATGTGATGGTCTCTCAGTCAGTTAGTTATCACTTTTGCCCTGTGACATGCTGCTCCATCAAGCTGGAAAATGCATAGATTATCATCACTAGTGCGCCTGGATCTCTGAAAGAAGTCTTTGAAAACATTTTTTAAAACCATTTTACACATAAACGACATTTTTTAAGCACTTTAAAGGGAAAGTGAGCTCTAGTAGACTGTGTTTCTCCTGTTGTAGCGCTGCAGTCAGTCACTGTATGTCTGTGACTGCACAGATACCTCTTGCATGCATAAATAAATACAGGATGCATTGTTTCTCCACTTGAAATGAAACCCGAAAAAAGGCTGATTTAGTTTTATGACGATTCTGTATTCCCTCCCTGCTTTTTCCCATCACTCAGATGTATATTGTGACCCACGTCTTATGCCAGGGTGACTCATCTTAATTGCTGATTGCCTCTTCTCCTCCATTTGTCTCTTCCCTCTTGTTGCTGATCCTCAGTTACTGTAACACTGGCCACCGAAATAACGTTCCCCCCGAGAGGCTGGGTTAGGAGACTTGGCTGTGTGCAAAAACGTCTCCCTTGGGGGCCTCTATTTTCCTGCAGGTGGTGAATGAAGGGGAAGAGCTATCCATTTATATCACTTAATCCACGGGACACACTATTAGAGTGCTAGACAGGAGGAAAACTCACACGTCGTTGCCTACCACACACACCCACACTGTGCTTAAGTGTACTGTTTCACGTGTATGTGCATTAATGCCTTCTAAATATGCATTTTTGTGTTATTAGTGAAGTCATAGATTTGAATATCAATCACACCGATTTTTTATTTTGGAATTGTATTGACACAATAACTGTGTCCAAATTCACGATGCAGTTGTCAGAATCCATTAATCTTAGTCTTTCTTGTGTCAACGTTTGTCTTTTCATTGCTTTTTGTATGCACGGTTTAATGTTCACACTCATGTTAGTGAGTGTAATAGCATACATTACTGTGCAGCTGATTGTGTACTTTCTATTGACTGTGTAATATGACGTGACACACGGGCATTTTGTTTTTCTTTGTCATGACAGCAGCAACGCCTCCCACTCAGTCCTGAATGTATGGCTGACTGTGCTGGTTGTGTTTTTTTTGTCATCGCTTCTCTCAGTAATCTGCGGGACTGCACATAACAAATGTCTTCAATCTGTTGTCTAATCATGGCTCAAACCAAGGGAACAATAACACGCCGACATCATACAGCAGATTACGGTGAATCTGCTCTGCTCTCGCAGGGCTTTGCCGAGCTGTTCCGCCGCACTTGGGGGAGGAAAGGAGTCGGAATTTAATAGAATATTCTCAGGTATCACTAATCTGGTTAGTTTCTCTGACAATTCCTCTTCCCTCCAAGTTAAGGAAATGCAAATTGTGCCACTCTAACTTTGAGAAAGTAAAGCTTCATATTTTACAAATAGCAATCATAATAAGATGCAATTCAAGCAATGCAATTTAGGATGAAAAACAGCTATAAAGACGAGTCTCTGAATAATTTCTCCCACTGCTTTTGTCATTATTCCCAGAAAGATGACAGTGTTCGTTTGATGTTCCATTTACAACGGGCTCCTACTGTGGCTGAAAATACAGTTCATTTACATTTAGTTATCAAACTCAAACATGCACAAAATGAATGAGATCCATTCACGCGTAATACATTTAATATTAAAAACGACCGGCACCATATTTTATCTGTATGACCACGCCTTTGGCTTATAACAACCTTTCCAATCTCAGCCCTGCAGAGTCCAGATTTCACTCAGCTGCAGCACTATTACGAAAAATATCAAACAGGGAGTTGAATCAATTGGATGTGGTGTAATGATGTAATCAATATGCATCATGTTCTGTGTTTCTCATATGGCATTTAATCATACTGATGGCTGTTCTTTAAAGTGGTAAGTGAAGCATGATGACACATCTCAAATGCTACACTTGTCCTCTCGCTCTGGTTTAGCTTCAGCTGAACAAATTGACTGCATGCAGTGAGCGAGGCAGCGCCGTGACCTTTTCCCCAAACAGTTCTACAGTACAGCCCGCCTAGAGTTTGATATCTACTGTGTACAACTGAAAAAGATACTGGTTGAACTGACAACCGACTCCTCTGTTTCTCCTGCAAATAAATCTGTACGTCCTCCGTCCTGCCCCCCCCCCCCCCCAACCGTACCTTTCTGAATCCACTTGTAGTAGACCCCCAACCAATAAAACATGATCTTCATAAGTCTTGAGGGGAGAGGTGGGCTAAGTTTGGGGAAATTGCTGCATGGAAAAGGCAATATATGGAATTAGAGATAAGAGAGAGCTGAGGGAACTAGCTGAGGATATTGCCTGCTTAAGGCTCTGATTTACACTCTGGATACGGGGACCGGAGAGGAAAGGGAAGCCCTGAGCCAACTGTTGGCTACAGACATTAGTATATATGGTTAGTAATTAAAATTTCCCACACTGTAATGATGTATTGGTAAAATTAAATTTAGCTGGCTGGCAAATTGTGTTAGAAATATTACTGAAAAATGAAATGACAGCTCATTCAAGCGCGAGATTGCCACCAACCAGACACACCTTAGAGGTATAATTTCTCCATCTGCCAGCTTTTACTGTTCCTCCAACACTTACATCCTCCTGCGCATCTCACTTCAGCCATCCTGTCCCCCAGAATCCACAAATATTTGATCTGACATCCTACAAACATGCAGTGACGACCAAATGAGGGACAAAATGGGTTTTGTACTCCGTGGCGAGATTCGGCGCCACCTGATTTTAAGACAGGGTTGGTGAGGTGTCATGTTCACTTCTTCAGTGCTCAACCTGTTTCTCTCAATTTATCTCTCAGCAGTATATTGGATAATAAATGGCATGACATTCAATCAGCATATTTCTGCATCCCCGCGGTATGTGCTTTTGTGTGTGTGTGTGTGTGTGTGTGTGTGTGTGTGTGCGCGCTCTCTGTGTGCATACAGTATATTGTAAACTTGATTGATGGATGGATGATGACGGAGGTGTCACGCAAGGACTGCTGTGCATTTTTTTATTTGTCTGCCTGGAAAATGATGCATGCCTCAGATTCGTCCCTACTTAACCCACACACAGATCTATACTTGCACATGATGTGTATACCCACTAAGGAACACGAACACTGTTTTAGCGCAGTCGCATCGTGCATATTGTGTGTTTTTGCCCAGTAGCAGACAGGATAGGCCCATGATGAGGGAGATGTATCGATCACCGAGCAACAGGCAATGTCACTGAAACATACCTAATAGATACTACAAATAAAACACCCATTCCAAAGTTGGAACGCTGTGTAAAATGTAAATATAAACAGAATGCAACGATTTAGTAGCTCCGCAGTGTTTCCACATTTGCCTAACAAGTGAAAAATTGCTGGTTTGATCCCGGGAAATAACTCACATCCCTTTGGGGTTGCATCAGAAAAGGATATCCAGCGTACAAACTGCCAAATCTAACATGCAGAGCTACCCGTTGCGGCAACACCTTGTGAGTAAGGAAGCAGCCGAAAGCAGCTTCTTTTTAATGATTTGCAAATCTCATAAAACCATATTTTATATATAGTAGAACACGGAAGACAGAGAAAATGTTCAAACTGAGACATTTTAAAATTTTATGTGGCAACTCAAAAATGTTGGGACATTGGCAACAAACAGATTAAAAAGTATGCGGTAATAAAAAAGAAACAGCTGGAAGAATATTGTGCAACTAATTAGATTAAATGGCAACAGGTTGACATCTTAGAGGGGCAGAATTTCTCAGGAATAAATAAGGACAGAGGTTCACCAGTCTGCAACAAACTGCATCTACAATTTGTTGCACAATTTCAGAATAATGGTCATTAACATAAAATTATGAAGACTTGAATAGTTCATCTACAGGACACAATATGGGACAAGGCTGAAAATCAGTATTTGACCCCTGTGAACTTTAATTCCTCAGGCAGCACTGCATTAAAAACAGGCTTGATTCTGTCATGGAAATCCCTGCAGGGGCTCAGGAAGACATATGTGAACGTGATCCTGAAACACTGCTGTCTTCTCCAGACCAAAGCTCATTTAAAATGTCCTGATGCAAAGTGGGAAACTGTTCTGTGGTCAGACAAATTCAAATTTGAAATATGTTTTCAAAACATGGACATCGAGAGGAAAAGAACCATCTGCCTTGTTATCAGTGTGTACCTAAAAGGCCTGCATCTCTGATAGTACAAGGGTACATTAACGCCTATTGAGTTGGCACCTTGTGCACTTAAAAAAGTTCCATCAGCGATGAAAGTGTTATACAGGTTTGGGAGCAACATATGCTCCCAAACAGGTGAGATCATTTTCAGGGAAGTCCTTGCATATTTCAGCAAGACAATGCTAAACCACATACTGCGTCTATTACAACAGCATGGCTTCATAGTAGAAGTCCAGGCGCTGAACTGGCCTGTCTGTAGCTCAGACCTTTCCATCACTGAAAGCATTTGGTGCATTATCACACAAAAAATATGACAAAGAAGTCCATGCATCCAGGATCCTACATCAAGCAAGAATAGGACAACATTCCTCTCCCAAAAGTCCAGCAGCCTGTCTATTAAGTTCCCAGATTTATATTAGATAAAATAAAAAAAAATTGATGTGGTTTATTGTGATTAAATATGAGTTTATGAGGTTTGCAAATCATTGCATTCTCTTTTTATTTGCATTTTCAACCCATTTTGAAATTTGGGAGATGGAATTAACTTGACATTTTTAAGGATGTCAGGCTCTTAAATCATTGCAAATGACTTTAGGGTCTTATAGTTGGCAGCTTAATGTTCTTTGAGATGCATTGTTTGTGTAATTTTTATAGCCAGAGTCAAGCTCCTCTTACTCAAATGGGAAATGAACAGTATCCAATTAAAGTGCAAGGGACAATTAGCAGTAAGAGAAAACCAAGAGAAAGTAGTCATATGTATGTATAAAATATCATCCTATGGGATTTTTGTTGAATGTTACCGAGCAGTTTCTGCAGTAATTTTGTAATTTGTACAAATCATCTGCGATCCATTTTTACCATCTACATCAGAAGCCTCAGCAATTTCTAAGAAAACTGCTCTTCGTGTGTAAAAAGAAAGAAGGATGGAGAGAAACAAAGAGCCTTTCTGTTTTCAAGCCCTAACTGGCAAGTAAACACAGGAGCCAATCACACTCCTGCTCGCTGCAGTCACATCACTGAGAAGCAATCTGGATCATCTCCACTCAGTCAGGGTGCGTGTGTGTTAAAGCACCCTGCTCAGGGAACTGTTTAGCTGTACGCGTTGTGGATCTCTGAAAACACATCAGCATCCCAGACACCTAATTTCAGCGATCTCCCTCTGCCCCCTCTCTTTTTTTCCCTTCTTCTCTACCTCACTCTGCCAGTCGCCATCTCTCTCCGTCTTTCCCCTGGTCTCCCTTGAGCACACACACACAACACCCATACTCATTACAGTCATTCTCATTGTCCAGGAAGTGGAAGCGATAGCTTTTTCCTAGTTATTTCCATCACCCCTCGGCTTTGCCAGCTCTTAGCCTCCCCTAAGATAATACCCATTTATCCCACAGGGTGTTTACGCAAGCGATTCAGGTTAAGTGACTTTCTGAGAGCAATGACAGACAGCAGCTTTCCTTTATTCAAGGAAAATTGGATTCATCAGCCACTGCTTAATGGTTGCATTCAAGCTTTTGACTACACTCCATCTGACACATTAGTAGGTGTCTGTGGCGTATTTATCCGTGTTTTTGCTCACATGTATGCCTGTATAAATGTCCAAGCCTCATGATCTCAATAAGGGATAGAAAAATATGCTGTTGGTTTTTGCTATCAGCGGTTCAACAACCATAAAGCCCAAAGCTTTTCCATCCCTGAGCCTTATAAAAATCACTCTCCAGCTTCCCCGCCATAAACGACAGCAATAAACAGCCTCACATTCACTATGCTAATTTGCAGGCTTTTTGCATCTTTCTGCCTATTTGCATGAAGTGTGTTTCTAATGTGTTTTACCGGGAAACACGGGGAACAGTAGCTGATCCCAAGGTCATTTCGAAATGTTATTTCGATTCAGCAGCTCTACAGTAGCATGAGCACACACACACAAAAAACAAAACAACAAAAAAAACCCTTTCACTGATTTTCTCCTTGATTCATTGTTTTTTTATTCCCTTTGTTTTATATCTTCCTTTCTCTCTCTCTCCCTGTTTTGTTTGCGTTCAGGACAAATCTACTATATCTGCCTTGGCACTTGTTCAATTACATGTGAAATGCCCCATTACTTCTTGAGAATGACCTGTGGTCACCACAGAAGAGCAGGTTAAGTGCACTTTTAACACAGACCAACATTTGTCTGTTGCACATAAGGCTATAATAGAACAGAATAAGAGAAGATTAAAAGCAATTCCGAATTCCTTTTTGTGCCATTTGAACCCTTTGTTTTAGTTTATTACACCCATTTCAGCTACTTATTCTAGCACAAAATGACTGTTTATCATGGAGGATGTTTTCCACTTGTACAACAATGATCTACTCCCTATTCAAACAAGCAGGATGCACATGTTTACACTTTGTGCTGAAAGGATTATTTTGCAAAATGGTTTACTTGTACCAACAAGGACTGCCACACTCTGAGGAACATGTTCTTATAATGGATAAAAACACGAAAAAATATATTTTTTAAAATCAGCAAATGTAGATCATTTAGGCCTAGAAAGCAGAAACTGGGCCCTTTAACTGATTGTAGAAGAAGAAGATGGATGAATGGATAATAATTTATAAGATTTAAATGCTAAATTCATCACTTTAAAGTACGTGACAAAATAAGATCATTTTAAAATGAGATAAATACAACTTTAGATGAACAACACGTGACATATTACACTGTGTCATTATTTATTCAACAAAAACTCATTCAAATTTCAGAAGCACCGTATGGAAAAACTGAGTACACCTTTATTGCTTCCACGGGAATTAGGAGTGTAAGTAGCAGCTGGGTGCTGCTCTTGATTGTCCTTGATTAATTAATCATCAGCAATCGTGAGTGTCTCTGTAAAAGCAGAAGTTTTGTCTGTTTGCTGGTCTGGAGTATTCAGCTATGTGTTAACGAAATGCAACAAGAGCAAAGATATCTGCAATGATTTTAAAGAAGCAACTGTTGTTGTCCATCAACGGATATACAGCCATTTCTAAGCAATTTGAACTCCATCATTCTAAAATGAGAAACATTATTCACAAGTGGAAAATAGCCAAGATAGTTTATGTCCCAGTGAATTCACCCCAAAGTCAGACTGTGCAATGCTCTGAGAAACTGCAGAAAACCCAAGAGCCACATCTCTGATCTCAGAAGGTTGCCAAATGTTAAAGGTCATCACAGTATAATTAGATAAACCACTGCAGGGGTCTTTTGGAAGGATTACTAGCATGGCTCAGGTTTGCAAAGTTGCATCTGAACAAACCACACGACTTCTGAAACAATGTGTTTTGGACAGATGAGACCAAAGTGGGCGTCTCTGACCATAATGCAAAGTGGCACCAGACACAACCTATCAGCATAAAAGCCTCTAGTAAACACCTATACTAACGTCGAAGTACACTGGTGAAGGGGTGATGATTAGGGCTTGTTTTGCAGCTACAGGACTTGGGCAGTCACTGAGTCAACCATCAACTCCTCTGTATACCAAAGTATTATAGAGTAAAATGTGAGAGCATATGTTGACCCATACAACAGGACAATGATCACAAACACAGCAGCATCTCTACAACAGATTCGCTGAAAAAGAAAAGAATGAAGGTGTTGCAGTGACCTAGTCAAAGTCCAGACCTCAACCTGATTGAAATGTTGTGGCAGGACCTTCAGAGAGCTGCGCACGAACGAAGGCCCGGAAACCTCAACAAACTGAAGCAATGCTGTAAAGAGAAAAAGGCCAAAATTCTTCCACAATGAAGTGAGAGAGAGAATCTGTATCTGTATTGAAGTACAAATGCAGACAAAGAGACATTCAGTTCAAGCAAACAAAAGTAACTTTAATAAAATTTTCTGTGAATAAAAGCTGGCAAACAAAAGGTGTCTGGGAGTTTTCTTTGTTCCCGACAAAGAACCATCCAAAAAGAAAAAGGGGAAGGATGAAAAACACGTGGACACACAAGAAAGGTAAACAGCAAGTTTGATAAAGGACGGAGGAAGAAACACAACACTTTCAAAGAACAGGTGGAAGGATGTTGGACAGAGCAGACAAAGGCACCACTCTTTTTCAAATGTGAATAAGGTGTTTAGTAATAATTGAGCTCCATGTTCCATGTATCTACTTTAGTTAATATTTTTCTTAGTGTGAAATGTTAACAGATATGCTTGTACACTAACTTGAAGAAAAACATAAAATTTAAGTGAAAATAAGAGAAAAATGTATCTGTATAAGAAAAAAATCATATTACATCTTGAGTCATGCCTTTGTTTTACTGGCCCACCTTTCTAATGGATAGCAAGCTATTTCATTCCAGTTTGTTTCACTGGTATAAGGGCTCTCTCATTGTAATTAATATCTGTGGAACAACAAACCGTCACGAGTGCGTGCCTTGTCTCTGATTTATGAAGCATTTAAAAGGTTGCAGGGGGGAAAAAAGACAAAAGGTTCCCAACTAAATAAAGCAGGCCTGAGCCAAGCTCTCACAGCCAATGTCAGAGAGAGAAAGGAGAGGTGAGGGACTGAGAGAAAATTCATGATTAACTTTCATTTCCTATGCCTTATTATTCCTTGCCCAAATGAAATTTCAGAGGAGGAGATAAATCTTCCGGCAGTGCCCGCTTTTTGTGCACCTAATGTCCAGGAATAGCTTCTGCTCGCCATTCCTCAGCTTATCGCTTTAAATTCACAGCAAACTAGCTGTCTAGTTTGGCCTGGCAAACTATGAAAGTCTGCATCACGCTAGTTTGTGTGTGTGAGTGTGTGTTACTGTGAGGAAGACGAAATGATATCAGTCTGACCACCTCTGTTCTGATATTTATAGACATCTATATAAAAGGGTAAATTAGAAAATATCAAAGGATGATGCTAAACAATAACCAAAGGTAATGCTAACACATAGTAACTGCAAAAGCTGTTATATTGCAACAATTTTGTTACGCTTTACGAGCGTCAGTGTGTGTCTGTCATGAACATGCAAATTCCAATAATTTTTATGCAGGAGCGTCAATAAAAGTGAACCCATGAAGCACACAAGCTTAATCACACTTTTCTTGGCTGATTTCTGAACGGATGCATGAATAAGTAAGTATCGATGTCATGACTCAACTGTCCCTCCTGCTCATTATTCTATTTTAGTGGAAAAGCCAACTGCCTATTGATGTCTCTAACTGTCGTCTCGCCTGCTTTTTAGAGCAAAATGGGTAACAAGCGCTTTCCTGTTTCTCACTTATTCCAACCAGAGAGTTAGATGGCTGAAGAGAAGATTTGCAAGGTAAACAGACTCAAAATATGATATGTGAGACTGCAAAGTTTTTACTATCTAAGTTTAACTTTAATTCACTGAAAGCTGGAAAATGTGTTGTTTGACCTCCTGGACAAACAACAGAAGCACACTTGCATCTTTTGAGGACTGACTGTGTCTCGCTCATGTCTCGATTCCTTCTGTCTGTTTGGTCCTCTGCACATGCTCATTATAATCCCTCTTCCTGGCTCGGTTCACTTTCACCCACCAAACTCATTGACTTCTACTGTGAGACGACATCGAGCATACATCAACAGCTCTTTTGGAACCTTTTTGATGTGTTAATAATTTAACAAGTATTACTTAGAATATTGGTGAGAGTTTACAGAGCTCTTTTACAACAGTGCTCTGTGGTTACAGCTTCTTTTTTTAATAGCAGATGTCTTTCCTTTTCTCACTGGGTTTTCCTAGCAGCACAGCAGCCATGCAGAGATGTTTTCTTGCCTCTAAATTAGGGCTGCCACGATTTGTCGACTAGTCACGATTACGTCGACTATCAAAATCGTCGACGACTGATTTAATAGTCGACGCGTCGTTTGAAGCTTTGTAAGATCACAAAAGACGCAGGAATAAGTGGCAGGATTTAAGAGTGTAATAACGGACTGAAACAGAAGATGGCAGCATTGCATGTACAAGGATGTCAGCTACCGTTAAACCCCGAAGAAGAAGAAGAAGAAGAAGAAGCAGCTGTGTCCCAGAATTCATAGCGCGGCCCAGCGCAGTTTCCAACAATGGCGGCAGCTAGTTAGTTTTAATGTTACTCTTATTATTCTTTCTGGGTCACAAATTAAACGTTTAACATATTTTCAGGCGAGAATGTAGCTGTGTAAACCTCAAATATCTGCTCAGTTTATCAGGACACCACATATTTTCAAAAGCACTCCGACGTTTTCGGAGACATCTGTTACCCACTAGCTCGTTAGCGAGCCGGGGGCTAGGCTCACTAGCGCCGTGAGAACACCGGACTCCCCGCAAATCGTTTTCAAACCCACCGCCGTCTTTCGCTACTCAGGTTAAATATATATGAGTCACTTAGATAACTTAAAATGTTATTGTTTGGCTTTTTTTTTTGTATTTTATTTGTTCCTGAGTAAATCAGTTTGTCTGAGATTAAAGTTATAGTTTTTACACAGCTGAATAAACGTCAAGCAGACAACTGATTATCAGAAGTGTGAGATGCTGGAGAATATACTCCAGTGTCCTGTTATATTTTAGATAGCAAGGAGTTTATTAAACTTCACCGAAACAATCTGCAAATTTCATTAAAATTTAATAAACTATCTTGTCTTTATTTTTAGTTAGCACAGACCTTAAACACTTAAAGCTGTAAGCTAATGATAGTTATATAAGAGCAGATGCTGCTGGTGCAATAAGCTGTAGTTTTACGTCCAATGGATGATGATCTGATTAGTCGACTAATCGCAAAAATAATCGGTGACTAGTCGACTATCAAAATAATCGTTTGTGGCAGCCCTACTCTAAATCCATCCACAGCCTTAACAAGAAGCTTTTGTCCTGAGTTACAGCAGGATTCAGGGACAGTTGAGCTTGTACGGGTGCATTGTGGGTCATTAGCTTGTGTTTGGCACACCTTGTAGCGGTTGGTTCAAGCTGGAATGAACCAACCACTCAGGTATCCTCAGGGTATCTTCAAGGCAAAATTAAGCTTATGATAATCAATAGTTAAATTGTGTAGTCACCTTGAGGTAAATTGGAAAAAAATCACAACACACATTATCAGGTCCCAGCAAGTCCTTCAGCGAAAATATATTGGTTGTTTTGTTTCTACTTTATGATATTAACCCTTTAAGTATAACTGAAACGAAGTGTAATATAGTGCAACAATGTCCAGCTGCCCTAAAGAAGGACAGATTTTCAGCCAGATGTAAAAACATGTATGGGAGGAAGTTTTGCTCACTATTTGCTTGTCTTTGAGTCTGTTTTTTACAGCCTTGCATTTAAGGTAAGTTTGATCGCAGGGCGATCGTGGCTCAAGAATTGGCAGTTCGGCTTGTAATCGGAAGGTTGCCGATTCGAGCCCTGGTTCCGACAGTCGCGGTTGGGCAAGACACTTCACCCATTGCCTACTGGTGGTGGTCAGAAGGCCCGGTGGCGCCAGTGTCCGGCAGCCTCGCCTTTGTCAGTGCGCCCCAGGGCAGCTGTGGCTACAATGTAGCTTGCCATCACCTATAGATAGATAGATAGATAGATAGATAGATAGATAGATAGATAGATAGATAGATAGATAGATAGATAGATAGATAGAAGTTTTAAATAGTGAAGTATGATAAGGTAATATTTGATATTTGTCTAAACTAGTACATAACTTGTGCTTTGTGCTGTTCATCATCAACATTAACTCATATAAATTTATATTATATACTGGAAAATAATCTGATTTTACACAGGTAAAGCCAGTTTTGGTTGTACCTCCTTACTCCTAGTCTGCTAGACTGGTAAGTTTCATCCTGTGTTAAGATCACTGCACATTAAATATTGAAATATTCTCACATTTGACATTGCTTAACTTTATAATTCAACAGTAGGTTTAAGTGACAGGTTTTCCATTGTGCATAGAGGATAAACAATGAAAGAAAGCGGATGTTTTTTCTTTTCTTTTTCCATATCAGCCTTTAACTTTAACCTACATTTGCCGGTGGGATAACCTCTCAGAGAGTTTGCTCTCGCCTTGAAGAAAGAACAGCAACCACTTTTCCACATTGCTTTAAAATAAATTTGCAGATTTTCAGCAAAAACCTTAACAAAAGTTCCCGATCACATTGTCAAACTTCTAAGCAATGACTGAGACTACTAAAGCTAAATTATTTGTTTTGTCTTCTGAAGGAGGATATACTACAATCAGGCTGCAGTCAAGTGATTTAACATTTGAACATTTAAATCAATATAATATAACACAATTCAATTTGACTGAATCTCAGCAGGATGCTGATTACTTCTCTATATCTAGGCTTACCATAAACTCACATTTGATTAGGGCTCTGTTGTAAAGACTGTGAAAAATATAATTAAGACACACTGCAGAATGAAACGGGAAAAGTCATCATGAGCCTTGGGAAATTTTGTGATCCAGTTTATGGTTTGGAAGTGCCCGAGATTTGCTTGCCCAGCGCCTGCTTTGTCAGGACAGTCATATTTCCCATCGTTCATTGATATTCATGATGCCTGAGACTGAGCCATTTGTTCACTTTCTGTGCCAACTACGGTCCACCCACCAGTTATGAAAATTTATGAGCATGTTTGGAGACCGTGGAGACTCATTACAATATCAAGGAGAAACAGCGGACCAAGTATATGTCGTCTCCGAGCACCTTTGAATTATCTATCTTGCCTCATCCTCCAGCCTCGCCTGCACATACGGTGCACTATTTGTGTGCTTGCTCATACTGTACCGCTGCAGTGGGAGGATGGCTCACACCAACAGGCACTTCTGTCAAATATGTGGAAATACATTCAGCTTGGCATTATCTCTCTGTAATTATAGGTATGGAGGAGATCTGTACACTATCGGTGCTGCAGGTGGTAATTAATCTCATACATAAATGGAAGTGATTGACAGACAACAATGGACATGTGAGATAAATATAGTAGCTCTACCTCAATTACTCTTACTTTCTATCAGGTGGCTACGTCTAATGAGTGAGCATAATGATTGACTGCTTGTGTTTGTTAATTACCTCCTATTTTCAGTGTACTATAAATAATATATGCATTTTACAATAACAAAATACATCAGTACATCAGATTTTGGTTTTCAGATTAACCTGATTTACCAGATTAAGATTGGTGGTTCAGGCTCTCAGTCCATAGGGGCTGGACCCTGGCGTGCTGCAGCACATAACTGGAGGGATGTTTTATTTCTTTCCCTGTGTGCATATATAATTTGCGTGTGGGTGTATGTGTTTTGCATATGGCCCCCTGTCATACTGTGGGCAGCAGAAACAGGGTCCCTGTGGCTCGCTGTATGTACTGTGTTTGCGTGAGTGTATGTTTGTGTCCTTATGCCGCGACTGCTAATTCTGCCTGCAGTTATGTCTTTGCAAATCCCCCCATATTCGCAGACATTTGCAGCTCTCTTCTGTTTGACTTTCTTTGTCTTGGCTGCCAGTTCAGTCAAACAGGTATACACGAGCAGCGTATCCGCTGACACAAAAACAAGCGAACAAAAACAGAAAATGTCTCTGTGCACGCAGCGTCGGCAGATGCTTTTATGAGTGTGTTGGCAGTATCTGTGTGGGTGTGTAATTGCCATCAGACTTGGATCAAACAAATTCATAGATTTTGGGAAGACTGAACTTGTTGATGGTGTGTGCTGCCTGCAGCAGGCTCATCTCAGCAAGGATTTGAAACGCTGCTTAAATCTGGGAGAGAGGATGGGCAGGGCGCAGAGAAGGCCTTTAAGGGATGTATCACGTTCTCAGGCCATTAGCCTTCTGGGGTTTTTGTCTGCTGCTTCTTGGTTTCTGTTGGTGGCACGGTCAATAGTTAATTAAAGGCTGACACAAGAGAGGAGCCTTCATACTCCTGGAGTGTGGAACGGTTCTGATTTACTTCACTTTCTCTTTTTTTACTTTTAATTTTATGGTAATTTCTGGTTTCATACAACTTATTAAAACTAGTTTCTGCTCACCGATAATAATAACACTGCAGGGACTTAGCTACTCAGTTTACATCCAAAGCTGATGATTCATGTTTTACATCATTTGTAAAATTTCATTGACTTTGCCCTAATAGTTTAGCCTTCATGTCTGAAGGCAAATGGTAAGTCATGATGGAGGATGGGTGTGCATTCTGCATGTTTGACTGTTATTCGGGAGACTGGAATTAATGCCACAAACTTATAATTAAAGAAAAAAAAAAACTGATTAAAATTACCAGGAAAAAACATCGTACTGTCAGTACGAGAGCTGACTCTTTGTAACCACCTTACCTTGTAGCTTATGTATTTCTGAGAGTTACTTTCTCATGTTTTGCACACATTTACCGATCAAGAAGCACACTCTTCTACATAAATTTAGACTTTAGAGTTAATTTAACTAAAGAAAAGTAAAATCCACATCCTTTTCCTGTTACTACTGGAGTCCCCCAGGGATCTGTACTGAGCCCTCTTTTATTTCTCATCTATGTACTTCCTCTTGGTCATATCTTCCATAAATGCAATATCAGTTTTCATTATTATGCTGATGGCACCCATCTCTACCTGTGTATCAAGCCTACCTGTGCTCTACCACCCACTGCCCTCTTTGTTTGCCTCCAAGAAATCAAATTGTGGTTCTCATGTAACCTTCTCAAATTAAACAGTGATCAAACCAAGGTCGTCCTCATTGGCACCTTGTATTAATGTAACAGTTGACAACTGTTCAATTTCTCCTTCCCCTCAGGTCAAGAGTCTAGGTGTCATCTTTGACAGCGTGCACTCTTTTCAAGAGCATATCAGTAACATCACTGGGTCCTCATACTTCCATCTTCATAACATTAATCACCTCTGTCCATCTTACGTTGATTACACATTGATTGATTACTTTAACTCTCTTCTTTTTGGTCTTGCTCTCAAGTCCATACATAAACTTCAACAGGTCCAGAACTTTGGTGCTTGCATCACGAGATCTCTTTCCATTATTCACATTACGCCTGTCCTTCAGCAGCTCCATTGGCTTCCAGTTAACTATTGTGATGATTTCAAACTTCTGCTCCTCACCTTTATGGGAACCCATAACCTCATTCTGCAGCACCTCTCCAAAATGCCATTAATACTCACAGTTTTTTTTCTCCTTCTTCTCTTCATTTCACCTACCTACATCTACTATGTGGTCTAGCCTTCAGTTGTTCTGCTTCTCCCCCCTGGAATTCCCTCCCACCAGATATTTCCAGCATTAACTCGCTCAATTTTAAAATCCTGTCTCACAATGCACTTCTTTAAACTGGCTTATTCACTCTGATTGTCTTCTTCATGTAGCACGAATCTTCTGTTTGCAGTGATTTTAAATATTTTACATCAGTTTTTTTAATTTGACAGATATTTTTGTCTGTTCTTACTATTCATCACCAACATAATTATCCAGAAACAGACAATCTTGAGTTTACAGGGAGTGCAGAATTATTAGGCAAGTTGTATTTTTGAGGAATAATTTTATTATTGAACAACAACCATGTTCTCAATGAACCCAAAAAACTCATTAATATCAAAGCTGAATGTTTTTGGAAGTAGTTTTTAGTTTGTTTTTATTTTTAGCTATTTTAGGGGGATATCTGTGTGTGCAGGTGACTATTACTGTGCATAATTATTAGGCAACTTAACAAAAAACAAATATATACCCATTTCAATTATTTATTTTTACCAGTGAAACCAATATAACATCTCCACATTCACAAATATACATTTCTGACATTCAAAAACAAAACAAAAACAAATCAGCGACCAATATAGCCACCTTTCTTTGCAAGGACACTCAAAAGCCTGCCATCCATGGATTCTGTCAGTGTTTTGATCTGTTCACCATCAACATTGCGTGCAGCAGCAACCACAGCCTCCCAGACACTGTTCAGAGAGGTGTACTGTTTTCCCTCCTTGTAAATCTCACATTTGATGATGGACCAGGTTCTCAATGGGGTTCAGATCAGGTGAACAAGGAGGCCATGTCATTAGTTTTTCTTCTTTTATACCCTTTCTTGCCAGCCACGCTGTGGAGTACTTGGACGCGTGTGATGGAGCATTGTCCTGCATGAAAATCATGTTTTTCTTGAAGGATGCAGACTTCTTCCTGTACCACTGCTTGAAGAAGGTGTCTTCCAGAAACTGGCAGTAGGACTGGGAGTTGAGCTTGACTCCATCCTCAACCCGAAAAGGCCCCACAAGCTCATCTTTGATGATACCAGCCCAAACCAGTACTCCACCTCCACCTTGCTGGCGTCTGAGTCGGACTGGAGCTCTCTGCCCTTTACCAATCCAGCCACGGGCCCATCCATCTGGCCCATCAAGACTCACTCTCATTTCATCAGTCCATAAAACCTTAGAAAAACCAGTCTTGAGATATTTCTTGGCCCAGTCTTGACGTTTCAGCTTGTGTGTCTTGTTCAGTGGTGGTCGTCTTTCAGCCTTTCTTACCTTGGCCATGTCTCTGAGTATTGCACACCTTGTGCTTTTGGGCACTCCAGTGATGTTGCAGCTCTGAAATATGGCCAAACTGGTGGCAAGTGGCATCTTGGCAGCTGCACGCTTGACTTTTCTCAGTTCATGGGCAGTTATTTTGCGCCTTGGTTTTTCCACATGCTTCTTGCGACCCTGTTGACTATTTTGAATGAAACGCTTGATTGTTCGATGATCACGCTTCAGAAGCTTTGCAATTTTGAGACTGCTGCATCCCTCTGCAAGATATCTCACTATTTTTGACTTTTCTGAGCCTGTCAAGTCCTTCTTTTGACCCATTTTGCCAAAGGAAAGGACATTGCCTAATAATTATGCACACCTGATATAGGGTGTTGATGTCATTAGACCACACCCCTTCTCATTACAGAGATGCACATCACCTAATATGCTTAACTGGTAGTAGGCTTTCGAGCCTATACAGCTTGGAGTAAGACAACATGCACGAAGAGGATGATGTGGACAAAATACTCATTTGCCTAATAATTCTGCACTCCCTGTATTGACGTCACAAGCAGTTTACTGGGTTACCTTAAGCAGCCACTATATCGAGCAGACATGAGAATAACAATGAAATAAGTTAGAATTCTGAAGGTGTTAGAATTTGTAAATACATAAGCAGTAAACCTTCACAGCAACGGGGTGTTTTCACAGTAGATATTTTGACTTGTCGGAGCATGAACAGCATAATAACACTAAAGATGGCTCCGTTTCATGTCTCTCTAAACCATATCAATAAAGCAGCATAAACATCCACATTAAATTCAGCCAATATTAATTACCCCTGTGTTTTCCCTGCTAAGACACATCAAAATGTTTGCCTGAACAATACCCTCTCAAATGTATGTTCCTTCGCATCCCTTAAGTGCTCTTTGTGAGTTCTCCATACCTCCACTTTCTCTTCACCGTGCTCTGGTTTATTTATCTACAGAACACAAGAGCTCCTCATGGGAAATAACAGCAATTAGACCTCTGGCTGTCAGATCCTTTGATATTTACTTTTGATGGGCTGCCCTCTATATGTACTTGGTTTGATTGGCTCGCAGCCTGCTGGCCGCTGCGGTTTGATGGAACGTAAACCATTGTTCAGCTTTTTAAGATCGACAGGCATTTTGGTGCCAGTTTATCCTCCATCGGCCCTGAATATCTCAGTTGTTACTGACCACAGAGCAATCCAGGGTGCCCTGTTGATTGCTTGCCCACAACACCAGTTCCCTTTCAGTGGGGAGCAAACATCTTTCAACTAATGATCTACTTTACATTTGTTTTAATTAGGTGTATTTAAATAGCTCCGAGCAATAATTAACTAGCCAGAGCATCAAAGTGGGAGTAAGTGATTGAGTAAGGCTTTTTTCTGTTGTGGTGTGTTGTTGTTGTTTTGCTTCTGCAGCTCGTTCCATCCGCCAGGGCATGGTGCCAACACTGCATTAAAGAGGAGCTTGTTCTTTCTCCCCCTCTTCGTCTCCTCTGAACATCTCCAGAGGAGAAAGGGGCCGCCTCTGGTAGCCTCCCATCACCTGTGTGACAACAAACAACCCTGCTGCGGAGCAGGTGCAGAGTGAACGGATGGGACAGGCTAACACAAATATGATTGAAACGACAGATGAACAACTGAAGGAAAATGGGAGGGAAAGCATAACACAGGGAAGGAGGGGAAAGGCGGGAAGAAAAGAGGAGGAGAAAAGAGGTGAAGGTGGGTGGATGCTTCCAGGGCACGGCGCAAGATGGTGTTTGAAGTGCTCCGGGGTTCTCTTCCCTTTATTGTCTCTTTTAATGAGCCTTTTATGTTCTTGTGTATTTTACACACCATGCGATGGTCGCTCAACGCCTCCTTCACGGCCATCTGATGGATCTGTTCTTTTTTATCCCGCTATTCACCACTGCATGTAAATTTAATTATAAGCATCTGGTTAGCGAATAGAGCTAATTAGCAGATAGGGGCTAGAACATCAGGTCAGAGGCCCTCCTCTCCCTACCACTCATCCACTCACCCTCTTTCCCTCAGGCAGAGATTATGCCGCTTTTTTGGACCGATGTCTTGGCTGTGTTTATGTTTCTAGTTATCAGTTTTTAGGACAGAATAGATGCAGCAATAGCAATTTGCGTGGAGAAAAATAAGGTTAGGATAGCTGAAAAGCACTTCAAAACATAACTAGGACCGAGCTGTCAGGAAAATGAGATGAATAACATTCAGAAATCAAAGGCACTGTGGACTTATAGGAAAACAAGAAGTGTATAATTAGAGGATATTGGTGAATTCTGATTGAGGTGAGCGCATAGTCCATTAAAAGGGTTAAGTAAAAAAAAAAGGAAAAAGACAGTGATTCCAGAAAGTCCAAAGAAACACAAAAGTTTGCTTTCAAAGATTCTGTGTGATTTCAAACAGTGTTCGCTCAGAGCCAGGAGCTTCTCCTTGGGCATGTTTTCCACCAAAATATTGCCTATAATGATGCAGCCTGCAGGGCCTAGAGGTATCCCCACAGACTTAAGCTCTTTTTTCTGCACTCTTAGTACTTCAAAACTTAAAAGAAGCCCACCCACTCAGCGAGATATTTTCTTTTAGTTTAGCTTGTGGATAGATGGTCCTGTTATATTTTTTTCCTTTTTCTAAAAAGTCAGGGCTATTTGTCTTTTCTAAATTGACAAAGACTTCTTGAAAGATTGATTCATTCATTTGTTCGGTGGTATTTAAAGGCTCGCAGGAAGAATAAATGCGCCCCCAGTTTCTGTACCATGAAATGATCTGACAGCTGATGTTCAAATACTGATTCTCTTACTGTCTCTTTGTCATGTGATGGAAAGCTTCGACTTGCCCCATTTCAGCAATCATTGCGTCCTTTAGCAGCAGGTTATAGCTCATTGTCTATTGATGTTTTGCTACCAGCTAGAGCATCCGGGGATCTTTGGGCTGTTATTTGACCTTTTTTATCAGCATAAAATCACCAATTAGTGGTTAACATGAACATTAGCCCCCTGTCTAACCCCTCTGCCTTCCCGAAGCCCTGAAAGAAATAGCCTTGGTCAAACAATGACAATTCTGTTCAATATGTCAGTTTAGACCCCACTAAATAGATGTGATGTTTTAATGAGGAGCAAAGGGACGAGACAGGCGAGATGGAGGAGGGTGGGAAGCAGGAAAACATGTAAGGAACAGGAGGAAGTGCTTTCTTACCTTGAAGGAGGACACGAGTCATTTAATTGTGTTGTAATGGAGGTCATTGCTTACATGGTCTCTTGGCAGCCACCAACCCCTCGGTCCCCCCAGCCAGTCCCATATTCTCCAAGGCTGCATGACTGAAATGTCGGACGTCTGTTGAAAAGATGAAGAGCGATCACGGAAGAGGGTGAAACAGAACACAACATGGAGGACATCTAAGTCCTTGTTTCATTTAGTCCTCTGGTCACAGGGGGGGGGGTGGTGACTGACAGTAGAGGTGACTCGCCTGTCTGCTCAGCTGATTGTCTTGCTGACTGACTTTGTCAGTCTTGTCCTTTTCTTTACAATACTCGAAAAAATTAAAGCTAAGTCTAAAGAGAAGCTTAGACCCAGAAACTGAAGTGAAATAAGGTTGCACTGTATGTATTTGTAAAGGCACTTTTGGACAAAGAGGTCGCTGCCACAGAAAAGAGGTCAAACTCAATATCACACAGGGAGTTAAACAGGAAACACACAGGACAAGTTACTTGTTTTTTTTAACCTACATGTCCTTATAAAAACAACAATTAAAATGTTTTTTGCGCAATGGGCCGCAACTTTTTGATATAACCAAAACAACACACAATAAGTGGCAGCCTAATGGCAAATAAAAGAAGTGGTTGTGGACTTAACGTTTTATTTAATTCATTGAGAAAGAATTGTGTGACATTATGAGCGCTCCACCTCCCCCTCTCCCTGTAAATGCAACATATGCAGAGGCCTCAAACATTAGGCGAGGGGGCAGAATGAGAAAAGGAAGTGGAGAAAGCATAAACAAGTCAGGTCTGGCTGAGTGAGCAAGCTAATTAACTCGAAAAACTATAAAAATGTAAATTGCAATTTGCTTCCGTGGGCATCTAATTAAAGCCACTGGAATGTTAAGGACCAAATTGAATTTGCTAAAGAAGAGGAAAAATATATGATTTTGCCATATTGTCAGGTATTGATCGCCTACAGTGGTCTCCCTCACAGCAGAAAGGGAGCGAGTGAGAGAGAGACAGAAAGACACGGAGAGTGAGGTGTGGATGTGAACGGGAAGCAAAGAGAGAGGAGGGAGGTGATGCAGAGAGGAGGGTGCTGATGAGGAGGTTTGTACAGCGAGAGCTAGGGAGACTTCTACGGTGAGCTAAGTGTTCCTACAAAAGCAAAACAGTTTGGCAGAGAAAATGTGACAACAAAACACAGTGCTCACCAGAGACAGAGGATGTAATCAGAGCCAAATGGCCCTCCTAATACTCCACAGGTGCTCAGCGCAGACGGTTACCTGATACATGGAAAAATAATATGAAATTACTGGGACCTGCTACAAATCCTCATAAGGTTCACCAAGCCTCTTAGATCCTCCATGGCCCTGGAGTTAATTGTGTTAGCTTAATTGGTACAGTGTATGTATGATACTTCGTTGTAATTATTGTGCATGGAAAATTATTGTGGTTTATCTCGTTATATCATGTCCTCTGGGCATGTGATTAGTGTGTATACTTGCTGAGCTGGCGTGTGCACGCCAGCGCGTGAATATATCTTTGCTGGTGTGTGCGTGCACTTGCATATGCCCATGCATGCAGGTAAATAAAAGATTATCCCTCGTGCGTTACCGCTGAAAAGGAGGAAAGCAGCTGATTCTAAATGCCAGTCCATTTCTCAACCTCAAACTTGAGGTGAATGAGGGCAAAAAAAAGAAACCCAAAGGGAAAGCTAGCCAGCAACTACACACACTTTATCTTTTACACATTCTGTTTTTATTTTATGGCTGCGCAGCTCTGAATATTTAAGCTGTCATTATACCAGATGGGCACAGGAAGGCTGAGGATTGTATGGTTTTTATTGAGGTAATAAACAATAATCACTAGCTTTGCCAACAAACAGAGCAGGCCAGCTGAATTCTGTGGCTTTCTCTGCCATGGTGTTAAATTCATAAAGCTAATGAGAGGGATTCTCATCCAGCAGAAAGGTGTGTTGTTGGGTTTTTTTGTGGCTTTGCATACATTTTCGTCACCACATTTAAGCCCCCTTTTCTGTTACCTTTCATTTACCCCACTTATTCCAACTTATGTGTGAAACAGGATCCATCAAACAATGAAATAGCAGCTATAGAAGCTTGGAAACTATTTTTTTCCTCCTCCCGCATATTCCTTGTTTAAAGGGTTACAGTGGAAGTTAAACAGCTGTGAAGCCAAAGGGCGCAAATGTAGCCGATAAGAACGGAAGCTTTGATGGACACATTTACAAGCTGCTATAAATCCTTCCTTTTTCTTCTCTCCCTCCCATCCTTGGCCCACCAGGGTACCTGTCGACGGCTGCAGTTTGCTAGTCCAGTAAAAGTTTTATACGTGCAGAAGATAGAAATGATCTGTCTGCTGATGACATGACTTATGAGCTGCAGTAAACAAACTTAAAAAAAAAAAGGCAATAAATAGAGTGAATCCGAATGGCAGCTTTAATAACACATTAACAAGAGTTGCTGCCACAAGACATGCTACTGTATGTTTAATGTAAGAGTATTTCATGTGAGCGTACACATTTTTGTTTAAGGCTTGAGGCTCCAGCATAAAAACATTCTGAATCCCCCCCCCCAAAAAAAAACGAAAGAAGAAAAATGTACAGAATAAACAAACCTGTCTTTGGCTCTGCTGTGTCTCTTTGATAAATTTGGGGTCTGGCAGTGTAATGCTAAACTGTTCAAATAAAGAAATCAAGGTAAAAGCTACAGTTTACCATGCAGTTATGAAAGCACTTATTCTTCTCATCCTTTATATTTGTTTTCACTCAAACTGGCATTCATTTAATTTTGCAGATGCTACAAAGTCACATGGCACATTGACTGATTGATCCCGGATGAGACCCCATATGTTGCAGCTCTGGCTCATGGGTTAGCAACACAGAGAAGGAAAGAAACTAAGTTTTGGATTTATTAAGAGAATGATCAAATAATGTGGCGCGAGGAAAATGTGGTCCTGCAGAGCCTGCTGACTGTGAAGAGGAGAAATATGTGAATTTTAAAGGGGGAACTATATATCAAATCCATATTGTATTTTTATTCAAGCATTTTATATTCTGTTAGAGTAGAATTGTATGTTATCTCACACTGGGCCTTGGCACAGCCTCTCAGTTCATCTATGTTTTAAACAAACCATTAAAGCTCCTCTTCTTTTAAGACTATGCTACTTTTAAGCTAGCTTTCTTCTCACTGGCTGCCCCTTTCAAACAAAAGGTTTGAATACCAGCTGGGTAAAGCCTAACGACCAGAGGTCTGTGCTTGTGTTGACTATAGCCATGTTTAGTATGAGCACTCTGTTTCCTCCCACAAGCCAAAAATGTGCATGTCAGATTAACTGATGATTCAAAGTTGGCTGTAGATGTGGATGTGAGAGTGTGGAATCATCTGTGGCATTGCATTAGCCCTCTAATGGACTGGTAATTCTACATCTTGCCCTGTGATGGACTGGTACCCAGCCCCTGCAGTTCCAGCTAAGAAAATAGATGAATATCAGATCAAATTTCCATGAAGTGCCCTTATTAGTCAGTAACAGTTTAGCCTATCTGAAACAGCTAACCAGGTATGCTGATATACTCATGGATGTAACATATTTCCGGAGCACCTTTGTTATCTGTATTTACTTTACACTGATTTAATCTTCGAAAAATGTATTTTGTCAGTTGCAACCCATTTTTTTTATTACACATACACATTCATACATACACAGTTATCGATCACAAGTGAACCACTCAGGGAGAAACCTGATTGAGCACGACAATATAAATTTATGAGTTGTAGCAAATGACAGTTAACGATTGCTTCAACATTGTTTTTTCAGCAAGTGAATAAAGACATATTTTTTCTCTCTGCTGGTTGTGGCACCTCAGGGCATTTCTTTTCGCCAAGTGCATTCCAACTTTACATATTTCTTGCCTTAAGAGTGAAATAATTTATTACGACAAACAACTTATTAATAAGAAATCAATAAGAGACTCCCAGGACTGTTTTGCACAAAACGTTAATGAATTTTTAAAAACCTGGTAGGTGAAACAGATTGAAAAACTGAAGAAAGTAAACTAAAAGAGTGCTGAATGCCACATACAGATTATGAAGTAAATGATATGGAAAAAATGCAAAATTTATTTATATTTTGTCTGCATCCAGTCTTGGTGATGAAATTGTTTTGTATGTAAATGTGTAAATGTGTGGGTGAGCAGAGAGGGAGGGTGGAAGTTAAAAAAAATATTGGTCCTTCTGGAGAAGCGAAGCCATTATACATCATATTTATTGCTCCCCACATATCATTTTAATTTACATTTATGGCGTTGTTGATATCTGTTAAACATGTATTGATGTGTTGTGAGTTTGTGTTTCATATTGCCGGCCTCATTTCCCTTTATTTGACCTCCAAGTGCCTTTTGACTGCTGCATGTCTGGAATGAAAATGAATACATAAGTCACATTAGTGGCATCTCCACTTTCCCATGTTTTTTTTTTAACATATTATGTAGTCATACAATAAAAAGAGGATGAATGTTTGCATAAAAATTGTAAGGATTTTTTTTTATACAGTGCTATGAAAAAGATATTCACCCCTTCCCAAATTCTTTCTTTCTGTCACACCTACATGTTTCAAATCATCAAACACATTTTATTAAATTAGACAAATATAACCTGAGTAAATACAAAATGCAGTTTTTAAATGATGATTTCCTTCATAAAGGGATCATGAATTTAATTCTCTACGTTTTGAAAAGGAGTTCAATCTCACTATCCACACCAAGGCCCCATTACTACCAGACATGTTGAATCAAGAAATGGCTTCGATACAAACTGTCTGACAAACTAACCCAAATGAACTCAGAAAAACATCTGAAGGACTGCACGCCTCATTTGAGTCAATTCATGTCAGAGCGTATGATTCAATGACAAAGACAGCGTTTCATAAAAAGATCACTTTACCAACAGTCAAACATGGTGGAGGTGGTGCGATGGCCGATTACTTTTTTCAAGTAACGAGTGAAGTAAGGGATTACTATTGCAAAAAAAGGTAATTAGATTACTGTTACTTTCCTGTAAGCATGCTGCGTTATTGTGTTACTAAAACCTTGATTTTTTCTGTGAGAATGTCTCATGATTGTGACGTAAGCGAGTGCGACATTCGTGGCAACAGCTGTGTGCAGATCAACAATGGATAATACATCGAGTGCAGGAGAGAGTATGAGTGTGCAGCGTTTAAAGCGTGGAAGTACTGACCTTACTTTGAGTTTGATTCCGTAAAAAGTAACAAAAACATTAGCGTCCGCTGTTCACTGCGTGGGAAGAAAACCTCTTTTTACAGTGAAAAAATTCCTTAACTTCCAAGCAAGCACTGAGTGCGCTGCCACGTAATGGGAAATTCACAGACAAACTTGTGGATTCTTCAACTGACTGCTGCGGCACACCTGCACCAGGGCAAACATCCGCCTTCTAAACAGGTGAAAATAGAGCAACAGAACCGCTGAGTGTTTGATTTTATTTATTTTCTGCTGTGTTTCACTTGCATTTATTTGAAAGACTGAGTGTAAACACAAAAAATTTTTTATTTTATGTGCTGGAATGTGCAGAAAATAGGTTTAAATATTAAACAAATTTCTTCCAGTCAGAGAATGTTGCATATAATTTATTTTTTGATTGATGCATAAAGTTAAAAGATTAAAACTGATAAAACAAGTTTTAAAAAGAGACTTTTCCATTTGATTACATTTTGTATGATGGATTATGCGGAAAAAGTAGAATTGGGCTAAAAGATCTCTTGCTTTATCACCTATTCAGGTTGTAAATCGTGTTTTTAAAAAGTAACTAAGTAACTAAGTTATTAATTACTTTTGAAAATAAGTAATCAGTAAAGTAAAAGGATTACTTTTGGGGGGAAGTAATCAGTAATTAGTTATTGATTACCTTTTTCAAGTAACTTGACCAACACTGTTCAGGACCTGGACAACTTGCTCTAATTGATGGAACCTCTACTACAAAATCCTGCAGGAGAATGTCCAGCATATGCAGCAGAACAATAATCCAAACTCACCACCAAGTCCACCTCTGAATGCCTACAATATCTAAATTGAGTGACTTAGTTAAGTCTGGATTTAAATCAGATTGAGATACTCTGGCATGACCTTAAACAGGCCATGCAAGCATATAAACCCTCCAATATGACCAAATTAAAACCATTCTGCAAATAAGAGTGAGCCAAAATTCCTCCGCAGTGAACTGAAAGACTGACTGCCAGTTATCACAAATGCTTGACTGCAGTTCTTTCTGCCAAGAATGGCACAACCATTTATTAGGTTTAGGGGGCAATTACTTTTCACACAGAGAAAGGAAGGTTTAAACGGCTTTTTTTCCTCCAATAAATGAAGTCATCGTTAAAAAAAGAAGAAGCATTTTGCATCTCAGGTTGTCTTTTTCTAATATTAAAATCTGATTGATCATCTGAAACATTTAAGTGTGACAAATATGCAAAAAAAAATCTCTTTTCACAGCACTGCACGTGTAAAAGTTTAGGCTTCAGCTCAACAAGCCACCACCACAATTTCACAATCCCTCTTCAGCAACTGATTTCATTTTGTTCTGGAATAATGTGTCCATCTCTGTTTAATTTTTTTGGTGTAGAAGACAGTGATGATCAGATACAGTGCTGCTGGCATTCACTTAACAGTCGCCCATTTGACATGTAATTTTGCTGAATCTACAGGGAGTGCAGAATTATTAGGCAAATGAGTATTTTGTCCACATCATCCTCTTCGTGCATGTTGTCTTACTCCAAGCTGTATAGGCTCGAAAGCCTACTACCAATTAAGCATATTAGGTGATGTGCATCTCTGTAATGAGAAGGGGTGTGGTCTAATGACATCAACACCCTATATCAGGTGTGCATAATTATTAGGCAACGTCCTTTCCTTTGGCAAAATGGGTCAAAAGAAGGACTTGACAGGCTCAGAAAAGTCAAAAATAGTGAGATATCTTGCAGAGGGATGCAGCAGTCTCAAAATTGCAAAGCTTCTGAAGCGTGATCATCAAACAATCAAGCGTTTCATTCAAAATAGTCAACAGGGTCGCAAGAAGCATGTGGAAAAACCAAGGCGCAAAATAACTGCCCATGAACTGAGAAAAGTCAAGCGTGCAGCTGCCAAGATGCCACTTGCCACCAGTTTGGCCATATTTCAGAGCTGCAACATCACTGGAGTGCCCAAAAGCACAAGGTGTGCAATACTCAGAGACATGGCCAAGGTAAGAAAGGCTGAAAGACGACCACCACTGAACAAGACACACAAGCTGAAACGTCAAGACTGGGCCAAGAAATATCTCAAGACTGGTTTTTCTAAGGTTTTATGGACTGATGAAATGAGAGTGAGTCTTGATGGGCCAGATGGATGGGCCCGTGGCTGGATTGGTAAAGGGCAGAGAGCTCCAGTCCGACTCAGACGCCAGCAAGGTGGAGGTGGAGTACTGGTTTGGGCTGGTATCATCAAAGATGAGCTCGTGGGGCCTTTTCAGGTTAAGGATGGAGTCAAGCTCAACTCCCAGTCCTACTGCCAGTTTCTGGAAGACACCTTCTTCAAGCAGTGATACAGGAAGAAGTCTGCATCCTTCAAGAAAAACATGATTTTCATGCAGGACAATGCTCCATCACACGCGTCCAAGTACTCCACAGCGTGGCTGGCAAGAAAGGGTATAAAAGAAGAAAAACTAATGACATGGCCTCCTTGTTCACCTGAGCTCAACCCCATTGAGAACCTGTGGTCCATCATCAAATGTGAGATTTACAAGGAGGGAAAACAGTACACCTCTCTGAACAGTGTCTGGGAGGCTGTGGTTGCTGCTGCACGCAATGTTGATGGTGAACAGATCAAAACACTGACAGAATCCATGGATGGCAGGCTTTTGAGTGTCCTTGCAAAGAAAGGTGGCTATATTGGTCGCTGATTTGTTTTTGTTTTGTTTTTGAATGTCAGAAATGTATATTTGTGAATGTGGAGATGTTATATTGGTTTCACTGGTAAAAATAAATAATTGAAATGGGTATATATTTGTTTTTTGTTAAGTTGCCTAATAATTATGGACAGTAATAGTCACCTGCACACACAGATATCCCCCTAAAATAGCTAAAACTAAAAACAAACTAAAAACTACTTCCAAAAACATTCAGCTTTGATATTAAAGAGTTTTTTGGGTTCATTGAGAACATTGTTGTTGTTCAATAATAAAATTATTCCTCAAAAATACAACTTGCCTAATAATTCTGCACTCCCTGTATGGTGTAATTTTCAGTATATATGAATAATTACCCAAGTTTTTTGTTTTGTTTTCGTTGTTGTTTTTTTTAAAGGACATAGAAATTATATATTGTTTTTAAATGAGTGCTTCAATGGTTTTACAAAACAAAGATTATGCTGTGATGTACACTATACTGTTAATGCTTTTAAGTTAATTAGTTCTGCATATTTTAGATGAAAGAAAAAGTAATGTTTCATCCTATTATTTATAATTTGTAATAACAGCTGTTTAATAGACTGTCCTAGCTTCCACTTCTTGCATTATATATCAATTTACGGCACAGTAGCATCTTTTACATAGTCTACACGGTCTAGCATTAGAAAAAAAAGATCTATTCAATTTTACATTACTGACCAAACAAAACCAAAATAATGTAAAATGAAGATATATAAAGGGGATGTTAGGATACTCTCTGATACAGCCCACATCCTTAATAACACTACAACATATGAAGAGGAAATAATTTTTCTCTAAAATAAAAGCAGGTTTTATGTTTTACATAAAATACTAATTTCTTCTAAAATATAATTTACAAAAAAAGCTATAGCAGCTAAAGTATTACAAGGAACACATGGGGTATTTTTATGGACTGAAAATTACAACCAAATTGACCAAATACGTTACATGCTGCACACCAGACTCTGTTGTTTATTTTATTATTAACTTTGAGCTCTACTTCTATAATTTAGCCATAGATTTTTAATGAAACATGCAAGCAACCACCGCAGATACACCACACAGAAACATACACAGAAAATGGCAGACTATGAATCAGCTGCTGCAGCTGTTGTAAAATCTTTTTGTTTGTACTGGAGGGCATCGGGCTCCATGCGGCCCTTTGTGCGTCTGTGTGTGTTGTGTGTGCCTTGGAGGAGATGGACAGACTCTCCCTCTCTCTCCCTCTCTCTCTGCTTGCAGAAAGACCATACAGAGCCTTGGTACAGAAGGACACAATGAGGTGGCAGCTCCGCTTGGCTGACCAGGCATAGCCGGAACAGGAAGAGAGATTACCTCCCAGAGGGTCTCTTTGGGTGCGTGTGCATGTGTGTGCTCACATGAGTGTGTGAATGCATGCATGTGTGTGTGCATGTGTGTGTCTATGACATCGCCTTCCAATTAGGGACACATTCCTCTCTTTGCCACCAGGGTCATTAGAGCATTATCTTCCACAGCCCTATCGCTGCATACTTTCTAAATGTTGGAGCAAACAATGTGACAGGGTCAGTTCAGGTATTTTTAATACATAGTGTGTGCACTTTGAGATAAGATGGTACAAGGCTATACAGAGTCTGGGTTGAACAAGCCTTACATTTAAGGTTAGTAAAAATAGTAAAGCTGTGATTTAACAGCTCTACTATTTCTTTAAAAACAAAAACAAAAAAACACACGATACTATTGCATGCATAGTAGCAGGACTGGGATTGTATTTTTCAGTGAATTTCATGTATGTTGTGGCTGAAGCCTGTCACTGCATGAGCAGAAGGTAGCGGTGGGGAGGTGGGGGGAATCAATGACGCAACAAATATTGATATTTATGTTAAATAAATTAAAATACTCTAGGAATACTACAAACAGGAGGGCTCATCTCATAAGCCATCCTGAAACAGTTAAATAATTAGCAGCAACGCTACCTCCTTATTCAAGCTTATGCAAGCTAATGGCTATCTTGGTTTTACAGGAGTAAAAACAGGACAGCGACTTCCTCAGTAGCTGGCTGGTGATTATATTTAACTTTTTCACATTCTGCTATCAACCGCAATGTGTGGTGACTAAATGGTTTGGGGTATTGCGCACTCATGCAGCACTGCAAGATAGGTGCACAGGTCACCTGATAGGAGGCGAACTTTCTGCGAACAGTCCCATTCTCACTTGGACCAACTGCAAGGAATCTCAGAGAGATTTGCAAATAACTGCTGTCTAATTTATAAATGTTGCTGATCTGTCTGGATGAGTCTTTGTCAATGAGCACAACTTTAGGGAACTCAACTTAACTGGCTGCCTTCTGGTTGCATGGTTATATTCCCATAGTTGGGAATAGTTGCAAGTAAAGTATTGTGATAATATTGCATCGTGGGGTATTTCACCTCTAGTAAGAAGTGGATTACACAGCTGATACTCCAAAGAATACATAGCTGAACATCTGAAAATAGGTAAAAGACACTTTCACCTCAGCTGCTGTGCCTCTCTGTCCCACTTTATACTTTTTTCTTGGCATCTTAGGCAATCAGATAACAATCACTCAAGTATTTGCCTAGATGTGCAGTCGAATGTAAACACTAAAATGGCCCGATGCTTACCCAACAAGGATATATCAAGAAAATGTAAGCAGTGTAGGACGTGATGGCTCTTTTTCATCTTATCTTATGACCTTTCCCAAATTGCAAATGACTTTGTCCTCCTAATTGCAAAGGCTGAAAGAAACCGTACATGTGTATTAGTTCTTATTTTTAATTTTCTTCGCAAGCGCTCCCAAAACAAATCTGGTGCTTGAACGGCGACAGACGGTCGTAATAATAACTGTGTGCTATACTGTAACTGTCCATGATGCTCTGGCATTTGAAATCTCTTTTTTTTTCTTCAACATATGGTTGATAAACTCTTTAAACTCACCCAAGTCAGAGGAAAAAAGGCAGGACTCTGACAGGCACACACACAGAGTGGGAGTCCAGCTTTCATAAAGGATAATAACTACTCTTTTAGCTACTCCGTTTTCTGTGACATAGCGCCAAAGGCTAGATAAAATACCACGCGTTTCCCACTAACCCGATTTTCATGACGCCGAACGTACATCTATGAACGCCATGCAGACAAACAGACAGATAGACAGAGAGAGCAGTAGACAGACGGGACATGTATCTGGAGGGGAGAGTGGTATTCTGTGAGGATTGATAGACTCCATATTGTGAGCTAATGATCTCCCTAGGGCGCTGGGGAGAAACGATGAAACCAGTCTCCATGACACTGTCACACTCCCTATGTCACGCTGCCACCTTCATCTCTCAGTCTTTTCTCTCCCTCACTTGCTCTCACTCTGTCTTCCTCTCAACCTGTCTTTTTTTCCCCCCTTCCTTGGGGAAATGCATCGATTCACCTTTGTTTGTACTGTCACCCACACATATTCTGCTGTCACGGCGAGAAGCGGAGTTCACTGAACTGATGGAGCTGATTTAGAATAAGAGTCATAAGCTGTCCCCATTTCCCAAAAATGTAACTCCGTGACATCTATTCTCATTTAGTTCAATCTGGACAAAAAAAATGACAGAAATGTCTGTAGGAGGTGTTTAAAAGATGGTTGAGAATAGGTGGGAGATAGCATCATACTCCAGGCTTTGCAGACATAATAGGGAAAAGATCTTTTTAAATCAATTGTCAGCGCTCTTACAATCACGGGCACAATGAGCGCATTCACCAGTTGTGTTGATGGAAAAGCACAATCATTTCCTGCAATCTGATTCACACTGCCTTGCCAAGCTGTCACCGCTCCAATAAAAAACAAAGCGGGAGAGGAGGCAAACACACAAAAGTATAGGGGTTTAGAGCTAACTGGAGGTGGAATCTTACCTGTTCCCTCTGACACGTTATATTCACCAGTATTGTTGCTGAATTGTTGCTATTGGAAAAACCAAAGAGTGTGTTTGCATGTGCTGTGCACTAGACAGATTATGAAAGAACAAACCCTTGTGCACAGACCCAGACGCACAAGAGCAAGACACTAGCAGTGGCGTGTCTAGAAAATTTTTGTTGGGGGGGCCAGGTAGGGGCACAGATTTGGAGAAGGGTGGCAGATTTAATTGGCAGATAATGTTTAAAAAAAAAATTCTACCAACCCTTAACCATAATTCAATAATCCTATAAACCTAATAACCAAATGCACTTTTAACTCTTATTAGAATGAGATTTTAACCACTACGGTGCAAAGTTTTTAGATACTGCGTTGATAAAGTACAAGAGATACAATCAGTGCTTTGTCAGTGCTTACTCAGCATTCAAGGACATCAATATTTGCATAGCATTTTTACTGACATGTAGTGCACATATGTTTTGGGCAAAAACATTTTTGAAAATTAAAATACGAACATTTGTAACAAACAATTGACAAATTAGCCAATGCCAATGCAAAACTTTATCTGCCTGTTAAAAAAAGAAGATAATCTTCTCACAAACTGGTGTTTGATTTTGAAACAGGAAAAAAGTGGGGAAACAAATGAAAAGACTAACATTTGAATAAAACCTGAAAGCAAGTAAATACTTTCTATGCTGCCTTATGGTAAACTTTGGTAATATTGATAAAGAACAACACTGGCTGATGATAAAATACAGTCAGCTGGCATGGTGACACTGCCAGTATTAACCTGCAGGGCTGGACTGGGACAAAAAAATTGGGCATTTTTACTACAGACCGACCCACCAGGTATTAAAGCCATAAAGCCTTTGAATGAAAACAAATGCTGTTGTGACAGTGATGTACAGTCTTTTTGGTATATGTATGATTTCTATACATTTTACGTCAGATAAAAACTTTGGTTGTAAGATTTAGATAATTATTTAATAAAAACTAGGTATTTTAAATGAGAATAAGAAAGAAAAGTATTTCTTTGTGCCCACCTTTCCCTGTTAATGCCCTACCTGGCCCCCTGGCAAAACTTTGCTAGACCCGCCCCTGCACAGTTACCAGCTGTCAGCTACATAAAAAAGGATCCTGGTGTTATTTGTCTCTCAGAAACAGTTCATAACTTCAACTCATTCATGTCACCTAAAAGGTAAACCTGTTTCTCCATCACCTGTTCAGCTCTGATGATTCAGTAAGGACATCTCCTGGTTTCATCTTCATGTTTCCCTCTCACCACATATCTAAACAGACATCATGACCAGCAGCTTTACAGCTGTGGCTCCAGCAAACATCAGCTGATACTAGAAATTAATATTAAATACATTCTAACAACAGCTGATCAAGCTTAAACGTGCTGCTGTTGTTTAGCGCAATATCCGCTGGTTTCCTCTTTCTGGCGCAAAGTGGGCGATAAACAAACAAGAGAGAAAAGCCGATCAGCTGATCATTGATCAGTTTCATGATTGAAGTAGCAACAGGAGAGGGAGGGGGAGAGAATGAGAGAAGAAGAGGCAGCTGTGCAGCATAAAGACAGAATAAATCCAGCTTTGTGTCTTTTTTCCATTCTAGCTAAAGTCCGGGACAAACTGCGTCTCTTCTCAGCTCAATACGAAACGCGTAATATTTTCTCTGAATGAGGGACCATTCCATTTTTTTAAGGAGCCGTTGGCAACTCTACTAACCTTATGAATAAAATAAAGTTCACTATCAGTAACATCATAGCACCCACCCAGCTGTATAAAAACTCCGTCAAACTGGCTAGAACGCAGTATGAGTTATTGCAACTGACAGTAAAAAGTCAGCAACATGAAAATAAACTCCACCTAAACTTGGTTTATATCTGACCCAGATAGACTGCAGGTCATAACTTCTTACCTGAAGTTCAGTTCACCTGACACTCGGACTGGCGGCTGCCTCGGGTCTCTCCTCCTGCCTCCCCTTCCCTCATCCACCTGTTGCCTCTGTGGAAGCCCCGTCATAGCCACCACCAAACAACGGAGTTATTTCTACACATCGACCTGCATCTGGCCAATCCACCACCTCTCATTGTTCATGCCATTACAAAAAATAAAATAAAATAAGTCACCGGGCACATGCCCGGTATGCCCGATGGCCAGTCCAGCTATGTTAACCTGCAACCAAATCTGCAGCTCCATACAGCAATGTTACGACTTAGATTATATCTTATAACTCATAACTCTTATGTTAGCTGCCCTCAGTAGCCTACTGTCTGAAATATTCCACGGCTGCAATAATTCTTTAAGTGTTATTTTTTTCCTTGGTATTCTAATTTCACCGAAGTTTACTAAACTCAACAAACTTAATATTACTTACCGGGACATTTATTCTGTCCTCATTTTCTTTCACCGAAAAATTGTTTCCTGCAGTGCCGTCTTTCGCGCTTGGCTCTCCTACCTTTGCTAACGTGATGCGCATAGCGCAGAAGCGATGCTGCATTCACTTACACTCGGATATCTGAGCGTCACCGTGAAAACATAATCGGACATTTGATATTTGATTGAATTTTATTGTTTTGCCTTTGGGGTGGCACCTGGGGTGGCCAGTCTGGTTTGGGGGGTGGCCTGTGCCCCCCCAGGCCACCCCGCTGGACACGCCATTGGACACTAGGTGTGACAATGACATTTTGCGTCTCTTTCAAACTGTATTTTTGCCTTTGTATAGTCATTTTTCGTGTCTTTGAATTGTTGCTGTTTTGTATCTCTTTGTAGTTCATGTTGGGCTGTTACACTGCGATTGTTACACTGACCTCTCGTCTCAAATGGAGGCTGCGGCCCACACGCTCCCTTACCCCTTGGTTTCCATTAGAGATGGACCGATCCGATATTACGTATCGGTATCGGTCCAATACTGACCTAAATTACTGGATCGGATATCGGAGAAAAATAAAAAATGTAATCCGATCCATTAAATATCACGAAAGCACCTCACAAAACTTGCAACACGCCGTAACTCACCTCAGAACGTTAGCACGTCGGAGCAGTATGCATCATGTGATAGAGCGGCTGTGGCATGCGGGACCTGTCGGTGGTCTGGATAGCATGTGGAGCTTCGCTAGCAACCCGGCATTTCATCTCTGACAAAGTTACCCCGAGAGAAGTAAAGCAAGTGTGTAAGTCCATCTCTGAATGTTTGTAAAGCATTCCTGCGTTAAGCTTAACTAGCGACTGCCTCTCGCTCTCCGGCTGCTACTTCAATCATGAAACTGCTTAATGATCAGCTGATCGGCTTTTCTGTCGCAAGTCCGTGTCTCTTGTTTGTTTTTGGCCCACTTTGCACCAGAAAGAGGAAACCAGCGGCTGAACAACAGCAGCACGTTTAAGCTTGATCAGCTGTTGTTAGAATTTATTTAATATTACTTTCTACTCCAGGATCTTTTTCTACGTAGCTGACGCTGGTAACTGTGCAGGGGCGGATCTAGCAAAGTTTAGCCAGGGGGGCCGATAGGGCATTAACAGGGAAAAGGGGGCACAAAGACATAATTTTCTTTCTTATTCTCATTTAAAATGTCGAGCTTTTAATTATTTAATATTTATCTGAATCTTACACCCAAAGTTTTAATCTGATGTAAAATGTATAGAAGTCCATTATTGTATATAGTAACTGTTAAGTCTAATATACCCTAGTAAGCTATAGTACTTTTTCCTTTGGGAAGGTACCATCTGTGCAGTCTGCAATTTTGTTGAAGAAAGATGTTGAATCTATTTAATATTTCTTGAAAAATAATTGATTTCTGTGCATTTTTTTTTCACACTGCATCAAATTAAGGTTGATTACGTCGATTAAGCATCATGAGGTGGAGCGTGAGGGGTGGTTCCCTATTTTTTATTTATTTATTTTTGTTGTTGCTGGGAGTTGGAACCCTATTAGTTAGGTTGCTTAATATTTATGCTAAGTACTCTTTAAAATACCAGAATAGGGAGGATGGTGCAGGTTTGAGTTTATTAGATTGATCAGTATTGCTGAACTATGAAATATTTTTTTTGCATACAGGTATAACAGAATAGCTTTAGTGTAGTTGTTGTTTTAAACTTGAGTATGAACTTATACAAAATGCAGCAAGATATTTAAAAAACAGTTTTGTTGATTAAAAAACATTATATCGGATTCATATCGGTATCGGCAGATATCCAAATTTATGATATCGGTATCGGTATCGGACATAAAAAAGTGGTATCGTGCCATCTCTAGTTTCCATAGGCTCCTCCAGTAATCTATCTGTAGCTGTGCCTGTGCTTGTAGTGAAGACAAACAGGCTGAAAAGAAAATGATTTTTCCTGGCATCTCCGCATCAGCTCTCTGCCTCTTAACGCGGGCCTTGTGCTTCTGCCCTCATCCGGCTCTGAAAACAAATAATCTCCTTTCGGTGCTGACACCTTGGCATCTTCAGTTCATTTCTACTTTTCCTGTGAGAAAAAAAAGCCCAGAATTACAGTTTTCTCAGCTTCACCTCTCGTCACCTCGCCTCTCTCCTTGATCAAATGTACACAGCTAGGGCTTTGTTTTGATTACTTTGCAGCCTTCATATTGTCGACTTGCTTTATACAGATAAGGACACTTAAGAGAGAATGACAGAGTAGGTGAGCCACAGCCGGTGACGTCTGGGTAGTTGTCGGCTGTATTATGTCTCGGTTCTGTTTGAAACGGCTAAGACTGTCTGAATTTCTCTGCTATTTCAGCCATAGTCTGTGCACTCCAGTGTGGACATGACTGACAAAGAAAGTGCAGCATTTGAAGAGATTTTCGTACCTGGCCTACTGTTTGAGAGTGCACAAACGCCCTCTCTACATCTGACTCAGCATGCCATTTTTTGATAATGGTTTGCTTTCCTGCGTCATTCTCTTAGCTTCTCTGACATTAAAAAAAAGTGAGTAAAAAGTGTCATTATGCATGCCATTACAAATCTCAGAGGAAAAATAACATTGATTGAAGGCCCAGGGGACTGTGAATCACTTACTGAACAAAATCCATCTCAGCGGCTTCATCTTGTCACATGCAGGTGCCAGCATGTTGTCCTGTTTGTGCCACAAAAATAATGGCATTTCTGAGTGTCTGGAAAACATATTTTGTTTCACTTGAACGTTAAATTATTCTACACTGCAAATTGAAGTAAAGTCCTCTGAGTAAAAAGCTTTAGTATTTCTGCACCAGACATTATTTTTTAGCCATAAAGTTTACTGACCAGACAATAAGATTTTAATATATTCTTTACCGTCCAATCACACAATAATCATAGGATAGACTATTTGACAGTGTTATTGATCAATAACAGCTCTGCCATTAATTTGTCATGCTTTCTAGATTGCACTTTAGTTTCTCATAAAACCACAACCATTATATTTCATGCCTACTCATGTATTTATCTGCCAAAATATGCAGCCTCGACCAGTAAACCGCTATGGCAAAATAAAATGCTTTTATAGCAACTCTTCTCAGGAATCTTTAATCACTATAATTTCCTGGGCCCTTATGACTGCTTGCTTGGATTGTACCAGTTGGGGAAACTGATCAATATGGAGGATATAACCTATACAGGGCATTTACTCAGTAATAATGGCTCTTTAATTTGCTAGCTTTGTCATACACTGTGTCAGACAAACTGCAACTTTCTCCAGCGATGGATGACACAAATTATTCTTCTTAGAAAAACACCAGTGGACGGATGTAAATGTGAAGAGGGGGCCCCATTGAGAAGATGATTGCTTCCACAGACAGATGATAAAAACAATGAAAGGCCAACATCTTGCCCAGTTAGTATGGGCTGCTGGATACAGACATATTGATTCACTGTGTCTCATTTTGGACACTATACACTTAATAGCACAGTGGGTGTATTTCACATGAGTGATGTCTAAGTTGTGAAGTTGTCTAAGATGACATATCCAACATTTGACCTTGACTCACACACTTGCTGCAGCATTTAACAAACATTTACAACTTGTCAAGCATTTAACAATCTCTTAAAACCCATATTTTACTCACAATAGAAGGTAGAAAACATCAGATGTTTAAAAATAAGAAAATGCATTTGTTGCTTTGAGCACTGATAGTGCTCTTTCAGATACCCAAGCAGCCAATTCCATTCACACAGATGAAGTTATGGATCATGTTCACATAGGGCTTCTTCTTTGGATAATAGAGCTTTAACCTGCATTTGCAATTTCTGGAAGTGTTCCACAATTTGTAGATGCCATCTTTGCAGAATGATGAAATTTGCCCGTCTTTACTTCTGAGAAACTCGGCCTACGTGAGATGCTCTTTATACCCAGTCATGTTGCTGGCCTGTTGCTAATCAACCTGATTACGTGCAATTTTCCTAAAGTCATTTCTTTTTTGTACCTCTTACTTTTTAAACATTTTTATATTTTGATTTTACAGTGTCCCAGATTGTTTTCTGAATTTGGTTTGTTTCTGTAATTTGTCTATATTGAAGACAATAATTAATATACATAAACACAGTGTGTTAAACTAGCTAGCTAGCTAATAATCCTGCTAGCACTGGAATCATCATTGCAGATGAAAGTGTAACCTCCTCCTACTAGCAGAAAAGGGATTGGTGATCATTCCCCGTCTGCATCACTGCCTGGATGGAGATCAGCCTTCCACCCTCAACCTTTAGACTATTATAAAAACACCATCCAGGTAGCTAGTAGTGTAACACTTGTAAATACACACACTTGTGCACTTAAAATAGCAGGTAGATATGCATGATTTGAGTCACAGTAATAATGTTCTTGAGCACATGAACGGTACCAATTGCTTAGTTGGGGGGAAAACTCTTTGTACATGATAGCATCGCTTGGAAAAACAAAAGTGACAACTGGGAGTAAAAGTCTCTGTGGTGTTTGCTATACTGCAAATGGGACTGTAAATATGCATCATTAATGAACATCTGTTATGGTCCCTACAGAGACAGAAATGGGATAAACAATTTGTTTTGGACTGTACATATTGTAGATATTACAGGTGGGAGGAGATTATTAATTAGGCAGTGCAGCAGTTTGTAATAATTTCAAATGATGAACCTTTTCAAACAAAGCCATTAATTTGTGATCTCCCAGGTTGTCTTATAATCTACTTTTATATTTTTCTATCTGACAATATTTTAAAGTAAAAGGCAAAAAAGTTTCCAAAAGTCGGGGTTGCTATAGTCTCCAGAATTAAATTGATCTTCAGCAAAGTGGATTTTTAGTACATTACCATCTTTCTTCTACACACACACACACACGCACGCACGCACGCACGCACGCACGCACGCACACACACACACACACACACACACACGTATACACACTTATTCTCACTGCTAAAAGGTAATGTCACCTCAGAAAACAATTTAGCCCATATGGTTTTCACTGCCCTATGCATAGCCAAGAAAACTGTCCTCATGAACTGGAAAAATAAAAACAATCTTAATTCTAACCAATATAGAAATTATCTATTAGATTACATTAGTTTTGATACAGCCTCGGCCACCACATCAGATCAATTGCTCTGGGCTCCTTTGATCGGCTCCATCACCTAGTGGGGGTGGGGGGTCATAGTTTGGTCCCGCCTTCAATGTTGTGATTGGTGTGGGGGCAGGGACAGGCTTAGGGCGTCGGGGGGTTCCCCGGAGGCATCTTCCTTGGGGGGCTCAACCCGGGGTAGCGGTCATGTCCGGTTGGGGGCCTTTTTCTGACCATTTCCTCGTGGCTGCGTGCAGCGGGGCTAGGGGAGGGTCTGTGGTGATGGACGTGGGTTACTGACCTGGTAGCCTGTCTGCCCCTGGGTGGGTCCGGGATGGGCGTGAGGGTCTGGGGGCGCTCCATCTCTGGGCCGGGGCCCTGGCTGGGCCTCGGGGCCTTGGGTCCTGGTTTGTGTGTTGCCGGGGTTGTGGGCGGGTGGGTGCATGGGAGCCCATCCCTGGCGCAGGGTGCCGCCGGCGTGTCGAGTCGCCTGTGGGGCTCTTCAACCAGTGGGGGAGATTGTTACACCTTGCAGGAGCTTTCTTCCCCTCAGGAACTCTCTGCAGGAGGGGGAGATACAGGAGAGGTGGAGGAAGATCTCAGCCTGGGCGTCTATTGTCTCATGTAGTCTGGAAGATGAGTGGATGGTGGGGTGGGTGCAGTTTTCTCTGTGGTGGGGTTGGGTGGACTGTCCCGGGCTCTGTGGGGCCGGGGGGCGCTGCTGCGCTGGGCCCCGGTCTGGATGGGCCTGGGCCCCCCTTTCCCTGGCGGGTCGCGGAGTGTGGGAGTGCCTACTGGGGTCAGCGGGGGAGCTGGCCCCAGGGAGGGGTCACCTGCCCCCCCCTTCCTTCCCTCCCCATCTCCAGCTGCCTCCCAGGATGCAGAGGAGGCTACCCCCCCCCTCTGTCCCCTTCTGGCTGCCTCTGCCTCAATTTTATCCCACAACTTAGACATTCACATTACTCACACCCTCATTACACATACATATAGGATCTTGGGGGTGGGCACGATACACGGAGTCCAAGTTACCATCAGGGTGTACGCCTCACCCCTGGCGTCGTTGCCCACCTCTCAATTTTAAATACATGTAGACATTGAGGGCTAGCAGGAGGGACTATGCGCTTACCTGCTGCTCTCTGGCAGGTAGCTCTATGCCCTCCTGGGTTTTAATTGCACCTTAGAACACACATGCATCAACACTACAATGAGCGGGTGGAGGGAGGTTTGGAGTCTTCTCTCACCCCCATTCTCTGCGGCCTACTGGAGCGGGGGGGCTAGGAGGAGTGGGCCATCCGACTGCGGTCTGGGGCCTCCCTGCTGCTGCGGAGTCGGGGCGGTCTGCCTCTCCCCACCGCAGGGAAAAGGGTAACACCACCTGGGTCTGGGTGCAGTTCCCCCCTCCAGGGGCAAGGGTACCTAGACCCGGTTAGTAGAGTACGCTTGGGGAGTGTGAATCGTGTATACAGCGTCCCTTTATGTCTGTCTCCACGTCGGTTGAGTGTGAAGTACATATGAGAGCATGAGGGTGGGAATGGATGTTTGTGTCTGTGTGTGCCTGTATGTCTGTGTCTATATGTCAGGTTGGGTATCAGACGCCACCTCTCTGGGGACATCTCGGGCCCTCCAAGGTTTGGAGGCCTATCTCCACCCACCACCACTTCCCCTGCCGGTGGCGGACTCCCTCAGGTATCGGTGCGTTGGTGGTTCTTTGTATCTGGGGGTGGGTGTCCGGGTACACACCGGCTCACTCCTTGGCGGCCGCTTATTGGGGCTCGCTCGGGCCACTTTGGAGGTGGGGTGCCCCCGGCCTCTCGGCCTGGGGCTCGGTCACTCAGGCACAGCTGGCTGCCGGCGGAGCTCACGGGCGCGTCACTGCAACTCCCCCTGGCTTCTGCTCCGCGGCTGCTAAATGAGCTCTCATCTGGGACTCTCCTTAGCTCTTACTGGGACAGTGGCGCGGCTGCCCCTCTGTGGGTCTTCCTTGGTCTCTTGTGTTCTGGGTGCCTCTGGATGTCTGGAGTTTTGATCTCCTCCATACCTGCTTGATACCATAGAGGACAGGGCTGTGGCTCCCCACACTCTCTAGCAGATCATTACATGGAGAAACCTTTGGAATGCAAGCATGCTGATCCACACAGGTATGCACACAGGTGTACACATGGGTATTCACAGATGCGGACTACAGCTTTCTTGGCTGCTGCCTCAAAGCACACTGTGCGCTGTCTATCTTGCGTGCTGCACAATATCGTTTATTATTTAGTAACTATTGATATCTATGACTAGCTAGTTTATTGTGATGGTGCTTTTTTTATTATTATTATTATGTTGCTCTTTGTTGTTTGCTGTCTCCCCTGTTTTTTTTGTTTTTCTTTCTCTCCATACAGGTGACCCAGGAGTTTTTTTTTTTTTTTTTTTTTTTTCTCTCTTCCCCCCCTTCTCACCGTCTCTTCTCCCCTTTGGTTTTCTTTCTTCCTCTCCCCCTCTTTCTTTCATTCTTTCCCCCTGTCCTATTAAAAAAAAAAAAAAAAAAAAAGGATGACAAAGGATGAACTGAAGCTCCGCCATCACGTGATGTCACATGCTGCTGTTTCTGATGTCACTTCCAAAAAAAAAAAAAGAGAAAAAAAACAAAAAAAACAAAACAATTACAGGTAGTTTCCCTCTGTGTTAAGAGAGCGACTGAGGTGTTCTTGTTCTATAATTACGACTCTCATCATGCACATCCCACCGCAATGCCCCACACCACCATATCTGCCTCAGCCACTTTGTTCAATGGATGTCAGATCTCACTGTGTGGTCTATGTTGAGAGACCACTGTATTTAAAGCACTGTAGGAAGTTCTGAAACAGCAGGGCCACTCGGTTCCTTTGTTCTAATTTCCTCTCTTTCTCTGAGAGGAAAAAAGACAGTGCCAAGAAGGCACTGTCTTTTTTGTGCAGTGACACTTGCTCCTTTCCTCCTCTCTTTATTTTCTTTTCTTTTTTCCTAACCTAGTCTCTTTAAGCTTCTCTTTTTATACCCCAGCCAATCTGTATGCCTCGTGTGCTTTCACACCCCATTTTCCAATGCTGGCTCTAGGTATTCTCACTGTGGAGAAATCTGTCTGTTTCATTTGGGTGTGGAAAGAGTATGCTAATATTGCCTGCTAATGCCCATTGGGTGGGATAATGGCAGCCATCACTCACTGATGCAGCACAAAAACTGACAATTTGCTCTCCTTACGCTGACAAACAGCATATACTTCCCACCGTTCTGTCACTCTGTCTTTTGTTTTTTTACTCCCTTTGTTCACACTGAATCTGTCTTCCCCCTTGACTGTCTCTCCAAGCCTCCTTACTATTCTGTTTTCATCCACCGTTCAGTCTTTCAAGTTGGTATCGTACAACAAGACATAGGCCATGACCCTTGAAGGATGCTATTGCAAAAATGGAAACTGCACTTGGATCTAAAAGCTTTACAACTGATCGTTTTACTCATGCATAAATTATTCAGTCAAGTCCTGAAAAGAGGGACACACTAAGAGTCATGGCTACAATTACAAGTCAATCATCCTACAGGGAATTATTTTTTGCTGTGATGGAATTATTGGCAGGATAAATGGCAGATATATGACCAATATGCATGCCCTTAAATCCTACCACAAATCAAAAAGGAAATATAGTATTTCTTCTCTCTGTATACATTTCTTAAGAAGCAACTTTACACAACAATGCAGGATGTTTAAGTATCGACCTGCCAGTGTATATAATTTCATTCGACAGTGAAACGCTGTTCTTTTAAAGCTCAAAATCAAAGTCATAGTCATTGTATCTTTATTGGGTTATTTCCTTTATAAATGCTTGAAATTCCCATAAACTGAAAAGTGATGACAAGCTGCAAATGCAATGTGGGAATATAATCGCTTTTCAAAGTTAATAGGTAAAGCAATTTCTTATTTAAATGCTATACTTTGCATACTATATCTTAAATTTATTGTCTTAATTCTGTAACTCTCCTATATACAAACCTGAAAACATTTTGCAACTTCATTAAGCTCATATGTTCATATATTTTTCATTTACCAAGGACAAAACATGAAATCTCGTATCAAACTGACACAATTCTTGTACAAGATCACGACAGTTGATGAGAAGTGGGTCTTTGCACCACCTTTAGCTAAGAGGCCACACATCAGGTCACAAGAGTGAACAGAAGCATGCACTGAAAGTTTTCTGCACACCAACAAATTCACCATCCCCTCTACATTCCCTCTATTTGGAGTTCTGCAACTTTTTCCTCTTCCTCTAAATTAAAGTTAAAGGATCAGTGGTTTCTTAGAGTGAAGGAGAACCTCAAGCATATAATCAAAAAAGGACTTTGTATTGAAAAACAGTGGGAGGACTGTTACTATTATATCAGAAAATGTTTATTCCCTAACCTATCGGCCAGTATTGGAGGTTGCTGGTTGTTTCCAGGTAAAATTGGCCATAGAGAACACAATGCACCCAAAACCTTCTTGTAATTGCATTGGACTCCAGTAGATTGTCACAGCTGCCCATAGTTTTTATAGAAGATGCCAAATTGTCTACAAACACTTTCCATTCTAATCTCCAGGCTGCAGTGGAATTTGAAAAAGTGTGACTCAATCACTTTCACTTTCAGATTAAAAATTACAGCCAACAAATTTCAAGAGGTGCAACTTTCACTTTGATATCTCTTTTTCTGGTTTGCAGTGCACTTTTCACAATTTCAGTGCTGCTTGGTAAGCAGCTTGGAATTTTTGCAGACAAAATCTTCCATGCAAATTACAGGCAACCACAGCAATGTCTAGCTGGAGGTTTGCTGGCTGATTTGTGTAATTACTTTGACAAGTGACCAAAGTACTCGCAAGGAGCTGCACTGTACACCCCTTTTTGACCAGTTTCACACTGGTGCGATCACTTGCCAATTGGTCTTGGAACATACTTTTCCCTAGCACCTGGTGATTGCCAGATGGTTGCCAGCAGGTCTCTAGGTCTGTGTAACTTCATGGATAGTGCAACTTAACATTCTGATCACATGTAGCATCTGACTAGTGTTGGTATATTATGTTGCATGCATGGTTGGTTACTGTGCTGCGCAGATTACAGATTATTGCTAATTAAATTAAAGCCACGTATGGTAACAGCACATGTCGGACTATTGATTCGCACCAGAAAACAGCTTTTAACCCCCTGTCTATAAAAAGGCAGTTAATGAAGAACTGATGTACACATATGAAATAAAGGATAAAAAAGCACTGAAAACAAACATCAGCCACTTTTTACGAGGGGGGCCTCGAGTAGGAGGCAGTGGTGATAATAGGCGAGAGCTTGCAATATGTTTCTATCAATTAGAACTGTGAAGGTATCTGGCATGTCTGGTCATTGCACACAAGGATAAACTGCAGAGGCTGATTTGCGTAATTACTTTGACAAGGAGCCCAGAGGTTGGCCCAGAGAAAACATCACATTGTCCAGTCTGTTTATCCAACTGCACTGACTGATATGATAATGTAGTGAGTTGTTTTAAGTTGCACCATGGGCAAAATCTGAACTCTAATCTGATTACAGTAAAACAATATCACCTCTAAGAAGAAGGTGTTTGTTTGTTAAAACTTTGGAGCTGATTTGGATTAGGATTCAGGAATTTTGCACATACACACACACAAAATCACAAAGTAATCATGATCCAAGATCTGGATCAGGATTCTGGATCCAAGGATTCAAGTTATGAAGGAAACTTTCAGCCTTTCATTGTTTTCCAGTAGCTCAGTAATAGCCTTGCTACTGAGGCATACTGTCTAAGCACCACTTTGCAGCTTAAACACAGTGATTGCTGTAAATTGACATATCAAAGATGCCTACAGTATGAAGCTATAAGTAGAATAATAGATGCTTTTTGCCTATATAAAGTCTGAACAGTAAATAACACATGAGTCTGGGGAAGGAGCTAAGCATAAGAGAATTCAGGTGAGGCACAGAGCTACCGTCTGTTTGTATTGTTTAGAGTCCATTTAATGCACAAGGTTTCTAAGCTTTAAAATACAGCTATTGTGAAAATTGATACAAAGATTGCACATAAATGTCCAACAAGGTGAAATAAACATAAAGCAGCATTTGCTTGTCTCATGTGAAGCTCAAGGCTGTCACAAAATGTCATTTTCTGCTGTGGCAGCATGCACTTTACAGCAAAGCTTAGCCTTTTCCCATTAACCCGACTGATCTGGGAGCGGATTCGTCTGCCCTTTAAAATCGCTGTCTCCAGGGTAACTAAAGCAGTTACTCTTGCACCTGTTAAGAACTGAAAAGGAAGAGCAGATGATTCACCTGAAGCCAGACTGCAATCACCTCTATTCATAGATTAATAACCTCCTATGGTTCTAGACCGGCAGCATTTCAGTGGGTGTTCTGCATTGTTGACGGGGAATGCTCAAACAGCATTGTACTTGCTCAGCAATTAGCTGAAAATGATTGCTAATTTTGATGGGGAATTTGATGTTTTGCTGTTTTCAAATTTGTGTTTGGTTATATCTTTGTTGTAACAATGCAAAAAATTTTATACCATTGGAAAACCTGTTTATTTCCCATTAAATGATGCCACATTTATAAGATCTCTGGGTTGATCAGCAGAATTGAGCATGTGGGTAACAAGCATAAAAAACATGCCAAATCTTCTCTGCCAATGCCAAACAGCTTATTACGCTATTGACTCTTGTTTTTAGGTTCTGGTACCCCAGGTGCTGACAACTAGGTGCCTGACTGGCACCTGATTATCAACACCAGTGGGAAATGGACCCCACTACAGTGGTCAGTTGAAATCTGCTGCCATGTTTGACTGATCTGGATGAGGCCCATGCCATAGAGGTACTTCAAACTGGTGTCCTGCAAAACCACGTTGCAGAATTATTTGAAGTGAGCCCTTGTACCATCACCAACTCAAAGGTCACGTTCCTTCTAGCAGGGGATGTCAGAGACAGGCTGCAAAGTCCCAAGAAGACGACACAACAAGAAGACAATTTCTCCACCCTGTGAGTTTTCAGGAACTGTAGGCAGTCCTCTACAGATCTGCAGAATCTCCCTGACTGCAAAAACAAGGCTTGTCATCACTGGGGTCAATCTACGTATAGAGAGATATCAAGATGAGATTCTGCAACCAGTGACAATCCCATATGAGTCTGGGACTGAACTCGCCCCCACAGAGCAGGGAGTTCTTCCAGAATTTGGGAGTAGGGATCAACTTGAGCATGTTCTTCATGCCAAAGTAACCAACACAACCACATTGGCTGACTTACAACAAATGGGATGCAATCCCACAGCAGTGTGCGAACAAGCTGATGACCAGCATGTAGAGGGTGTGCAATGCTGTTTGATTGTTGATGACTGTTTCCGGTCTGCAGCTGCATAGGGCCCCATTTATTTTGGACTGTCTCCCAAGTTTAAACTATTAAATAGCAAGTCCATAGAATTTGAGTTTTGCCTAATTAGTATGTTTTTGATATGACTTTTCAGGAATGTATTGACAGGTGTCCTGCTTCTGTAGTTGAAACAGAAAGCGTACTGACATCTCATTATATAAAACATCAGCTACATGTTTAGTTATCTGTCTCCTTGTAGTCCTCTGAAACATCTTTTTTTTTCTTTTTTTTTTAGGGGTGTGACCACCAGCCCTCTTTGAAGATTTTAGTTAGCTAGTAATATTTTTTTCTGTCTGAGAGAGCAAAACTTACGTCACTGAAACACAAGAAAACAAAACAGACAAGGACGAACAAAAATCGTATATTGTATTTATTGATTTTTTCTGACTTTTTTGAGGTTGTTCCTGCAACTTTATATTAATGTTGCACAATACTGTAATTGCAACTGACCAATAACCTTTGATTTCACAGCTCTGTGATTCAGAGAAAAAGAGCATAAAAATACAATATGGTAGTAGTAAAAGTACGAACAAAATTGGAGACCGGGTGGAAAAACTTTTACCCAGGAAATTGGGGTCAAAAGTAATAGAAAAGTTGATTTACTATTTTTGGATGTTGTTGACTGTTTTCACTGATTTTCAGATTTCAGGAGTAATTTTAGACCCTGTTACAATGTTTCACAACTATATGTTGGAAAACCATTTATCCAGAAAGCCCTAAAAAACACACTTTTCCCATGTTTGTTGTTTTTCCCTCAAGTCACAATATCAGTCAGCTGATCAATTGATTGTACTAATGGATCTGAATTAACTATGATGTTGCAGAAACACCAACAGGGTGATATCAGGTCACGCAGTTCAATATTCAGTGAATTTGTCATGAGAAGAAGACAGTTGTTGGGCGTTACAGTAATGCCAGTGGGGTTGCTGAGGGTCACTGATCTGCAGCCCCGCAGTCCCAGAGATGGTGGCTGTTGTGTGACTGGAGCAAGACAACACTACCCAACTCTGCAGGGTCAAGGCACAAGGGACTACGGGGTGCTCTCCCTTCAAATGTGACAAATACGATGTGACATGTCAGTGCGTGCTCAAGAACATCGCCCTCTTTCACTCATATTGGTGTATTATTTTTTTTGCTTCTGTTCCTTTCCTTGGTACACAAACACTCCCACACACTGGAACAGACACATACATCCAAAAAAAAAGGAGTTCACTCTGTCTTCCTCACAAAAGCAGACACAGAAACACAAATACACTCAAACAGGGAAATATAGTTACTCACTCTTGCATGAATACACACACACGGAGGTACACACACTCTACTCCCCCTGTGGCTGTCATCAAAAGCAGCCACTCTGCCCTACACTGTGTAAAAGTAACAGTGGCTTTTCGGAGTCGTTTTTCCCTCCTTCAATAAGACATTTTTGAATGTCATGCTCTCATTGTCAGCGTAGCGTGTAAGTGTACTCGTGATTTTGTGACTTTCAAAGTGGGCAAATAAAATATTTCACTTTTTTTCCCCATTAGCTCTAAGAAGACATATTCACTTATCCAAAAGGTAACTTTTTTATTCCTTTAATTAAAGGGATCTCTTCAGTGTCATCAGCAATATTTGCTGCCTTCTCTAGATAACAAATTACTCTTAACATAAATAATGATGCACAGATTAAACATGTGAAAATAGAAACGCTGGTGGTTGTGAAAGAAAAAGCATCAAAGCAAGTGGTGACACTTGGAAAATAACCCCAATTTGTATTTTCTCCTTTGATGCTGGTAGATTAATTGTGCTCATTTCACCTGCATGTTTGCTTGTCCTCATAACCCCCACACCCAGTGCCGTGAATTCTGGGAAGTGTTAATAATATTTAAAGTTAAACGCCATCTGTTCCCAGGGTCTAACCTGAATACCAATACGGCTGCAAATGTTGCAATTAACAGAGCCAAGATGTCAGAAACACCAGAGAGGAAGGCTTTAAGCCTCCTGCTCCAGGAAAAGAGAGGCAGATGTGATGTGAGCAGAGATGACTTTTCCAGTTCTCTCGGGGGGGACACACACTCCTCTTGTCCCCTTTTCACTACCTCCATCTGCCCTTATTTGATGAGATTCTCAGTATCATCTTTACTTAGGGGAATCTGCTTTTTAAAAATACAGGCCTTATAAAATGCTTGTCTCTCTCCATTTGAATGTTTTAAACAGCGAGCACAGGCAGATCAGTCAGGTGAATGAGAAGGCTGCTGTTATTTTTTTCCGAAATTAAACCAAATTGCATTTGCTCTGCCGTACGCAGTTTGTCGCCACGGGGATGTTCTGTATGCACATGTGCTGTTGTGAATGACGAAGAGCAGGATCCATATGAATAGTTTGATTAAAACAAAATGTAGACTATCAAACTGTGTACAATGTGTTAGACTTACGCAAACGCGGATAAATCTGAAAATGTAATTTATGGGCGGAAAAGTTTTATCATCCACAATCCTGTTTTTAGATCATTATCGAACTGTTTGCTGTCAATATTTACATTTCCTCTTCTTCTTTCACAAACAAAATGGTGCATTAAAGTCAGGATCTGCTAAAGCTGATTTGGCCATGTCACATCGCGCTTTCACTGTGATTATGTTGTTTTTCAGTTGGCAGACTGCATAACGAGTGACATATCGTTCTGTTTGCTACCAGCACTTGCACACACATGCAGGCTGAGACTGCGAGAGCCTCAGACCCACAGGAAGAGCAGGTGATTGAACATTTAGTTGACTTACATTATGATCTACAGAAACAGCCGTCTTCTAAGTAAGCTTTGACCACTGATTTTTCCTTTTTACCCAAATTTGGGTTTAACATCTTTACATTTTTAACTTAATCTAGAGCTTAACACACTTATTAGACCATCTAACATAAAAAAATAAAAATAAAACACAAATATTTTAGAAATTCTAGAAATTTTACCATTTAAAATATCTTTTTAGTTAAATAGCTTGCACATACTCGTTACAAAAACACTAGAAATAATTTTTATATTATTTGGTGGTGGTCTAATGTGAAATAACCCAAAATTCGTATGGTAGAAAACAAAAAATAAATGCAATGAAATAAATAATAACAATCAGTGACAGAAACAAGCTTTCATAGACTTCTGAAAGAGATAAAAGAAAATCTTTCAGTAACAAGACGACACAATTTCCGCTTCCTAAACATGTTTTTATGCTACAAATTAGACTTAAACTCAACATATTTTCTAAAAACACAACGCCTGCCTGCATTCGACTACATTCAATTACATCTGATTACATTCAACATCCACTAGTTAACCAAAACAAAGCGGAAGAAAAATAGAAAACTGCAATGCATGTCAGGCATGATCCTTGAAATTTCATCATCTGACAGTTAGTGGCAAGGCTTTTAGTATTGACAAAAAAAAAAGCTCACCTTTCCTCACCCACACATTCACACGCCAGCATAAAGCAAGAATTTCAAAAGTGAAAATACATTTGAAATCACTCACCCTGGCCTTCTATTCACATTAAGCTGGTGGTTTTGACCCTTAAAGATGAGCTCTCAAAAGCAGATTCTGTCAATATCAAACTTCCTTTATCCCTTTTCCTCGCTCTCTTTCACTCCCCACACTTCACTGAGTCCACAGTGGAGTGGTGGGGAGAAGAAGCTGGCTGTCCCGGTGGGATCATTGGTGTCACTGTTCACACATTCAGGTTCGTGTGACATTGACCTGTGGGCGACAGTGAAGCTGCTTTCTCTGGAGACTTAGGTGTTGCCAAGGCTGCTGAAAGCACCACCAGCGAGGTCACACTGTGAGGCATGTGGCATTTGATGCATTTACTTTAATGATTCAGGCAGAAAAAGTCTAGCAGTCCCGCTGTGACCCAGTGACCCGGAATCTGTTTAGATTAAAGTCTGTCGATGTTTGACAGTATCAAAGAGAAACATGCCACATGTGAATCAAAAATCTGTATTACCAACGAGAAAAATAATCAGGAGAACACTTATCAACCAGAGTGCTTTGATACTATAAAGAATTTATTACCCATATGTTTATAATCTGGGCATGTGTCCGATTATTGCTGGGATGGTCCAGTGGGCATGTTAGATTGTATGCTCTTCGGGGATGCAAGCCATGACTTCCAATATCAGCTGGCCTCAAAGCTGCTTCTATAATGCATGAAGATCAATACACTGTGGCTTTGTGACTGAGGCCTTGCAACTCTGTGCCCATATCAAGTATTCTCGGCAACTGCCCCGCCGTTTGAAGAGATCTATGCCTTTGGATTTATCAGGGCTCTGGGGATAACAGACTACAGGCTGGATACCCAAACTGCTATTGTTCGGTACAAAAACAAAGCTCGCAGTGCTGTGTTTAGGGTATTTCTGACATTTGCAGTTTTACGACAGTATTTGATGATGGCTTTCAGAGAGGCATTTTCAAGAGATCAGAACAAAAGGGGCATTACACCAGTAATCCATCGCTTCTCCAAACTTTGTGCTCTAAAGCTTCCCCATTAAAGAATATGGTTGGTGTTTTTATTGGATTATTTATCTATTTTTTTATAAATTGTTTTTACGTCATGGTCATAATGGAAGCTTGGGCAGTATCAGCACATCAGACATCTGAAGCTACAGTTTCAAGAAAAAGACTAGTAAAAATGTGTGGTCTGATCTTCATAGTTCACAGTAATAGTCAAACACAACCTGACTACAATGATGATACACAAACTCACTTGTGTGCTTTTAATGTCTTTACTGAATAAAGTGATCAAACAGTCCCGGTGCCGGCTGAAAAAAGTACTGGGAACAGTCAAAGCTGGTCAAATCTGCTTCTCTCACATTCTCCAAAAGCAGTTCACCCCCCTTCCCCTGGTGTGGTGACAGTTTTGTATTACACTGAAGACACTCCACGCTCAGCATAGATTAGTTAAAGATTCCCTGAAGATTTTTATTTTTTATCTTCAAGAAATGAAACCCATTTATGTTCAGCTATTTTCAGTGGAATACATTTTGTTCATCTCCTACCTCTCAAAATTGGTGTAATGCATAAGTACATTTATTGTGAAGCCTTATGTCCAGAAGAACACATTACATTATGCAAGTGATTTTTCTAACACATCTACATGTCGTTAAAAACTCCTCTGGAGTGAGAGAATGGATGTTTATCGAGTCAGTCAGTCGTACTATTTCATTTCATATCTAAACTTTTCAAGGTCAGGGTCATGGGCTGGAGCCTATTCCAGGATACACTGGGCACCTGGCGAGTAAACACAGTGGCCCTCCATATTGAGAGAAACCAGGTAATAGACTTGCCCATTTGGCATCATGCAAACTCCAAACAGAACCACCTGGCTTCAGACTGGGGTTTCAGTGGCCATTAGGACACTGTTCTGCCAAAGAAGTTATCAGTGTTTGTTTTCACATACAGCTCATAACACTATTAAAGCAGAGGAATATAAAAGCAGGACTTCTGGTGCTTAAAACTGTATATTTACTGATGTTTACTTTTCAGTGCACTTGTTCTGAACCTTCTGGGCTTGTGATTCTTAGACTTATTAAAAGCTGAAAATCTCTACTTGTGATCAATTTCAATAGGACTGCACTATTTTAATAGCACTCTTAAGTCCAATAGATAATTTAGTCCTCCCAGCAGGAATGTTATTAAAATATTGCAGTGATTTGTGTCCTGCTCTCTGCCATGTCCTTACTACACAGACTCACACAGACACACACAGTTTGTGGGAGAGATACACACATGGCCATGCTGGAAACAAAGGTAGAAACACCAGGAACATGAGGGGAAAGAAGTAAGGATGTGGCAGAGATCAGGACACAAATCACTGCAATATTTTAATGATATTCCTACTGGGAGGACTAAATTATCTATTGAACTTAACCAAGTTATTAAAATAGTGCAGTTCTATTGAACTTCGCTTTTTTTTTAGGTCTTAATATCTAATATATCTCTTCTATAGTATTTCTATAGGACATAAATATAGCTTGGGTTGTATTTTTCATGTCTAGTTAATAGTCATAAAAATGTAACGGTGGGAAATAGAACATGCAACTATCCAGATTCACTCCTACAGTGGAAGGCATTTATCTCAGCCACATACCTTGTATGCTTTGTGTGACTTTCACAACCTGATGAAGTGTTATACCCAACAAGGCCCTGGGCGCTCTCCCCTACTGCCTAATGGCCTACTCTAATGGCTGTTTGTCTTGTTTCATTGTAATTGGGGGGCAACTGACAATGCAGCAAAGTCTCTGCTGTCGCTTTTTACTACTGAGATTCGTCTGCTGGCCCCCTCTGGGTCCTGTGCTTTGTAGGTACCAGTTTCTTCTCTAATGATATCATAATTGCTGTTTTCTCACACAGTGGACAATGGTTGCCAAGCCTGAAGGTGGCCTAGAAAATGAGCTGGAGATCAAACCGGGGACACCACGACAATGAAGATAGTGCAGATGCATAAAAAATAAAGACATACTCATCAAAGGAGAATGTATTGCGGTCCCTTTTTAATGCTGATGTGTCTCCCTCATTCTTTCCCTACCAGCCAAACCATATGGTTATCCACAATGCATCATTAGTGTAAAAAAGAAATGCAAATGTGCTTTCTCTGTGTCAGTCAATGTCACTGCAGTCAGTGTGTGTGTCCTTGAACAGGGTGTAAGAAGCTGAGATATTACCTTGACCCGTGTATTGATCCACACTGTTAGCCTGACATCCAGATGCACATTTACATACATGTACCAAGATGAACTAGCAATATTTTTCTTTTTTACGCTCCTTTCTTGAAAGGTCTGTTTCTACAATTAAAAAAAAGACCAGCTCCAGTCCTCTCAGCACACTCAGAAAAGTGAGATAGCGCAGCCAGCGCTGTTTGAACAATCATTTCTCAGTCCAGCTGAATTCATGCTGACGCTCCAGTTTGCTCAGTTTGCTTTCTGAAAACTCCCCTCTTCCTCTTTTTAATCCTCTGGGTGGTGAGGTAGTGAGATGGTGAGGGGGGAGTGGAGAAAGAAGGAGAGACCAGCATTGAATGCTGACAGGGACATAACTTGCCTACCCTGCATACCTTGTTTACAGTCTCCCTCCCTGCTGCTATACCCTCCTCTCTCAATGGAGCCATAAAAAACAAATAGGGGCTTTTAGAGAAATTGCCTGTGCACTGAAGATTAATAACAGTTGCACAAGTTCACCCAAGAAAGTCTCCAGAAGCAAAAACGATATTGGAAGATTAAAAGTGCCACATCCCTAAATTGGAATGATTCAGTGCTCGGGCCGCTCTCTAACCAGCTTATTGGGAGTCAGGGCTTTGGTCTACCTGCCAGACAAAGAGCATCATTAAGTATTTACTTCTGGATGACCGTCTACTGCATGATGAGCTGAGGGTGTTATCGATCCCGTGTGTCTGAGATTGAAGTGGCCTGGGAGTTGTGGCAGGAGCACAGAAAAGACAGGTCATCCTGTTTGAGTGCAGGTCAGCTTTTTGACATTTGCAGCAGAGTAGATTAAAAAGAAGCGATGAGAACACCAATTTGACTTACTGACATCAACAACATTGTAGATCTTTTGACGGGTTGTTTGACCCATTCAATGCACATTTACTATGCATTATCCCTTTATATTGAAGACTGTGGATTAACCTATCAACCAGAAAGAGTGGTAAGAGTTTGTCAAATCAGTAACTTTTGATGAACTTACTGCTTGTCATCAGCAAAACTGAGAGGCTGGTTGATGAACTAAGAAGAAAGGAGGACAAGATACACACCCCTGTTTGCATCAGTATGGCTGAGATGGAACAGGTGAGGCTCAGAATAGTAAAGAACCAGTCATGCTGCCATCCCATCTACACACTGGTGTAAGAAAGCTCAGACATGACCCCACCTCTTAAGGAAACCAAGGCTGATCATTTTAGTTGTTTTTAACATAGATGAGGAATAAAAGTCATGGCAATTGTAGACATCACAAGCCCATACAACCCAAGGCTCTGCAACAGGTCCAGAACATCACAGATAAAAGCATTAATGAGGATGAGAGATGTCTGAGCCTGAAGGACTTTAAAATTATCGAGCAGTATCTTTTATAAGAATTTTTCACAACGACTGAATTCATCCTCAACACTTCACCATGAAAAACTCTGTTTTATTAAAAACAAACAAACATGTTTTCTAATCATGGAAAAACTATATCTGCATGCTCTTGAAATGAACCATCTAATGTCCATCATGAAAAAAAAACACACTAAAAATAAGTTATTTAAGAATAGCTCATTTTTATTTTATTTTTGAGTTTCCAGTAAGGTCAAGTAGCCTCGTTTCCTTCGTCGCTGTAACAGTATTATCGTAATAACATTATATATTACTAAGGGAAAAAAAAAACCTAAATCTATTATTGTGAATATTCAGCCCCTGGTTAACCACGACACTTTGATCTGCATATTTTCAGCGGCGCCCCATAGTTTCTATGGTAACAAGGAGGCGCACACGTCTCCGGGGCAACCGGGTCTAAGCGTCTCAGAAGTTGATAGCAACCACTACAGAACGCAACAGGCGTCAAGTTTTTAGAGCCGCGTAGAATAATTAGTAATTGCAGCAACATTGCCCTTCGTTAATTTGGACTTCCACCAATAAAAGCTGTGGCAATGTCGATGAGGAGGAAGACGGAGCTAAACGCAGAGGGCTTCACCGTAAAGGCCACTTTGAAGAACGCAGTGGTGAGTGTAGTTGTTTCAGTTAGCACTAGCTATAATAGCAGTGGGGAGCGTTCATCCTGGAAGCCCAGGGATGGAGAATTTACGGTTTGCATTTTATAAGCAATTTTGTGAGAGAAGTGCCAAGCCCATTACGGAAGAATGTATAGAGCTGGTTACAGTTAGTCACATTGAATGTCATTATCATTGTAACTTTACCTGCTACAGCTGGAGAGAACTGGCATATAGTCTTATATTCAGGAAGTAACTGAATCTAATTCACCTCATTGGCTAGTTGAATCTCCTCTCTTCGCGATTGGCTTGTACTTGTCATGTTTCTTTACATTAAATAGTAAATGGACTTGTACTTATATAACGCTTTTCTGCTATAACTGAGCACCCAGAGCACTTCTTTGACACACTGCTTTTATTCTATCCTTTTAAATGCTATGTCTAGCATTAAACATAACACAACTTTCTGATTAGTGGACAATCTGCACTACCTCCTGACAAATGTTTGTCTCTGTCTGACAAATGCTTAAATATGACTATAGGGATCTGCTAGAAATGGTGTTAGACACATTTTAACCAATTTAAAGTTATTTATAAACGCTATGGGAAAAGAAAACAAATGTTTTCAAGATATTGATCTAATTCCAGCTGAGATCATACTGCAGTTTTAGACTATTTAAGCTGTCATTCACAATTCAAAGAGCCTCCTGTCTGCTTCTTTCTCACACACATACTGATGGACAACTAGCAGTAAGGAACCTGGCAGTGACTAACAGCAGGGAACAGGTGACTGTCAAATTTTCAGAATAAAAGAACACAGTTGATCAAAAGAAGACCATTTTATCCATCCATGTTCTTCCACTGAGCCATTTAAGGGTTGCGGAGGGACTGGAGCCTATCTCAGCTGTCATAGGGGTGTGAGGTAGGGGTACCCTCTAAACAGGTCGCCAACCTATTGCAGCCCTTAATGAATAGCCAATATGCTTTAAAATTTTGTAATCTACTAAAAAAACCACAGTTTCACACAGGAAGCGTTGCTGTTGATTACAGCCCGGATAAGTATAAGAGTTGAACAGGAGTCTCACCTTTTCTAAATAAATGTCTTCAGTTATTTAGTGGATGTTATCATGATGCGTTCATGCTGTGAAATTTAAAAGAAAAATAAAGCAGCCACAGTTAACTTCAGACAATGAACACAATACTCAGATAATTTTGAAAACAGCAGACCTCAGTTATACACATTTATCCACTTTAGGGGGTACAGATTTTCAAAATAAATACCCCCTATTGATTTATGTTTTTAATATCAAGTGCTATCTCTCTTCAGCTTTTCAGTCTACCTATTTATCTCCAACTTTTTTGCAGCAAGCCACAGAGTCAAGACTGGTGGTAGCAACAATCCTACCGCCATTTTTCCAGAAATTGCATGGTCTGTTATTTTTTGCTCTGCGTCAAAATCTCTGTGCGCAAATCAACCCAGAGAGTTGAGGTAGCAATAGGAAAAATCAGAATGCCTGAACAAACTCTTCAACCATTATTCTACTGTATCTGTCTTCTATGTATGTGTGTGTGTGCCTAACCCTTTTGGTCAGACAAGCCTGAGTGGGTTTCACACAAACATGGACATTTGGGAACTCTAAAATTATCCAATAACATTTATGGACTAAAATGACACGTATAAAGCCCATTCAGAAGCTATATGGCAATGATTAGATGCTATGAAACGCAGAAACCGTGTGCTAAGAAAAATGCAAATGCTGTTTTTTTATAACAGCATTTTCCTTTTATAGACTAACGGGCTTGTGGGGTGGTGGAGTTGTGTGTAGCACGTGGTTTGAGCTTAAAAGCTTATAGTTTTGTTTTTGATTGCCTTGCTACAAATAGAAAAGGAACTGCATTTATTTTTGTACATCCTCTTGTCTTACACTGAGAAAAACAAGAAACCTCCTGAATCTTGATTTCCTTGTCGAGAAGTCCCTATTTGGGACCTCAAGTGTAGTTAAACTGTTGAAGGGCTTGACTAATTTCCAAAGAAAGACTTTCTTCTTCTCATTTACTGCAAATGAAGATGGATCAGGAACGTGTAATAGGTTGTATGGCAGTAGACATTAGTCTCTATTGACTTCATGGACTTTATTGATTGGTCAGTAAAACTAGTTTTTGTCTGGCCAGAAATAGATTATTATTTAAAATCCAAATCTAATTTTATTTGGGCTTGACTGCTGTCTTGTGCAGAACTCCATATCATTTTACTTAAATAACTTATAGTTTACTGGAGTCTTTTTAATGAGTTTTCCAAAAACTACTGTGTCTGAGGAGTAAAGTTATGCTGTGCTTTGCTATTCTGGGATGTCTCACATTGAACATTTAAATGTCTTTCCTTTTATTTCAGTGACATATACAGGGGTTTTACTGCATCACAAACAATTTCAGTGCCCGGCAAAGGAAAAAAACAGTGTATTAAAATATTTTTAAACATTTTTAAATTACTTTTCTTTATCAGTTCCCTGAAATAACAGTGAAATGCATAGACTTCTGTTAAGCAGATAAAGCAGATAGACTCATTGCTTTAACTATATGCAGAACAGTGTGCCTAATCAGATGCATAATAATGACCCAAATGTATGTGGTATACATATAGCCATGCATATGCATTTATGCTTGTTTAATTAAAACATTGTCAAACTTTCAAAGAATGAGGCCAGAATTAACACTTTACAGTTTTTTTTTTACTCTTGGGTCCATATTATGTCAAAAAAGGTAGAAATCCCAAAAAGGGTGATCTTATTGGTCAAGCCTTCTGTTTACAAATGGAAGCAAATGTAAAGGAAGTTGGTAAAAGGCTGAATGTGTGTTTCACACAAAGGATAAACTGCACCAACGACCAGCACAACATAAGTAATGATTCATTTTGAATGCTGAGTGCAAAGCTACTCTAGTCCAACAATAAAAATTCAGAGCTAAAATGAGCATAATAGGTCTTCTTTAAACACAAGCAGTGGTGTCATAGTCACACATTGTCAGATTACTTAAATGTAGCTTTAATAAAAGTTGCTCCAGTTCACCCACGAAAAGTCTCCAGAGTCAAGCAAGGCTGGAAGATTAACTGGAATGATTCAGTGCTCAGGCTGCACTTTAACCAGCTTGTTAAAAGTCAGGGTCTTGGCCTACCTGCCAGACAAAAAGGATCATTAAAGGTAGGGTGTACGTTTGTAGAAGCCAACAAGAGTAAACTATATTTTTTGAAAGCAAACAGCCAAATGATCCCACAACCTTCCCCTCCCTCCTGACTTCAGGAGCATCTGCTCTGTCATTGTAAATACAGGGTGTATCAAAAACAAAAAACAAAACCTGTCCCTTTTCAAAGGGCTATTGTTGCCTTTACAGTCGTTCTCGGTTGGCACAAAGGCAGTGGCAGCTGGTTAAAGGCAAAGCATGTCAGAGGCAACCACAATGTTTATATTTTGCTTAAATCTGACTGTTTTCCCCCCAAACGCTCTGACAATTAGCCCTATTTCCTAGAGAACACAAAGCTCTTCATTAGAGCTTATTTCTTAAAGGGTGCATACTAAAAAACATGACAATATGCTGAATGACATGCTGAATTAGTAAAAAAATGAAAACTTTTCTTTCATCTGTAAGTTCAAAGAATTCCTTACATTTAGATTTATTGTTGTAAAGCTGTTATGTTGACAGCTTTGAGTTGGTTCATGGCCGTTTATGGTACTGTATTGGAAAGTGTGGCATTCTTGAATGAATATGAGCATCATTTTAAAACATTTTGTCAGAAGGTTTTTGGTTCTCAGGTCTGAGACATCTTGCCTATATGTGATGAATATTTGCAGAAGGGCTGCACATTTCTGATGACAACGACAAATACTTGAACCTGAAGCCACAGCTGCCTTTTATTTTTTTGTAGCCGCGTCCACCTTGAGATGCAAAAGAGGCTGTGTAGAGCTATCATTGACTCGCTCTTCCTTTCTTGAAGGTCATAAACAAATCTGTTGTCAAGAGCTTTCATGAGGAAGGCTCCTGCAAAGCCCTTTAATATTCACCATCTCCCCAGAGGATCTGCTGTGTCTGGAACATGAATGATGCGCGCACACCGGCATACCACTGGCTAAATCTTCAACAAAAACCATTACATTTTTCAGGGGCTTGCTTGTGTCTCTTGCTCCCTGTTTTTTTTTTTTTTTGTCCCCCGTGGTCACGGACATTTCACTCCAGAGAGGGCAGCTTTGCGGAGAGCTATGATTTGTAGGTAACGACAAGGCCATTTCAAGCCTTGAAAGGGTATGGGGACTTGAAGCATAGGCTTATTATGCTTTAAAGTATTTGTGGTTATAGAAATTGAATCAATAGCACAGGCCCCTGAAACCCTTCCACCGTTTTTTTTTCTTTTTTCCAGTGATTCATCCTCAAGCATTTAAAGAGAAACAAGATGCACTTTACATTCTGGTGGGAGGTCGTCACTGTACGCTTCATACAGAGAGGGCAACAAAGCTGTTATTTTCTGTGTCAGAGGCTTATTCTGGCTTGATGACAAAAAGAAATACCCAAAACAAACAAAAAAAAAAAAACCAAGAAAAAAATAACAGGTTGGAGAGCGACTGCAAACAGCTGCGCAGTGCAGAAAAATGAATGGATATGACTACACACACTTTACATGGAAAGTAATGCCCCCAAAAATGGTGTGAGTGAATGATACACATCACAAATTATTTTCAGCATCGTATGGAAATATTTTGTCATAAAATATTGTCATAAAAGAGAAATAAAGCATGAAAACAATAATTAATATACTCTTCCACCACATTCTTTACATATATCTTTATATATATCTGGCACAGGTGTAATCAGTCCTTAACAGTTAGAGCTTAGTTTTTCGTTCAACCGTTTTAAAACACAGTTAGCATCTGGCTCGTTAGCGCTAATGCTTCGCACAGTGGAGCTATGAACTGTATTTGGGATTATGATTCCAAACTTTGTGGCACATGTTGTTCTGAGTGGCAGTGTGTCCCGTTACCTTTGCCTCACCTTCTTCCCTGTCATAAGGAGAAGCTGCTTGAGCCCAGAGGACAGTCAATTCCTCCTCTCAGGTGTTTTTGGTTCAACTTTGAGCTCCTGTTCATCACCTATGCTGTGGCTGAATGGAATGACAGAGCAAGTATTGCAGTGAAATTCTGGAGATTCACAAAACTAAGTAACTATGTATATACTTGGTAGAAGCAGATTTCTGTAGTCAACCTTGTTTGAGTTGTCAGAGTCAGAGATGTGGGCAACCAGTCAAAGGTGTTTAATCAGGGCATGTTATTACATCTCGCTGCATGAATACCATTCTGAAAATAAAAACATTGGTCAATAACTATTGAGCTCACAGATCTGTCTTCTGGGTTGGGTATTGATTTATCGAATACTGAAGATTAAATTAGAGTAGAATATATGACCTCTGATGATTGTCATGCCCTGAGTACACATCCTGCAATGTGTGTACTGCTTTTATGCTTAACCAACCTCAGCTCTGAGGTCTTTCAAGGTCTTAGATGTCACAAAGTCCTTTATCTAGAGAAATCCTCCTTTCTGAGGTGATAAAAGAAAGTTTCAAACATTTCTGCACTCATATTTCATACACTCTACATATAATAGTCTGCAATAGTCTTAGTAAATAATATGCTATACCTTTAAAGCATAGGTGTCAAACTCTGGCCCGCGGGCCAAATTTGGCCCAGAGCCTAATTAAATTTGGCCCGCGAAGCCATACCAAATTACTATCAGAGCTGGCCTACTGGTATTATACAGCTAATATATATATTGTTTAGTATTAAGCTTTGCTTGTTCCATATTCAATTTTTTAGCAAAACGTGTTTGAGTCCATAAGAAAAGATTCATTCTTATATCTGGAGGAATAAATATAATTCAATAAATATTAACGTTAGCCCGCGACTTTGTTCCAGTTTTGAATTTTGGCCCACTGTGTATTTGAGTTTGACACCCCTGCTTTAAAGTAATGATTCTTTTATGAGCAATAAAGTTTTTTAAAAAGCACCAGGCAATTTTTGGAGGTACCTTTTTTTTTTTTTTTTTTTTTTTTTTTTTTTTCACATTTGCACAAAATCAAGATCTAAATCTGGAGATTCGTGTGCCAAGGGACGTGCCAAAGGATGTGCAACTAGGGCAGGACAATATGGCCAAAAATATTTATCACGATATATATTTGAAAATTTGCGATAACGATATAACTGACGATATAATTGACGCAAGACAAAATACCCTACTCCACAACTTTATTAGTGCAACCCCCCCGGGCCATATCATACCATGAACGGTATGATATGGCCCAGCCCTAGGTGCAACCACTCTTTCTCAGATTAACTAATACTTAATACTTCATAAACTTAAAGAAATAACAGCACAATAACCAGCTGCATCTTCAGTGTGTCCCTACAGTTCCACCTAGTTTTAAAAAGTTTTAATTTTTGGCTAACATATGAAACACAAAATGATGGCATGTCTTTTGGAAACAATGTGTTGCATCCTTGCAAGTAGAAGAAGAATCAAGGGGCTCAAATCCATGTGGTCATCCAACACCTTACAGCGACAGTTAATGTTGGTTTTTCCTGTAATATGTCACCTGTCTGAATCTCTGCAACGTAATACATGTTCAAGTACATGAACACAACCCTCTCATGCTCTGCTGCACAGTTCACCTTAGAGGGCAAATTGATACAATCTACACTAGAGCCCAACCTCAACTTTTGTGTAACAAGGCTCTGCAGATTGCTGAGATGATAGATTTTGAAAAATCACAACTCATTTACTGCTTACTTGGTCTCTGTGGTAAAACCAAGGCCAGCAAACAGTGTCCCCAAGACTCATACAAGGCTCCCCACTATCCGCTAACTCCAATCCCCCAGTCCTGCCGTCATCCTGCCTTTTCACCCCACTAACCTCAGGGGACAGATAGGATACTCCATGCCAGCAAACGTGACCTCCATATCTTATCCTTCCCCCGCAGCATAATCATTATATACCTGAGCAGATGTCTCAGCCCCTTATACAGTCTCCCCTGCTATTCTCTTGCTCTCCCTTGTTCTCTCTTTCTTTCATTTCAGAACCTTTATTCAACCAGCCAGCACTCTGGAGATGAAAACATTTATGTAGAGAAACAATGGGCTATCAGACTATTACTTCATATGCACTCTAAATCGTAAACTAAATCAATTAAATAATAATGACAGTAAATTAAAAAGCAACAGAGCATAGATGCATTTTGATTTAATTGTATTGTATCATAGTAATTTGCTTTAGTGGATAGTTTGGAAGGATGCTTTGTAGAGAGTGTGTCAGAGATGTGTATATGCACATCTTAGCTATTTGTTTTCGATGCTCTAGCCCCAGAGTGTCATCGTAATAAATGAATCCATCTGAACAAATTAAACAAGTGACAGCTTCGAATTGATCCTTGATTAGGGCTTTAAATGAATGTAGAATTTCAGTACAACTCGATTAAATGTAATCTCACTTTAAAAATGTGATGTAAACTTGGTTAAAATGCTGTCTCAAATTTGATTTGTTTAGAAGATTTCAAAGTTTTTCTAATAGCTTTATGTGCATTAGTTAAAGCTTGATTTAAAATGATTAAACCCGAATCACTGAAAAACACCATAGGGTGGAATAATCATAGCAAACACAATAAGACAACAATAAGAGTCTGAAATAAAAATGAGGCTATTTCAGATAAACGATAGCAGCAGTTTTTTTCCTTTTTGACCAAGATTGAATCCTTGAAATTTTTTATGAAGATGAATCTGCCTATTTACTACTCTCACTTGCCATCAAAATCATTCTTCCCCATCACTCTGAACACGTTTACTGACACAGAGACTCATAATGTGCCCAGCATGAGCCATAAATTGCCCATGCAGCACAATCAGGTATTTTGTGTCTGTGTTGTGTCTTGCCTATGCAAGGCAAGGCATACTGAGCAAAGTTGGATGTCCTCACCCATCTGCTTGGCCGCCACACTTGAACTGCCTCCCGGAAATGTTTTCTAAACCAGCAGTACTTGTAGGGACACATGCACTATTTTTCCGTATCCGTCTTTCCCTTCCCTCGCTCCCGTGTGTTCATCTTATCAGCACCACAAGCCTGCAGTCCATCCCAGCAAACAGCTGGGTTATTTGAGGAAGAATTGAGTCATGGTACAAAAAAGGTTAAATTGGCAACAGACTCTGGAGGCCTGCTGGCATTTCCATTACTATCGATCAACCACGGAGCCTAAAGGTCTTAAGCGCACAAAACATTGGCTGACTTGGACATCTTACAGTTTTCCTCATAACTTAGTATGTTGTTCTTTGCATGAAATACTGCATAGAAATGACAATACATTTTAAGCATTATATAAAGATGAAATCCATGAAATGCCGCTAATTTAAAGTCACCTTAAAAGAGAAAAAAAGTTTACTTCTGCAATGCCCATTTGAAACTTTGCTTTGATCCTGGATTTTAGATCACATTGAAAATCTACATTCCTGCTCAGGGTAAATTTGGCAGAACTTACAAAAAGCAGTTTCTCTGATTCATGCTCTCTCGCCAGGTATCAACAAATAGATTAGGTTATAATTGATAGCATGGCGTCTGAACTGCACGTCTGCTGAAATGTCTGTGACCTTTTCCGCGATTGAGGAAAAACACCGTCAGTAAACTTCAGTCAGATATGTGGAAGTATTTCCACAACATTCTATCATGACCTTACAGGAAGTGCTCAGCTGATTATATCTATTATGTTTGCCTTCCTCTGAGCTTGGTTGACAATTATACTGGCCTCTGTGTTTGTTATGTTCTCCTTCATGCCCTTGTAGCTTGAATTCTAATTAGATAGCGTTTAATAGCGAATGTTTATTGCTCCTTGCAGGGCCCCTATTTTCGGCTCAAGAGTTAATTAGCCCTATGTCATGTGATAACCATCACTGAGGGCATTTAGACCTACGCCATTTCTATGAGCAGTGTCCTTGTATAAAAACAGCCAGTTTTTTTTCTTTTTGTTCGTTAGGTACAAAATTGCTAGAAATGATCAGGAATCACCATAAAATGTGTTTTCTTAACATATTTTGCTTAATATGTTGCCAGTGAAGTCTGTTCTAAGCTGTAAGACAGGGTATTTTACAGCTTTCACATTGATTTTCTCCCAAATGGTTGTGAGTGGAAGTTGCTGGAAGTCACTGTAAAATTGATTAATAAAACCCCAATCAAGCAGGCCTAGAAATCAGTCAGTGATAACCACTGGGTCACCAGAAGAACCAGTTCTGTTTACATGGTACATGCTCAGCTTAGGTAGCATTATTAGAAGACATAGGCATGGCACGGGTGTGGTCTCTGGCTCTGCGGCAGTGGAGGGGTGGTACAGTAGGCTCATGAGGCTGTGCCGGGAAGACGGTGGGGACAGGTGAGAGGGATTACAACTAATGAACTCTGCCCCTTTTTAGTGTGTGGTGTTTAAAGGAGCTGGGAAGCTGGCCTTGCGGTGGAATATATACAGTGCAGAAGCAGTGGGAACGCAGTATTTAAAAATAAAGGTGCTTAGAAGTGACACTTGAACACTGTGTGGGTCCTGATCATTTCACACATATATTTTCATTGATATCCAAATTATACCCAGCTTTGTCTTTCTATTTAGTTAGGTTACAAGAATATCTTAAAGACATTAAGGCCTGCAGGACCTCTAACCATGCTTACTTTGGAAGGCATTACCTTGGCCTCCAGTCACATTGTGAGGAATATTGGAGTTATTTTTTAGACACAAACTGCTTACTTGTGGTTCCTAGGATAAACTAAAGTATTTTTAGAAGTCCTTGTCACTTAACAGTCATCTTTAAGACCTTGCTCACACTTAATTGTGGAAAATTCATTTAAAACATTATTTAATAACTGTTTTAGCCATCCCCAAAACCGTATATATAAAATCTGATAAAAACAATTTTGCAGACTTTGCCATAAAATAAAATCCCTTTTCCTTATAGTTATAACTCAGTCTTTGTTGTTTGCATAGTACCATGTCCCTGGCCCATTTTGGCAGGTTTTTGCTGAGTCTACCACATGTTTGTTGTGCTTCAGGAACAATAAACAATAACAGTTTTCACTCCAGATATCCTTCCTGAGCCAGCCTTCCCATTTATCAAGGCCTGGGACCAGCACTAGGTTTTTTTTTCCAAGTATCAAACCAAGGATCTTTCACATGTGAAGCAAATGGATAAACCACACTAAGTAGCCACTTCCAGAACCTTTCATGCTACTGCCTAGAGTTGCAAGGTTGCTTGATTACATAAGCAAGTCAGATTTACAGGTTTGTCTGAGGGGGAAAAAAAATCAGTGATTTGAATTCTATTTTGCAATGAGTAGGCTTGTGTGTGGTGGTTCAGAGTGAAGGTGGCTGACTGTGAAACTTTAACATGTCGCATAATGCTAGCTTTTGCTCACGTAATGTGTTTTTCTATTTGAGTTGCTGTTTGGTTTATGCAATAAACCTTCTTGATTGGGCTTATACTGTGCTTTGAGCAGCTTTCAAAATATTTACTTCATGATAGACATCTGAAAATGACTGACAGTAAGGAAGCAAGAAATAAATCCTTTTAAATAAACCTTTTAAATCGCAGTGCTCTTTTCACTTTCTTTTTTTTGCTACATTCCTTTGCACAAAGCCATCCAAAATGTTATACTGACAGTATTTCAGAAGCTGCACCCTCTCTCCGGTGTCCTCTTTTGGACAAGGTTGTATTGTCGCACCGCAGTCCCTGCTCACTCCTTTAAGTCCTTCATCTTTGGTGTCATGAGGAATGGCATGGTCAGAACATTTCCAGGCATATACCGGTGCTACTCATAAACCATAATAATCTATTTTATGTGACTTATATGACCTAAATACCAGTCCTTAAAATCATAATTAGAAATGCTCCAAATAGTTAATTTCCATTCAGCAGGATTTGAGTGGTGTACATTGTGTGCCCATTAAACTACTATTAGTTTCAGTCTGTGACCACATTTTTTTAAAATCCAGTTTGTCTGCATTTTGCCATCTTTTTTAAGCGTGTGCTTTGGCTCATTATCAGTTAAGAACTCTTTCATAGCTGAAAACAGTATTCATAATTTTACCTCAACATTAAGTCATACTGTTATGTGTGTGTGCATTTAGAATATACCTGCTTGTGACAGGGACAAACTTTAATATAAATGAGGATGCGATCAAGTGTGGTACACTGATGAGATATTAGATGACATACACACATCCTCCATCATTATCACCCGTCGCACTGACTTGTCCTTGCCAGAGGAGAATGGCCTCTTCTGAGTCTTCTAATTGTCCGATGTTAAGTGTGCGTTATGAACTTGACTACAGGGTCAGATGTGACAGCTCGCATACTGCCTACATCAACATAATGGGGACCAGTGGCAAAAAAAATCAATGTATCTGACAAACGCAGTTGTTCCAATCCAATAATACCAAGTGGTGGCCTTTGTTTCGCCACCCCCTACTTTGAAAATCTCCATCTCGCTAAAACATTGGCCTGACCTTTTGAATTTTGCTGACCAGCACAGAGACCAAAAATGCCTTTTTATCTGTAACCCCTCAAGGACAATAACAAAATCTGCTATCCATTAGTGGAACACAGCAATTGAAACCATGTTATGATTTTTAGAAAACAAATGTGTTTAAATGTAAAAGAATGTGTCTGTCACAATGCTTATTAACTAGATGCTTTCTGTAAAGAGAAAAGGGATGGTAGGGCAGAGCAAAGCAGCACCAGCAGCGCAATGGATGCAGTTTAAAAAGCACAGCAGCCAACATCATAGATGGTGCTCCAGGGCTGTGGTGTTCTTCACCCGGTGCCAAGAAAGTAAACCTGCAAACCCTTTGAGATTAGAAGCAGTGTGTATGTTCCCTTCGAAATTCCACTGAGGATTACTCTGCTATTTAGCTCATGCCTTACATCCAGCTGAGCTGAAGTGCTCCCAGTTGAAGGTGTGCTGGAGGCAACAGCTCTGCTGCAGCAAGCTGGAGAAGGCAGGGAAAGGGAAGAGCTGGAAGGGAAAAGTACTCTGATACTGTCAGAAGTGATCCACATCACGGCCCAGCAACCCCCCTCTGCTCCAGCCACTTCTGCTCATTACGATCGTCGTCCGGAAACACCAAGCAAATTCCACTAACGAGTGTTTGATCAACACGCCAAGCTGTAGCAGAAGAAGACAGGCAACCTGTTCATGACTCATTCCCCCTCTCTCTCTCTCTCTCTCCTTCTCTGCCTTTCTCTACCTTTCTCTCTCTTCTACTTCTGTCTGTATTTTTCCCTCTATCCCTCCCACTCCCTTAAGACAGAGGAGAACAAAGGGAGAGACAGAAGAAAAGCAATATAACCTCTTGGCCCTTATCTTCGGAGCACACCAGAGCATGTCTGGCCTCAGACAAGGCTTTGCCTGTCCTTTGAAGGAGCTCATCTCCCTTTGATTTCAGCCAAATGGTTCAGCACAGTGACAGATGCTCAACTTTCCATCTGCCACTCTGACACCCATCTCTTTAGTGTTGTTGAATCTAACTGACTTTGTTTGGACTGTCTGTCTGGCTGTCTGAATAAGGTTGTGACATGGATGCTGATGTGAGTGTTAATGTAAGATATTGTGGCTAAGACCTTCAGTTATAAAAGATAAAAGAAATTCCCTGCCGCCTTTTTTCTTTTTGAGGTCGTCTGGACTGTCTTGGTTGTACTTTTATGATAACACTTTAGACTTTTAGTTGATGCTCTGATACTGAGTGATTTAATGAGGAGTCTTAAGGGTCATCATCATATTACCTTGACAATATTCCTCTGAGATGGGCCAGAGAAAGACATAAAAATTCAAGCCAAGGAGAGTCAGGCAGCCTTTTTATGAGAGGAAACTCAAGGCAGTTGAGGGGAAAGATATAGAAGAGTGATAAAATTCAAGAGGGAGAGGATGACGTAGCACATCCCGTAATGGGTAAGTGTTTTATGAGTGAAGGAGAATGTGCTGCTCAGATTGAACTTCTGCTGTTGCTAAATGAACAGGAAAATAATCTCTTCAATGATTGCGCTGGTGTGGTTTGTTTCTGACATCTTTTATGCTGACTGTAAGCTAAATCACTGGTGTTTGAGAACAAGACTGGAGGCACACAGTTTGCTATTGTAGCAAACCCGTTATTTACTATTCCTCATTCACACAGCCTTGATATATGCCTGTCATCAAAGGTGTGAGATAGAGGAGGTGGCGCAGCAAGACTCATACTAATAGCCTAGACACCTGTTTCACTGTCAGAGCATCAGCAACCTGCAATGCAGAGCAAGAGGTGGAGAAGTAGGAGGAGTGATTGAATAGAAGGTGGGTAGCTAGATGAATGGATCGCACTGTAAGAGAATGATACTGAAGTAAATCTCTATGACTTTAGTAGAAATCGTGTTTTTTGAATAAATCAGCTCAAAAGCCAGGTGTTGCTGGCACAGCAGGCTTTGAGGTATGGCTTTGCTTTAGTTTCTTTTTATTTGTTTGTTTGTTTGACTGTCTGCATGTGTTATTGCCTCCCTGTAGCTCAACTAAAAGTGCCGCCTCTCTCTCTGAGAGAGCTGCTGAAGCAACAAGCTCAGTGTGTGATTTGAGAAGATGGAGAAGTGCCTGTTTTTAAGGCACTTGGGCAGCAAAATGTTTTTTTTTTCTTTTGTATTGGAGGGACTGCCATTCAAAGAAGTATCTTTGCAGGAGGTCACAATAGTAGCCCTCTGGTCTTTTATTTTTCACTGTCTATAACCCAAACAAAACTTTTTGCCTAAGATGCATTTGTGTGACTTGATGAGTTCAGCTGATTTTGGCAAGCTGACCGTGTAGGGTGTTTGGTCGCAGTGATGTAGCCTTCAGTGTGCTTTCTTCCCTTTAATTTGTATAAAGGTCAAATTTCAGACCTCTGGTCTCTGTAAGCAAACTTCCAGCTTCGTTTCTAACAGACGGCCTTACAGGCAGCAAGACTGATTTCCAGGAATAGAAAGTCACACTGGGCTTGCGATAAGACCAAGGGCCTGGGGTTCGTTTTGCAATACATACTAATCACCTAGATAATGTTCTTCAGTGTTAAACAATATTCCCATATCAGAGGTAGAACCTGTATCGCTTACCATGTGCAGCCTGCTTATCTCCTCACGCCTCCCAATGCTCCTCAGGGATCTGTCAGTGCTGGGCTACCTGTGACACCTGGGAATGTGTGTGTATGTGGCTGTGGTGTGTTGTGGATGAAGCTGCAGACTGACCTGCGCTCTCCTGTCTCATCTTTATGGCTGTCTGTCTGCATCTCTGTGGTGAAATCGATGTCTCCTGCTGCTCTGGGTCTGTTCTTTTCCTGTCCCTGCCCCCGGAGGCTTGTTGATAACCCTTCCACCGCTAACATGCCGCTCCCTTTCTAAAGTATGTGGTCATACCTGTGTTTACCTGTTGGCTGGTCTCACCATTAATCACCTCATCTCCTAGCTTAGGCTTCTTCTAGCCTTCTTGCACATCTCAGCATTTCCCTGGTTGGCTATTTAATTTCCACTAATGCGTCCTTATCTGCTGAAGTGGCTGTCTTCTTACTGCCTGCAAATAAGACACGCGGTTAGGTTTAAACTTCTGGATGAGTCATGCAGATGTTTCTGAGCTTTGGCCACAACTAACAAAGCGTGTTGTTATACTGAGTTCATGAACATTAAGTTTCTGTGAGGTGGTTTTCAGTTAGTCCTCTTTTAAATGCAGTTATGAGGATGGTTATTGACAAGAAGCTAGTTATTCAGTGAGTAAAACTGGAAGGAGAGTCAAATTCCTGATTCTCGGCAGCAGAAGTGGCAATGGAAGGGATCTATAGGTCCTCTTGTGTGTATCATTAATTTCACGGCCTTGAGCTGATGATGCCATAGCCCTGACACTACACACTGCCCTGTCACACCTGGAGAAGAGAGACACGTATGTGAGGATGCTGTTTGTAGATTACAGCTCAGCATTCAATACCATCGTTCCCTCGAAGCTGGACAGGAAACTGCAGGATCTAGGACTGAGCAGCTCCCTCTGCAGCTGGATCCTTAGCTTCCTGTCTGACAGACGCCAGGTGGTCAGACTGGGCAGCATCACCTCATCCCCCATCACACTGAACACTGGTGCTCCACAGGGGTGTGTACTGAGCCCTCTCCTGTACTCACTCTACACCTACGACTGCACAGCCACTAACAGCTCCAACATCATTGTGAAGTTTGCGGACGACACTACAGTGGTGGGTCTTATCACCAACGGTGATGAGACGGCTTACAGGGAGGAGGTCAGCGCCCTGAACCACTGGTGTCAAGACAACCATCTCACCCTCAACGTCGCAAAGACAAAGGAGTTGATAGTGGACTTCCAGAGGTGCAGAGAAGTACACACCCCCATCACCATCAACGGCGCTGCTGTGGAGAGAGTGAGCAGCTTCCGGTTCCTTGGTGTACATCTGGCTGAGGATCTTACGTGGTCAGTACACACAAACAAAACAGTGAAGAAGGCGCAGCAGCGCCTCTTCTTTCTCAGGAGACTGAAAAGATTCGGCATGAGCCCCCGCATCCTCAAGACCTTCTATCGCTGTGCCATTGAGAGCATCCTCACTGGATGCATCACCACCTGGTATGGCAACAGCACCGCCTACAACTGCAAAGCTCTCCAGCGAGTAGTGCGGTGCTCTGAACGGATAATTGGAGGTGAGCTTCCCTCCCTCCAAGACATCTACAGGAAGCGGCGCCTGAGGAAAGCGGGGAGGATCATCAAGGACTCCAGTCACCCCAGCCATAAACTGTTCAGACTGCTTCCATCAGGAAGGAGGTTCTGCAGCATCCGGTCCCGTACCAGCAGACTGAGAGACAGCTTTTTCCATCAGGCCATCAGACTGCTGAACACGTCATAGACACCTCAGCTTCACTACTGGAACTTTAACATTATGCACTCCATACTGTATATAAATGCCACTTGTTTTGCACATATTCAACTCTGTATATTTTATATATTTTATTATTATTATTTTATTTTATTTTTTTACTATTTAATTTGTAAAAATGTGTATACATACACACACACACACACACACACACACACACACACACACACACACACACACACACACGTAGGAAAATATTTAGTATACACATCCAGAAATGCATACACTATTATATATTGTACATATATTTATTAGTTTCAGGTTGGCCATTCTTGTATTTTGCTCGTTTGTGTTGTTGTGTTTGCACATCTCTGTTGCTTGTGGGGCTCGCACACAAGAATTTCACTCGCATGTGCTGTGCCAGTGTGCCTGCACATGTGATGTGACAATAAAAAGTGATTTGATTTGATTTGATTTGTGTTTTAATACCTTCAGGTGTTGTTACTGATTGGAGCTGTAAACTCACAGCATTGGATCAGCGCATGTCCTGCTCTTTTAACAGTCAGAAATAAAATAAAAAGTCAGCTTGTCTTACAGAGATGTTTATATGCTTGTTTCCATGTATGTGTGTGTAATGATGTGGTCACAGTGACTCAGTTACGTAAAAGTCGATGCAGTCATGTGACTTACGGTAAACTGTTTGTGAGGGAATGGCTGATTTCCAGCTGCTTGATCCAGCCGGATTACCGGCTGGGATGCCTCATATATTTCTGTTTATGAGTTTCATACATTTAAAACACATACACAACTCAGAGCCAGCCACAAGCCAGCAGCCTTGGTATGAGCAAAGGATCCAAACATTTATAAAGTGGCACACAGGCGGAAATAAATAGCTAGAAAATGTCAGCATTAAGCTGGAGTGGCCCTACATGCACGAGACGGATGCAAACAAAGTGAACAAAACGTAAGCCCTTCATTTTGATGTTGCAACAATCAAAACTTTAACAAAGTCCACAACTGAACATGAAACAGGAGTTCAAAACATACAAAAGGAGCTTAAGATTCACCAAGGGGATGCACAAACAAAGGAGCAGAAACAAAGTAGCTCAGCAGACTGCAAACAGAGAACAAACGGGAAGACATTTCTATATATACACACACAGGAGTGACTGATCATTAGACATAGGTGGGAAATGGGAAGTAGTCAAAAGGGCATTAATACTGAAACATGAACACATGAAACATGAAAAGGAATACTAAACATTAAGACCCTGAATTGGATAAGTGAATAGGAAAACAGATGAAAGGATGATACAGATATTGGCCAATTTTGTTTGTTTGCCTTCCATTTTAAAACACTTGTATTATTAAATGTTCAGAAAATCATCTGCATCAGTCTGATCAGCATTGCACCCTTGATCTTTATCATTCTGTATTTTGCTAAACAAATGAAACAAACACTAAAGTGCAAAAATGAGAAGTAGCACTAAAAGATCTATTTAAATAAAAGTTGTTTGAGTCCATCTGCATGACGGTTTATGTGGGTTCAACACCTCTTGTGCATATGTGTTGCACCATAAGTATTCATGTGGTCTTTCCTTTCTAAAGTTTAACCTCCCAGGCTCAGTGCATTTGGTTTTCCATTCACTTAACAAGGAGCAGGAGTTAACATTTTCTGCCTTTTCCATGCAGGCTTATTCACTGTGTGCCATCATCTCAACTGTGGTTTGGTGATATGAATCATCCAATAGGGCTCCGTAAGCACAAGGCTGCCCTGCTGCCTGGCTGATAAGTGGGCCACACAGAGAAGATGGAAAATACTCAGGGCATTCTCCCTCCCTCTCTCTCTCTCCCTTGCTCTGTCTCGCTCGCTCTCTTTTCTCTCCCTCGCACAGCTCCTCTTTCATTTACACTCGTCCTCTCGCACTCCTACCTCAAACTCTTTCTTTCACATCCCCTTAACGTCTCCCCGTGTCTGTGCTGTTCTTTTAAGTGATGGGGTTAAACTAGAGGAGACAGAAAACAGTGGGGCGCTCTTCAATGCTTGACGATGCTTTTTGAAGTTCTTCTTTAAAGTTGTCCCTCTCGAGCACAGTTCAATAGTAGGTGGCTGTCACCTGTTTCATCCTCGTGTCTTTGTAGTGACATGAGGCGTGTAGTGCCGTCTTTACCTTGCAGTGTCGTCATTTTTCATTACTAACATCCCTGCCCTTGTGCCTGTGTGCACAATATCGTTGACGCAAACGCCTGTGACACAATGACAATAAAGCAGCACCTCTATGTACCTGTGACTCAGAACAAAAGAGTCTGTTATCTTTCATCAGTCTGTGGTTTTCCCGTCCAGTGAGGCCGCTTTACCCATTTGTTCTCATCCGACCTTGTCTCTCGCAACACGGCTAATTTCTGCACATAATGAAACTCACTGCACTTGCTGTTTGGTCATGAGAAATTAATGAAGTGTTGCACAAATATTGTGCATTTATTCTTCTGAAAGGAATCTGCCTCCCACCAGTCTGTGCTTTGCCCTGCAGAGGGAATGAGTTAGCAGAAATATTGTGTTGAATGATTGCTTGGACATGGCTGTGTAACACTGGCTCCCTAACAGCCTAAATACCTCCATTATTTTGTCTTCTTGCTCATTTAAATTTTCAGACTAAAGTATGCATGTGTAACCCAGCGTCGCATCCCTTGTGACCAGCGGGCAGGCAGTCGGCTGGGCTATATGGCGGCGAAAAATGCTCTGTAAAAAAACCAAGCTAATTTTGTTGCCAGTGGCAGCGATGTGCAAGCTGACCTTATCAGGAGAGCCTCTGCCTTTCTGTTCCATCCTCTGTGACTCACTTACCCCGCACCCTCCATCGGGAATAGCGGCCTTGTGCATGGAAGTAGGTTTCAATAACTTCTCACTCAGGAAATTCAGAGAGAGAGAAAGAGCAAGTGAGAAAGCTAGCAACTACTTAACTCCCTTCAGTGAACAGGTGATGCAAGTTGCAGTGGCACCTTTTTCCCCATACAAATGCAAGGCAGCAAAATACCTTTCTCCCCCCAGCAAATTGCAGAAAGGTGATGGGAGATGAGCCACATTTCAGGAATTCCAAGAAGTGCAATAGCAAAGGCAATCCTGAGCTGTCAATAATTGACAAGCCTTCACCAGACATCTATCAGAAGAATTCAAGGGAGTTTTAAGGTGGTGTTGGAGATGGAGAGATGTGAGAGAGCGGTGGAGCTGAAGGCCCAGGCAAAATGATGGATCACCTACACGCTGCGGCAGCCCCGCCATGCTGAACTCACCCTCAGAATTGATGAGCCACACCTATTGTCTCCCTGTCTCCCTCTTCCTATCATATCCACAAGTCTTCCATCTCCTTCCCCTGCTTCCTGCTTCTATCCCGTATATTCTTCTCTGTCTTTCTGGTTTTTCTTATTCCAGTTCTTTCCAGCATTTTCAGTAGCTGTCTCATGCGTCACCTTTATCTCTCATTTTTGGGATTTTTCTCGGCTCAGAACGGCCCTTTGAGAGGCGATGCAACAGTAAGCACGATTGCTTTGTGTACAATAAAGCCCATGAGTGCGTCAGCTTATTTGACAGGCATCCATGCATTTTCCTGTTTTTTCTGATTATTTGATAAGGAAAAATGATAATCCTCCTGAACCAAAATAACCTCCATTTGAGAAATGTCTTGGGAAATAATTTTTATACAATATACAATATCGCATATATTGCTATATTGCCTGTTTTTGGGTGCTCGACTTCACTCTGTATGTCAACATTATGAGAACCATACTAATAAGGTTAGAGGGAGCATCTCTGTTTCTCATGATGACACCTTTATAAATGACAGGAGCACAAGGCCCTGCTGCTGTTCAATCACACCTCTGCTCGGCTTGCCCGTGGGGAACTCAGCATGTGTGGTGTGCGAGCGCGTGTTTGTGCTTTACTGCCTCGGTGGTTCTAACGGCAGCCAGGTTTACGGTGAATGTAGTTGGAGCAGACAACAGCATTAGGGAGGAAACAGATCTGGAGGCAGAGTGAAGACGAAGGAGAGAAATGACAGCCTGGAGCTCATCTGACCAGCACTGCCTTGTTATGACTCTCTGATATGTGCTCCAGGGGCACACAAAACAGACACTTATTGCCTTACACCACCTCTCTCTGTTCTGTAGTCTGTTGTCTTGCAGACTCTCTTTATGGCCTCTACAGAAGGGCGGGAGGTTATCTTCTTGTGCAGTTGTCTGCCTTTTCTTTTTTTTTTCTCTGTTTATGCCAGTGTTTTAGAACAGGGATGATTTTAGGTTTGCAAAGAAGGTTTCTCACATTTTCTATAACATCAAATCCTGTTCTTATATGACTATTTTTACTTTGATTGCAAGATAAACCTAAATCACAGAATGAAGAAAAGACCAGGCTAATATTTACAATTTATCAACACATTTTCGCAGATATACAGAGTTTCTCACACATAGACGTTGCTTAAGTTGCTTAAGTGAGGATTGTATAGCTTTCCTCATAGAGTATATGTTAGGAGTCAAATTGAGATAAACAAAGTTAGTGGCTAGTTATTTTTTGTGGGTTTCCTCACAGCATGCAAAAGCTTTAGAAACACTTCTGAAAAATGGCAGAAAAGCAGCAGGCAAATAACAGGAATGACATCTGGAAGACAGCAGGTGGTAATCTCCCCACAACGCTATTCCTCTTATAGTTCTCTGTAAGCTGCTGGGAATGGTGGCCTACATCAGCAACAAAGGGGAAGGGGCTTCTGTGTTTGGCAACATTCATATGCACACATGCATATGAATGTTGACGTGAACTGTCTGCCGGTGATGATAATTGAAGAGAAAACAGGGAGGTGACTTTGAAGCTTGCAACACCTCTGCTATGAACACAGGCCACTGAATTGACTGCAGCGTCATCATTCCTGACCATAAAAGCTGCTCAGCCAGTCAATGCAGTCTGGCTTCATTCTCTCCTCGCTGGACAGTCTGAGCTATTTTTAGCCTCCCCGTGCAGCGTGGCTCAACCACCGCCGTAGCTACCTGGATATGAGGGCTTTGTCACTCCTGCAGACTGGAGCAGCAGTGATCTTGCAAGCCTTACAGCTTCCTATTTCCTCAGCTATTTCCTCAGCTGGAAAAAAGGAAAAAAAAAAAAAACTCCAACAATGAAGAGAATGAGAAAACACACAAAAAAGAGAGAGAGAAGGCAAACAGATAATAGTGGTGTGTGCTTCAGAGTCTAAATGAAACAACAATCCCAGTGTTGTATTAACTTATGTGATGTGACAAGGCAGAAATAAAATTCTAATGAGGCAAGCTGACACTTTCTATTCATGAAAATGCTAAGTTAAAGCAATCCAAGCAATTATAGACTAATTGGTTTTGAATCTAATAAAAAGGAAAAGTCTCATTATAAGGGCACTGTTGATGGGATTATTCGAAACGATAGGTAACATTTATGGTAATGTAACTGAGTTTAAACTCAAAATAACAGCCTGATAATAGGTATACATGTTTGCTGGGATTCCTTAAGACTAGTAGAGCAACGGTACTGCAGAGTGCCTTTTCTTGTGTTTTACATGCATTGTTAGTCACAGACATTTTGTTTGGGTTGTCTTTTTCCTGCAGGTATACAAACCTGTGCCTATTAATCAGCATAATATTATTCAGTATTCCCTGGCATGGTAAACAAATGCTCCAAACGGATTCATTTGAAATGACTGTGCTGCAATCCCACGGTGCATTAGGGCTGTTTAAATGCACTGAGCGCTCGACGACACTCACCTGGGGTCCCTCACGGTAGTTTCTCTTTTTTGTTTCTCCAGAGTCTATTGATCCTGGCACCCACTACATCGTATTGCACGTGCAGCTTAAAGTTTGATCCACGTTGCATCATTCCTTGGTGGCAGTTTTACTGAGATACATTTGGAGTTGTAATTTTTTTATAGTCCTGCTCCGAAGCGAGAGCCAGGCAGAGGTATGTTTTCGGTGCAGTTTGGTAAATGGCCTGTATTTGTATAGCACTTTTCTAGTCCCTAAGGACTCCAAAGCGCTTTACACAACCTGTCATCCACCCATTCACACACACATTCACACACTGGTGATGGCAAGCTACATTGTAGCCACAGCTGCCCTGGGGCGCACTGACAGAGGCGAGGCTGCCGGACACTGGTGCCATCGGGCCCTCTGACCACCACCAGTAGGCAACGGGTGAAGTGTCTTGCCCAAGGACACAACTTGAGGAGGAGCTCGAACCGGGAACCTTCCGATTACAAGGCAAACTCCCAACTCTTGAGCCACGATCGCGATGATTGTCTGTCAGCAAGATTATGCAAAACCTACCAGGCTGAAATTCGTGAAGCTTGGTGAACTCATTGGCCTTGGTAAAGGATACGCTCTCCTAGTGCCCTTCTAGTATTTAAATTGAACTCAAGTCACCAACAGGCAACACTAGCGAGTGATGTAACATGAAAACTTTGCGTAGCATGTAATAGCTCGGATCCTCTTTAAAATCTGTCAAGTTGGACAGCCATCTGAGGATGTCCTGCCAAAGATAACGCATCCCAGACCCACTTTTCTGTGTGTGGGTCTCTGTGGCATAATTCAGCTCCTCCAAGAGTGGTAATCTGAGGATTAATGACATCCACACATCTGACAGTCATGTGGCAGTGTGACACAGATGGCAAGGAATGCACACAAGGGACACAGATGGGGAAAATAGTGACTCTGGCTTTCTGCCATTCATCCACTACACTGTGTTGTTGCAAAGGTGTAATATTTTAGTCTTAACTATAAACAAACAAATGCAATCAAAAAATGAACCATTCACAGGGGAGGTAATGAGATGAACATAATATATATGAAAATCAAAAAATCTGGAATCATAACACATTTTTTTTAAACCCTACAGATGTTGTTTAACAGTATTTGTTAGTTTTGTTCAGATTTGCCCATCCAATAAAAGAAAGACAGGATACATACAAACACATACATATACGGCGATCATTATTGTAAGATTTAACAAATCTAGCTGCTTCAGCTGAAATAGTCTCTTCACTCATATCACTGAGATGATGTTTGGAAGTCCCCAAAATATGTGTCACCTATGAAAACAATAATAGGCTATGAAAAAGTTCAATTTCTTGTTTCCCAGTTGTACTGTAACATGGGACTAGGGCTGGGGCGATTTCCTTCATAGCCTTATCGCCCCCCTGTGTGATCACCAGTACCCAGTGCTAGTGTTGCCAGGGAGGGGGATGTTTTTAATCTCTACCCATTATGGTAGCACTACCCACCCTCTATAATACACAGTGTGTAGCCCAAACACAAGAAAACCCACACACAGCCTGTGTGTGTGTGTGTGTGTGTGAGAGAGAAAGAGATAGAGAGAGAGAGAGACAGAGAGAGAAATAGAGAAAGAAAGAGAGAGACCATGGGGAGATTATTTGCCACTTTCAGCGTGATGAGAAACACGTGAGGATATACCAGCAGGAGAGCCCCATTCACATACAGAGATGAATTATTCAGCAATTCAGTCTATTGTAATTAGTGACCATAAACAGATGAATATCGAAAGACCATGTAAAGTCATAATATTAAACATGGCTTTTTTATGCTTATTTGTCTTTAGGTCTATAGTACCGCTAAGTCATTCAGCCTGTTTTTATATTGGTGTGATAAAACTCTTTACTATTCTTTCAAACACACACATTCGGTGGAACAAACTTTAGTAGTTGGGCTAAACTAGCATCTCTGTAAAGACACAGGACAGAAAGGCTGTTGTCTCTCATTTTGAGATGAGGGGAACACATCAAAGATCGCAGAGGTGTGAGCGTGTTACCGTGCGTGTCCACGCCGTTGTCACAAATGACTACAGTCAGGCATATTAAATTTCATTTTAATCTGATAATAATAATGATAATCTTAACTGAATGGATTAATGGGAAAGTTGCTGTGATTGGCCAGCTATCTGCAATCACACCAAGCATGGTCAGTCCCCAGAGATCATCATCCACCGGCACAGGTCTACATGGAAATTGTTAAAAAATAATTTTCTCTACTTGCTCTATTTTGTAGGGGTGTTGCATTTACTTACATATCTTATGTGGCGCCACCATCAATGGATCCCACAGCAATAGTGGCAGACACTCTGGCTGATGTGTTAGGAGTCCCATTGGCTTTCAGTGGCACAGTAATAGCACATATCCAATATGGAGGCAGAGAAAAGATGATCCTAACAATGCCTCTGGCAGTGCCTCTGGCTACATGGTCAATGCAGACACACACAAACGCACACACTCGCTCTGTGTTTTGCCTTCCTTGGAGGAGCAGAAAAGCAGGCACATGTGTCTCCCCGAATTACTTTAAAGAAAAGGCAGTGGGAGTGATTCTATTCTTGTAGGAGAAAACACAGTCAATTCTGATTTCATAAAACAACACTCTCACTCACTGTGCATGTCTCCTTCTGTTTAAATCTTTATTTTGCTCCTTTCTCTTAATTACCATTTTCTCTTTTCTGCCTGACCAGGTGGTGGGTCCCAGAGCTTCCAGGGTTTTTCATGAGTGCCCTGCCAAACCAAGCACATTCCGCAAATACTACGAGCGTGGGGAGCTTCCGATTGCAGTGAAACATGAAAACCGAGGGAACAGTATTGCATGGAAGGTAGGGACGCTACACTCTGATAAGAGATGACTTATCCTTGTGGTTTTCACAATCTAATGTATTGAAGCAAAGGCTGTAACGCTGTATGTCAGAAAAAAAAGATACTTTAAATAACCTTTGGGAGCAATACAAAGCTAATAGCAGCAAATTAAAGTATTGACAACCTCAGCAAGGCCATCCTTTGATAATAACCCCAACAATCTCAATTCTGGAATGAAATACAACTAAAGTCTTTTTCTTTTTTTTTTGCACTGTCTAACGTTTCAAACCATCCTTGCTGTCAAATACATGTGACGGTTGAATCTGAAGACTTGATAAGTGCTGTGCAAACACCGTTTATCGTCATCATTATCGACTCGGCTGAGGTGAAGATGACAGTTTCTCACATATTCACGGGCCCAGTGTGGGCTGTTATCCTGTAGGAGGCAGTGTAGATTAGCTCACTCGAAAGGCTTCACCTGTCCCACAGCACCAGTCAGAGAATCCATCAATCACAAACTCCATAGGAACTCAGGGCAGTCGCAGCAAAAACTCAGGGAGTGACTGTGTATGCATTTGCAAGTTTATTGTATATGTGTGTTTCAACACTCCACTCTGAACCGTTGCAGCGTGGGTAGAATTGATGCATTTTGGGTTTTTTTTTTCTAATCACCATGTTGCTTTATTTCAGCTCCCACTATGCTGCCAGCTATTCCATAACTTCACAACTGCATGCAGCCGCTATGCTTAATGGCATTTATTCATAGTAAGCAATGATAAATGAATCAAGAAAATTATGCCCTTCCTCTTTCTTTTTTTCCTACTTCAAAGGGAGAAGGAGAGGTGGGTGGGTGAGTGAGTGAGCTTTCTTGCTAGTTAGCTGTCTGTCTTCAGGTGAAAACACTGTAAAAGCATCTCCCTTTGAATGAATTATTTATGTAAAGTGTTCAAATGAATCTATGTGTTTGGAAAAAAAGTAATGGATTTCTTTTGTGTTTTGCCGATGAAAAAAACACTCAGTAAATGGGATGTGGTGTATGTAATTGTTGCTGTCATACTCAGTGCTGCTGTTATGCTTATTGATCCTCCCTCCCAGCACTTACACACAGCCTCATCATTTTTTAAATCCTCGGTAAGAGAAGGGTTTTCCTGGGTGCTCGTTCACACTTAGGGCTTGCACTTTGAAGCATCTTTGGCGGTTATGTTCGTTTTGGCTTTCCTGAAGTGATCTTTTAGTCCAGGACTAGCTTTAAGCCATGTCTGGGAAACCTGCTGAATATGACTCATTTTAGCCAGCCTCTTGTTTACTGGAGGCAGCCCATGTTGCACTGTATGTGTGGGTATACTGTAACAAAAAGTGCAGCTATGATCGGAGTAAGTGGAGAGGGGTTGCTGCGTGTTTGCACTGAGCTGCCCTCGGGGCAGGGGTTCAAGACGGCAGCTCAGGATCAATCCCGGTCTGAAAACACAGCCCCCTAGCAAATAAAAAGTCTGGGGAAGGTAAGTAACAGAGAGAGCCTTTCGCAAAGAAAAATGACTGGTATGTTTATTTAGCTTGTGTGCCCATGTATACAGACTGTGAGCATATATGTGTATGCTGTACATATCTGCTTTTACTGTCACCTGATTAGTGTGTGCATTCAGGTCAGCAGTTCAAGCCCCCTACAAAGATTTTTTTATGCTTATTTACCTCTGCAAAGCAGCAAACATCAACGCCACTCACTTCTCAAATTGACCACAAAATAGACAAACAGGCTTCATGCACAGCCAAACAAATCTTTGCCATCAATATCAGCATTTCGCTTGTAAAGGTGCAGACAGGTAGTTCCTTTTTTCCCTATTTCCACTTACAGTACATAGTCATAGTCTTTCTGAGCAGCAGGGTGAGCAGCATGTGTTACTGGCCTCTCAATGAATCACCAGCTACACGTTATTAACATTTCTCCTCTTACAGTGTAGTAGCCCGGCGCTGGGGCTGTAGGCAGTTGCACGAGTTAATATTCTGGTGGAAAATCAGATATGTCATAACTTACTGGCAACACATTTTGTTTCTGAAACATTGCTACGTGGCAGCGAAGAGGGGGCTATTCCCACTACTGGTTTTCCTACGTGTATAAATCCAGAATAAAACAATAACTACTCCCAGTTTTGCTCCTGTGATCAGACATTTTTGTGCGATTGTTCATCATGAACATGAAGCTTATTTGAAAAAAATATTTCAGATTTTGCCTTTAACCTCTTCTTCTTTGTTGTTTTAGTTAGTTTGTTTGTTGTTGTTTTTACATTTTTATTAGAACTTGGATTTTCCCTATTTAGCCAGCTAATTAGAGTACTTTTATGCTACAACAATGCATGTGACTCCTTTGACAGTTAGAAATCAGAGAGGAGACTCTAACTTACTTTTTACACATGGTTGTGAAATAAAGCAGGTTGGTGTTTTTGACTTTTGGAAACTTCTTTACTGTTAACTGTGAAATGTCAGACCAGAATTCACTCATGCTTTCCTTTTAGTCGGTTCAAGTACCGCTAAAAGAATGTCTCTTTCACTCACTAAATGCTTTCTTCAAGAGTGACTCAATAGATAAAACTCTCCTCCACATCTCGCTGGGCGGGCAGTGTGGAATTGTGAGCACTGCTGTGCATAACTGCAGATTATAGCGTTCACTCACAGGGGAATGGGCTCCAAACCAACCAAATAATTTAACAGGTCTTCATATAAATTAATGTTCATATTTTAAAAAGTGTGTAATTGGGTTTTTAAGGAGTAGTTGGTTGGTAACTGAAGAACAAAACTTCTTATAAATGCGTGGAAATTATTAGGCACGGGTGATCCATTATGATCACAGAGACATGTGGCTTTGTGACTGTATGTGTAGCTTGCCGGTGTATGTATGGCTTTATAATGTGTGGTTGAGTCTATATGTTCAGGGGGAAAGCAAGTGAACCAAATGTCAAGGGCAAGTTGAAAAAGGGAAGGTTGTATCTGAAAGGTAATTTGGCTCTCCAGAGGTAAAAGCCTCAGCTGTAATGGGGCGCTCAGGTAAAAGCTTTACACGTATGGGGAACATGTGCGGCAGGTAGATAAGAGAGTGTCGAGCGAGTTCCTATCCCTGTCTATGTGTTTTTGTGTGCCTGTGTGTTTGTGTGCCGTGTTTTGTGTGTGTGTGTGTGTGTGTGTGTGTGCATGAGTGCTTGTATGGTTTGTGCTTGTATTTGGCCACTGCCATAACGTAGCAGCCAAAGGCCTGGAACAGCAGTGTAATCTACAGCAATCCCTGGTGCCAAAAAGAGAGCGACAGAGAAAGAGAGGGAACAGAGAGAGGGAGACAAAGAGAGAGAGAGAGAGAGAGCTCCACAGGGACTCAGCAATCAGGAGACATGGCAGCCGTTTGGCTCTCAGTTATAATGGATGAGTTGAGGTCTTCCCGCGTTCCCTGCGGGGCTTGGTTTGACTCCCCATCTCTACCCTCCGCTGTGCTCTGCAGGCTTACAGGCAGACATCGTGGCACTCAGATACATGCACACGCGTTCACCTCACATGTACTATAAACCCCCTAAACAGACTTGTATATTTCATTTCATTGATTGCTTATCTGTTTTATCTTGTCCCTTGATCTTATGTTCAGCTCTGTGTTTCTCTTGTATGCTTCCAGGTTGTTGTTTTATTTTCCTTTTTTTTTTTTTTTAAATCATGCTTGTCAGCCCCCTCCCCTCTCCCAGCCCATCTACTTTATCTATTCCCTTTTGTCCAAGGCCTGTTTAGGGGCAGCAGGAAAAAGCCATTTTATAAAAATATCAATGCAAACCGGATTTCTGCTCGTCCTCCGCCACCACACTGACTTTGGCCAGTATAAGGGGGCGCAGAGATGCTGGTGGTGGGTATGGGGAGGGGACAATCAATTAATCTGATCAAGCGCTTTAGGAAATGGAGAGCGTAAGCGCTCCTAGGGGACGGATATCCATCTCCTTGGGATGATTGAATTACGCACAGAGTGAGAGTTGGAGAAGAGGGAGGGCTGGAGAAATGAGGTGGTTAGGGTGACCGAGGATGAGGGTGCATGTGCTTGAGAGATGCAGTGGGAGTGCGCGCTTGATACAAATGAAAGATAGACAGAGAATGAAAAAAGAGCACGGGAAAAAGAGTGGGGTGCACGAGAGATGAGGTCATTGCAGATACAGCAGTGGAAAGGAGCCTTCCTCCCTGCACATCCTCTTTTTATACCATCTAACTATTTGCATTTTTATGTGTCATACCTTATAGTTGATGACCCCCTCTTTTTGACAGCTGTATTACATATTATCGGTGTATTCTTGTTCTTGGGAGTCAATTTAGTAAACTACTGCTTTCGAGTGATTTTTCACTTATTTAATAGCAAAGTGAAACACAGTCTGCGTGTGCACCAGCAGTAAGGTTATGGCATTTGTTCCACTGTCTCGCACCTAAATTAGCTATTACATGATTCATAGTTTTCATGTCTCAGATTATCATTGACAGAAGGTTACTGTAGCATGATGCTAAAATTATCCACTGAAGTTTTATTCAGACATTAGAAACCTTAAAGTAACCCATCTAAGAGCAAATACTTTTCCCAGCCAGAAGTACGGCAGCAAAGCACTTCCCCAACAGCTGTTTCATAAATAAGCTTCAGCAAGTGGGCTTTTCCATTGTTTTTTAAGATGCACATTATGGTGCAACATCTTGCTTGGAAATACTGCTCCTTTTGCAGAAAATGACCTTCTCTTTAATTTTGGTGAATACATACCATACCTCCCTTTCTGCTCCTTGGCAATGATGTCTTATCTGCTGTGGGCACTAGAGCTTTGTCAGGGAACCTTTGAATAGACAGAATAAAATGGGGTTAACCATGCGTTTTCTACAGCTCCCTGGCTGAAAGCTGGATACTCTGGGGGGATAGTTCTGTGTCATAAGGAAAGAGATGAAACACAATAAGAGGAGAGAATATGAACAAGCCCCCCTGGGCTTTCACTGAGAGAAGAGAGAAAGAGGGAGTTTAGATTAGAGAAGTGGAAAAAGCAGCATGCATCCTCGCTGAAAAATGAGAGACGAGAAGAGAAAGGAGGAGTAGATGAAGGAGGTGGAAGGAAAAGGCCTCCAACCAACAACGCTGGCTAACCATCAAGATGTGCATGGGCTGCCTCCCTGGAGGGAAAGAATTGCCGAATGACTGCTGGGAAGAAGCCCGATGAGCTGCACCACTTCCATGCTGCTGGTGTGACTGCAGGAATGAGGGGAACTGTTGGAATGGAGGCATCCAGTAGAGAGAGAGCTTGTCTGTGGATCTTGAACTGCTACACCGCCTGCCGCCCTGAGCCATTACTCATAGCAGACGAACGCCGTGTGAAGCTGATGATGGTTGTTTAGCCTGTGGGCCTTCCACTCTTGCTGTGATACGAGACAATAGGAAAAATGAATTTTGGGAGAAAATGGTGGATCATTGGAGATACTTTTATTTCAGAAGATGACTTACAATATGACTCAGTATAAAGCTGTTTAGCTCTTTGGTCCTTCCTCTGGGTCCTATACAGGACTCAGAGGTATGGCCATGCAAATGTAAGCCAAAATATTAAGGAGAAAAACATTGTTTTTAGATGCACTGTTTAATTTTGGGCTATAAAATTAAAGAAATCCAAAATTCACGTGTATTATATTTTACTGGGCTTTGTCTGTTGAGCTTTTTCAGTTCACAAATGTCAGTGCATAATTTGCCTACAGTTGACTGGTGACCTGTCAGCTGGGAAGGGCTCCAGCTCTCCTGAGACCCTAAATTAAGTAGTTAAGAAAATTGCTGGATTGTACATATTTAATAAGTTACTATTTGCATGGTTAGACATAAATATTTAGAAATCATGCAATGCAAGAAATTATCTGGAGATGTTTCATAGTGATGTTTGTTATTCATTTTTTTTAGTTTCCAGTGAAATTATACATTTTAACAATACATATCTCTAAAGGATGTCATCTCAAAATGTATTTTTTCTCAGACTCTGAGCCACAAATGTCCACTTCAGCACCACTTACTCTAAACTCTCCAGTTTTATACCCATTTATATTCCCACAGTTTTTACAGAGAGGCTTGTTGCATACTGTTCACCACCTTATTTATAACACGTTTGATTTCTAAGTGATAAACGCTATTTCCAAAATTTCCTCTGTAAAAGCATTCAGCTTAATGTGTCAACAAAACTGAACAGTGTTTTTTAACCTGGTTTTATGTAATTTTCTGGTTTCTATTCCTGAAATGTATGCACTTTTGGACAAATTTATGTGGACAATGTCACAATTGCAAATACTGCAAACACTTTGCAAATATTTTTACAAATACTTTCAAAAATCCTTTCTGATTATGTCTTAGAGTGGGCTCGATCAACTTCTAATTCATTTTTGTGATCTTTGGAGTCACTGAGAATCTCTTCCCCTTTGGCCCACTGCTCGTTTCCTCGTCTCCAAGCTAACATCATCCCTGTGGACACCCTATTGATCCCGGCCCTGCTACTGTCTTCCCCCCTAGCCTCCCATGCCTCCAGCACCAGATGCAACCCCACACAGCTGGCTTCCCTGTGCAGATGGTGACTAAAACAAATGCCCACGCACTCTCTTAGGGAAACATAGGATTGTGATTCCTTCTAGACAGATGGGAAGAGCCATGGATAGCTTGGGGTAAAGACGGGAGAGGGAGGTGATAGATGACATCACAGTGAAGTGAGGGAAGGAGATTGTGGTACGGGCAGGGTGGCTACCAAATTAGACAGAGACAGAGGACAAGACAGAGAGGGACATGGTGTGTCTGCCAAGGCTACAAATCATGTCCCCGAATGCAGCACCGGCACCGTTACCCCTCCCTCCCACAAAATAAGCCAGAGATCTATTGATTGGCACTCGTATTTGCTAGCGGGCTCCAGCTCAAAATGGAGCCTTTAATTAACTTAATGGACCGGCTGCAGCTGTGTGCGAGCCAGTAAGGGAGGAATAGAAATAGATAGATTGGGGTAGAGAGGGAGTGTGAGCCAGCATAAAGAATAAGTGGGGTTAACTGCAGACCCCTTCTATAATCAGTCAGGCGGGCCAGGACAGAGAAGAAGGTAAGACTGAAGGGACCAATGTCCTCCCCGTTCCTCAGTGTCCACCTTTCCTTTTTGGTGCTGATTTTCTTCGCCATTCTTCCAGTAGCGATGTCTACGACAATATGACATTTCCCCATTCAGACTGACCGCCAACAGTACTGGCATGTCTGTGTTAGTCAGATATAGCCTTTACACTCAGACCCTTCGCTGCCTGCTTGAAGTCAGGAGTGACCTCGAAATGTTAGCCCCCTTCCTGCCAAGCCCATATTTCTGCACACACGCTGCCCACTCTGTTCAACCCACCCCTCTCTTCCTCCCGCTCTCCCCTGCACCATTCTTATTCCTGTCCACTCATCCATTCTGTCAAAGGTTAATTGGTTTGGAAATGATTCGATTCATTCTCAACGTTAATGCTGTTATCATGCTTTTGTTTGAAAAAAAAAAAAAGAAAAGAGAAAGAAAAACTACCCCCCACATGCACTTAAGCCTAATTTAAAATAAAGGGGGGAAAGGAAAAAAAAAATCCAATTTAATTTTTTTTCTTACTCTAGCTCTGGCTTGTCCCCACAAGTCTTTTCCTTTAAATTATGGCAGAATTTCATTACCTTGAAAGCTTTTCTGCCTCCTCCCTCTCCTCCCCTCCCTGTCTCCAATACTTTGAATGGATCAGGACTAATGTCTTTCTTGTAACCTCAAGGTCGGAATATTTGGATCCATGGAAGCGCTCAAGGGTCTCTGTGATTAATGCACTGTACAAAGTACCTTGGAATAATGCGGTGGCTGATGACTGCGCAGAGTGATCCGAATACACACACGCCTACATCTGCTGGAGGTAGTTGTAGATAGAGGTGCCCCTGTCAGTGCCCTTGATGTGGATCACAGGAGGCATTGATATTCAAATAGGGTTACCTAGAGGCCTTCTCTCAGTTCCCCTGAACAGTGCCATATAGTACTTGCTCCCCCAAAGAGCGTCCTGCTTTTCTCTCTGTAGTGTTGGAGCTTTTCTTACATGGGCTTTGTTGGGCATAACCAGGATCTCTTCCCTCAGAGCTGCTTATAAGGATGACAGATTTTTACTGGGGCCACCTCATTCTCAGTGTAGTCCCTGTATACGAAAGTCACTTTGGGGCCTCAACAGCAGTGATTTCAAAATTCATTTAACTATTACCTATCAGAAAATTAATTAGACATCTAAATGTCAAGAAGATAATGTTTTTCCTACACTTGTATTTACAATAAAACAGCCAGGGCCTGATTACTGCTTTGGTGTTGATGGTTTTTTTCTTCATTTTTTTTTTGCTGACGCAGCTGCGATGTCTGATAAAAATGTGATTTTCTCTGTTTCCATGGCCACCTTGCAGAGGTCTTCACAGTGGCTGCTGTGCATGCTGTCCACGCCCTATTGATCAGAGAAACAGAGGCCTGTGTATTGAAGTTGTTTACAGGGCTGCAGATGCTATCTCCACTTCTGTTAATTATTTACATTCGGTTCCACAAATCTGATCAATAGTTAATTGAGCCAGCGGGAGTTGTCTGGGAGAAAAACAGAAACTTTGCGGAACCGAGGGACACAATCGCCAGTGCTGTAATGTAAAGGCCCTTTGTTTTCCCTCATAGTTTTAAGGACAGTATTACACAAGATTTGGATTTACTATATGCTTCTATATGCTCTGATCTAGCCTTCACTGCCTTAAAGCAGAAATAATTCTAAATGGCAGCGTTTTAAGGGAGTAGAGGACTCGTGGCCATTCTCTTGATTTAACTGCCATTTAAATTGGCAAGTGCAAGAAGATGGCTTTACCCTTTGTCTTTTGTGGACTTTTTTCTGGAAGTGACACCTGAAACCCACAAGCACACTTTAGTAAAGTGTGCATAAAACATAGTATATCCTACAAGTCTTCATACCTTAAAAAGCTTCTTTGCAAATACAATATATGGGGGGAAAAAAGCACTGGGCCACCTGCACATGACACCTACAGAAGCTGCTCCCCATGAAACTTTATGCACCATGCGTCTCAGGACTCAGCGACCCTGCTCTGTTACTTTATGCAGTCTTCATGGCTGAGTTGCTGTGGTTCCAAGCCTCCTTCCACTTTGCATTAATGCCAGTTACAGTTGATTGTGGAATATATAGGAGGGCAAAGATTTCACAAATGGATTTATTCAAATGGTGGCCTCCTATTACAATACCGAGCTTGAATTAATTGAGCTCTTTAGAATGACCCATTCTGTCACACGTGTGGAGACATAGGCTTAATTTTATACCCACTGTGCCAGTGGGACTGAAAGCAGGTTGCATAGCACCCTGCATTTGGAACACATTTTGCGCTTTTATATGAAAAAAATATTATTTGTTGACTTCAACAGCGGTAAAGTCAATAACATGTTCATCAACTGTTAATCAGAGACCAGAGCTTTTAATTCCTTAGATATTTCAGAGTTTGATCAATTTAAACTCTAGTCAGAATGCTCATTAAACAAAATTCATGTTCTTGCAATTTGTAGATCATGATTTGGAGATTCATATTCATACTCAAGTTCAACCAATATTGTGGGGATCACAAAATGGAAATTAGAGCATCTTGAGCTCTGACATGGTAAAAGACATACATTTGAAAACAGCATTATATATTTAGTCATGGTGAACTTCAACAAATGTTGGGCTTTTTATGTCAAACAGGAGCAATTTTCCTGTGAGCTTTGGGCAGTAATTTTATCTATGAAGATACCGCTTAGCAGCCAAAATGTAGGATTACTGTAGAAAAGTGGGGAAAGGCAGTGAATGTAAGCTAAATGGGGTTCAACAAACAGTTGCACGTATTACTGCAGAAGTGGTGCAGAACATTCTGGCTTTAATTGTAGAAGACAAAGTAGCAGCAGTTATTTGTATTTAAAACACGCGAGAATACATCTCTGTCAGTCTCAGAGGAGACTTAATTTAGGAATTTAGCACACAGCTTATCCAACATTATCCATCCGTCATGAAACTGTGGTGCCAAATCATAACAATTTTTAAATATTGTTTGCAGAGTCATTAAAGTTGTGCTCCACACACATGTTCAAAAATTCAGAAATTCTCTAATGGGTATCTCACATGGTTTACGCAAAAAAATAAAAGAAAGTCTAATTAGTAAATGTATTTTTATATTTTCTAATTAGCAGATTTATTTTTATATTTGCTAATCTGAAAAACTTAATGCCCTATAATAATATAGGACATGTTTTTCATTTTTGAAATGCATAAGGGGAGAAATGCCTTAGGTCTTTCGGAAGTTGTTATTGTCCACAAACATTGTTCGCACTCTTTTCTCCTTTTCTTTGTTGACAGGAAAGCTCTGAAGCCTAATATCGCTTCTCTTGATTCCTGTGGACTGAAAATTGCAATCAAAGGCAGCATAGTGTGGCGTTCTTTGACTGTGGACTGTTAGAAATAATAGCTCTGGGGTGCAACCAATTCACATCATTGACCTGGAGTGTACGGTGCATGCAAAGTCATGGCAAAATTCAAGGGTCAAAATATTTATTCAGTCTTGAGAATTTTTAATGCTACAATTTTTTTTTACAATGTTCCCTAGTAGGAGAAAACATTTATAGTGTATTAAGACACAAAAGCAAAAATAGTTTCTTTTAAAATCTTGATTTTTTTTTAAATGACCACAGAGAAATTTCACATTTTATTCATGAAAAAAACTCTGTACCTTAATCATACAGTAATACAAATAGAAGAAGACTTCTTTCAACAGGAGGATGAGATGGGAGTGGGGGGTTAAAACTTAATGTCTTCTCCATGCTATTCGAACTATTGCCTCAAATTGGCGATATTTCCAGCTGCATGTGCATTAACTTTCAAAGAGGCAGTCTGCATGAAATCATCATTCCTTGAAAATACCGCTTACCTTTTTTCTCTGAAAATATTTTGGGCATGATGTTTAACTTATGCTATATCTGTACAGCGTCGAGCACCACAGCAGACAATCAGTAATACTGACATACTCAAAGGAAATAAGTGCACAAAGAACTGTTGGTTCACTCGACTGTTAAGGGCTCTGTTATTTAGATCAGAAGCAGATGCAGCTGAATTCATGTATGCGTGTAAATGTAACTTGTGTGTCTGTCTGAGTGAGTGAGTGACAGGAACTGATTAAGGTATGCAGTGGCAGCTCCGTTTTAGTAATCTGTCCCACCATACCTCAGGGAACGAACACTATGCGCCAGGATCTGGCTGTTAAAGTTGCGAGGCATATAATGCATTATGAGGAGAAATTCATCTCATTGTTTCTGTGCCCGTTTACCAGTTTGAGCTGCACGTATGCCATTGTTAACTGACAAACATGTCAATGACTAATCTCCCCGGGTGTTCGACCACCGCACCTTGTATTGGCTTTGGCGTCTCCTTATCTCGCTTCTGTTTCCAGCCTGTCACTGATAAGAGGGAATGGAGGGAGCAGAAGCTGGGTAAAGAAGAAAAATGAGAAGAAAAAGAGAGGTGTAGTAAAAAAGGTAACCGAGAAAGGCAGAAATAGAGGAAGAAATAGGGCATGATTAAGGAGAAGGGTCTCTGTGATGACACCCTCCCCACCCCCTCCTCTGTTTTGTGCTATATAAGTTGTTGTCATTGTCATTTTTTTCCTGGGAGCAGATAAACACCATATCTGTTTTGTCCTCATCTACCTGGGCTACAATATTGTAAGCAAATCTTGAGAGAAAATACACACTGAGCATTCAGCCGTCCTCGGGCGTCTTTCGGGTTGTCAATTTTATTCTGATTATGTGTGTGTGTGTAACTAAAGTGCAACCACACACCCTCACAAAACACACTCCAGTCTATATTTCTTAGCGAAAGTGGGAAGGTTCGGTAATTTGTGTTCAGATGGATGAGCAATTGAAGAGGACAGCAGCGCGGTGGCAGCCGTGACTCTTACTTCAGTCTGAGTCTGACCTGACCCAGCAGTATTGCTAAATCTGACTTGTTACATGGCGAGTGCTCTGGCACACCTCGCCTCGCTGAGACAACCTCTGGCCACAATCTGGGTGTCTTTGTCAGCTCGTAGCAGCTCGGCCTCCAGAATTGCTGAGGTGGTGGATTTTCCTCTCCTTCCTCACTCATTGTCAACCCCCCCGCTCCCTCCTTTATTCCTTCACAGCATCCACAGGTCAGCAATTTTTTTTTCTTTGCTGTCACCCATTCACACTTCCACGGACCAAATGCTTTCTCAGTATCAAGGGACTGCATAGTAGTAGGGAAGGAAACTCCCTAGATCATTTCCTTGCTGGCAATTAGCAGCACACAGACGTCTCACTGTTTGAGAGACCTGACAGAAACGAGGAAAGAAAAAAGGGAATGAAAGAAAAGTATGACGAGAAAAAGAAGGGGAGTGCTGGGAAAGAAAGAGAATAAAACCATACACAGAAGGTCTTGATTAAGTGGTCTTTTAAATGCGCGAGTGGGTAGCAATTCAGCAGCTCTTTAGTCCCGGGAGGACCTGTCTCAATTACCCTAATGAGGCAGAGTGACTCTGGCTTTCCTGGAAGGGTATGGGAGGCAGGGAACCCAGCAAAGCCATGCAGGAGAGGCAGGGGGAGCAAGAGTCTCGACGTGTGTGTGTTTGTGTGAGGGGGAGCACGCACTATATGGATGCCCTGTGAAGTTAAATGGAGCGTGCCGGGTTCCCAATGAGCCAGTGTTAGCTGGCAGACTGACACATAGTAACCTCCCACTGTGCGCATCACTTTTTCATCTGTGCTGTCGGGGAAGGGTAGTTAACCCCAGTCTGCCCTGAACTTTAGCCTTCACTAAACCAATACATATTTTCAATAAAGGCCAAGCACTAAGAATGCAGACATCCCAATGAGTAAGCCTACATCTGTTTCTACCCTGCCTCGTGAAGTAAGAATGAAATAATTTGCCTTTATGACCAGGAAAGCCTCGCTGTTGCTATGAGCTACAGGTAAAACTGGCAACTGTTTGAAATGTAATAAATGTTTCCCTGTTTACTGACATAAGGTAATGGAACCTGGCTATGTGTTATGTATTACAGTCTCCGTATTAACCTCATGTATCCAGCATTTCACCAGCACAGAGCACAGGTTAGCTTTTGAAATGGAATGGCAATCTTAATCAGTGCAGCGATATCATGTTTGTAAAATGACCTAAGAGACAGTTTTTTGGGGGTTTTTTTTTTTTGAAGATGAGAACAGCATAACCCGAGCCATATGCAGACAGTTGGTAACTTCTAACTAAGTTCAAATAATCTGCACATCCTTGAAGAAGATAATAAAACCACCAAGTGTAAAGTAAACACAGACATTTGGAGATTGCTTCTTTCATGAGTGAAATTCAAGGGTCAAGTCCAGGGCTGAAAAGTGCCAAAAGCTGCCATTCCTCGAAATGAGGCTTGCAAGGCATTAACCCATAGATATCTATAAGTAGTATGTTGTTAATTCAGTTTTATTTATCACGTCAAATCACAACAACAGTTGCCTCAAGGCACTTTGTATTGTAATGTAAAGACCCTACAAAAAGAGAACAGAGAAAGCCCCAATAATCAGATGGCTGCCTATGAGCAAAAGCTTTGGCAAAAGTGGGAATGAAAAAGTCCTTTTTAACAGAAGGAAAGTCTGGCAGAACCAGGCTTGGGTGTAATTTCAGTGGTCTGCATTTATAGAATTCTTATTATATTCTTTCCCCCTCAAGTTATGCTCCTACTATTCTGGTTTCTGAAATGATTTTAAACTTCCTCTGCGTGCATGTCAGTGCAACAGTATGATTGATGCATTTTATGTTTGCCATTTTGGTTGTTGATTAGCTTTGTGGAAAAAGGGGCAGGACAGCCACCATCTTTAGTGTTTCAGAATTCTTCTTCAGATTTCTACTCAGGATTATTTGAGCCATTTAAAAAATATATATAATTTGTTATAATTTGTCATTTAGCCAGCCTCAGCTGATTTCTCAGTAATATTAGCCTTTTGTCTGAATTTAGTCTGAATTTGAAAAACTAAGATTGTTAAAGCCAAAATGCTGAAAATTAAATTCTTAAAACACTTTTGTAAAAACCTGTGGGCAACTTTTATCTGTTAAATGCAGTCTGTGATGATATTTTATTTGATATTCTAAAGACAACTAAACACTGTTATTAGTTATTATGCCCTTTTCTCAGTGTTGGCCTATTTGTTTTTCAGCCTGGCTCTCTGTCCTTCTGTCAGTTTGTTTGTATTGCATTTTTATTGCAGAGTAAGATATCTTGGCAACCACTGGCCATTTACAGTCATATGAAAGTTTTGATAGGACCCTCTGCAGTCTGGTGAAAAACTGAATACTCCCCATGAATCAGTAGTCTAGAGAATTGCTTTTACCAGAAATAACATAAAGTAATTGTTTTCTTTATGACGTTATCGTGATTTCACATTGCGGAAGAATTGTTACCCAATCTTCTTTAGAGCTTCGTTTCGCTTCATTGAAGTTTGCAGACATTCATTTATGCACAGGTCTCTTAGGGTCCCACCACAGGATTTCAATCAGGTTGAGGTCTAGGCTTTGAAAAAGGGGCCATTGCAACAACTTGGTTCTTTTTTTTCAGCCATTCTGTGGTAGATTTGCTGCTCGAGATCTTTGACCTGTATACAGAGGAGTTCATGGTCAACTCCATGACTGCAACGTGCCCAAGTTCTTTGGCTACAAAAGAGCTCCGGACAATCGCCCCTCCACCCACCTTTTTGACAGCTGGTGTGAGGTGTTTGTACGGAAATACTATGTTTAGTTTCAAACATGGGAAAGGATGGGATGGGGTGTCCACTCCTGGGAAGATTGTGCAATTGTGTCAAGACACACATGAATGCTTCAGACGAGCAAGCTGCCAGAATTTCTGCTTTTACAGGAGCACTCACACTTGCTGATCAGTTAATTAAGTGCATTTAATTATCAGCACCTGGCTGCTACTTACCCTCTGAATTCCAATGGAAGCAGTAGTCTAAGGTGTATTTAGTTTTTTGTTTTGCAATTTGCTTTTGTGGGCCCTAAGGAACGTCGATCTAGCATTATTAACAAGTCAAGAATTTCAAATTATATTTTGGATTATGAACTTTTTTTTATATATATAAGTGGTTATATATGATTGTTACTGTAAAAGAGAACCTTGCACATTGTATTTAAGGATGCATGCTCTGGTCAGCAGTTAATTTTAAAATCTCCATGAAAAACTTTCAGCTAATGCATGCAATAAATATTTGTAAAGTTAATATAATGTAAAGGCCCCAAAGTCTTTGAGGATAAACAGTACTGAGGAATACTTTTAGGGGTTTTTTCCCCTTTTGTTTTAAAGCACTTCTTTTCCTTTACCGAACATGGTGTTATTGTGAGGCTGGAGCCCTCACTGATAGCCCTGTCACCTTTCACATTCAATTGCTGCAAAACAACTGGAATCATTTGTCATTCTTTCTGGGCCACTGAGTGAAATATGACTCATAGCTCTCAGAAATGTTGAATTTGAACAAGCACATTGCCTTGGTCTCAAATCTCCTCCTTCTTTCCTTTCTTTCCTCCGCACTCTCAGTCATACAGAAGAAATGGCTTCAATTTAGACACTCCTAACGGTCTCTCTTAATGGCTCCTTGTAATAGAAGTTATTTATGGGAAGATTCATTTTAATCTGTCAGTCTGGGGAGTAAAAAATCTGCCCGTGAAATGTTTGTCCCTACAGGCTGCACCCTGTTGCTGACCGGAACACTCCTCCTCTAATAAAAGAAGTAAGGAAAAGTTGTATGCCAAGGCCAGGGATGATTTAGCTCATTAAGTTGGGGTTTGAATTGCAGCAGAGCTCGCAGGGCTTGGCTTTAGGTGTGAAAATGTCAATAGCAAAGAGTGCCACGTCTCCCTTGTCAGCCCTGACGGAAGACCAACAACCGGCCAGCCTGCCATTTGTCTTCCTGAGTGAGTTTTCTAATAACCGTAATGGCTGTGGCAGTAAATTACCAACAGCCTGTCACAGAGAACATAGTGCAGCATTTAAATCTAACAAAGAGCACCCACCCTCCATCTCTGCTTTGCCCCGATTTTATTTTTAAAACTTAGGAACTCATTCCCTTAAGGAGCACTTCAAGCTAATAGAGAATAGCCAAACCCACTGCAGAGCTCAAGTATATCACATCCTAACCTGACAGAAAATCCTTGAGTCTCCTCTTTTTAAAAGCCTAGAATAAGATATTAAGCACTGCTATGACATGCTTCTTCTTTTATGTTAAGCAGACAGCACTATAATACCAGTTAACGATTTGAATTATGCAGCAGTGTCCTAACTGCATACCTCACCTGTCTGATGGAGTCCCACTTTAGTGAAATAACACATTAATGCTGATGGCTGATTGGAATTATATGTCATCTTACCCTTGACCCCCATCATTGTGTGCCCTCACACAAGCCAGTGTTTTTCCATCCTCCTCCTATGGAGTTGACTGCAGTCCCTCTGTGAGATGAGCACGCTCGGTAATTGGAGCAGCGGGAGTCGATTTGTTCACGTCCTCTCCTTCAGTAGCAGCAGTTTGCCAGTGGGCAGCCCGTGGAGCGATGCCATCCTGTCATTTGTCAGACAGGGTGCAATTTCCCGGTCCTCTGTTTCCATCCATAACTGAAGGTGAGGGCAAAAAAATGGTGAATGATGGCGACTTTAATATGGATCCTGATGCTGTAGGAGCTTACTCCTAGTAAGCGGTGGCAAGCAAGACTCATGCACTCTCAACTTTGTGGCAAATTCCTCAGCACAGTGCTCAGTTCTCAAATACTCACCATTTAAAAATGACGCATTTGTCAGTGATGTGGTGCTCAGCTGATTATTTTTGTTTGCAGAACTGTGGTATTCTACCAGCTGGAGGGAGGGTATGTCATATTTTTTTTAAAGGAAAGCTGCCTAACATAAAGACTTTGCCTCTTAGGAGAGAGTTCAGTCATTTTTGTCCTATGCATTAACCTCTTGTTATACCTCCCTGTAGACAATTGCGTTGATTCCCTGAAAGAAAGGCACAGAATGATTCGGTCCAAAGGTTAGATAACAGTATTAACTTTTGAAACAGACCTTCTTTGGTGTCAGTAATTCACAATATTGGATTTAGTCTATGTATTTGGAGCTGTTTTCCGCTGCCGCCGCCGGTTTAACACAAAATAATCTGTCTCACTAGCAATCAAGGCTCTTCTTTGCAAAGCGCCGTAAAACAAAGAAAGCATGCAGTGTGCAGCTGTGCAGCACGATAAGCGTGTAAACTCTGCTTCCAAAACTGAGCTGACACACACTTCTATCTATCCATTTACCAAAGCCAATTATTTTTTCAATCCAAAGGTGCCCATGATACCTCTCCTCATCTGACTGATGCAGCAGGGGGAGAAGACATCTAAAGACGACCAACGGGTGGTATGGGGCAGTGCCCTTCTGATTCCGGGGACAAGCTCTGCTGTTTGTAATTACAAATTGATGTCCTTTGTAGCTATGGGTTGGTGTGATCTGTGTGTTGGGGGAGGCAGGCATCTCGTGAGGCAAGGCAGCTGCTCTTCCTTTCTTCCCTCCCTGCAGTAAAGGGTTTTCTTTCAAAGGAGCCAAATGTATCCCCTTTCAGCTAGGCAAAATGGAGTCACTGTAGTTCATTTGAGCCTTCAGATAAGATTGAACAGGTGTTAGGATGACTTTCCCACAAATATCTTTTCTTCTCCTTTTCTCGGGAATTTGGAGCTGCATGAATATGTTTTTGTGTGTTTTCTGTGCCGTTTTGTGATTCATTTATGTGTCTCAGCTGAATCCAGGATTTTGCTGTTTGTTGCTTTTTATGCAGTTATTTTTATCTTTATTTTACTAGGAAAATATGGCTCTGAGTAGAAATACGTGTATCCCGGTGAATTTTCCTGAAACCATTTTTATTTTCTCTTAAACCGGCAGATCTGGAGACATGAGTATAGCTGAAAAACACAATTACCGGTAAAGGAAACAGTACTTTAGATGTTTATCACTTTTAACTGCCGTCATCAACAGAATTAGATTTACTTTGAGTTTTTACTTTGAGTTTCGGTGTTTTCTTGTTACCATGACATCTTAAAAAATAGGAAGTGGATTTGCACAGAACATGAAGAGTTGCAGTGGTTTTTACTCTGTTTATTGAATGACCAATAACAGCAAGAAGTGCTTATTACTCTTTTGTAATGCTTCATCTGAAACATAGACAAATAAATGTACCCATTAAAAGCGCTTCCAGCAGGTGAACTTGTTTTTATTGGAAAGCTTATAGACATAAAACATGCAATGCAAATAGAATTAAACTGTCAGTCCACAAAGAGAGCTGCTGCCTTGTTTATACACAGTGCTGTGAAAAAGTATTTGCCCTCTTCTGGATTTCTTAGGGTTTTTTTTTTTTTTTTGCATATTTCTTATAAGACAAATCAAATCAAATTCAAATTTTATTTGTCACGTACACAGTCATACACAGTACGATATGTGGTGAAATGCTTGGACAACTGCTCGTGACCTAAAGAAAACAAAAAAGGAAAGGCTATGAATAAGATAGGAAATAAATATGAAAAATTAAAAAGGGTAAATTTAACTAGGAAGGAATAAAATATAAATTAAGGTTAAAAATGAAATAACTGTACAACACAAATTAGAATGAAGGGTAAATTTAACTGGGAAGGAATAAGATAAAATATATAAATTAAAGTTGAAAATAAAATAACTGTACAACAAAATACACAATACACAATATAGAACTATATAAGAATGTATGAAGAAATCTAAATATAAATAAATATATACACAATAACAGCAGCTGTACAAGTATTAACCGGAAATGAAGAATATAGTGACCAGTGTTGTGCAAAACCAAAGTCCAGAAAGTCCAGTGTGTGTGTAAGAACCATATGTGTGGGTCAGTACTGTGTGGTGGTGTGATTGAGAGACCGTATCGCCTGCGGGAAGAAGCTCCTCCTCAGTCTCTCTGTGTTGGTCTTCAGGGAGCGGAATCGCTTTCCTGACCTCAACAGAGAGAACAGTCTGTTGTTGGGATGGCTGAGGTCCTTCACGATCTTCCTGGCCTTGGTCCAGCACCGCCTGCTGTAGATTGAGTGCAGGTCAGGGAGCTCGGAGCGGATGGTGCGCTCAGCTGACCGCACAACCCTCTGTAGAGCTCGTCTGTCCTGCATGGTGCTGTTCCCGAACCAGGTTAAGATGTTTCCCGCCAGGATGCTCTCTATGGTGCACGAGTAAAAGTTCCTGAGCACCTTGGAGGGCAGTTGGAAGTCTCTCAAGCGTCTGAGGTGGTAGAGACGCTGTCGGGCCTTTTTCACCACGGTGTTGATGTGACAGGACCATGACAGGTCCTGCGTGATGTGAACTCCGAGGTATTTGAAGCTGTCCACTCTCTCCACTGGGCACTCGTTGATGACGGGGGTCTGGTAGTTCCTCTCCTGCTTAGTGCTGAAGTCCACTATCAGCTCCTTTGTCTTACTGACGTTTAGAAGGAGGTTGTTCCTCTGGCACCAGTTCTCCAGATTCCTAATCTCCTTCAGGTAGGCTGTCTCGTTGTTATCAGAGATCAGGCCCACCACGACGGTGTCGTCAGCAAACTTGATGATGGTGGTGGAGCTGGTAGTGGCCACACAGTCATATGTGTACAAAGAGTACAGCAGGGGGCTCAAAACACACCCCTGGGGGGCTCCAGTGCTGAGAGTGGTGGAGGCTGAGACATGTCCGCCCATCCTTACTGCCTGTGGTCTGCCAGTTAGGAAGTTGGAGATCCACTGACACATAGATGAGCTGAGTCCCAGATGCTCCAGCTTGGTGGTGAGTGTGGAGGGAATTATGGTGTTAAATGCAGAGCTGTAGTCTATGAAGAGCATTTTAACATAATTCCCCCTTCTAGTGTCCAAGTGAGTGAGTGATGTGTGGAGGAGATGAGAGATGGCATCGTCTGTGGAACGATTTGGACGGTAAGCGAACTGTAGTGGGTCCAGTGTGTCTGGTAGTGAAGAAATGATGAAGTCTCTGACCAGGCGTTCAAAGCACTTCATCACTACTGAGGTGAGGGCTACAGGGCGATAGTCATTGAGAGAAGCAGGGTGGGGTTTCTTCGGGACAGGAACAATGATGGACTCTTTGAAGCATGTGGGGATCACCGACTGAGATAAAGAGATGTTGAATATCTCAGTGAACACAGGAGCTAGCTGGACAAACACAATCCAAATAAATACAAGATGCAATCTTTAAATGAAGATTTCATTTGTTAGGTGAATGCTATCCAAACCTTCCAAGCCCCTTTGTGAAAAAGTAATTACCCACTAAACCTAATAACTGGTTGTGCTACCAGCTAGCTATATTCTTGGCAGCAAGAGCTGCAATCAAGCGATGGCAGTAACTTGCAATGAATTGTTTCTGGAGGACTTTTGGCCCAGTCTTGTTTGCAGAATTGTTTTAATTTAGCCATGCTGGAGGGTTTTCAAGTATAAATAGTATGCTTAAGGTCATGCCAAAGAATCTCAGTCTGATTTAAGCATTACTTTCACTCCAAAATGTTCATTTTGTTCTTTGAGCCATTCAAAGGTGGACTTGCTCATGGGTTTTATTTTTTTGGTGGGGTAGGATATATAAAAAATACTCAAACCAATAAGAAATCAAGAAGGGGGCAAATACTTTTTCGTAGCACTGTAGTTTCATGCTGCTGTTGAATAGTATTAAATGGAGTGAATGAATATATAGTATGAATAGTGATGTTGCTACAAGGCCAAGGATCCTGGAGTCCTGAAGTAGACCGCCATTAAGAGTGAGCGCCTGTTCAAGAAAGGCAGTCTGTGCTACTACCAATGCAATAAGGATGCACTGTGTGCGACCCCCAGAAGAGATTGATCAATAAGTCACTGCAATGAAGTGGCACATCGATTACACCAATGACAGGGCATTTACAGGTTTAATCTGTATAATGAGCGTAACCTTTTTCTTTCAGCCACCTGCTTTCTGCCTGGCACGGACCTGTCCAAGGCCAGCAGGGACCAAAGATGGGGTGAGAGCAAGATAAGATGAATGCCTCTGTGCAGGCGTGCTGTGTGGGGGACAGGAGTAAGGGTGAGAAGAGGGAGATAACATGAGATAATGCAAGAAACAAATATAGGAAAAAACAGGAAAGGGAGAGAGGAAAAGAAAGACGCTCATGTGACTCCTGGGTCTGTGATTGTGTCACAGCTGTAGGTAAGATTGTGGTGCAGAGGGGAGGATCATCATCACCACCCATTCGTATGCAGCGTAGAGGCCACCAGTGATTAATGTGTGCCATGGGTAACTCCAGGCTCTGCAGTCTCTCTAGCATTTACAGTGTGAGGCTCTCTCCTCCTCTTGCCTTCACAAGCCTGAACAGCTTCTTTTGCTCTTTCCTTGTGTCTCGACGCAGTAGATAACATCTGCTGGTCTACTTTTGTTTCTTAGACCCACAATGATAGATGTTACCAATGTTAACAAATTTGTACGGGACCTGTCTCTTCTTCTTATAAAGTAACTAAAATACTCTGTCAATTCCTTCTTTATTTAACCACAGTATATGTTGGTGTTTTTGGGGTTTTTTTGGTTTTGGAAATGACTTGTTCGCGTATGGACTGCATAGACGTTAAACCATCTAAAACAGCTGTCTTTGCAAAAAAATTCCACAACGAGCAAACCACAGAGAAATGATCGGGTTTCAAAAGCATTAACCAAACCGTTCTTGTAACCTTTTTTAGGTGTCTTTTCAGTGAAACATCTTTATTTTAAAAGTTTATTACTCTGTGCTGTAAAAAAACAAAAGGTGGTTGTTCACCACTGTGTTGTAATTTTTGTATTCGTACTGTAATCTTAGTTACAGATTTAACTAAGAAGCAAGGTGGCGACCAAATCTGAAACATGAAAGACAGTGAAAGTGAACGCGACTTAATGCCGCTTTGGGTGAAATTACCATCGACAACAGGAAGTGGGCGGGACCTGAAATAAAGTTTTCTGAACTTACAGTGAGAGTGAAAAATACTGTTAAATGACTTATAGTTACCTAAGCAACTGGAGCCTGGGGAGTCTGCAAGCTGTAAAGCGATGTGCAACAAGTGACTCACTTCCATTGTGTGCACAGCTGAAGTTGTAGCTTATACTGAACATTTTTAAAAACCAACTTGATGCAGATGGTTAATCGCTATATGAATTCCAGGCTGTACAGTGCTAGTTAAACCTTAATGCTTTTCAGCTACACAGACAGTGGAAACCACGTCAAACATCTGCAGCAGTCAGACTGTAAATGTCAAATAACTAAAAAAAACACAGCAAAAATACAAAATTGAGCACTTCGATATTTTACACACAACTTTTAATTTCGGTGTTTTGCTTTGTTTGCTATACTTATACAAGTCAAGTCAAATCTGGCATCGCTGAAAAAGATGATGACTCTTCTATACTGAGATTGTAGAGTAGCTGTCTGTTAGTGCGCTGAGATTTAAACTAGTCACTGTACATCATTTCCTGTGTTTTCAAAGCTTATTGCAGTGGGCCATTGACTTTTTCTTCCAGTCTAATGGTGTGCATAAGCCCGACAAGATTTAACGACTTTAATCTTGGACTCTACATATGAATTAAACCTATTAAACAGAACTATCAAATAATGCAAGAAATTTAAAAAAAAAAGAAGGTAAAATCAGAAATCATGGTGGCGTTGTCATTTAAAAGATTAGAGCTCTAAAAGACTGTCTGCTAAAGAAATCACAGCATGGTAGACGTTCTTCCCTATGGATGACGGAAAAAATGTCTCCGGGGCACAAAGTGCTCTGAGCATGTTGTCAAGGGAATATTACTGCAGTGTTATGATGTGTTTTTATTCTGTCAGTCTCATCCCCAAGGGCAGGAACCCCACTCACAACTGTGCTGCCTGCTGGTTCACTTAGACAGAAATGCTTCGACATATGCAGCACACAGACATGCAGACACAAACAAGCACAGCCACAGACAGACGGTACACACAAGCACTGTACACGTCCCACACACCGAAAGTTGATTGCACGCAGCTGAAGCCAAGTTAAATGCTGCTTTGCCAGTCCATCTTTGCTTCTGCTCCCTCCCCTGCCCTCATCCCCTCCCCACTCCTCATCTTTCTGACTCCCAAGGACAAGGAGACCTGCCGTACAATGGGACACCATTTATCACTGCAGGAACAATTACTGGAGACATTTCATTGTCAGAAAATTTCAAACCATTCTTCCCCATCCCTCTCTCTTTATCTTACTCCTCCTTTGCTTTCTCGCTGTCTTTCTTTCTTCTTTTGCCCTCCTGCCACCCCCTCTTTTTTCTCTTCTTCCTCTCCTCTGCCTCTTTGCATGGCTCCCAATGAGCTCCATTGCAGGTCAGACTCCCATTAGCCCAAGCACATCACTGTAGATTATAACACAGAGGCGGTGGTGCTCTGTATTATATCTCATCTAAAGGCCCTGACAGACTTTTCTCCCTCTGTTTCTAACAATGTGATCCTCTTTTTTTCTCAAGGAAAAGGCATGGAAAATTGCCTCTGATACTGTATCTTCAGCCCTGTGCTTTAATGAAGCCTTTCAGCATGGCACAGTGTGAAGGAGAAGGAAGAGAGTCAGTTGTCCAAATCTTTCTTTTTGATCATACATGCAGGCCTAGTCCCAGTAAAGCACAGCAGAGCAAAGCAGGGAAGGATTTTAAATGCCAGATACGAATCAGATATGTCATGTGCCGCTTGTGCTCGAGTGTTTTTCCCCCCTTTGTTTTTTTCTGCTGTGTGCTGCACAGATCCACAGCATTTTAAAAGTGGGTTAAAGTAAGTTTTCTATATTGATGACTCAATTGATGCTCAAAGCCTTTGCAATAATTGTAAAGGGTGAATGAACCACACAGCCTTGGTGCGTCACCAACTAAAAGGTTAGCATGAGTCTCTGCCCCTTCTGCCTTAGCAATTTGAACAATCTGATAATTCAACTCTGAAATGACTACTTTGTGCTTTGCCTTTATTCCAATTAAACCCTTTAACAAATATTTCATAACCGTACCAGGCTTTAGGCCTGGAAACAATCTTGGGTTCAGGTCTTTCTCATGCTTTCTTTATTATTTTTCATCTGCATGATGTTTTCATTTCTATCAGTCAGTGTTTGGATTTTACGCGGGAGTGAAATACATTTTAGCAGATGAGCAAGTTCAACCAAGCGTGGAAACAGCACCTCAGGTTGCCTGCGTACCATCCTTGACTTCCATCGGTGCAGAATGGAAATGGGCCCTGAGTGTCAAATGTGCTGTGATTTATCTGCAAGTGCTGATATGATCACTAATAGATCGTTTTTAATGACTAATGACATTTGAAAAGTGCTTGGGTCTGTGCTGAGGCATAGAGGGCAAATTACCTTTTTACAGCACAGAGCATTGTTCTCCCTGTGGTGAAAGCAGCACTTCTAAGTCAGAGTGGATTCATGCTGAGTGTATGTATGTCCATTTGTGTCACTGAGCTGCTGGGAGACCCCAAGGCACTGCCCGAGGGCTGCTCAATGGGTTCTAACATGTCCTTGACAGCCTCCAAATCTGTCTCAGTACTGGCCTTAAAGCCACAGGTAAGCCCACAGGTTAAGCTCACAGCATAATGCATACATGCATGTGTCCAAGCACACAGGCAGACCAGTCCAGTGTGTGGCTTAATGATCCCTGCATGATCTCTACAAGGCTTCTCCTTTTTTCTTCAGTTTGCTTATTTTTTCTCTCTATATATTTCCTACTCAAGACAAAGAGACAAATCAATTGTGAGATGTCTGTCTTTTTTCATTATTTTTTCTTTGCAGATAAGCTGAAATTAGCAATGCTGATACTAATGTGTAGTTCATATATCAAGGAATGGCTAATGGGGACTGTCCAGCCTTTGTAAGCAACTAGTTCTACTTGTGTCTGAAGTTAAACAACTACAATTAAAGTTTAATTTAAGTATAATTGAGTCCATTGTTAGCTTTAATGTCGTGACACTTTGCGTTTGCCAGAGAAAGTCTGGACACAGTCTGGCCAGAGAAAGTCTCTGTGGAGGTGTTGGTGCATTGATCTTCCAAAACTCACAGTTTCTAGTGCTATGTGCCAGTTTAATATTTATTTATTTTACAATTTAACATTTTAAGCCAGATCGGGATTGCTATTGGCATGCTTTACTCTTAATGAACAATATCATATTCAATAAAGTTTGCAGTGGATCTAAACGAAGTTTTTAAATTACAGCTATGAAGTGTCTGTTTTGTTTTGGGGGTTTTTGTAGAGGGCATTTTTGCTCTCAGAGCAGCAGCTGGTTTCAGCTGCGGCTCGACACCCCAGGGAACTCGCAGACATTCCTACAGGTCTGTTTTTGCAATAATTTTGTGCTGACAGGGGTTAAAAAGTGTCAGATAGAGCAATATAGATCCGGCTTGCCTAAACAAGCGAGAGGACAAAGAACTCGCCGTCTGCCTACGGTCTTCACTGAATACTGAAAAAAGACACCAAAAGATCAAAAGTAAAATTGGGCACAGGCTGTTATATTCAACACAGCCTGTTCTTTTGTTAGCATACGGCCCACAGTGTTTTAACCAAAGTAGAAATTTCCAGTAACATTCAGTAAAACTACTTTGACCTTTCTGCAGCTTTAATACTGAAGTTGCCAGACAGTAAAGTATATGGACAGTGCTGCAGTACTGGTATTTTAATTTTCAACCCATCCTCTGAATCCAAGAATAGACACAAACCACAGACTATCTATACAGAGTTTAATATCACTGAGAGGTCTAGAACAATGATTTAGAGCAACTAAATAGATGCTCCACATAATCAACTTTGCATATTTGATGTGAGGCACTCTCCAAAGTGGGCAGGCTTTCAAATGTAAATTTTGCCTGCAAACTTAAATCACTTAGTGCATTTTACTTGAAGCATATCTTTGACAACAATAAATCACAAGGTTGCTGCATCCATTAGCAAATTGGCTCTGCGGTAGACGGAAGAATAAAGGGAGAGGGAGTCAGAGTGAGAGTGTGCGGCAGCGGTCTTTTATAATCAGCTGTAACAGTTTTAGAGCTAGACAGACACTGCAGCACATGGACACCCATAAACCTATGGCCGCATACATCACAACAATAGGCTCATTGATTGGCTAGCCTGGACAGTGGGTGGGATGCACAAGCTCTAAGTGATGCATGCCACAGTCAGCTCTGAAGAGTCCTCTGTTTTGTCTTGGACCCTGTCACGCTCACAGTCCTCTCTGTGAGATGCTCGCATCAGATCCCTCAATGGCCGTCCTTCATGGCTCACAGTTTGTAGCCAGCGCACATTCTCCCTGTGTCTGTCCACCGTCTCATCCCCATTCTGTCAGACTCTCTCTCACAGATACATTTCAGGACACTGGCCTTGTCTTTTCTCTTTACTTTAATTCGCGCAGTTTTATTGTATTTGGATAAGAGCAGGGTACACTGTGTCCGTCCTTTCAGAAACATGCATCAGACAGAGTAGCTGGTACATTCGCGAGCACAAAGGGAGAGAAAAGAGGAGGAGAAATGGGGCCAATTAGAAGCCTGCAGCTAGCAGTCTTCTGATACTACTGGTCTAGGCCAGACCTCTATGTGTGTGTGTGTGTGTGTCTGTTTGTTTCTCTTTGTGTAGGTGGATTGTTTGCAGGTACTGTATGAGAAGGGATAACTGAAAAAACAAAACAAAAGAAAGACCAGGAAATCCATTATTTCTATTTTGGTGTTCAACATTACTACATTCTGGCTGACATATGATTTATGGAAATGACTGTTGGGGGCTTTGAGCCCAGAAGCTTTGTGTAAAAAAAAAAAAAATCCCTTGTTTTCTCTGGGGATCAGATATGATACCAAACAGTGGTTGCCAGGTTTTTGGTATTATTTTTACTATATTTCACTGAGTATTTGTCTCCATGCTGCCGTGCCAAACAAAGTAGCATAAAATGAGTCCAGTGCCGTGGGAGCTGGGTGGATATTGTCTGCTTAGACCAGCTATGTAGTTAGAGCACAAATGCACCGGGAGTAGTATGAAAGCAGTATGGATCCATGGAATGGATTTAAAAGAAATAAATGTAAAAATTCAGAGGAGAAGGAGATGGAAGGAGAGAAGAAAACTATTAAAAAATCATACTGTGAGCGTTTTTTCCACACTCTGGTATGGAGTCAAATCAGACTGCCCAACTCTACATTCTGTATGATCAAAGTTAGCAGATCAAACAACCCAACTGGCAGACAACTCAGTTACCTATCCCAAGGCTTCAGGAAATATTGCTCACACCCAGCAATTACTCAGGTGTGATGCAGGGAAAATTTCCAGCCATTCACTGGAAGGTTGTTAAAGGGGCTGACCAACAATATTTGTCTTTATTATTTGAGAAGAGAAGCTTGTGTTTATATGCTGTCATTGCTCACTGTTGATTTGTTCCTGCATCCTCCCTGACTTCATATACTATGTATCTTTACAGCCCTAACTGCATCCTTGTTAATTAACGGGACCACAAACAGACTCGTTCCTGTTAGCTGTGGCGATTGCTGCATATTTCCCCAGACGCCGTCTGACTGGTAGATAGAGGCACTTTCTCCTTCACAATATGTTAATCAGCCTCCTTCATCTCAAGCTCTCCATCTTCTCTGTGTGTCTTCAAAGTCAAGAGGAGACCCTGTTCCCTCCTGTCCCCTGGCCCTGCTCAATCTCCATCTGCAGGTAGCTTAATCTGTCTTAACTTGAGAGCTTTGCTGCTTTACTTGGGTACTCACCAACCAATTACTATCCATTTCAAGTGTAGGTCTCATCAGGGTGATCTCACTAAGGAAAAAAATGGACGTTCTCTTGACCTTCTGATTGTCGTGATGCATCAAGTGCCAAGGCAAACATGAGAAGCGGCGAGTGCTGACTAACTCATCGTCAGCCGAAAAAGTGCAACAGTGTAGTCATCCCTTAAATCTGTGCTGAAAGTGCAAAGGACTGTGTAACACTTTGGGCTTTATGTGGCATGGAACCTCTTTATTTTGGAGTGGAGCGTATGGCAGTAATCCGACCTACAGATAATAAGACGGCATGTCATAAATCCCCTTAGAAAACTAAGGCAGTTAGGCTCATATTTGCTCATTCCGTCAGGGCACGCACTGTTTGCTGCTCAGAGGGGATTGTCTCCATCCGCCATCCTTTTCTTTTTTCCTTTTTTTTTTGTTCTAAGACTGAAAACTCATGAAATAGTCAGACTCTCTAAATATCAGCTGGCCTCATATACGCAGAGCAGACACCCACCCAGTTTTCAACGTAGCTGAAGTGTGAACTCTGTAAACAGAGATTGTCCCTTAGAGAGCGAGAAGAAGGAACATTATCATAAGCAACTGTCAGATTTTGTCTTTGCATTGTTAAGTAGAGAGAAAAAAAATTGCAGACCATGATTTAATTAAAGCTAGACAGAGGGCACAGGAGGAATGAAAATATGATGGGGAGGGGGGGCATCTAAGTTAATAAAGTAGTGCGAGTGAGTGGGTGTGGGTGCAGTTATTGTCAGGCTCTTTTGTGGATTCTATATTTTTACCTTTGGGTAGGTAGAACAGCTGTGGGGTTATGTGTGTTCCCTGCGGCAGGTTGAAGGCGAGCAGGAGTCGGTATGCCAATCTGGTGGCCTCTTTCGGTCCTGCCAGTCCGCCCAGATCTTCAGGGCCCCCTCTGCTTTGCTTCTCTCTGGCACAAGGGCTAATTAAAACATGGCTAAATTAACAACACATTCACTGGCTGGCCTGCCTCACTTATTTGAAACCCTCCTCCCCTGCTTTCTTTTCTTTTCCCCCCTCTGCCTACTGCACACGCACAAACACACTCCCCCTCGCCTTTCCCCGTCCCGCTATCTCATTGAGGCTGCCGACTGCGGGAACATGTGTTTACCTTAAGGGGTTTTATACCAATTACACTCCTGTGCTCTCTTTGCCTGTTTTGTTTTCCATTTATGTGCTTATTTAATTGGCATTCAGTGTGCTGTAATTCTATTAGTTCCTGAAAAGGTCAGGGTCATACGAGAGCGGCTTCTGGCAGGCTTGCTCGTGAAATACCTAATACTGAGAATGCTGCGTACATACACAGAGATAATTTTTTAAAAAGGTGGCTACGCTCGAAGTAACTTCAAATCCTCATGCAGTATTAAAAATGAGCTCTGGATTGTTATCAAATCTGTAAAGTGTAGTTTGAATATAAATATTAGTTCCTACTGATCTGAGGTAATCTTTTATTCATGACTATTCTATACTTGAATTAAAGATTATTAAACATTATTATATGAGAGAGTGCTTGGGTTCTTTCCAAGTGTTTTGTTTTTCTCTATGAACACCTACCAGCCCTATTTATGGTTACACTTCCCTCCCTTTCATTTTTTGGTAACAGTATTATGCTCAAATAACACTACATGTAATTCTTCAATGGTAATAACTGCTGAATGCATGCAGAGTGTGAGTCACCGATAAAAGCCTTAATGCTGTCACTTCAATATTAGCTGCAAGTCCCTCTGAGATTGTACGCAGTAAGGCACATTTCTGCTGTCAGGTCATCATCCAAATTACCCAGAAATTTTGAAGTATTTAAATTTTAAACTCCCATAAAGTGGCCTACATGGCCCCGGCTGCATTTGGCTGTTAATATTGAATGAAGACGAACAGATCAGCATGTGTAATGGGAACTTGGCTGAAGACGTGGCGCGAGCTGACGGGGCATTTCAGATGATTCGTCAGAATGTCGGCTGACCCAGGCGACCAGTTATTACAATTATGCAAGATGAGCTTCAGACATTTGATGGGAACAAAACCTGACAACCTGCAGTGTGTGTATGTGTGTGTCGGGGGGGGGTTGTTCAGCTTTTAAATGCATTATAAACACATAGTAGATTATATCATTATAAGTGGTTGACTCTGAGGATGGATTAGACATTTTATTTTTCAGTTAGAAAAAGATCATAACATATAAATTGTTTTGTGAAGAGGAGATTCTGTAATAGCAAGACCGTGATTGTCCCGCCCCAGCCCTCTCAAAAAGCCGTTCAGCAGCCTGAATGCAACACACTGATCAGGCACAACGTTATGACCAACTGTCTTATATTGTGTTGGTCCCCCTTTTGCTGACAAAATACCCCTGAACTATCAAGACATGGACTCCAATAGCCCCCTGAAAGTATGCTGTGGTATTAGGAAATAAGATTTTAGCAACAGTTAGCAAGCTGCTAACTTGCAAGTTAGCAAGTCCTGTAAGTTGCGAGATCCCTTCTTTCCTTCAATAGTTCTGGCGCCTGGTGTTCCCCATTTTAGTGGCACACACACCATCCACATGATGTAAAAGGAAACATGAGTCATCAGACCAGCCCACCTTCTTTTATTGCTCCGTGGTCCAGTTCTGATGCTCACGTGCCCGTTGTTGCACCCATTGTTGCCGACTGACTGGCTTACGGATATGCAGCCGCATATACAACAAGCTGCAATGCTATGTGTATTCTGACACTTTTCTATTTGAACCTGCGTTAACTTTTTCAGCAATTTGAGCTACAGTAGTCTGTCTGTTGGATTGGACTACACGGTCCAGCCTTTGCTCCCCACATGCATCAGTGAGCCTTGGCCTCCCAAAATCCTATTCCTGGTCCTTCTGTTCCTTTCTTGGACAACTGGTTCTTACGTAGTGCTTTTCTACTCTACCTGAGCAGTCAAAGCACTTTGTACAATATACCTCATTCATACATTCACACCCATTCATACAAGCCCTTTTTTTTCTATGTTTAAGTGCTTCTAACGTTCACAGACAATCACGCTCCAATCGTCAATGCGTCAGAGAGAAACTTGGTGTTAGTATCTTGCCCAAGGATATTTGGCATGCAGACTGGAGCAGCAAGTGGTTGAACAACCAATCTCCCGATTAGTAGATGACCTGCTCTACCTGAGCTACAGCCACGCCACACGAGCCGCAGTACACTGATATTCAGCAGAAAAAAGAGACACAATCAACCATAATCATTCCATGTACTTTTTTTATGTGAAAGTATTTTTGTCTTGCTGCTCTGCCATGTTAAATACATTTTTACTAACAGCCTTCTCCCCCCCCCCTCCATCATCCACCTCTCTCTGTCTCTCTCTCTCCCTCTCTGAGGATGGCGCTGATTATGGTTAATTATGTTGATAAATGGTAGTGCTGAGGGTACTCCATCAGCATTTCATAATCTGTCTTCACTCTCTTCTTTTATCATGGCTAAGCTGTGCCAGTGTGCAGGTTGATGCAAATGGTAATGGTGCTTAAATACTCATACACATCATGCTTGAACTCTGACTTGTATAGGCTCTTAGAACTCAAGTCTCTCCACAGGCCACTAAAAGAATAAGAGGAGTCTTTGCCTACGTTAAATGATGTGGGCAGTTAAATTAAAATGTAAAAAAAAAAAAGGTTGTGCAACTCAACATGTTTTTAGCCACAGTTATGCAAAAAATACTTTTTAGTGAGAAGGCTGTTTGACCAGTGTCAATGTGTCCTCCTTTATTTGCCTAAAGCAGCAGGAACGGGGGCTAATTTTAGTCATGGCAAAAAATTTGCCTTCGTCATAATTCTGCTTTTTGTAGCAAAAAGTCTCCTTTTGTAAAGAGTAGTGAAGTGCTGGTTCAAAACAAGCCTGTTTGGAATGAGTACATGTAATTATACATTGTCTGCTGTAGTGGTAAAATAGATTGTAGGACTGCTGCATATTTTCTGAATGTAAGAAATGTTTTTCCTGCATATAAAAATGTCAGTGCCCAACAACAGGTTTTGTTTTTTCATCAAACAGAATCAATCAATCAATCAATCAATCAAACTGAATTTAATCTCAAAATTCTCAGTTTGTTTATCAGATTTCAGATTTTGTTCTTACTTTTCCGAGATTTTTTTTTCTGTTGAGAATTCAAACATTTTCTGGAATTCTGACTTTTTCTAAGATTGCTGACATTTCCTATAAATTCATTTTTTTCCCCTAAGAATTAAAGTTAAACAGACACTTTGCTTCGATTCAAGTCGTACTGGTTGTACTACTATGTAACTACTAGCTGCAAAGGCGAGAGCGTTACTCAAGTAATTGTTTTAACAGAATTTACAGAAATAAAACAGAATGCAGCAGCTCCTGCAATCTGTAGGAACTACACTTCACTGATCATTCTGCAGTACCTTAAATGTAGGCTATTAGTAGACCATACCAGCGGTCCCCAACCTTTTTTGCACCACGGTTTATGCCCGACAATATTTTCACGGACCGGCCTTTAAGGTGTCGCGGATAAATACAACAAAATAAAACTAGTACCAGTACTGAAAAAAAGATTTATTCATAACACACGTGAAAAGACCCAGGAAAACCGAGTTAACGATAAAAACGATAACAAAATAACGCTGAAAACCGATAAAAAACCTGAAAACCATACATTTCACACCCGAGCCTCAACTCTCACGGCCCGGTACCAAACGACTCATGGACCGGTACCAGTCCGAGGCCTGGGGGTTTGGGACCGCTGAACTATACAATTTATAGATGTTCCCTGAATGCCTGACATTGAGCTGTTATGAAAGGACACACGTAATGTTACTATTCTGAGGAAGACACACGCACACGCAGTGTGTGCTAATGCTAATTAACACTGCTGCTAATGAAGATAAAAAGCCTGAAGAAATCCTGAGGAACAGAATAAGCTAACTGAGGCAGACATTGGTAAATAGCTACTGTGGACTGTATGTGGTGAGATCTGTTCTTGGATCACTGTGCCAAAGCAGTGTTTACCACAGAATGAAACTCTGCTTGTAGTGGTGCATATTGTGTGTGTGTGTGTGTGGGGGGGGGGGGGGGGGAGGGGGGGGGAGGGAGGGGGAGGGGGGTGGATCATATGCAGGCACTTGGTGGTTATGAAAAAACTAAGAGAAAAGAGCTATTCTCACATTAACTACATGAGGATCCATCCAAAGATCTTCAGAGTCACACTGCACTTCCACAGATCCTCAATAATAAACCTACAAACTGTGATTTAGGTAAGAAAATTGGTTACTGAGAAAACAGACACACATAAAGAGATTGCATAGTAGCACAATTTCATAGGGCTACCACTAGGGTTGAAAAGTGCAGACAGGTTAAATGTTCACAAAACCTCTGTGATAAATACATAGATAGAAACACAAATTGAGATTCCTTTATTTATTGAGATCTGGAACAATTATATAATGGCACAAAGTACACATACATGCTGTAAACTGAGATTGACAGTCCTTTGTGAATGTAGATAAACAGAATAGCATATAACTTTAACTATCAATTCTTAATAATCCATTTCTCTTTCTGTGGTTTGTTAAAAAGTCTCTTGCAGAAAGTGTTTTTTTTTTTTTTTCTGTGCGTGTTTTTCTGTGGAGTGAAATTTTTTCCGGCAATCATGCAGTTATTTTAGAGTTGGCTGGGTCTTCCTCTGACATTGCTCTTAAATGTGCACTCTTAACATTCGAACAAGGATTATGCCCCATCCCCAACCTGCCTCTCACTTAATTGGCTTAGATGAATATCTAAAGAGCTAAAGCTGGGTTTAAGCCATGCAATTAGCAGACCGCTGTTATTGAATTTGCATGAATGCCACAGATGCTGTTTGTGTGTCATAAACAATGTTTAAATCATAATGCATATGATGGATACTCTGCATACTGTAAAATGTTTATTTATAGAAAAGAAGGGGCAAGAAAGGGAGAGGTGGTGTGAGAAAATTGCCTAAAATTCAATATGCTGTGCAATTATCATGTGTAATAGCCTGTAAAATCCTAATATCTATTCAGCCACTTGGAAAGGCATGAAGAAATGGCCCGGCCACTTAGCCCACTTTCTCTGGCCCCTTCCCGGCCATGACAGACGGTCCTGTCTGGAGAGCAGAAAAAAATAATATAAGCCATATTTCATTCAAAGGCCCTACCATGTATTCTCATTCTTTCTGTTTAACAGACCCACCCCCCCCCCCCCCCCCCCCCACTCCCCTTTTCCTTATCCTTCCGATTTCTCCAGTGCTATATTGGTGATTACCTCCGGTGAATCAGCAGAGGTAATGGGGACTGTATTCTGGAGGCAAAATGCACTGTGAGGAGGTTGTTCTTCAATTTTCTCAATGCTCCGTGCTATTTATTCCAGGGGTCCGGGACATGCTGAAAGTCAATTTTGGACCTGTTAATACTTCTGTGACATCGCCTGTTGTAAATGTATCTATGGATGTATCTCTAGTAGTGCACAGTGCGTAGCATATATATTCTCCAAAAGACTATTTTTGAATATCTTAACCAAACATGAAAAAAACATCCTTGCTATTTGTGCTGTATTAAAGTTTAGGGCAGCATATGCAGGTTATTTGAGTTTAATTTCTAGCAAGAAAATAATGTGCCAAGAGTGACAACCAAATCGCAGTAAGAACAAGGATTGATGAGCAGAATTTAAACCAAAATTGATTGAATCTCTGCAAAATTGTTCTCATTATCTTCCCCTCTGCTGCATACCGAAGATTAGGATAAAGGTAGAAAGTAGCTGTGGGAGACCAAGTGTATGGATGGCATCTGCTTTTTGCATACAATTGGGAGCATGTGGTTGTAGCTGCAGGGCACCATCCAGACCTAGCAGGTTGCACCTACGTGTTTTGGTTTTTTTTGTTATTGTTTTTTTTTAACAATAAACCTGTCAGAAGCATACCAATCTTCATCTCCTACCTGTTTGTTTTGTCATCTGACAACTCCTGCAGAAATGATGCTCTCCAACACACACACACACAGATGTACCTCACACCACAAACAGCATAACACAAGCAAAAGAAGCACTAATTTTTTTTTTGCAGTACTATTAAAACTCAAAACCTGTCTAAACCTGTCTGTGCCTGATGTGATAGTTTGACTGCTGTTGTTTATCAGCTTCATATCACTTTTCTCGGAGCGAAATTGGCAAAAAAATTCCTATCAGAAATGAAAGGAGGGACCATTTCCTTATTTGCTATCCTCTCCACCACCACCACTACCATCATCTTCCCAATGTGTCACTTCTGAAAAGAGCAGGGAGCACTCACCCACCCCTGCTAGAAGATTTCCTCATTCTGTGGCAAAATGATAAGCTCTGACTTACTTCCTCCATGTGGGTCAGAGAGACTTGGGGACGCACCGCTTGTATTGCCTTTTGTAATTACATCAGCTTCACTGCACTGTTTCTGCTCCCCACACTCTGTTCTTCTTCCAAATAACAAATACATTTGTGGTTGTATGTGCATGCATGCATGTAGGAGTGAGATGGGTGTGTGCGTGTGTGTGCTGGGGATGTTTGAACAAGCATATTCCCTGTACACCATCTCCGGGCAACAGCTATTTTTCTTACATCCAAGCAAACATTAAATTGAAAAAAGGCTTTTGGCTTTTCAAGTACATATATCTTTATTCTATCCATCCGTTGTAGTGCCACCCTCCACTGGCTATAATGGTTCCCCTACTGTGACTCTTCACTGTCTTCTACGAACTGTAGAATATATTTGTCCACTGTTTTCTTCCCAGAAACAGACAATCTTTGCATTCTCCAGCTGTGTGTGTGCATGCCTGTATTTTTGAGCTTGCAGTGATGAAAAGAGATTTTATGACATTGCAAGTAGTTTATTTGTATTTTATTTTTTGGACAAGTGAGTGTTTTACGAAACAGCATGAAGAAGATCCACATGTTATGTCAGTCTACTTAGTTTTGTCTCCCAGGCCAGGAGTTGGAGTGTGAAATGAGAACCAGTACTTGTGGAGAACAGTTTCCCATTAGTTCAGTTCCTGGTTGCTTATTGATTCCGCATATCGGTTCGACTTGCACTTGTGCTACAATCAGCTAATTTCAGTTAGAGTGCCGGTCTGCAGTGTGGATGTGAACATCACTTCATTACTTTTATTTTTATTGCACCAAAGGACGAGAGTGCGTTGGTTAAGACCAAAACACAGCCAGGACAGAAACAACCGTATTTTGCTGCTAACACAGCTTCAACTCTTTGTAAGGTAGCTAAGAACGAGTGAATGCTGACCCCCGGCCCATTAGCCAGACCCTGAACTTCAACTGGTAGCAAATGGATGAGTAGTCTGGATGGGTGGTGCAGCTTCTGTTTCTACCTATTTGTGTTTCTAAAGTAGAATCACTGTGCCTGTTTGTGCTTTCATCGTTCCTTTGTGTTGTGTGGTGCTTTGTGTTTATACCTAAACAATAAGAGAAGGATCTTTCTGTTCTTGTTAGGTTAGGGATTTGTGTTGGTCTGTGGGACTGTAGCCTATAAGTTTAGAATGTTCTATGTAATATGTGTAATACATTACTTTTTATAGTAATGACTCTAATGTTGATCACAACAAAGAGGGGAAATACCTCCAACATGCACAACCATTTACCACACAGCATGCAATTAATTTGCACAAATGTAATGTCTCTGATATGCTGCTTAGTGATGGTGGTGACTCTCAAAGCAGAGCCAACGAGAACCCACTGAGATAAGGAATCGAATCGATAAGTAATAATGATAAGGAATTGGAATTGCTAAATTTTCAGTACCCATAATGCTATAGTAATCCTTTGCTTTAAATTAACAGAAATTTTGAGAGATCAGTGAAACTAAAACTCCTGTTTGAGCAACAGTGATGTATTATCTTAGACGTTACCCTAGCCAGCACACTCTTGAACATGATATGTTCAACTATTAGCAATTAGCCACATCAGTCGTCTGTTATCATCAAGGTAGCAGCTAGCAGCTGTAGTTAATAATAAAACAATAATGTTAATGTGGGAACCAAGGAAGCAAATAATATCAGTTCTGCCCATCTGTAATATTAATAGATGGTGTTAACGTCACAGGATGGCAAAGTTATTTGTGTTTAAAAAGTGTTACATTAACTGGATGGAAAAAGTAGCAGCCTCTCTTAGCAACTTGATTTGATTAGCAACAGAAATATAGATAAATGTAAGCAGAAGCACAGCACTACCTCAGACATCCTAAAAATATGTATTCATTGCATTACATCAGACAACTTGAAAAATGTTATTAATTAATGTTTTTGTTTATATCGTTTTAGTCTTTATATTATTTTATACGGGTTTTTGTTGTTGTTGTTGTTCTTTTTTCCACCCTGTGGTATCATAAATGGTGCTGAGTATAAATTGTTTCCTTGGTATCAGTATCATCTTTGAAATACTCAGTGTGCAGAGTATTTTTGCCTGGCCTTCCTGAAATGAGCAATAAATAGATCTTAACTAAAATGTAACAGGTTAATGCTCTTTTATGCATTCTTGTAGTTGTGTCTCTGTGTGGAGATTTGGGTTGCTGTTCTTGATCAGAGTATCTTTTGCAGGTGTTATAGTTTCTTTGTCCTTTGTTATGAAAGGGTTTGCTTAGGTCTGAGTGGCCTGAATTTCATCATCAGATTGTACCTGGGTGTCTGAGGCTTTTTTGTGACCTCTGTGACATTTTTGGAGAGAAAGTTCATTTTGCATGTGAACCCTACAAGCAGACTTTAGGCATAAGTCTGATTGAAATAATTCCATCTATACTTTAAATATTATAACAGCAATGGCTACTCATCAGCTATAATCTCTCGCTTAAACTGGGTGGGCAATATAGTTCTTTTTTAAATGTCTTTAGCTTCCAACTTCTTTGTCTTTGATATTTTCTTTTTGTATGAAAGCTTGCAAGAGTGGAAGAAAATTCTGTCCTTTCAGTAGTGCTGGGAATTGCTTTCCATTTAGTTATTGATATGATTATCAAAAGATAATGGTCCGGCTGTCCCAAAATATGAATCTTGCAGTAGTAGCAGCAGCAGCAATTCCATGTGTACTGGTGCATTGCTCTATTTCAAAAGCTTCCTTTCATCCCACTCGTAAAGCCCTGCATGTAGAGAGCATTAATCTCTCTGAAACAATCCTTTTCTTTGAATTCAGTCCTTCTGTCAAAGGTCTTGAGTGACTGTGTTGAACTGCAGGGCGGAAGATGCTATCATCAGCACTGGGGAAAGACATCTTTCTCCCCGCAGGTGGATGACGAACTGCGTGTTTGTGTCTGTGTGTGTTTCTTTCTGTGTGTAACGCTGTAAGTAGGGCTTTTTTCTCTTTTGCTGGCCGACCATCACAGTGCCTTTTTTCCCCGCTCTTGATTGTCACCGCACGCGACCATGTTCTGATTTCTGGACCATCACCTCTGCAGCTGGCTGCCACTCATAACTCAAAAGGCTGATTCTATGTCATCTGACAAAGAGCTTTGCGCTGACATCACCACTGACCCTTGACAAAAAGGGCAGTCATGTGCTCACATGGTAAAACCCTGGTCAGCTTTGAATGTGACAACGCCTCACTTCTCCATGTTAGCGTTTACTGACCCAGCAAGTATGCCACATTTGTGGAGTCATGACTCTGTTTTGCAGGGCTGACTCTCGAAAGGTAAGAACCTCCAACCACACACACCCATATTTTGTTTTCAAACTCCATTGCGGTTTATTTCACACCTCAAACATTTAGTAAACAATTAAGCAAATACAAGTAAACTGCAATAAATTACAGGTAGTAATAAAATATACTGCTAATTCTTTTACACTACGTCTGCACCTACGCAGGTATTTTTGAAAACGCAGCTGTTTCTATGAGTTTGGGCCTTTCGTCCTCACGTAAACAGTGTTTCGAATCACTGGAAACAGAGATTTTTAAAAACTCCTTTTTTGCGTTTACGTGTGGACGAGGAATACAGAGTTCGTCACGCAACGTCAAAGGTATGTGCCTTTTTTCACGTCACGCTGTGCGGCACGTTATTGTTTACTTGAGATGAATTGCAGAATGGCAGATAGTCAGATTAACAGTAACAGTATTTTGTCTCTATCTTCAGGTTTTATACACACACGCAGTTACTGTCCCTCTGTTTAGAAAGGCAGAGGCATCCCAGTGTCATTATTTTACGTGTAGTTGTTTTTTTCCTGTGTAATAATATTCAACATTGCTATCAATGCATTTTTCAAAAAATGCCTCTCTGTGCAAAAACATAAACAACTGTGGGATACTGTTTGTCTGTGATTTGAACCGGGGGAACAAATCGTGGCAGGATCAGCCTGATGTTATTTGTATCCCACTGTAACTTTACTGTATAAAGAGCTAACATCTCCAAAATGTCAGGAGTAGTTAGTCATTACAAGAAGTGTTTGTGAACTAAAAATCAGGAATGTGGGATACTGTTTGTCCCTGATTTGGAGAGCCCAGCGCGTGCTCCGGACGCAGGGAAAACCAATTCTGCAGGGGAGACCTACCTTGGCACTTGTGCAGGTGAAGCCAAAGGGTAGATATGCTTCACCATATTTTCTAGTCTTTGGCTTGGAAGGAAGTTGGTTTGGAAACATATTTGGCGATGCTTCATCTCCTGCTTTGCGTTTGTGTGGAAGCCCCGTCAAAAACCTGTCCATTATGCTAGCAGTGTCTTCCTTTTTTTTCTTTTCATACTGCACCCCCCCCCCCCCCCCCCCCTGCAATGGGGGGCGGGCCCCACACTTTGGGAACCTCTGCTCTGAGTGATGCTGTCTTGTGCAGTCCCAACATTGGGCTACTGCCCACAGCCTTATCAATCTCCCAGCTTTCCTGGATTAGGTTTAAATAAAACACCACAGTCCCACTTGACTTTTATAGCTGCCTTTCATCTTTTTTTCTTCCTCGTCTCTTTCCCCTCACCTTGATAGAAGCAAAAAAATATATATATAAAAGAATGGGCTATAATCTGCCTGTGAGGGTGAACAAAGGGACACAATTTTTATTTTCTTTTTTTCTCTCTCTTTTTATTCATCAATTCTTTCTTCCTTGCTTTGGTCCTTACCTGTTTTTGTGCTTCGTTCCTTTCATTGTTTCTTGTTTTTTACCCTTTACTTACCCTTTTTACTCTGTCGTCTGTTCCTGTCTTCTCCGTCCTTGCAGCCTCAAGAGCTCTGCAGAGTCCAGGCTCTCTTTGATCTCTAGTCCAGAACACAGGATGAGAGTTATCCGCTGGCAACAACAAGAACATCCCATTAGGAGCCGGACAGAGCCTTGACAGACACTCTCTGTCACTGCTGCTGTGACTACTGCTGCTGCTGCTGCTGCTGCAGCGGCTCGGCTCGAAAAGCACACTGCCTGCTGCTACCGATGCTCCTTAGTAGCTCAGGGTGGGCATTACTGGCTCAGTACACTTGACGCACAAGCTCAAAGTGAGGTTCACTTGTTGAATCGAAAATTTTAAAATGCAGTCTTTTAATTATTTTTTGGGTTAGTCATGGATGTGACAGCCATTGGTGTTTGTGGCTTTGAAACTTTGACTGGGTCCCTGGTTCAAGGTGTCTTAGCAGAATTTGGAACTTTAAATTAGGCAAGTACTCCCCAGGATATTCTCTTGATCACGCAATTTCTCCCCAAGGTCCATTTAGATGACCTATTTTGCACTTTGGTGACTGTTTCAAAGATATTATTTAACATCTTTCAGCCAACAGTTCCATTTTACACGTGACACAGACAGAAATCGACCTCTGTGCCGATCTCTCTTTTGCCTGATTTAAGGCATTACATGTCATAATGTGCAGATCAGTCAGACAAGTCAAGTTTGAAATGATTTAAAATCTATATATGTCTACACCCCAAGGCCATCTCCTTCCACTGATATGATAAATCTAAAAATGAAGAGTGATAAGTAATGGATGTTGTATTGGTAGAGGGCAGCTTCCTTCTGATTGGATGTGAGATGTTTTGCAGCTTAAATATGATGCATAATTGGGAAGATGTGTTTGGCACAGGTCATAAGGATAGTGAGGCATGTTAGATGTGTATCATGCCGTGCAGCTGAAGCTGCCAGCTGAAACTAGCTCACAGACTTTACTCCATGTAGTGCAGTCTAATGAACAGCTCAGGCCAATACTGAACACGAATCTATTCTTTCTGTAGAAAGACATTTATTCAACACCAAAATGTAAATGTGGTGGAAGTAAAAGCTGGGTTTTAAAAGGAATTGGTGGGCCTAGTTAGCCCTCAATTGACCAAGCTATTTGGGTCCTTTATAACTTCATGATATTTTGTGCAGAAATCCTTTTTTCAAGTTTACTTTGTGTCTGTTGTAACTGTACTGCTTCCTTTATCTATGAAATATATTTTAAAATGTTCTAATGCAGCTAATTATTATTTCAAATTAGTTTTATGCAAAAAGAGACAAAATACACAAAATAATCTATTCAGATAAAGGTGTTGGTATTATATTGGTATACTGAAACGGTGTATATATTAACTCTCTGTTAAGTCTATAACTGGATTTAAAATTCTTCTCTTCCCATACAAGCCTTGAATAATCAGGTCCCATTATATTTTATTATGATGGGTCCCATCGTAACATATTATTCTGTAGTGCACTTTGCTCTCAGACTGCAGGCTTAATTGTGGTTCATACAGTTTCCAAATTTTGAGTTTCCTATCTGCCACCTCTCTTGTGGACCCAATTTCCAGTTTGGATTCAGAGTACAGACACTCTACTCTTAAGATTAGACTTAAAATGCTAGGACTGTGGCTGCTATGGGCACTGAGCATGCACCTGTCATGGTCCTGAGTCTGAGGACTCAGTGTTTTGTTTCCTTATGCTTTTGTTCATTTCGAGTGTGTATTCTGTTGTGATTTTGCCATTTGTTAGGTTTCTGTTCTTTGCCTGCCTGCTCCCACTTCTCTGTGTTCCCTCTGTCTGTCCATGGTGTTATTGTGTCTGCTCATGAGTCTGCCTGTTAAGTTCAGTGTCCTGTCTGGTTCTCTGTGTCTGTTAGTTTCCTGTTTTATTCTGAAAGTTCTTGTCTCATGTCAGTGTGTTCAGTTTTACCTCTCCCCTGTCTCGTTAGCCTAATTGCTCCCAGCTGTGTCTCCCTCCTGTGGCCCATTCCCTGATTACTCCCCGTGTATTTAAGCCTTGTGTTTTCCTGTGCTCTCTGTCGCGTCGTCTGTTTAATTCCATGTAGTCTGCATTATTCCATGTTTCTTAGTGTCTCTCTGCTCCTCGTTTCATGTCCTCCCTTTTGCATTAGTTTTCCCAGTTTAGGTTTATGTTCGGTTCTGCTCACACCTTGGTTTTGTGCACTGTAAATAAACCCACTTGCACCTCCGCCATTGTCTGCTCTTGGATCCTCCTTTCTCACCCTCCACACGACTGCCGCCCCAGCCGTGACAGCACCTCTTTTTACTCCCCAGCTGTTCATACGGTATACCACTGCTGCATGTCATTAAATTGTTTTTTTTTTCTCCTTATGCTCTCCCTTTTCTTTTCTCCTAGCACCAACCTCCCAAAAGGTTAGTGCAGATAGCTGTGTCTCTCTGAGCCTCGTCCTAATGGAGGTTTCTTCCTGTTAAAAGGGAGTTTTTCCTCCCACTGTCACCTAGTAGTGCTCGTAGCAGATCATCTCATTGTTGGTGTTTTCGCTTTGAGACTGTAATAGATTTATTCCATTTCAAATCATCACACTTTTAAAACCATCCATTAGTCCTAACCCCAACCTAACCAAACGCTAAAGCCACACCTGCCACAGGCAAGCAGGGGCCAGGCGACTGGGATGATAGCCGGCAAAATGAAAGCTCCAAGAAATGTAACATATACAACCATAAAAGGAACCATAAAATCGCATGTGGTGATTTCCCACGATGATTTGAGATGGAATGACCCACGACTGTCTTTACTGTCTAGTAGTTCTGTCTTTATCTTGAAGCAAAAAGGACCTTGACGTAGCTGTTGTTGTGACTTGATGCTATACAAATAAGCTTGAAACTTAAACATGAACAAAAGTTGTATGTTTCTTCTTGCTAAGAATGAGGTATTCTTGAGTAAATTATGTATTACATTATGCAAGCACCATTTTAACACCAACTGGTGATCAGTAATATTTTGATCAACAATAAATTACACTGAATGCATCACAGTGTTTTTTTCCTCCTTTGTTACTTCTCTAATTCTATTTAAAACTAAATCTAAACAAACATCTTGTAGATGTGTAATAATTTAAATACTTTTTACAGAATCACTAAAAAAAACAACAGAAAAATGCAACAGGCAAAACCTTTTTCTTTCAGTGTTTCCCATTAGGGGTCGCCACAGTGGCTCACCTGCCTCCATCTCACCCTGTCCCTGAGCCTAGCATCCTCCTCTGTCACACTAACTCTCTACCTACCCTCCTTCACTACATCCACAAATTATCTTTGTGCCCATCCTGATGCAAACCTCCCCCATTTTTCTGTTTTTCCATCTGGCACTATTGCAACAGTTAAAAATATCACAACGGGACATTTAAATATACGGCTGAGGTCACAAATGACCCCTCTTGCTCACTTGAAGTTTAATAAAATGAAAGCCAAATCCATTATAAACCAGTATAAACATACAAATGATTATTTTTTTGATTAATTTTTCCTACTTCACTGTATGAGACAACTGACCATCTTGGCAACAGAGAGTCAAGGTCACATTCACATATGTAAACTACCCGTTTAGTTGTTTTTATCCAGTCTTTGTTGACTGTTTTTCTTGAAACGCACTGAAAGATTGTCGCTCAACCTGGTAAAGCTCCCTTGTTATCTTAAACAGGCCAAGCATTCGTCTTGGTCTCTATTGTTTTGGCTTTGTGCACAAAATCAATGGAGCTCATTCATCACATGCTCATTGAAAATGAGCATATTTGTTTGAACATTTGTGAGGATTCGTCTGTGTAGTTTGAGGCAGAGGAGCAAGATTTATCAAAACTGCAGACAGTAGATGCTGCAGTCACGGTATTTGCTTGCAGAAAAAGTATGGTTCTGTCCTCATATCTTTCCAAGGCGTCTGACACGTACAAATCACAGACACATACACTTATGCGTGAGCAATTAATGCATGCATACCCCACATGCACTTGCAAAGTCATACGCGCAGACGCACACACAAGGAGAAATACTCGCTGTGGTTTCTGTTTCCGTCACAAACAGCCGGTGATGGATAGGCCTTTTCCATTTTAAACAGGGAGAAAACACATGCCCCCGGGGACCCTTGTGTGTGGAAGTACTTTGAAGTGTCCACATTTAATTCTTCTGTATGATAAATGAGAGGAGAACTGCAGTTGTAGCCTGTGAGGAAAAGCTCTGCTTGCTCAACAAAGGGAGCGGTAACAAATGTAGCGATAGCTGATAAGCTGACTGTGTCTCTTGCTTGTTGTTCTGCTCCCTGCAGACCCCCACAGCCAGATAACAAATCCATCCTATCAATCAAACCCATCAATGGCTGGCTGCAGATTAGAAACAGTGATTTTGGGGCTGATTGGAGGCGAAATGCTGATTGCACCTCGCTCTCTCCGACTTGATTACACTCTGCCCGTGTGTTGTCAAGCTCGGCTGCTGAGCTGTAATCACTGGAAGCTAAAAGCAGACGCTGTGGCTCTGGTAGACAAGATGCAGGAACGGTCACACCGCTAGATTGTTTTAAATATCTGTACCTCACATGCAAGCGTACGTGTAGGTCTGGACTTTTATAACTCTAACGAAACCTTTGATCACATTTATTTTGTTCCACGACTCCTGTCACGGCCTCCTGAATCCCTCCAGCTTTTCTCCACTTTTCTGGCCTACTTCCATCGCAGTGGCAGAGGGTCCCGCACACCGAGCGGAGTCCTAATCCGAGCTTTATTTAGCTGCCTCACCTTTAAAACTGGAGCAGCTTCCACACCGTTTTCTCAGCTTCTTCTAACATTACTGCTCTCAATCCCCTCCACTCCTCCATCAGCGTCACTCTGTTTACATTTTGTCATCCGCTGCAGTCGTACAGTGCCTGATATGTTTTGGCAGCTCGAGTGCAGCTTGCAGAGGCAGCAGTGTATGTTTTGTTCAACACAAACGGCATGAGCTGATTGAAATTGGTAAGCACATCCACCAGAGGATATTACCAGCTTTCTGCTGGCAAGTTTGAAATGTATGTGGCAAATTAATTGGTTTACTTCCTTTCTCGTTTGGAGAGGAATAATTGTGATGGGCTCTCAGTGGGACTGCGAGAACAAGCCAAATTTATTCTTTGTTTCTTATGTAAACACACAAAAAAACTGTTGAAGCACAAACTTTGTAATGATTTTCACGATGACAGTTTGTGCAAATATGCCTGTTTTAGAAAAGCCTGCAGCATTTCTTTCCTCCCTTTTTTTGCTACATATTCAAATGACACATTGTGGAGATATTATCTGAATTTCAGGAGCGGGACCACTCCTCCTTCATGCCCCCTCCGGGCTCAGGCTATAAAAACCCCCCTTCTTCAATACCTGCTGTTCTCATTTTCATGCCCCACCCTGCCCCCCCTTTTTCTTTCCTCTCTTCTCCTGTAATCTCCTCTCTTCCTTTCCTCCCTCTATTTCTCGTTAGTACATGGGGTTCTGCCTGGCCCGAGAGCCGTCGCCAGTCCCCTTCAAGGCCTTCCCCAAACCGCAGCACTATTCACACTCCTCATCCCTCATCGCCCATCGTTACCAAGGATGTGGTCCCTGCTAGTGAAATGAGAGCTAAAACACTCATTTGAGTTTTCTCTCACCGTGCGATGAAGACTTTATCGGGAAAAATGGAAACGCTCCAACAGTTTGCAGCTTGTAAAATCTACCGTGAATATTCGTCACCTTTAACAACAGTGTTAATAGAAACAGATTCTCAATGGAAACACTGTCTTACAGGGTCGCTCCTTCGGCTCGCCTGGCTAATGTTTGTTACACTAATAACAACCTCCTGCTTTTAATCCTCAACACCCCATTTAAGACGACTGCGTACCTAAATAAAGTTCTTTTCATCTCAGCATGTACTTGTATGCATGTTTTTATATGTGTGTGTGTGTGTGTGTGTGTGTGTGTGTGTGTGTGTGTGTGTGTGTGAGAGAGAGAGAGAGAGAGAGAGAGAGAGAGAGCGAGCGAGAGAGAGCGGTTGGTTCACATAAAATTCATAACTCACTATGTCCCAGTTTTGAACTATCTTTGAAGCCACGAAATTGTCTCATCCAGCCTGTGTTAGGTATCATTTCAATTGACACCATGCACTCGGCTACTAGTGTTTTGAATTGAGCATACTTGCATGCTTGTTAGATGGAAACAGCTATCAGGGGAGATAGCGAGAGTGACTCACTCCTCTTTCCCTCGCTTATCGTTTGCCTATTCCAGTCTTGCTCCTCTTATTGTGACCTCCAAGGAAGTCAAAATATTCTCATCCTTTTCCCTTTAATTTTTTTCCCCCCCTGTCTCGTATTCGCAGTGAGCTCACGCAGCATGCCGACTGATTTTTGGAAACATTGTGGCCACAGGTGTGCTGTGCACCTGTGGCACAGTTGGAAACAAGCTTGGATTAGTATGAATAAATTATTACTTGTCTGTGCTGTGCGCTCACGAAATGTTTCTGAAATGTTGGAGAGGTGCTGCTATAACAGCTTATTTTTAAAAAAGAAAGAAAAAAAAGCTGTGTGTAAGAGGTGCAGCATTCACCCAAACACAGTTTTGTTCAAAATAAAAGACAATATTTATGTCAAAGCCAGAACTTATGTTGCTGCCACTGTGTTAATTTAGTTAATGAGGAGACGTCAACAGTTTCACAGAGAACAGGAAGCTGGATGTACAAAAGTGCTTCAGTGGTATTTTAAGTTAGCAGCAACCTACAGTCAGGTGGGCACCAGCTGTTATTTCTCAGGATTTGTCTAACTCAGCAACCTCTACAGAAAAAAAAACGTTTGCACACATCTGTTCAGGCACGATTTTCCTATGTGTATTGTTATCTTTGTTCTGTGTGTGGAAAAAAATTGAAAGCTGAATTCATGTTTTTTTTATATATAAGATGAATCTCGAACTAAACATGCTGAGCATCTCTGGCCAACTATTGACGTTAGTATCGACTTTACAGTTTATGCATTTATAGCAGTAAGAGTGATTTTGCTATCCACACAGTATGTGTCATGTTGATGGTGAACTGACCTTTCCTACTTATTGACTTGTGTCATGGCAGATTCATCTGATCTTCATAAAAAAACCTCGGCCTCCACACTCGGGGGGGATTTAAACAATGACTGGGAAATGCTCCCCCTGAATAACAATTTAATCCAATGCTTTATGTACCTATTATTTGATAATCTAGGAAGCCAAACCCCTATGATGCGATAAAGGTCAAGGAATACCAGCTCTGTACCACTCTGGAGTTACAGAGAGATTAGCCTTAGTGATAATCCTAATTGTTGGAGAGCAGCAGACCTTCTTAGGTAGAGCAAGACGCTTTGAGTTGATTTCCATTGATAAAATAAACAAAATCATACAAAGATCATATTCTGTAATTAATAGATATTTAGTGGATGGACATGTTGAATGAATCGGTAAAACAGTTCTAAGTCACAAGATTTGTCTGGTTCTTTATTCCTTTTCTAAACTTCTTTATATTTTTATGAGCTGGTTTGATGTGTTAAAGCAGTGGCTGAAATTTTGGTCTAATAAAATGTTCTCAGTGCTTCCGCTCAGCACGGCATCTGCTAGCTTACTAGAGAAAACTCTGAATATACGTACTCTATTTTATGTATAATAATTACTATTATTTTGTTGGGTAGAAAAGGTGATTTTTTTTATTGTTATGTTATTAGTGTTAAATCATGTTTTAAAAGGAAAAAGTAAGTGGTGGAGAATTTCCAGGGCTTCTGGTTAAAGAAATATCAATGACAGGGAGCACTGATGTATTACTACAATCACATCGCATTAATGCCCGGAGTTAGTGTAACATTGTCATTATCCTGAGTTCTAGTGATTATTAATCGTCTGCAGTTTGATTCTTAGTTTGCCTATTGTGTTCTCAGGAATGATTTCCTGTGCCATTCAGTGGTGCATTATGGGTAGCCTCAGTCTCTCACTGAACCTGCTCCTGTGTTTGGCCAGCACGTCATAGAGTGGGTGGGAGGTGTCCTTATCTTAGATAAGGCCCACCTCTCCGACACCACTTTAAGGGAGTCCATGTCATGGTTCTGGGTCGGTGACCAGTGTATTTTAATGTTTTGGACTTTTTGTTTTTGGTTTCGTTCTCACGCTGTCTAGCTCCTTAGTCTTTTAGTATTTCTTGAGTTCTAGTTCTAGGTTTTGTTATGTGTTCCCCTGTGTTCTGTGTTTCCTGTTTTACTTTTTACTCTGTCGTCTGTTCCTGTCTTCTCCGTCCTTGCAGCCCCAAGAGCTCTGCAGAGTCCAGGCTCTCTTTGAACTCTAGTCCAGAACACAGGATGAGAGTTATCCGCTGGCAACAACAAGAACATCCCATTAGGAGCCGGACAGAGCCTTGACAGACACTCTCTGTCACTGCTGCTGTGACTGGGAGGCACAGCTGTCAATTAGAATCAGCTGTGCCTCCCTCCTCTTTTGCATTCCTCGTTCCCCTCCGTATGTATATATAGTGTGTGTTACCTATGCTCATTGTCGGTCCGTCTGTGTCACCTCCCTGTGTCACTCTGTGTCTCATCCTGGCGTCATCCTGTGTTTCGTCCCGTGAGCTTAGGGTTCATTTTCGTTTGCTAGTTTTTTCCCAGTCTAGGTTTGTCTTAGTTTTTGTCCTCGTCACCACCGTTGCTGTCTGTACTTCCACCACATGTCAATAAAGCTCCCTCATTGCATCTCAGCCTGTGCCAGGCTTTGGGTCCGTTATTCTTCACTCCACACAGCTTGCCCCGGCAAACCATGACAGTCCAGCTCCATCTCCACAACATTGCTGGTCTTGTGGATCAGTTTACTGAGTCTGTTGTCATCTGCGACCCACAACCTGCTGCTCCAGCATGCAACGGCATAGAGCAGGGGTGTCCAACTCCAGGCCTCAAGGGCCAGTGTCCTGCAGGTTTTAGATGTGTCCTTGATCCAACATAGCTGATTTAAATAGCTAAATTACCTCCTCAACATGTCTTGAAGTTCTCCAGAGGCCTGGTAATAAACGAATCATTTGATTCAGGTGTGTTGACCCAGGCGATATCTAAAACCTTGAGGCCTGGAGTTGGACACCCCTGCTCTATGCCGTTGCATGCTGGAGGATGTCACTGGCCATTAGTTACGTCCTGTGTTATTTTGATAGACATGTGTCTGTGCTTTTGCTTCCCGTGTCTCATTATTCAGATTTAGTTCAGCTGTATGTAGTTCCCAGCTGTGTCCCCTTTGCCCTAATTACCTCTTGTGCATTTATTTCCTCAGCTTGCCTTAATTTCATGTTGTGTACCGAGTTCTGTTTCTGAACTTCCTGTGTTTTCCTGGCACTCCTGCACTGCATGACATGTGCATGTATTTTGTTTTGCTTTCAATAAAAGGTGGTTTCATCTGCCCAAGAGTTTGCATTTGGGATTGTTCACCACAAAAACGGACAAAATCTGACAAACACGGTATCCTGAGCCGTCCTCAGTATGCTTAGCAAGGTTTGTAAATATGTGATATGTGTTATATTGCTGCAAAAAGACACGGAGGATATCAAATTTATTCACAGCTTACTATGATCATAGCAACAAGACTTCTTAACAAAATACCAATCAGGAGATAAATGTTTCTGCACACACTCAGATACACTGAACTCTGCAACTAATTTAATTTCCTTTTTTAAATCTCATGTAAGAAAATTTCAGAAAATTTGCTCAGTCATGATGATGTGGCTGCAGACTGACTGTGCTGTAATCTGAGATCTACCAAAGAAGAATGCATGCATATAAAAATGAAACAGAATCTGACTTTATTTGTGCTTTTTCTCTTATTTTTTTTTAATCTTTTCTATCTTTTCCCCAGTTTGTCATCTCTTTCATCATCATCATCTTTTTCTTTTCTCTTGCTAATCTGACCCTCCCCATCTGTCAACTTTGGCATCGGTACACTATCTGTTTATTAAAATGAATAAAAAAAGAAATTGACTAAGAAGAGGCATCTATAGAGAGTTCATAGAGCAAGGCAAGAGTGTTTGGCTCAACAGATCATGATCCTGCTTGCTGAAGCTGCCGAACAACACAGGTTATAGAAAAAAAAACCCTGACCAACACACAATGTACAGTCAGTGTTTGGTTAGTTAATTACATGGTGGAGCCCAGACTACACTGTTGTGCTGTGTGTGGTTATTTTTAGTGCCGGTTGGTTCACACCTGCCTCCTGCATCCCTCATGACTGATAGCTCTTCTAGGGTGTATTTCTCTCCTGGGCCTATCTTTTAGATGCACGCACACTGTTTTTTTTTTCTGTCATGTGTGAGCTCTGTATTCTTTTTTGGTCTTGTGTAATACATTTACGGCAGAACTAATGGATGCTTGTTTGGCTACTCTGACTGTGCGGTGAATGACTCACAGTGTTAGCAGCTCCAATAGGAAACCTGTTCTCCTCTTAAAGCTGAAATAATTGACAGCACCTCATCTGCAGCTCATCTAAATACAGCAACCTGTACTTGTGTTAACAGGAGGCAGAATCCAGGTCAAGTCATTATGGCATCATCAATTAAAATAGCATCACTGTCAAACAGCTGCAGTGCAGGCTGTTTCGTGCCTGTTCTATGAGGCAGGCTTCACTAAGACAGCAAGATAAGATGACAGTGTTTTTTTGTTTCCGCGCAAAAGTTCAGTTGCAGGTACAACACCAGTGCGTCACCAGGCCAGGATTTGATCAGCTACTTTAGTTTGATTAGATGTCTGCTGCTGCTCTTTTGGAAATGTAAGTTTACACACAGCAACTCCTGCCCCCTCCAAAACCTTGGACCCACAACCTAACAGTCGATGTAATGGGAAGTGTCAGCGTGTTGTTTGTTACATCAGATCACATGTGACATAGTCCACGGCACTTACCTCAGGTTCAAACCCCCCAAAACAACCCCCCGCCATTTTCCGTGTCACTTTCACACTCCCTCTATAGCCTCTATGTCCCCAGAGTGTGTATCAGAAATAATACTGCCACTGAAAAACGGCAGCTTATCATGTCTGTGCACACTCCCGGGCTTCATATGGAGTCGCATGTACATGTATTCACACACCTCACACCAAATGGCGTCCAGGTATTATGTATTTAAAGTGGCAACCTGCTGTTTTCTGTTCCTCCTGGTCTCCTGTGGCTGTCAGGGGCCTCTGATACCGCTGTTTAATGAGCAGAGGCTGGCCTGCTTCTGTTGTTGTCTGTCTGCCGTTGCAGCGCTGACCAGAGGAGACACGCAGGTCTGAGTCCCAGGGCTAATTGCTGCTGCTGGGCTGATAGTCTTTCTGTGCTCCACTCTCATTGACTCCCCAGACTCCGGAGGGATTCCCTCAGGCACCCAAAGACAAACAAACCTGGGCGGACAATCAATAGCGGATGGAAGAGTTAGCGCTCAGCACAGTGTCTGATTAAGATTCCCCAGGAATGTATGTGTTTATGTGAAACAGTGCGAGCTTGCAGGAGTGTTTGCTGATTGTCCTCACTCTGCCGGTGCTAACTGGAATCTTCAGTCAGTCCCTAAGTGCTTGTTTATGTGATTTTGATTATGAGCATCAGAGTTCACAACAGCAGCAAATTAATGCTTCAGGTAATTATTCACGCAACATCGCAGGTTCACAATGTAGTCGTGTGAGAGCAGATCATGTGCTAACAGTGAAAAGTAAAACTGCGTGTGCCACTTTCTGTTAGCCCCAGGTATTACTTTGACTTTTTCCTCTCCTGTGTGTCATTTTTTTGTTTCTGCAAGTAAGAATTCATTTTAAAAAGTCGCATATTACGTTAAAGCATAATTTAAAGCTAGGGGGGAAAGATATCACATAGGTTTTCACATTTTGGTGTAGAGTTCACATCTTTTTACATTTAAACTAATTGCATTTTGTGGGTATTTTTTTCTATAGGCTGTAGTTTTGTATTATTCTTTTCCATTTACTCAAATTAGGGTGTTTTTCCTCCCTTTTTATGTTATTTAATTCCATAATAATAATTCAATTTATCTCATTTACAGCTGAATGAAATATCCTACTTTATGTCTAGCATTGTTTCTAATGTAGCAGTATTTAAATAATACATTGGGAAATTCACTGCCTGCTATGTCCAGTGTTAATAGTTAAGGATTTTAAAGTTGCTTCTACAAGGCCAAGTGTACTGGTTAAAAAGGGGTTTTGTGATAGTGTTTTATTGTGTCTGCTGTTTGTGTTATTTCTGTAGCCTCATCCAGAAAAGCTGCTTATGGCATGACGTGTCCCTGTGTACCACTGACTGCCACTGGCTAGTGAGCAGCACGGTGATGTAGTGTCATCTCGCCTCTCCTCACCCTCTCATCCCCTGTCCACCCCTGCTCTCTGGGCTCGTGTTTGCTTTTGTTCTTGTCTCCAGTCAGCCTGACTCACGGTGATCATCTTGACCAAACGCGGGGAAAGGTCAAGGTTGCAAATTGCCTCAAAGCAATCAGCCTTGTCTCTCGCAAACTGTGCGCAAACTCTCCATCTCTGTCGCCATCTTTGCCCTGTCTCCATCTTTAGTCTGTCCTCCTCCATCTCTGTGTTTACCCGGGGTGGGGGGGCAGTTAGCTGTGCGACAGGGAGGTTTGGCAGCTTGAGCGAGGTAAAGGCGGTCAGCCCTGCTTTGAAGTCTCGGCTCTGACCGGCAGTGGGGCGAGGGACTTAAAAGCACACAGTGTCACTGCCTGGGTGACATTTCAGCACAGAGCAGCGTGGCCCAGTAGGGTGCGCCTGTACACACCAATCATCAACAACATTAAAGCCACTGACAGATAAAGTGAATAACACAGAGCACATTGTCACAAGAATTCATGTGAACATGCACGTGGTCACTTAAAAATTATTTCAGTACTTTGGAGTTTTAGGAAGGTGACTTTATTGTAATTCTTATAGCCTTTTTTGCCTGTGCACTAAAGCATATATTGATACACACTTGGTACCTCGGTGCACATGCTGTGTGAGCCACGGCTAGATGTAAGATTTGCGTGCATTTCGTAACTCAAGGACAGCTTCCTTTGGATCACCTGTGCATTCGAGTTCATTGTGCCTGAGTGGCTCTAGCCCAATAGCTTCTTACACATGAAAGACTTCACTTTCACGTGTCACGCAATAGACACAAACACAGCTGAACAACATCAAAGTCTGCCAGCAGCCTGTAGCCGGACAAATGTCTTCATCTACCACCTGATTGTTTCTGCACGTCTCTCTGTCTGTCCTGTAAATGGTGTAAACAGGTGTTAACATGTCAGCCCCCACAGGACGCCACATGCTGTGGTGTCATGATCTTCTGAACAGCTGTCCCCTAGCAGTGTGTGCGTGTGTGTGTGAGAGTGTGTAAGTGAGTGTATGTGTTCACTGTGAGGGTTATAAATGAGGGCAAGAGGAGATTTAGCCCTAGTTTTGTGCAGAGCCAAGGACAAACAAAGAGAAAGGGCAAAGAATGAGAGGGGGCCTCACGGCTGTAAGCAACACATTCACCAGCTCACCGAATCCTGAAACTTAATCAGGACCTCTTTCACATTTAACACACTTTTTTTACGTTTAAGGGAGTAATCCAGAATATAACAATGCTGTGAGAAAGTATTTGGCCCCTTCCCGATTGCTTTTTTTTCCCATATTGATCACATTTAGCCCTGACAAGGATAAGCGGTTTTGGTCACACTTGCATGTTTCAGATCATCAAACAATTTCAAAGATTAGACGAAGATAAGACAAATAAATAAAAATATGTGTTAAATTATGATTCGTTTATCAAGTGAAAAAAATTTAAATCTTCCTGATCTTATGTGAAAACAATTTCACTAGCCACAAGCAGGCCTGACTACTGTGAGACCTGTTGAACTGCTTAAATATAACCTGACAAAGTGAAGAAGACTAAAAGATCTCAAGGAGAAGCATCTAACCACCATCTAATGAAAGAGCTGAGAAACAAAATCATTGGCATGATCAGTCTGGAAAGGGTTTCAAAGCCATTTCTAAGGCTTTGGGATTCCAGTGAATTATGGTGACAGCCATTGCCCCCAAATAGAGAAAACTTGGACAGTGGTGAACCTTCCCAGGAGTGGCCAGCCTACCAAAATTATTCCAAGAGTGTATCAGCAACACATCCAGGAGGTGACAAAAGAACCCAGAACAACATCTAAAGACACGCAAGGCTCACTCGCCTCAATTAGGTCAGAGTTCACAATTCAGCAATAAGAAAGACACTAGGAATAAATGGCATCGTTGAGGTAGTTCCGTCGCAAGCAGGACGCAGCGTTTACAAATAAAATTCAACATTTGTCTCATCAGTCCAAAGAACATTGGTGTGATAGTGTGGGTCCACGACAACCTGCTATAACTGATGGATCCCTGAATTCTGCTCTGTACCAGAAAATCCTGAAGGACAATGTCCATCCATCAGTTTGTGCCCTGAAGTTCAGCCACACTTATGCAGCAGCACAATGATTAAAAACACATTAGCAAGTCCATCTCTGAATGGCTAAAAAACAAAGCAAAATGAAGGTTTTGGAGTGGCTTATTTAAAGTTTTGACTTAAATTTGACTTAAATTTCAAAATCTGAGCTTTTACAATTATAACCTTCTGTTACACACCCAAAGCTTTAATGAGACAAGCTTAAGATTAAGTACTTTTATTAAGTTTAATAGTAAGATTAATAGGGAGCTAATGTTACCTGTGATATAAATGTGTGTTTCTGTCCTCAGGTGGACGTGGAGACACTGGACTACCACCACTACCTGCCACTGTTCTTTGATGGTTTAACTGAGACTGCTTTTCCGTATGAGCTCTTCGCCCGCCAGGGAATCCATGACATGCTGGACCGCGGAGGCCCCAAGATCCTGCCTGTCATCCCCCAGCTCATCATGCCCATCAGGAGTAAGTCTGGGAGGGTGCCCGCACTCACGGTTTACCAACCACACAAAACAGAGCTCCTCTCTCACGTGACCCAGTGTGTCATGTCATTTTACCTTCGCTTCACTCTCTCGTTTTCTCAGGGAAATGTATAGTCACCTGGAGACAAATCCAAGTCAGTTACAGTGTTAGTAGAAGCGAGGAGCCGGATTTAACGTGAAAATCACATCTTTAAAGCTAATTAGAAGGAGAGAGAAACCACAGATGAAGTTTTAAATATGTGTAACTTGACGGTTTTAATGATTACTTTTCAGGGCTAAAGTCTGCTTTGCAATCACACAGAGTTATTATCATGGCAATTTTCTGTGATGTTAAAATATAGCAGCCTTTCAATTAGCTTTGGCAACAAAATGTCCTCATCATCTTCATCATCATTTACATTACTTTTCCAAACCTTTGTATATGTAAATATTATTATTATTTTAACACTGATAGACAGCAGAGTAATCATCTCAGACTTGAACTGCAGCCTTAATAAATATTTTTGCATGTCATTATTTCATTATTCACTATTTGGTGGCAGCCTCATTAGCTTATGATCTCTGACACTAAAAGGCATTCCTTTTACTGAACCCATGAACTGGCTAGGAAATTGTTCACTGAGGTTTCAGGAGGAGAGAGTCATTGTACTGCAAGGCCTCTGCTTCTACGTAAGCAGAGGTCTTTTTGCAATCACAGCCAATGTTGGCTTCACTATACGGGCATGGAGGCTATATCTGCCGTTACGCTGTGGGAAGCAGGCAGGAAAGGACCCAAAATGCAGGACTCTCGGAGACGGAACTGAACTCAAAACACAGCTTTATTGCTGGAATTACAGATTACAAAACTAAAACTGTAACAAGTAACAAGTAAAGTAAGGAATTACTATTGCAAAAAAGGTAATTCGATTACTGTTACTTTCCCTTTAGCACGCTGCGTTACTGCGTTACTAAAACTGATCTTTTTGCAAGAGTGTCTCATGACAATGACGTAAGCGACTGCGACGTTTGTGGCAACAGCTGTGTGCAGATCAAAAATGGATAATATAATGAGTGCGGGAGAGTTTAATTCTGTAAAAAGTGACAAAAACATTACCGTCCGCTGTTCACTGCGTGGGAAGAAAACCTTTTACAGCGAAAAAAAACCCTAAACTTCCAAGCAAGCACCGAGTGCACTGCCACTGGAATGTGAAATTCACAGAGAAACTGCCGTATCCTTCCACTGATCTCTGCGACACACCTGCACCAGGGCAAACCTCCGCCTGCCCCACTCCTGCTATACAGGTGAAAATAGAGCAACAGGACCGCTGGGTCATTGATTTTATTTATTTTCTGCTGTGTTTTACTCTCATCTATTTGAAAGAGTGAGTGTAAACACAAAAAACTATTTTATTTTATGTGCTGGAATGTACAGAAAATAGGTTTAAATATTAAACAAATTTCTTCCAGTCAGAGAATGTTGCATATAATTTAATGTATGCTTGATGCATAAAGTTAAAAGATTAAAACTAATGAAACAAGTTTTAAAAAGAGACTTTTTCATTTGGTTGCATTTTATATGATGGATTATGCAGAAAAAGTAGAATTGGGCTGAAAGATCTCTTGCTTTATTACCTATTTAGGGTGTAAATCCTGTTTTAAAAAGTAACTAAGTCACTAATTAGTTTTGAAAATAAGTAATCAGTAAAGTAACAGGATTACTTTTTTTTCGGGAAGTAATCAGTAATCAGTTACTGATTACTTTTTTCAAGTAACTTGACCAACACTGCTGATGAGAAACTGAACATTTTGCACACAAGACAAGTGACTATCAGAATAAAACAGGAAGTGACAAGAGCACTGAGACTTGGACAAGGACATTTGAGCTTTACACTACAGGGGATAAAAAGACATGGAAGCAAGCAATAGCCAAACTAGAACACAAGAATCACATGACAGACATGACCTAAAGACAGAGAGTGAGAGAGCAAGGGACAAGAAAGAGAGAGAGACAGACATCACAGGGCGCTACAACAACACAGGAAACTAGACACAAGAGGACGGGGAACACAGAGAGGAATGATAACAGAAAACCTAAAGCCTAGATAACAAACTAAGGCTACAAACGGAGATCACAACTATAATAATGAAATACTAGGAACAGAATATTAAATAAACCTGAATCAAAAGTCAAAACACAAAAGCTGGGTCATAGACTGGGACCATGAAAATGAATTTCCAACCGTGAATATCTAACTTTCACATTTGAAAATCACTCAAATAAAGGGCCTGGTAACATTATAGTTAGGAGTAAGGGGCAAGAGTTAGAGGGTTAAGGAATCTGACCTTAATGAAAATGGATTTCTCACTTTGGTTTTATAGATAATATATATTTATTATATTTACATACATATCTTTTTTAGACTTTTCTCAGACTTTGCTTTGGAGATTCGATGCAACAAAAATAGAACAACATGCTTTACCAGGAAAAGAATCACCTGTCTTGCAGTCTGCTGCTACAGCCGCTTCTAATATTATACAACCAGTCCTGATGTGGCGTCCTAATTTGGTTTCGCTGTCATACAGTTCCTATTATTGCATTAACCCTCAGGGTGAAGCGTCCTTGTTTTTTTTTCTGTTTTTCTATTTTTCATTTGCCGGAAGACGCTGGCTCTAAAAGTATGCCTGATAATCTGCAATGAATGTGATGACATGCTACATTTAACTCTGTCATCATGCTGTGCCTCCTTACCTTTCCAGGCTGACACGTTTACACGCGTGCGCACAGTCTCTCTCACGAAAGGTTGTGCCTGAGGGCGAAGTGGTGTACGACTTCAAAAATAGACTTCGGAATTCATAGGGATGCGAACAGGAAAGGTTTCATGTGCAGCAAGAACAAGGAAGAACAAGGAAAGAAGAAGTTGGAGGAATGCAAAGTGTGGCTTTGTTGAAAGAATTTCAGCACATGCACAGGCACAAAGTCTCAAACACACACACACACACACACACACACACACACACACACACACACACACACACACACACACACACACACACACAGAAACTCTTTTGTTTGGCGCCACTGCCAAGTGGAGTGTCAGTTTCAAAGTCGGAGCCTTTAAGTGGCGCCCAGTGAGCCTGCGGTAGTGTTCATGTCATGGGCAGTTGGCTGGGGGTGTGTACGTGTGTGTGCTTCTTGTTTATGTGTGGGTGTTGGATGTCTGTGGAGGCAGAGGGGCATGACGGCCAACACCAGGCAGGGCTGTTGGAGACACAGAGACACGGTGACAGACTGACCCTGGCAGAAAGTCGCACTGAGCACAAGCTGCTCGGTCTTAACTGTTTCACATCATACAGTGTAACAACTCCGAAGTGTCGTGTGTGCGTACGCTTTACTGCTTTATAACAACCCAGATTCCCAAAAGTTGGGATGCTCTGTGGAATGTAAATAAAAGCAGAATGCAGTGATTTGCAAATTTCATAAAACAATATTTTATCAAATGATTATGTGAAAATCTACCATTTTAAGAAAAAGAGACAGGCATATGTTTTTCGATGTGTAGCATCACCTTCTCATTTAACAACAATAAATGAACTCAGGAGACCAGTTGGTGGACTTTTAGGAGAGCAGTGTTGTCCCAAATTTGGTCTGATGTAAGATTCTAGCTGGTCCGCTGACCTTGATCTCTGTTGTCATAGTTTTCTTTTTATAATGTGACAAACATTTCACTTGTGGGAAGGTCTGGACTATAGGCTGGCCAGTTCAGCAACTTGTACTCTTCTACTACAAAGCCATGCTGTTATGATTAATGTGGTTTAGCATTGTCTTGCTGAAATATACTAGCTCATTCCTGAAAAAGCCACCTGGGTGTGAGCATGTTACTGCTTTAAAATCTGTATTTACAGCTCAGGATTGACGGTGGCTTTCAGATGTACAGGCTTGTTTTTCCATCTGAGATGCAGCTTTTGTGGCTTCTTCTTTGCATGATAGAACTTCAACTTACATTTTTGGGTGGCACAGAAAACTGTGATTTCAGGCAGTGATTTCCATGTTTCTAATGCAGTGCCACCTAAGGGCCTAAAGATCACAGGCATCTGGTGTTGAATGTGAAGCTCGCCCTTTGTGCACAGAGTTTTCTCCAGATTCTCTGAATCTTTTGATTGATGTTTTTTTTCTCTTGTTCAAATCCACCTTCTCGTGTTGAAGCTGGTGAAGATGGCCCTTCCTTTCCTATGCTGTGAGATTGAGGGTTACTCCAACCAAAACCTGCAGCTGGTGGAGAATTGGTTCATGAGATGCCACTACACTAAGCAGAGCAAGGACTACCAGCTGCAATTCAACCCCGCTCAGCTGGAGTTTGTTGATAAATGAGATAACCAGTCAGTGCTTCAAAGTTTTTTGTCAATAAGTATTTATATTAATAATTAATTTAAGCACTGGTTTGCCTTCTTTTGCTTGCACAAGTGTGTTTGCAACCTCCTCTACCACCACAGATAGATTGTAAGTCTCTATACAGGCACGTGAAAGCAAAATGTCTATTTGGCCCTCTGTAATGAAGCACTCACTTTACACACAACTAATCATTATACACAGTGGTACTTGGCTACTCAGTAACCCAGACAGCATTTTATAAGTTCAAACCGCTCAGCAGTTTTGGCCATTTGCCTTCTGGAGGCCAGACCAAAGGTGATGGTTATGCCCCTAATGAAAACACACACTTCGCCCTGATAATGGAATTCTAAATGGCTTGCTCCTTATTAACTTTTTCGTTTATTAAAAATCAGTCCCGTTTTGCCATCCACAAGGCAAAACCGCCAGTCCGTGTCTCTGTTGCAGATTAATTACTTTTCTATGGCGTTGGAAAGAAGGAGGGATGGCAGAAAGAGGAAGAAAGTAAAAAGCCATCCACAGTTTCAAATGGCAAGATATATATTTTTCTCCTCTGACGTTAATACATCTTCAATGTGGCTGGCAGACTCTTATCTGCAGAGCGACTGAGCCACATCAGGCCCTGGTGAATTTTGATGATGACTGCAGGTTACCCAATGAGAATACACAATGAGGAAGGCTCTGGCTGACATTATACTCTGAGGCCCCGGTCCTCAGTGACTTAAAGACTGAACTCTTTCCTACTGTACACCATGCTCCCTTTTGCTTGCTTTAGAAAGAAAACCTTACTGTGGGAAAAGAGGCGAGAGCATTTAATATATTTTTGTGGCGTTGACGCATTTCAGAAGGCTTTTTTTTTTCCCGGTGTGTGTTTGAAATGACAAATGGTTTGCTATGAAACATCAATTTGTGTAAGTAAAGTCGTAAAAAATGGTTTTGTTCAGCCAAACAGATCCAAGGTGACTCAGGAGACAAGGCAGAATGTTTTTGAAACGCCGTTGTTTTGGGCTTTCTCTGGCGTCCTTAAACAAGGAGGAAGATTCTGAGCCATGCCTGCGTGCAGTTGATTGGCAGAGCATTTGTTCGGCTTTGAACTAAAATGAGACTTTCATTACAAGGAGATCCTCAGTTACGCCTCTGCACGAGAACATCTTCATCTGATCTCAGAAGTGTATTTATACCCCGAGCGAGAACAATTCACTGCTAAACTCTCCGAGGTGTCGCCCCTGCCTCTGACATTTCACAGGAAGCGGAATACGGGGTCAGCGTTGTTTTATTTCCACGCTGAATACGAAGCAGGCCTTAGCATGAATAGATGATTATTCAGATTTGTCCCAACACAGGTTTTAAACCAGCATTAATATATCAGGCCCTCGGCTGCCTTCCACTCTGGCTCTTTTAATTTTTTTTTCCTTTCTCTTTTTCTTTTTTTTTCTTTTTTGCAGTGAGGCAAGAGTGCTGATGAATAATTGAACAGTCCCGCGGTCCAAATGTCACAGCAGGGAAAATTGTTTGCGCTGGCTGGTAATTAGAATTTCATTGTTTGTTATGTAGGTTTGAAATTCCTGTCATTCCACATTCCACCTTATCTCGGTGATGGCAGATATCACTGCGCTTGTCTATCCGGGGGAGACACTAAGGCAACGATGGAGAGATGGCGTGAAGCACAATACATTTGCTCATTCAGCACACACTCATTCACTCACTCGCTCACTCACACACTCGCACATTGTCGCCGACACAGATAAAGTCACGCTCCTTCTCATTCTCCTGCTCTCAGATGGACACAAAGCAGTGGCCCTGGTTCACATAGTCTTTTATGAATGCCGTATGCAATATTCCTTGAACCTTTGAGCCTCATGTTGTTTATGTGACTCTTCTAACATTGCGTAACTTGGTTCGTGTTTTGTTACTGCCACATTCAGCACTGCCTGTGCTCGTGAATGAGGCTGACATTTTTGTCCCATTGCTTGTAAAATGCTTGCACTGGAATGTGCACTCATGTACGCGCACACGTACGGGTACGCTTGTGTGTGTGATGTGTGAGTGGTGTATGAGAGTGTGGCTCCGTGTGCTCGGGACTGCTCCATGTTTGCATATTAGCTGTTTTAACACTTGCACTGAGTGATGCAGTACGCTGTTCTCTTTGCTGCTCACACACAATCTTTTAGGGCTGGTGCCCTTTTCCTCTTTCTCGATTAGTCTTATGTGAGTTCGAATAAGGTGCTGCAGCTAGGTATGGGTAAATTACTATTTCTACTAATGACTTGAAATATATATTGATTCTAATGTACAAAAGACTTAAATAGCAGTCAGAAAAACAGAGATCCATGAATGAATGAATAGAGATTCATGGAAGAATTCTGTCATGGCAGAGATCGCAAATGTCCCTCCAATTCCTCTGAAAGACAAAGGGTTTAACTTGGCTGCACACAAACATGTAATCCCACTGGTTGGGTTAGTTACTGTTACAGGTTAGTTCGAGGCAGGTAGAACCACTTTCAGGCTCCATTCATTTAGACAGGGACTCACAGTAGCAGTTTCTGGAAGTTAATTAGTCATTATTCTCACTTCTGGAAGCCTTTGAGCTACATGCAGGGCTATTCATATAGTGTTGCTATCAATTTTGTTACAATCAATTTTGTACTCATCTTGAAGCATACACTGTAAAAAAAATGTTGTAATATAAAAGTATTTTACTGTGTATTTTACAGTTTTGTACTGTTTTTCTAGAATATCATTAAATTTACATAAATAGACTGTGATTTTACATTTCAAATGTAAAATAACATAAAATCACTGTAAATGTAATAAAACATAATTTTCTTGTTTTTTAAATATATTTGTCTGTACATATGCATATTTAGATTGTTAAAATACATTCACAAATGTATCATAATTTCACAAATATCTGTCCATTATTTGAAAGATTGAACTGTTAAATTCAAATGTAATGCTATGGAAAAATATATAAAATGATTCTTATAAACTTTTTTTACATCAAATAATGTTATTTAGGGCGATCGTGGCTCAAGAGTTGGCATTTCGTCTCGTAATCAGAAGGTTGCCGGTTCGAGCCCCAGCTCGGACAGTCTCGGTCGTTGTGTCCTTGGGCAAGACATTTCACCTACCACCTACTGGTGTTGGCCAGAGGGGCCGATGGCGCGATATGGCAGCCTTGCTTCTGTCAGTCTGCCCCAGGGCAGCTGTGGCTACAACTGTAGCTTGCCTCCACCAGTGTGTGAATGTGAGAGTGAATGAATAGTGGAATTGTAAAGCACTTTGAGGGTCTCAAAAAGCGCTATATAAATGCAATCCATTATTATTATTTAAACCAACTGTTAACTGTATATTTCTGTACATTTAAGTATTATTATTCATATTGCCGCATTCATTGACCTTGTTTATAGGTAATTTCATTGTTTAATGAAATTACCTATAAACCTCTGTCAGTGCGCCCCAGGGTGGCTGTGGCTACAATGTAGCTTGCCATCACCAGTGTGTGAGTGTGTGTGTGAATGGGTGGATGACTGGATGTGTAAAGCTTTGGGGTCCTTAGGGACTAGTAAAGCGCTATACAAATACAGGCCATTTACCATTTATTTAACATTTTAATCACATTCAAATGTTCCTAATTTAATGTTTAAAAGCACTTGAAAAAGGCAAAATCCTATGTAAAATTTGGGCTACAAACTGTATTGTCATTACTGAAAATAACCGTATTTTATTTAGTTAGTTATTTAGTTATTTTCTGTTATTTTATAGTATTATTTTGGCGCCCCAGCTGCCGGAACATTACTGTGTTTTTAGGATTTTTTTTTTACAGTGTACAGTATATACACACGTGCTGCCGGTAGAAATTGTGTTCATGAGTTTGTGCTAAAAATACAAAACTCAGAGCTGCTTATGTTTATGATAATCTGTAGACTTTATCACGAAGGACAGCCTAAATAACTCCTCCACAAATATGCAGTGCTGTTTCAACACTGTCCAATCAGTGTGTGTGTACATATATATATGTGTGTGTGTGTGTGTGTGTGTGTGTGTGTGTGTGTGTGTGTGTGTGTGTGTGTGTGTGTGTACAAACCACTGATATGGGGGTAATAATCCAGAAACCTTTTTTATTTCGTTAGGTTTTGTGACTCGAGGGCAGTGAAAAGAAATTTCACCTTTATTTTTTATTTAAAACTTATTTTTAGCAAACTTTTTCTTTTGGTGTGAAGCACTGTGCCACTCATTTTGTCATTTAGCCATGTTTCTGATGATCTTTATAAACAGGTTCAACATTTCAATAGAATTTTTGGAACCCCCAGCTTTCATGTTGTCTAAGTGCTAAGGAACATTCACATGTGGGTTTGCAGGTAAGCGGTCCATGTTGACAGGAAGAGAGGGATGCCATTTATTGCAGTAGTTTTGTAAGGATTGTCTATTACCTAGTTTTTAAATGTTTTTTTTAAATAGCATTTTTTCACTAAAAATAAGCAGTTGATGGACTCCCAGAACGGCTTTCTGGCTTCTGGTGAATGTCAAGTATTTCCTGCCTTTTAGTTCTGTTTTTAGCCTCTACCACCCGCGACAGGGAATGGTAGAGACCTGCTGTTAAAGAAAACTGCTACAACCAGTCCACACTGAACAGATAATCAAGCTGAAATTCTAAAAAGATCTCCAAAGCAAAGTCGATTCAGAGTCAGTCATTAAGTTGTGGCCTTTGTTCCCTGTAACAGAAACAAAGATCTCTTTAGTTGCAACATCAACAGTTTATGAAGAGGAGGAACCAGATACCTCCAGTTGGCCAAGATGACGAAAGAGCTTTCCTGTGAATTTGTGTCACCTCACGTTAAACAAACAATTTATTGTGTTTGAATGTTGTCATCATCAACATGACTGAAAGGCAAACCTGTTTGATTCCTATCTTGAGTGACTTGCCTGTCGACTGACATTTGTTCTGTGGCATTTAATATTACGACAGCTTTACTAACCAAAGTCAGTAGCATAACCACGAAGCAAAACCTGTGGCTACGGTTTCTCTAAATTAGCGTGGAGCAGTTGATATCCTCATTCATTGCATCTTTAAAGTCAAATGGCTGGCTTTAATACTTCTGCCGTGTCCTAGTATCTTTTACCAGATTGAAACTGTATAATAGCGGCATTTCTCTGCTATTCCTATTTTCCTCACCATCAACCACAGGCTCTCAGTGTTTTTGCACTCCGTAGCTGATTTCTTTGTTTTTGACTATTTCTTTTAAAAGGTTTTTCTTTTTTTCATGCCTTTCATATTTGTTTTTCTAAGTGCTTACAGGCAGAATAGTCAGTGTGATGGTATTGCAAACCCCTTTTTGTGAAAGTAGGCGTCAAATGACAGTTAAAGGTTTCATGAAGAGACCTAACTTTTTTTGGTGGGGATATACTGTTTTAGACTGCACAAAGGGAATTACCAGTGCTCATTCAAAGGGCCACATAAAATCCAAAGCAGCCGAAATAAAACAACAAGTATGAATATGCCAGTCTTAGAGGCTAATAACAAGTTATTTTCTAGCCCTTTCCTTTCTGTCTTTCATCTATCTTAATCTCTGATTTGACATTTGTCTTATGTTGTTTTCTCCCCCTTTTTTTCCTCTCCATATTTGTCTCTCTGGATCACGAGCTCTCCATTTCTCCCACCATCATTCTCTTTTGTTCTCTCTATCGGTGGGAGATGGAGTTAAGTGCAGCTGTAGGCCAAATAGCCCAGTGATTGGCTCTCACTTACTCCTGCCTCCCCAGTGCATTTGAAATCACTGATTGCAGACAAGCTAGTCTAAATCAAAGCTCTGCTTTAAGGAAAATTCTTTCAAGGAAAAGGGAGTCTGCTAAACCCATTCCCAACGCAGATCATCGCCTTCACTTACATGAAGAAACAATGTGTAAATTGACTGTATTTAACTGATATTGCTAACTGATATCAAATTATGTTGCTGCCCTTCAGATGCCCTGAACACAAGGAACCATCAGGTGATGTGCACCACCGTGAAAGTCCTGCAGCACCTGGTGATGTCTGCAGACAAGGTGGGAGAAGCTCTGGTGCCCTACTTCAGGCAGATCCTCACCGTTTTTAACCTCTTCAAGAACAAGAGAAGTGAGTTTCAGGCACCAAGCTCTGGAGTGTTTCAAGGACAGATGATGTGGGAGGTGTTTGTCTTTTGGAGCAGATCTTGTGTAAGCTTGTTCTAATATTGGCATGACTGCAGAGCAGCAGTCACGGGGGGAGGGGCATGAACCAGGTGATTTGACAGCCCTGAGAAATGCCACGTAGAGGTTAAGTGTCTCTTTTTATTTGAGTCCAACTAAAAAGGGATTCTGTTTTCTGCATTTTCTTTGCTGTAGACTCAAAGCTTCTGCCCTCGAGTCCTTTTTACTTTTCCTCCTTCCACTTAAGCATCCACTTGACAGAGAAGCTCAATTTTGTCTTTTCTGCTGTCAGTCAGGCGGCATTGTGCAGTGCTGTTGAGGAGGAGACTTTGTCCTTGCTCTCACTGAAAGGCTGCACCTGGGTGACACCAGGACCTGGGGAGATTGGCATCAGATAGGCAGGGCTCTTTGTGTGGCTGTGTCAAAGCACTTAGGATGGTGTGACATGATGTGGACCCATTGAAGGCTTAAAGGCACAACCAGCCCCAAACACCACAGCAGGGTGTGGAGACTGACATTGTGAATCAATCATCTAAACACAAGCTTTAACGGGAGAAAACACAAGGCTTTAGTCTCTTAATCAATATCCAATTTGAATCTGTTGTCTCTTTAATTCGCTTACATTTATCTGTTTGTTGAGATAGTGAGAAAAGACAAAGGAGGGAACAGGAAAGCCCGCCTTATTAGCGCACGGCCTTATGCAAATCTCCTCCGTAAATTAGCTGTCAAATCAATCCCCTAAACTGTTTTGAAGCGCGAGTTTCTCCGCCACACCAAAAGCTCCGGAGTCAGCCGGTGAACCTCACCATGAATATATCTGCCTGGTAGTTACCGTGGCGCTCTGTCCACCTGCCTCAACTGCTCCTCTGTCCTCCTCTGGCAGGCATCGATTAAATCCGAGCCAACCTCTCACCTGGCAGGCGTCTCTGCTATCCACCTCTTGAGACCAGCCTCTGCCAGAGAGAGGTCCATACAGCTGCCAAAGCACAGGGCCCAATCTGCTAAACAAGGACAGAGCTTCCTCTTCAGTAGTTTATAGGCATCCGGCAGAGTTTCTCTCCTGTAAAGTTTGACGAGAGTTGAGGCTGAAAATGTTACCAAAGTAAAGTATGTCGGTGCAAGCGAGCGTCTATATACTGTAAGTTCATAGATAGCTGGATAATTTCCTTGTGTTTCCCCCCCGATCACCGTCTGAAGCCTTAGATGAGCTGTCACAATTCATGTTCTGTTCTACCCACTCCCCTCTAACAGAGAAAGATATAACTTCAAATACAGAGAATAGATGCTTCCCTTTTGGGAGGGGGGAACAAACACGGTGTGAACTAGAACTAGAGTTCTTTCTGCCTAATCCACAAATATTTCAGGGTTGTTGTTCTCTCACAGTCTTTCTCTGTGTGCCTTTGTCTTTGTTTCTCTCTTCTGTTTTATGGCTTGTTTATATCAATATCAAAGCTTTCATTGAAGTCCATCTATTATCTAATATTACTTATATACACCTCCAGGTCCATCCCACACTCAGTCGGCTGTCTCAGTGCCTCAGACCGAGCCTCTAGCAGACAGGCACGATCATTGTGTTAATACAGTAGAAGACACAGAAGGCCGGCTAGTTGTGTGTGGTAACTCCCACACTGTAACTCACAGAGCTTGCATGGCATCCCTCTTATCTCCTGCGCCACAACGGGACCACTGTCCATTTCATGCCAAATGTGTGTGTCTGTGTCCACATTTGTGTACGTCTGTCATGAATAGATCTGTTGTATCCCATATGCAGCTGTTGCCTTCAGTGCTTTCTGTCTCTCCCTGCTCACTGTTGTCTGTTTGCCAGCCTTGGGCACACAATGCTTTACTACACATCTATGACATGCCCCACATATACTTGCACATATACCATTGCACGCCGGTCCAGATGAGGCTACACAACCTGACTCTGTTTCTGTCTGCCCAGTTGTTCGAGCTCCGAATCAATAGGCTGACAGCCACTGCTGCAGGGTCAGGGCCACAGTTAGATATCACCGACATCTCATGGCGGGACAGATCCCTTAGGCTGTGTTCCCATGCTTCCGCTGTGTCGCTCCCACTCTGAGACAGGGTTGTGACCTGTTAAATTGGTCTGTATACAGCCCTTATCTGAGCCATTTTTCCAAGGTCAGAGACGGAACTTAACAGCCATCTCCAGAATGGACCCTCGGGTGTCCTTTCACTCAGACAGAGCGCTGGCCCTCTGACCAGAAGAACAGCATTACAACCCACCAACCCACATGTTCAGTCTTTTTGGGGTCCAGGCCTCTGTCATTGTTCAAAGAGAGAAAAATATGCCTGTTTAACTCCGGGCTGCTGGCTGCCATTCTTCCCACTGTCACAGTAATGCGTCATTTTGAAGTGCACAATAATGAGCAATCACATAGTATCACCATCCTTGATGTACCCTTTTGTCTCCTGAATCAACGCTCTCAGCTTTTGTTTGCTTTGTGTCTTTTGTTTATCAACTGTTCTTTGTGTATTTGTCTACGTGTGCATGTGTGTGTGCATGTGTGTGTTTTAGAGACAATGTTGAGGACAGTGTAGGAATTTCTCCAATACGATTTGCATGGCTCTCTTGTTTTCTTGATGTGATGAATCTTATCCCTAATGAAATGCAACAATGTTCCTTAAGAAGGAGAGATGTGCTCCCTCATCCAGCAAATTCCTCTTCTGAGCTCAAAGGATGGGAACTCATCTGACGTACTGTATATCATATCAGGAAGGGACTCTGCAGCGGAGTAAACAACATCGAAAATATATTGCGGGGTTGTGAATGAAGATGAAATGTATGCCAGTACTGATTTTATTTAGTAGATTAGATGTTGGCTAGATCAGTGAATACAGATTCTTTATTACTAAATTCCACTTTTTCACAGTCGGTTATGTTACCTTATGATAAATAGGACCTGGTGAGCTGAGCAGATGTAAAGAAAACTATGAACACTAACTCGAGTTTAAATTTTTAAAAAGTCCTGCATATATGGTGTCTTTTCGACACAAATCACTTCTAGTGGGACCCAAAAATGGTCACTTCAGTGCTCGAAGCATAGCTGGGACGTTAAAACAATTCAACAGACTGGTTATTTAAATAATCACCCCACAGTATACTCCCTAAACATTTCTGCTGTTAAGTTGTGCATTTATAATTCAATTAAAATTAACCTCGGTTTTCAGTTTACAGTAGCAGCCATCTCAAAGCACTTCTGATGATCCCCTATGAGCGAGCACTGGGGAGCAGTGGGAAGGAAGAACTCTGTTTTGGCAGGAAGACAAAGCCAGGTGCAGGGAGGGGCAGCCCTCTGTTATAACCGGTTGGTTATTAAGGGAAAAGATACAACTTAAAATAAGGACAAACTAAGAAGGACTGGCGAGAGCGAAGGATTTCAAACTGTGAATTTATTGGGGATGGCTTATTTTCACAGCCAGCCTCAAGTGGCTATTTAAGTTGCATTTTTTGGACTTTCATATTTGCTTCATTTTTCAGCCCCAGATGTTGGTGCTTGGCTTCAGATGAAGTCTTCAAGTTCAGTTTTTTGTTCTTCTCTATCCATCCAACTCCTTTAATAGAGACAAAAGTGGATTTAACAGGGTGCTCCACATCAGTGGCAAGCATCTTGGTTGTGTGTTTATCAAAATTGCTCAATCATATAGCTTTTATATGCAGCTGTCGTATTAAAGCTGTTGTGTTTGGTGTAGCGGAGACTAAGCATTTAGAAATCTGTACGACCAGGAGGAGGGCCTGGCGTGCTCTGCCACAGTGAATGAAACATGAGCTCGCAGATTTGTCTGGTTCCCAGGGTAGCATTGTTGTTGTTGCCCTGATAATTTTCTTCGCTTATCTGTAAGGTGTAGGTCCTTAAACACCTATTCATCACTGACAAACGCACTCTCGCTGTCTCTCTCTCTCTCTCTCTTACACACACACACCCATAGAAACACAGTTATTCACACTTATTGCTCACACACCAGTGATCTGGTTCATTTAGCCTCTTTTATCTTTCTGCTAGGAATGTGGCCAGCTATGATAGGGTCTCGCCCACATGCATTGCTGAGCCTACACACACAGACACACACACAGACACACACACACACTCTACAAGTTGTGATAGTGGCTCTCTGTCTTCTGTGTCTGGACAACTGGTGAGGTTTTTGTGTTGGTGACAGATGCAGCACTGTGGCTGTATCTTATCTCATGACCGCGCTCTATCTGAGTATCACATGACGTGGTCACAGGCACACTCACAGGTCACGTTGGGCCTTTTTTATTTATACGGCGGCTCAGTTACAGCCGATGTTTGGAATTGAATGGAAATAAACACGGGTAGGTGGTTCACCAGACAACCGCCACCCCCACCCCCTCCATCACACCCTGATACAAGGACATGGAGAGTCATGAGGAAGGAGACCTATTCCACTGTGTTCAACTATGATACTAAGAGAAAAGGCCATCTTGAGCAGAAACACAAGGAAATTAAATCCTTTTTTTTTTCCTCGGCTCATTTTAATAAGACAGAAGGCCAAGCGTATGCCTGTGTACTCAACCACCTGTGCTCCTGTCCACAATACAACATAATACTCCCATTTACTGCCACACCACTGCACTGTGGCGTGTATGATGTTGAAGCTAATTCCTGGGGATTCCCAGTCACAAACATTTGCTTTATTTAATGACCTTTTCCAGCTGCTGTTGTGAAAAATTAATTCACTGCCACGCTTTCGTTGTGTACATAGCAACGCTATGGAGGAGCCGCGCTCGCACAAACACACAAAAACACGCACATAAGCCTATGCCCCCACTATAATCCATCATCTTCCACAGGCACGGAGAGCTCCTTTTCCCCCAGTGGACATCAGAACACACACCTCATCTTCAGCTCCTCTTTCCACATAGCCCCCCTCCAACTGGAGATATCTATCAAACCATCACATCCTGCCGAAACCCCTCCGCCATTACAATACGAGATGAATGGGAGAAACAGAGAGCCAAAAGAGAAATGGAAGAAGATATAGCATGAGTGAGCAAGAGATGAAATCCAGGTATACCGAGTTGCCTGTCCTTACCTGCTGCGTTGTTAGCATGCTTCACAGCACATAATGACTTTTTTTTCTTTCTTTCCTAAAGCTTAAGAAAAGACACAAAGTTGAGGAAAATAGTAGAAATATGGTTTTATATTAATGCCGCCCACTCCCCCCATTCCCCTCCCGCCTACCTCTTTCTATCTCCTTCCACTCCAATACTCCTTGCGCCTGCGGATATGCCCACCTGTCTCTGTTAATTTCTATTGTCAGCAGGTCTGAGGCGGAGCAGCCAATCAGTTGCGAGCGTCAGCCCTTGGGCCTGCAGTCACTCCGCGGCTCCAATTTAAAGGTCAGCTGATAAGCAGCCAGATTCATGCATAATCTGGGCTGCTCCGCAGTCAGACAGGCAGACTGCTCAATGAGCTTGCACACACACACATATCCACACCCAGCATACACAACTCATTCTCTTGGTCTGATCGACCCTCAGAAAACGAAGAAGAAGACGTATTTCACGTGCCCTTTTCTCGCCGGAATAAATGCCTGCCTCTATTGTTCCATCAAGCCACATAATGTACTTTTACTAATTGTTTGAGAGGAGCATCTCAGAAAGAGCCCGGCTTTATGTTTATTGATTTGTTCATCATTTGGTACATAGTGCCTTTCTTGCGATGTGAAGCACTTAGGGGAATTACGGGATCTTTAACAAAGCACATAACCTGGCAGTGCGCTTAAAATGAAATAGAATTTGGTTATTTAGACCAAAATACTCAATTTTGCTCTACACGGGCCTGATATCCACTTACGAGGACATTATACTGCTACTGTTCTATCAAAATTTTAAATGAATATTCTCATATGTGACTCTTATTTTTCTTTTAAAAAAAAAAAGGTAAAAAAAAAAAAAAATCTGGTAATTCTTTGTTTTTACATTCATTGGGCCCCAATATGCCCAAATATCAAAGAGAAATTAAAAATGCATGCTGTGGAAGAGTTCGCGTCTTAGGAGGTTAAGACTAATGTGTGACCCACCTGCCAGTAGGACACAAATGTCAAATTTAGTCAGAGCAATGAGTAATGAATAATATTACAAACTACCACCAGGGGAACCTGGCCTACACCCTGGGAATCACTGCAACAGAAGATGCAGAAAATGTTTTTAAGCTGATGGATGAAGTAGAATGGATGTTTTTCATTATAGAAATACATCCACAGTAATTCCCTTCCCTGTGGTTCCTTGGAGTAGCTAGTTCAGCAATCTTCACTAAAATTTAAATCTTGGATATTTATTGGACAAGAATTTAGGCTCCAGATCAGTCTTCTAAAAGCTGAATGTTTAGCTTTTAGACAGCTAAGATCGGGTTACTGAACACAGTAACTTCTGCTTTGTAGATGAATGTGTAGGTACCGTATCCTTAGTGATGAAACATAAGTCTTCACTTTCAGTGGAGCTGCTCCTTTCATTCCCTCTAAATCCAAGAAGCACCCAATTACTTAATTGGATGAGTTATGAGGGTCCTTTCCTCACCCGATTCCCTCCCATCTCAATGAGATTAACACACTCTGTAATTAATGAATTTGGGGCACTGTGAAACGATTTGCAGGATTGTCCTGGCTCCGGGGGCCTGACATGTGTAACACAATTATCGAGTTGTCGAAACCAGACAAAAGAGTGAGATGAATAGGCCAGCATTAGCTGTGTTTGCTAAAAACAGGTGATCGTTCCAGTCACAGCCTGGATTAGATTCGTGGGCCACTTTGTTGTCATTCAGATTAGAGTGCATGTGTGACGATGGCTCCCGTGTATTCATACGTATGAATCCGCGTCCTCGCATGAGAATTTTTTGGGCTTCCTGACTTGGTAGTGGCAAGCAGAGAGCTCTCCTCCAGCTTCTTCCCACATCATCGTGTTTGACATCTCCGCGGGCAGGCAGCGACAGAGTGCTGGTGTGTGTGCAGACATTTGTCCGGCCCGCTTTGGATCAGCGTTCGCACCCTGCGTCAGGTTGGCTGTCGGCTTTCATAAGCGCACCTCCACGAATGGGTCCGCCGCTTGAACACGGAGAGAGAGAAAAAAGCACAGTTTTGCAAAATAAATAACAAATGGCATTTCTACAGGCTTCTGATTTTGTTGTCTCCGGCAAGGACACTCATAATAAACAATGAATAAAATAGATTTTATCACCTCTGTCTGGATTCGTGTGATACACCCGCATTTCAAACAGGTCACTGTTTGCAAAGCACTTGAGATTTTCAGGCGTCCCTGCTGTGGCAGTCATATTACATCTGCGACTGTCATTTTTTGTCACCTCTGTCTTCTTTCACACAGAAGTTCCACTTTAATGCGGCCAGGAAAACCACTCGGTCACCCATAGTCATTCTCACTGAACCAAACAAAGCCAGAGTAATGCTGCCACAGTGTGCCCCCCCAACCCTACCCCTTTAGAGACCCACACCCCATTACTGCCCCTTCTGGGCATATTTCACTGACAGATATACCCCATTATCTCATCATATGCCAGCCAGTCTCTGCACTGTCTCTAACTGATGTATTTTGCTCATACAGTCAATAACACAGCTTTTTTTTGTCATGTTTCTATCATACAAGAGTGGTATGAACACTGGAATTTTATTTACTTATACCATGTAGGTTCTATTTTATTCTGTTGTTTTTTATTTTGTTTTTTCCTGTTGTCAGTCTGTCTGATCTGTCTGTCCATCTTATCCTCATTTACAGCTCGAGGGAACTTTTTTCCATTATTTTCTTCATCAACTGATGTTCAGTCAAGATCATGGTTCACTCACAATTTTTTTTTTTTGTTTTATCATGACTCCAGAATTCATATTCCAATAATGCCATAATAATCAGCCTTATACAGACTCCAATAGATGGCTTTGGAAAATGTGAACGACAGCACATGTTATTGACTTTTAACTGTTTAATTTTCATATATTTTCAAGTTTTACAGCTTTTCATCCTGATAAAAGCATCCCTACATGGCCATTCATACTGCACCAAAGTAATAAAATAATACAATTTAACAATTAAATGACAGAAAAAGTCCTGTATGTTCCACTATTTCTTTTAAAAGGCTGTTTTCTGTGAATTAACAGAAACCTTTTGATTTATAATTACAGAACAGTCCGAGCAATGTGCTATCAAAACCTTTTATGTTGTTTTACACAATAATTTCTCACAATTTAAACTCAAAGAGTCATTCTGACAGATGCTTTTTTTAAATACAGGAACATTTCTTTATCTGCTAGAAAAACCTGATAAAGAAATGCTGCTTTTTCTTGCAATCATATATTGCAGGGATCAAATTAGCAGTTAAACTTCGTTTTGTCTACAGAAAGGAGAGTTTCACTGGTTCTGCCCACTTAGGATTAAAGTGGGCTATGTGTGGCCTGTCATGTAAAATAAGTTCCCTGACATAAACTGTCATCTGTAAGCTGCACGGTGTTAAAGACGTACATGAAACAAATCTCTCAAATGTAGCACATGACTTCAGTATTCAGCTACGAGCTAACGGTGTGCTCAGAAATCAGTAGCGTCACTTGAAATGTTTTTCTCCATGGAATACGCTTCAAGCGCGTTGCCTTTTCAGTGCTGCAACATTGCTAATGGTTAAATTTCATTTAATAAAGGAAAGATTAATATTTAAATAGGCTGCTGGCGATGTACAGTATTATCATTTAGAATGCACATTGCACATTGTTTGCATAATTAATTCAGTGCAGCTTCATCTGTAAATAATATTGTTACCACACCAGTTGCACAGACACAGAAGACCGTTATCAGGATATGTGTGTGTGCTTGCGTGCGAGTGCAATAGGGCACACTGTCACTGCTGCGCAAACACTGAGAAAATTCCCACTTTAGTGCCTTATTTACTTTCAGGATCTGTTCTGTCACACAAGCGTGAGTGCAGGATACACACACACACACACACTTTCTGTGCCCTTCAAAGTCAATAGAGGGGATATAAACATCAACGTCTACGTCACACTGTCACGTGGAATGTAGAGTATGCAGTCTGCTTGGGATCATATTTTATAGGCAGATTCTTGACCTCTGCGGTGAAAGCTTTGCACATGCTGTGCACTTTCTAACATCTTCGCTTTGGAAACACAGGATCAAAAGATGTTAGGAGCATAAACAAAACACTGCTGTGGTGATTTATACAAATCCAGTATTCCTAGTTTTCTTTTCTATGTATGTGTTGGTGATAACAATGCAAGGTGGACCCTTCATCTAACGCCTTGCAACAGTGGCCACATAATTAACTTTATCTGACTTTCAGTACCAGCCAAGGCTTTAACATTATCTTTTATGCTCCGTGTTTGCTCCCAGTCCTCCTTTTCATAACCGAGCTGATGCATAGTTTTCGCTTTTTCCTTCAGTGTAGCCCAAGTGCTAAAAGCCTTGGCTTCTTTGTTCTGCTCTACTGTTGACCCAAGATAGATGAATTATTCACCTTGAGGTTTGTGGCAGCTCTTGTAACGTGCTGACCCGCCAACCCCTCTGCATGCCTGGGACACTTTACATTACTCCCAAAGGAGATGCACCCATGGTTCTCCTCCTCTCCCCTCAGCTTCTGTCTTCTCCACCACCTCCTCCCATCAAATATTTAGTCTGCGTGGATGGAGAAGCAAATCCCCAGCCTCTCTCGCCTCATTTCTCTACAAGCCTCGATGTTCTCCTTTACTGTGAACCACATCTATACTACACAGATGTGGTCTCACGGTGCTTTGATAGCAAACTGTTTCAGTATCTTCCTCTCACATTTTTCTTCAAAAAATTATTTTTTCTTTCATGGTTGTTTTTAAAAAAAACAAAAAAACAAAAACGAATATATGGAAATATGCTGCTACACCAGGGACATTTTATCTTAAAGGTCCAGGGAAACTTACTATTTCCTTATTCAAGGTAACTCAATGACCAATGACAAGTTAATAAGTTTCCATTTTAGCTAGTACTCTAAAGGTTTCACTTCAACAGAGGTGTACAAGGCTACTAAAAATACAGCATCTTTTAAGTAGTAGTACAATTCATCCCAAGGAGAATCTGTTTTTCTCAACAAAAAAAGTTCACAAAACAACAGTGACTCTGATGCAAGTGTAATATGTGGTGGAGCTGATGCTTCTACACACACAACTCACTGGAAAGAGGCAGCAGTAAGGAGGTGCAGACACAGGGTTAAATACATAAATCTACCCATAATCTTATGAATCATATGGAGTTAAATTTGAATTGTTTTTATTTTTTAAGCTAGGCTAAAATATGTATGTAACAGAGGTGGGACCAAGTCATTGTTTTGCAAGTCTCAAGTAAGTCTCAAGTCTTTATCCTCAAGTCTCAAGTCAAGTCTCAAGTAATGTCAGGCAAGTCAGAGTCGAGTCTCAAGTCACTGGTGTAAAAGTCCGAGTCAAGTCACAAGTCTGAAACTTTGAATTTCAAGTCCTTTCGAGTCTTTAAAAAAAAAAAAAAATGAAAAAATAATGTTGCAGTTATATGCTAAATGTAAATATTAGACCATGTAATTTTAAAATCTGTGTTTTTCTCAACACATGACAAAATAGTGAACTTAGAAAATATACACAAATTGTGAAATTGCACCTCTTTAAAATGCAGCTCAATTAAACTTAGCTCCAAGAATAATTTTCACCGACAGTTCTGAGATAAGCTGCATGTTATTCTTGGATGCGGTTGTAGGACCAGCTTTAAAATCGCATGACAAAAATATCATACATATTAAAAAAAACTGTATCACCAACGTAGCCTGTACAACATTTGCTAGTTAGATGAAGTCAGCTATCTCATCTTAGCATATTTATATGCATATTTATAATTATACGGTTCTTGGAGTGAGTGCACACACTCATGAAGTTTAGTAACTTCAGGTCACTGCAACAAGCCCAGGTACAGTTTACCGACGGATGGGTACAGGGACCATGAAATGCACCGTGTAGAACGAAAGACCATCGTACGTATCATAAGTTTACCAGTCTCACAAATTGTCGTCATAAATTCACATTCGTTAACCGTTTATTAATAGGACCTTTTGAGCTCAACGGTAATTAATTAGCAGTGGAAATAATTTCTGGTACCCATCACAGAAATGTAGCAGTGACAATAATATTGTATGCTGTAATCGTACTGGGCAATTAGTGATACAAAAAACCTGTTTTATCCTGTGAATAAAAGTATATGTTTTTGTCAATGTACCATAATAACAGAAGCGAAACGCAATATTGTGTCAGGATAATTCACTATTTATGCACAATAAACAAAGGAGCATAGCGCGACCATTTCTGTTCAGCGCCAGAATTGCTTGTAACCTATATCACTAATTATGTTATGAAAATGACGTATTAACTACTAAAAAACACTGACCTTCGTGTAAATGCTTGGAGCAGACTAACCTGTGAGCTGGAGTGTTCTGGGACGTTATATTTGCTCTTTGAATGGCTGCAATCCAGGCCATCCGTCGCCTCTTTGTTACTTCGGAAACATGGCTCGAACAATTTCTCTTCAACGACGTAATCCGATAACAACCGATCTCTTTACCCGTCGGCTTCCCGTGGCTGTCATGCGACCGGCTATTGCAGTTAATAATACAACGGCTTCTTGACATTTTTGTGTTTCTTTTTATCGCTGTATAACTGATTTTAATTGAAAGCCTGCGTGAGCTAGTACCGCTTGCCACGAGTTCCCAGAATCCTTTGCGGTTCTACCCGTGAATGACGTCACATTTTCAATCTCTATATAATATGCATGTTAAATTTTATATTTGGGGTAAAATATCAAGTCTTTTCAAGTAAACCGGTTCAAGTCCAATTCAAGTCCCAGGTCATTGGTGTAAAAGTCCAAGTCAAGTCACAAGTCTTAGAACATTTTTTCAAGTCAAGTCTAAAGTCATAAAATTAATGACTCGAGTCTGACTCGAGTCCAAGTCATGTGACTCGAGTCCACACCTCTGGTATGTAATATGATATCTGCTGGCCTGGGGGCAGAAGGGGGCTTTTATTTGAGAGGTGACTCTAAAATAACACAATTCTCTCTTAAAGTTTTGAACACTTTTTCTTTTCTTTCGTTGTTTTCTGTAGTCTGAACTGGGTAGGGCTCATGGTCATTTGTGAGCTCACTCATCTTGGAGTTGCCTGGCAACCGCACCATGACAACGAGAATCCCGGACGTCACTATAGGCGGTCAAGAAGTAGACAGCCACGTGAACTTCAAAAGCAATGAAATACAGAAAAATGCTGCTACTGTTATCATTCACTCTTTGATTTTTAGTCTTTCTGTTAAGTTTTGCTACCCGTGAGACGGTTGTGGCTTATTTGCCAACGTATGTGTGTGGTGTTTTACTTCTTATGTGACTCATCTAACTCTTCTCATCTAATGCCAAAACTATTATAGCATAACATGGTCCACAAAGATATTCCTTCAACTATTTCAGCTCTGATTGTTGTTCATTTTATCATTGAAATCCAATTTTGAAGAAATCACTGATTTGAAACAAAAGTTTTAAGGCTATAGCATGCATATATATATATTGTGTGTGTGTGTGTGTGTGTGTGTGTGTGTGTGTGTGTGTGTGTGTGTGTGTGTGTGTGTGTGTGTTGCACGCAGGTGAGCAAGCTCTGGAGTTGAGCTTGTGTTCAGAGCATGTGTGTTGGCCCCTGAGGGGTCACAGTCACTCTCTTGTGTTTGTCACCATAGTCTTTGTTTCCCACAGGCCTGCTATTCTGGGAAGAGAAAGGTCATCTTCCCCTCGGATACTGGCACCTTAAGGATGCTCATAACTGCACACTGTCTACAGAAGAAGTCAGCAGGTTCTCTGCTGATGATTTTTAGCCTCTTTGCTTTGTATTGTTTTATATTTGTATTTAGAGTAGAGAGTAGTGGAGGCAAACTTCTTATTACAGTAGGTTTCCCTAATTATATATTGTTGTGTTTTCATTTAGGATGCTGTGTATTTGCATCCATACATATGTGTGTGTGGGTGGCCGATGGCAAGCTGAAACAGATGCTGTAGGGTAATTTAAGGTAGACTGAGAACATCTGTGCTTATTGAGTACTGACGTATGCAGTAGTAGAAGCAGGGTCACTTACTTCCTTCTCTAGTTTTGTCTCCCTGTGTTTCCTGGACATATGAAGGCAAAGTAATGGGAAACTGATCCATGCGGGACCTCTTCCCCTGACCCTCTATATATAACAAAGTGACCCACCTATAGATTAACATGAGGCCTCCCCTCATTAGAAAGTACAGAGATTTAAAAAAAAAACAACAACTTTGGTGTAGTATGAATTTCATCACCTGGCTCCATATGTGCGGAGAGATGGGACAGCTGCTTTTCAGCCATTGGAAAATAGCTACTACGATACACACCTCCAGCTTTAGGGGCGAATAAGAGAGGAAACCATATGTTGCTGAAGGTTATGTGAGACCATGCAAATTGAAGCTCAGCTCTCTTGGTCACAAGAATGATGCTTTCAGCTTGAGAATTGTAGTCTGGCAGTTTAGTCGCTGATAAATGCAGGCAGCAGTGCATTGATTGGAGCATTAAAGCGGGTGCGCCACCTTTTTCTCGAGAGTCTCCTGGAAACTCTCATGACACAGCGCCCTATCAATTGGGTGATGTGCATATTGATTAAGTCAGAGATACTTTAGAAGTCCTCACCAACGGGATACGTAAGAAAGGGCTAGATTTCTTAATGCTGTCGGAACAGCTATAGATGATTTAGATTAAACTGCCTGCTAGCAAGTATGATGTGCTCAATATTTGTTTGTGAGTTTTAGTCTTCCCTGTGCGTAAACAGAGACTTGGGTTCCCATGTGGCAGTATTCATACTGCTCAATGCCGCAGTCACCGCAGGGTGGGCTTTTATTAAAGAGTTGTAATGAGTGAGAGCCATCATAAGCCAGTTGCCTATTGATTACCTATAAAGAGCACTCAGTGGAGACGTGCTGTGATCCATAGATAATGCTTTGCACAGGGAGGCTCAACTTACTCTGGTTCCAAACCTCTGCATCGCCAGCCACATCTCAAATTTTGTTGAGCAATTCAAATGGATCTGGCAAACAGGTTGGAGAATGAGCCTTTGCAGGCAGGAGTACACAGCAGAGTGGTAGTGAGTCAGTTTAAGAGATTAAACGTACTTACAATCAGCTGTTAAATATTTTTAAAACACAATTGCTATTTATTTGGTAGTTTGTAGCTCATTTAACAGCCACATAGTCATAGACCGGATATGGACTTGCTACAAACAGCAGTATCCCTGCTAATGCTGCCTCAGTGCTGGAAAAAAAATGACGTCAAAGCAGCCAGACATGTTTTTCAGGGCAAAATCAAAACCTCCCACAGAAAGCAGCTAACAAGAAGGCAATCAGGCAGAATAATGGAGTGGTAACAAAATGGGCTTTCAATTTGAACATCAGTGCGGGCTCAGCTACCGTACCAATAAGGCCTGAGCTTTGAAGTCACGACAATAAGACACACAGAGACTCGTGGGCATCCACATACACACAGAGCCAGGAACAACACACAGAATAAATACATTTATTCTTGTGTCAATAAAAAAATAAAAGCAATATTACATGTGAATGTTGCTATGCTAATGTATTCTGAGGCCTACTGCTAACAAACAGATGATTGATTGGTGAGTCTGTGACATTGTGCTTGTCTGTTTGTAAGACCACTGCAAGCTTTGCCTTTGTGACAAAATAGAACCGAGCAAAGGACGACATCAGTCTGGGAATGAATCTAAACAAAGTTTCCTTCTTGAATTTCTATTAGAGCCTAAATTTAATTCATCTTAGACAACGCACATAATGTCTTCCATATAATGTTGAGCAGAGAGGCAATTTCATTAATGACTTTTTCTATTACCCTAGAAAATGTTTGCATAGGCCTAATGGTAAAAATGCTCCTCTGTTATTGGAACTGTCTATAATTGATTTGACTGTCTGTGATTTCCACATTATTTCCCCCCTTTTTTATTTTCTTTTTTGTGTTTGTTTATCGCATTTGATAAATATTAGTTCTGTTAAAGGGTTTAATTAATGTATTACTAGCAATTACTACCAAAAGATGCTTTTGAGTATTTTTTATAATTGTAGTCCACCAGAATTTTGAGGCAAATGTTGGAATATATTGTTTTTACTGCTGTAGATCTTAATTGCTTTACATATTTTTGCTATCACACAATGACTAATAAAAATACAGTGCTAAAGATCATAGCTAAACTAACTTTTTTTTAATGTTTTTGCTAGTTTACTCTTTTCTTTTCTTGCTTGGCTAACAACAGTATGGGTCAGACCGCTGTGTCACTGAAAAATTTCTCATTGTTTATCTGTTTCACAAGGTTAATGAACCATTTTTACAGAACAATCAGTGGAGTGAGAAATAAGTGGCAGTTTAATCAATTGATAATATTTTAAGTGGCTATATGCTGATTAAATCCTTTTTCCAAACGTGTCAGACCTAAGGTGAAGGGGTGTGGCTTTCCCCAAACAATTTAGTTTTTGGGCCTCATTTACAATATAACTGTGTGGCAGATTGTGAAGCATATAAGTATACTGCATAATGCCCAGTTATGAGAATTATAACCATCGCTATAATATCTTAACCACCCTCTTAAACATATAGCCCGCTAACTAAGAGCAGGGTCTCTGTGGGTTTGTGTGTGTGATTGCTGCATGATGCTGAAGCCTGTAAGAAAGACAGCTGCGTCCGTTCCTTGTACACAGACTCCAAGAAAGGGTTCTCTCTGCTGGAGAGGGAACAGTAAAAATGCATCATAATTTCTCAGTAATGACAGCAGAGCTGATAATGTCAGAGCTTATCAATATGAGCCTTAGTGTTTTAGCCCCAGTGCTTGTTTAATGCTGGGTTTCGGTACCCATCCCTAATCTGAGCTGATTGCTCTCAGTGGAGAAAAATATGGAGTATTCATTTTGTATGGGGGAGGGGGGGGGAAGAGGAGAGCGATGTTGTATTGAGACCAAGTGTAAACTGGCAAGATTCAATAGAAATTTTCTTAGAATAACAGCACTGTCAGTTGAAATCATAACACAATCTCTCTTGTTGTGAGTATTAAGTAAAACCATGCCCCGTAGCAGATTTGCTGCCAGACTTAATCAACTATTGTTTGATGTTCTCCAAACTAATGTTGTGGCAAACCTGGGGCTTAAAAGATTTAGGCTGGCTTGTGCAAAACTACATGTAAGGTACAGAAGGCTTATGCTGCAGCATCCACTGTTTTGTCTCTTAGCTATAAGAGAGCCGGAGGTGAAATATGTGCTCTACATCCCCATGACCTCTCACATAAAATAGATCCCCAATCAAAAAAATAAATCGTCCAAACCATGGTAATTAAGGTTAGGATCTGATTTAGAACAATTACAGATGACTGAAGAATTAGCTATGATACCGTCATTTCAATGGCATTGACACTGCTATGTTTGCCAGTACTATAGGGGGTTAATGGGGAGAGAAGGCATGGCAGTGGAGCTGGAATGGACAGAAAACACAGACTATTTGTAAGTACAGCTACATGCACATGTCCCCCTGGGGCTGGAGGCTGGGTGGTGAGATTGCAGAGTCACCCCCATCACTAGTGATCCATGCACACAAGCCAGCACCCTCTTGACAAAACACACAGAGCAAGTATTGTTGCCACACGCAGAGACATACACACACATGCCTCAGACAGTTCATTTCAATGCAAATAAGTGTTCACCCCTCTTCTGGGAGGAGTTCTTGGCAGACTGCATTTTCTCTTCTCTATCATATGGAAGATCTAGATTGTATAGTGAGCTCTCGGGCAGAACCAAACAGCTATGAGTACATATAGTGCATCGCCTGCTTGAACTGATTTGCTGAGTTTTATGTTAAGTAGAAAGGACTTTTTTATCCTGCACTTTGTTCATGGAGAAAGATGCAGCCATGCTCACGCAGTGAAGGATGTGTATTTACAATGTCTTAAATGCGCAGTGTAGCTTTTAATTGTTTGGCATTGCAGAGTTGCTGTATTGTTATGCTGATGTATGGTCCACTCTGCACTGTATGCCTGCAGCATTAAAGATGAAGCTACATTCTTCCGCCCTCCCAACGGGCCTTTGTCCTCAAAAGAATGGAAGCTCCTCGCTTCATCGGATAGATTACAGCCAATTAAATGTGTCCGTTATCACCCATTAATTACCGCCACCACTTCTGCTAGAAATAGGCCTGACCAAGCAACGGCTGTGGACGTGAAATTGACCCAAATACATCAAGATGAGTTTCCATTTTTTACCTCTTTAATCAGCTCTCATCAACAGAGACCTATCATTGAACCAAGTCATCTTTCACATTGATTTGCAGTTAAATGAGTTTTGCTGGGTTAGCATGCCTACAGTACATGTATGCGCTTATGTTAGCAAACGAACATGGACGTATGCATGTGTTTGGGCATATATGTGCATTTGTGTTTGCACGCTACTATGTGTGCTTGTGTGCTTTTTGCATACACAGCACGTGCATGTGCTGCGTGTTGGGTATTTGAGGTCAAAGCTGATGGACTGGGCTTCCTGAGAGACGTGCAGCGGCCCTGAAGGATTGACACTCTGTGACACCTCTCTCCGTCTGCCTGATTAGTCACCTCTTTGATGTAGCAGCCTATATTAAGGCTCTTAAGTAGAAGACAGCCCGACACTTGCTAGCTGAATAGGGCTCATAATACATAATGCTGAAACACCATCTTCCATCATATGCCAAGCTTCAACACTTTTTTTACTTCCGTATTGCCACTTTTGGAATGTATTGCAGCTTGTTGGACTGTTGTCAGTCCTGCATGTGGATTCTTAGAAAATCTGTAAAATTTCAGGGAATCAAAGCAAAATGATTCTCTGTCCATCTACTTTTTTCATGTTTCCCTCTCTCTCTCTCTCTCTCTCTCGCTGTCTCTCCCCCTGGTACTATCATCTTTACAAGCTCAGGGGAGCCGACAGCTGCCCTCTAACCCTGAAATCAGGCATTAGAGGAACAGCCTGACAATTAGTCTGCTATTGCCTCACTGGGATGGGATCAGAATAACAAGACAAAGAGCAAAAGAGAGGAAGATAGACAGGTTTAAGATAAATTCCTGCCTTGGGAACATTTGAAGACACCTATTAAGGGTTTTCCTTTTTTCCCAAAGTGGAGCATTATCATGACCTTAGCAGTATGTGACATTTTATTTCACATGCTTCATCTTAACCCTCTGGCAAAATATGCAATGCTATACTGACCCTACAGCAAGCTAATGCAATTATTTCAGTTGTTTATGGAGCCATATATATTCCAGAAAAGCAGGGTAAGATAAAATAAGTTGATGGGAGACAGCTAGTGACAGCTTCTTCTCCAAGCTGGCATCAAATTGGTTTTCTTTTTGGCTAATGTTAGCTAATTATTGCTAGCTTTTCTGCTAACAGTACCCAGTTTCAAGACTTGTCTTGTAGCAAAACACTCTGTAAAAGATCCAGTGCTGATGTGGCTAATAATCTAGCTTACCATTTCCAAATTACGTCATCAGTCACAAACAAATCCACATAAAACTATGTAGTAGTTAGCAATAATGCTGGCATGTAGATAACTGGAAATATAAATTGAACGGCTTTCCATTTTACATCATGAGGTAAAGCCTAGAGATCTGTTGAGGACCACCTAGCAACCACCAGTCACTACAGAAAAGGCATATTTCCTGACCAATTGTGAGTCATTGCTGAAAGCGGTTATCTAACGCAAGCTATCTAAGAGACGTATACGGTGCTACACCAAAAACATCCTTGCGACTGATTTGTTCGTGAGCAGATTGCCACAGTCCCATGGTGTTTATACTGAAGATGGCAAGTGGTTTGCAAACACTTGCTAAGCGGTTATGAATAAAAACACAAGGTATTTTTTAGAAAATACAAAATAAATACAAACTTAACTGTCCATTTCTTTAAAAAAACATTAAATATGTATGCTGTACAATCCTTCACCCTGGAGAAAGAGCGGTTCAAAGAATTCATTAAAAGCTCAAAATTACCATGACAGTCCTACCCTTGATGATGGGTATGGTGTGTGTAAACCTCGGACCACAAATGTATCTACATTTGTTGAAACTGTGTGCAGTTCCAATAGTATAATTCAGCTAAACCATTAAATGCTTTCTTCTTCTTCATAAACGCATACACTTTACTCTGAAAGTAACGTTTTTCAACATATGGACTGTTAAAAGAGCAACGTGAGAGATGAGATAAGTGATGGAGTGAAAAATGGCAGAAAGTTTCGACCTCCTGCTACACATGTGAAAAAAGTTACTTTATATGAATGTGTGTGTGTGTGTGTGTGTGTGTGTGTGTGTGTGTGTGTGTGTGTGCATGTGTTTAAGCGATCAAACTTCCTTGCAGCTCCGTCAGCTCCACGGTTGTAGAAAACATTTTACAAGATCAAAGCATTTAACACTCCCGAGCCCTAGGCCAGCTTCCTCCCAACCCATTTCTTCACACACACACACACACACACACACTTACATACACAAACACACACACAGACATACTAGGACATGTACTAGTTCATCCAGCCTTTACCCCTGCACGTCTCGGGGGATTTTATAACACTGAAGTCACATAAACATTCCACCTGGAAACGACCGCCACCAGGTTCTGAGATAAGCTGAACATAGTCGAAGCCCCTCAGCTCTCATCTCCTGAGCGGCAGCCACACCAGCAGCAGAGTGGTATCAGCTCGACCGCAGCAGTCACGCTCCCTCCCTGTCTCCAGTCTTCCCTATCCCCCCCCCCTCCCCTCCAGGTGCTCTTTGACAGAAATAATTGAGGTGGGGAGGTGGTGGGAGGTTAATGAAGCACTCCCAACACACAGCTGACCTTTCCCCAGCCCCTGCGCAAATCATCGCAGCACAGTTTTTTGGACATTTTTAAATGAAAGCCTTTAAATAATTTATCTAACTATAGTTCCCGCAAGGCCCTTCATTAGAGGTTGGCCGTGACATTTTCCTCCTCCTCCTCCCTCCCTCCCTCCCCCCCATCCTCTCATACTTACCGCCTCACATCCAGTCCAAGAATATCACTGTTGATTTCTCTCGCCTTTGTCTCTCTTCCGCTGTCATCTCTTTCTTGGTCTCTGTGTCTTTTCCTCCTTCCCTCTCTTCCCTTCCCTCTCCGTTTCTCCCTGTTTGACATTAGCCGCATTAAAGATTGAGATCTCTGGTATACTCCACGCATGGCTGTGAAATGACAGCCAGGCGTCAAGACATGAGATGTGATTTTTGCCGTGGTGGAATGGAAATGGAGCACATTTAATCCTTAAATGTGCCGCGGGCCAACTGACAGTCAAATAGATTGCAAGGAGGAAACAACGGAAAACCTGAAAACTGATGAATCATTCGATCATGTACTAAACTAAACGTGCACATTAACAAGTTTGCTCCTGTTTTGTTGCCTGTGTGAGTTTTCTTGTGTAATTGAGTAGCTGGCGTTACTTAAAGAGGACCGACTCTGCCATTAAGACAGACAGACGGGCAGACTTAACCTTTATGGCTTTACTTTACTTTGTCTCCACAAGAAACAGGATGGATGGCATTGATTTCGGCTTTATACTTGACTGTGCTGAAGACAGATTTGTAAAATCCTAGGTGCTACGAATGGGTGAGAATACAGGTGCAGCTACCAGGGAGGGAACCAAAGATATTAATTAACAAACTCTCTTGGAAACAGATGGATGTATAAGTGCGCCTGAATTGAACACAACATAGGCATGAATCAAACACAACAATAACAAAGTCACCCTCTCTGTCTGGTGCATTGGTGTGAAAGACAAATATCCAGATCAAATATATATTAAGTGAAGAGCGCTGTCGTATTACAAGAAATACAATTCGTCAGGTCTGTTTTGCTGATGAAACGGAGAAAAATGAGATGTGACAAGCATTTGAGTTATACAATATTGATATTAGTGGAAATGTTATCAGATACAATGTGTGAGGCAGTGCAGAAACCCAGGCTTCCCAGGGGACGAGCAGTAGTAAGGCAATATCCTCAGACACTCACACAGCTTGAAAGGCTTCTGTATAGCTGTAGGCAGTTTTCAAAAAAAAAAGGAAAAAAAAGGAAAAGATCCCAGCAAGTCATTTAAGCAGACCTCAAAGAGTAAGTGTTATTTAACCTTTTTGGTAGCCAACACAACTATAACCAAAGCAGAACCCCAAGCAAATCAACAAAGCATTTGGCAACAAAGCATCAGGGTTTTCCTATTAAAAAAACGTGTAAAATGTAATCATTTTCTTAAGTAGTGTTTATTTATTCAGAGTTAAGTAAGGTTGCACAGCTCCCATCCCCACCATGAAAAAAAACCTGAGCACATTCAGCAGTTTGACAGTCTTAAGGCTGCCTCTGCTCTGCACACAGAGAAAAATATTCCGATTAAAAACACATTTGTTAGTTTGACAAAATGCACATTGGGTCTGGAAATGCAAATACAGAAACGTTATCCCTCTTGGTTCAAGAGATGTGTTAGTCTGGCAGGAATAGACAAGTCCGGTGACTAATTTGTGCGTTCCTCCATCTGGCGCGCCGGCATTACTGAGGTGGCAAGTCATAGCGACAGTGTCGACTGCTGCCGGTGACGGGCAGTCAGAATAATGATGTTAGCCAGTGGCCCGGTTACTGCTTGTGGTTTACATGGCTTACATGATTTACTCATGAAAGTGGCCACTTTCACATTACTTTCATATATTGTTTTAGTAAGTATCCAAAACATACAAGTTTCATTATATAATTTTTCAAGGGATCTTATATCTGTTTTTACTCTTGTATGCTTTTCATACAAGTTTCACACAAGACAGATACACAAACCTTATAAGATTTATATATATCTTTTCCATATGGGAACATAGTATTTCAAACATGTAAAGCTTTGATTGTTTCATTTGTTACTGTTGTTGTGTTTATGCACTTAATATTGTGCAATAAAAACTATTTCAGTTCGCTTCAACTTAATGGCAAAATAACTTTCTGCTTATTTTCTGAACAACATTCCCCTAGAAAAACATTCGATTTTTGGTATTCGGTATTTTGTCCGACTATGCGATTGCATTAGACTCCCTAATTGTAATTCTCTCTCACCATGCTCATTAGATCATTTGACAACAACACCATGAATCTTTTACTCACGTCATTAGTCAGGATGTGTTTTCACTCCTATAATAAATCTGTTTCTTTGCCACTGCAGTTCCCTCTTTCTCACTCTTGCTCTCTTGCTATATCAGAAGTTCTTTATTACCTGGAAACAAGAGCAGATTTATGCCTTTGTCTGGGACAGAGGTAGGTATGGTTTACAGGGTGAGTGGTGAGGGATGAGTTGTGTGCAGGATTAGTTTTCAGGCCAGAGGAGAGGGTTATCTGCCAGTCTCTTACCTTGTGCTGTAGTGGATGCAGGCTGAGATATTAGGGAAGGACTGCTTCATTAACTCTCAGAGACCACAGCCATGTGGTCTCGCTGTGGCTAACTGTGTTGCTCACCTTGGAAGACTGCTACTCTTGCTCTTTTTTTCCCTCTTGCTCTCAGTTGTGTCTGGCCCTTTCTGGTCCCCCTTTAAGGCCAGGATTTGCATTAATAACAGGGGGCGCTAGGCGAGATGTGTAAATTTCACTTACATAAAGATGGATGGCTTAATCTACCAACAGGAAGACATTTATAAGTAATAACTCGGGCAACTTTCCACATGACATTGTGGTTTTAAATAACACGATGACGTTTGGATGTGTGTATTACAGAGTAAAGGCAAGTGAGACGGTCCATTTAGACTCCTCTAATGCGCTTTAAATCCAGACTGTAGCACCCAAGACTAAAGCATGAAAAGAAAGCTATTTGTATCTTACAAAAATAACAATGTCTCAGTGTTTTTATTGTTTTAACAGAGGTAGGTTAATGTTTTCACCTTGCAGACTTTAATATTTTCCCGTGGCTGCGTGATTGCATTTTGATGATCTCCTGTGTCGTGTGCCTGGCGATACGCTTTGCTTGTTTCAGCGGGTCGTGCTGTATTTCAGAGAGAGCAAAGGGTGAAATGCAGCGTTCGTTTCTGCCTCAAACGCATTGCTTCACCGATCTGCTTTCAAGATCTAAGCATTTTGAGTGTAGGAGTTTTTGCATCCCATTTTTCTCCTGGTACGGAAATGCAGACAGACACACACACCCAGGACTATCACAGTAAGTGATTGGATGTTAACCAGTCTGGAATAAAACAGATGGAAGGGCTGCGCTACAGCACCAAACACAGGAAATGGATTTATTCAGCCCCCCCTCCTCCTTTTTCCCATAATCCTTTACTGTCTTCTGGCCTCCCACCATTACACACTGACATACAATGATACACTGATCATCCACAACATTAAAAGCGCTGACAGGTAAAGGGGATAACATTAATCATCTCATTACAATGCAACATTTGCTGTGAAACCTTTAGTCCCGTCATTAAGGTGACACACACCACCCACGTAAATATTTTTGCTGACACCAGCAGAGGTCCCGTGTCTGTGCCCTGCTGGGTCGGAGCTGTTTTGGCGACATGAGCTGGATCTACACAATATCAAGCAAACGTTTTAGTAGTGTAGCTGATCTTTGTGCATTTAACCATTTCACCACTGTATCAAATGTACATTCATTATACTTTTTTTTACAGATTTCCCCACTATGAAGACATTGTTACTGAAAGAGATTTGAAAGGGATTTGAAATAATCCTTTAATTCATGGGCCAACATCGCTGTTTATGTAAGAATAATGTTTAATTAGCGCCATAACGATGTTTTCTGTCCCGCCTTTTCAATTTGAAACTGGGTGTAATGTAAATTAGGAAAAATACATTACAAGAAATTACTCAGACTCTACATCACAGGAAGCCAGGCGATGATCAGTGAGCAGCAGTATGACTTCATGCCCAAAAAGAGCACTGCAGATGTGATGTTTGCTTTGAGAGTGTTGATGGAGAAGTATAGAGGAGGTCAGAACGAGTTGCACTGTGTCTTTGTAGCAGGTTGAAGAGAGCCTGGAGAGGTGCAGGTATGCTCTGGAGAGTAGAGGACTGAAAGTCAGCATGTCAGTCAGTATGTATGTGGGCAAATCAGAGGGAGACAAGTGGAAAGGAAAACATGCAAGAAGAAGAAGGTAGATGAGTTTAAGTACCTGGGGTCAACCATCCAAAGCGATGGAAAGTGCACAAGAGAGGTGAAGAAGAGAGTGCAAGCAAGGTGGAGTGGGTGGAGATGAGCGTCAGGGGTGATTTGTGACTGAAGGACAGCAGCAAGAGTGAAACGGAAGGCTTTCAAGAGGGTAGTCAGACCTGCTATGATGTATCGTTTGGATGCAGTGGAACTGACCAAGAGATAGAAGACAGAGCTAAAGTTGTTAACGTTTTATTCGGGAGTGAGCAGAATGGACAGGATTAGAAAAGACGAGCTGAGTGGTTTGGAGACAAAGTTAGAGAGGCAGGCCTGAGATGGTTGGTTTGGAGATGTGCGGAGCAGGAATAGTGGATGTTTTGTACAATGGATGTTGAAGAGCTGCCAGGCAGGAGGAAAAGAGGAAAACCTCAGAGAAAGTTCATGGATGTAGTGAAGGAGGACATGGAGGAAAATGAGCTGCTGTGAAAAGAAGAATACATCTTAGTCGTTGCTTATAGACAGCAGCATTTATGAGTTCTTTTAGTTCAATAAAATGTGAGAGAGAAGCACCAAAAACACAGCCATGTTTCTTTTTCTTTCTGGCTGTGAAGCCCACTTTGCTCACTAAAAACAAAAAGAAAAAAATGTTAATACTTCTTACCTCAGTCCACCAGAAATAACACCTATATCCTTAACCCAAAATGCATTTGGCATAGTTATGGCTGACTCTGTGGGTCAAACATTTAGGATTTATAAAACAATTCATCTGTTTTACAGAGTAATTTAGCAAGAGAGCACATTTTAGGCTTATTAAGGCCCTCCAAGTTGAAATAGGCTTCCTTTTAATGGAAATATCAAATCTGAGGATGGCTGAAATGTGCAACTGAAATTCTTGAGTGTAATTCAGTTGGTGCAGCTGTTGCAGTGCTTAATCAATGTACCTCGCCTTTCCCCCTCTGCTTTCTGCATATCAGCGCAACTTCCACAGAACTAATTGTGGAGATACTTAATGGAGATGTCTGGCTGCAGCAGCAGACTGCTGACCATAAGAGCGTGAGCTTTTATGTTAAAAGCTGCTGCTCCTTTCCACACCATCACAGAGAAGTAAAGAAAAGGTTGCACTGCTTTTGTGTACATGCTGGCAATTACTGCGTGCATGCGCCTGTTTGAGCTTGTTTATTTATCTGTGCCTACAATCCTGTCTTCAGATAACTTATTCACCCCTCCAGCTACTTGTTCCTTTTGCACAGTGACAGCCTTACACATCAGTGCTGTTGCCTTCTTTATTGTTGTTGCCACTCGCATTAATAATTCGCTTTTTTGTTAACCGGCTGATGTAAAGTGGGCTAATCCCTTTATGAGGGGAGAGAGTGAGGCTGAATTTGTCAGCGAGTGTCTGTTAATGAATCGAGCTTGTATCATCGGTATGCACAATGTGTTTTTGTGTAATGTGCAGGCGGGTGTGTGCGTTTTGTCTGGGAGGGGAGCAGGGCTAATTTCCACCCTGCTAGGGTCCTGGAGGACTAAGCTGCTTTTGACCTGATAAGCTCATTAGAATTCCACACTAATTACAACAGGCCCTGTTTGGCTGTCACCAGATGAGAACAACAGGTCCCGACCATATCAGCCTACCTTAGAGTGAGAATAAAGTAGGGGAATAGAGGAAAGTGAGTACAGAGGCTTGTGAAGAGGAAGAGGAAGAAATGAGAAGAGGTGCTAGAAAGACTAAGAGAAAGGGAAATTAATCGTTCAGTGGTCCAGGTAAAACCGATTAAGAAAATTTGTCAAGACTAGTACAAAGACCAGTAAGCATTCTTAGCAGAGAATCATATAACCTTGATGCAAACAAAGGAAGACAGCGGCAGGAGGAAGAGGGAGAGACAGGTGGGAAAGAACAAGAGAGAAAGATTGTAAATTAGCCGGGCCGCCGCAGAGCGTTTTCTCCGACTTGTCGAGGCTAAACTGAGGGCAGCAGGGAGTGGGGCCCGATATGTCAGAATCTCCCTGGCAACCAATCCTTCAGCCGCCCCCACCCCTGCATGCACAAACACAAACACACACACACACTCTCTGTGCACGCAGCACCCTGTAGAGGCTGGGCTTTGGGTGTTGTTTGCATCCAGGCCCAGATTAAATCTGAAGCAGGGTTTCTTCTCTTGCTGCCTTTTACACATGCTGAAATGCAGACATGGCTTTCTTTTCACACTTTTACACTTTCTATTCCTCCTTCGTCACCTCCCTCCTGCCATTCAGTCTGCCTCGCTCAGCCTTTCATACGCCCCCCCCCCACCACCACCATCACCACCAAAAAATCGTATTTCTCGCGCTGTCTTTCTCTTGTAACTCAGGACTCAGTGCCTGCAGTCAAAAGGATCACTTGTCTCTATTCAGTGTGTGTCTCTTGTGTCTGTGTGCGCACTTGCATGTGTTCAGATGTGTGCATTAACGTATCTGTCTGTTTGAGCGTGGGATGTGCTGAGGAGGGGGAGCGGGGTGAAAGCACTCACAGGGGACCGTCAGCCTCGACCTCTATTATTCCTATCCATTTGCTGTTTCCTCTCACACCGCCGCAGAATGTGAAAGGGAATTATTAGAGTATGTCAATTTGTTCTCTGTGTCAATATGAAGCATCCCTCTAATCCCACTGTAGTGCCATAGTCAGTCATTCAGACACTCTGTCTGCTATAGTCCAAAGCCTGTAGAGCCGGAGGCCTCACTCATTAACTTGGCCTTTCTAAGAGACAGGAAGCCATCCCCGAGGCCATCGCCTGTTTATGTGTGAGACATGAGTTAGATTATTTGTATGAATCTGTGTGTGTGCGTCTGTGTGTGTGCTCACGTTCCCTTGTGTGTATGCGAGTGTATTCTTAACTTGTGTGTTTGTAATCAATTTGGCTTACTCTGGGGCAGCATGTTTGCTACCCCTCAGCAGCAGCTGGTGGGTGGGCAGAGCAGAGATGAGTGGGTTAGCCCCTGGCACACATCTGCACCCTGGGAGCAGTAGCTGCTGGCGCCAGCCATCTTTGGCTCCTCTTCTTCCCCAGGTCTTCCAAAGGCTGTGTCCCTCAGGAGATGTGCACGATTGCACATTGGTGTGCGTGCGTGTGTGTAAATGTCTTTTCTGTGTGAACAATCCGTTAAGATATGTGTTTTCCAGCTGTGAGAAAATTGTGCAGCCGTGTACGTGTTAATAGTTGTAGTGGATGTGTCATGAGGTTTGTGTGTTGAGCCACGTGACCAGCAGTGTGTCCCTGGAAGCTGCTGCCGTGTAGCCCGGATGGAGGAGGATGGTGACACTCTTCCCCACTGGGATGATACTTAATTGGACTCATTGTTTGGCTCTTTCTCTTTATTCACTTCCTTCAATCAATGCAACAGTACCTGCATCTGCTGCTCTTCCTTTCTTTATGCTTTTTTTGCACACGTGCTTCCCTTCTGCTCGTACGTTTTCAAATTAAAATGCTTTCTGCCACTGTCTACTTCAGTTCCCCTTCCCCTAGTCTTTCTGTTACTGTCTGACTTTTTCTTCTTCCTGTCTTCCTCTTCCTCCTGTCTCTCGCGCTCATCCCTCCTTCCTAATTTGAGAAACAGTGGTGGGATCGATTGGCGGTCCCAGCCTCTCTTTTCCTCGCCCTGCACAAATTTATTATTCTCTGAAAGACTCACACACTGATGGTCCCCTGGAGGGCCAGGTTGTACAGCTACCAACACACACACGCGTGCACACAGACACACACACACACACACACTCTTACACATACGCAACCAATTTTAGATGCTGATGCATTATCACATCACTGTAGAGAAACACACACAAACAATGGCATACATGCTCACGATAACATGCACAGTGTTGCCTCATACATTATAGCAAGATGTACTCACACATGCGCATTAATTTAAGCAAACACAGACACCCTCTGACACAGAAACCAGAATAAGCTGGGGGATCCTGGTCTGAGTCAGCATTTCACGTCTGCTGGTAACAGTGTAGCTTTATGCGGATCAGTGATGGCATAGTTTTGTCAGCCTTGTGGAGATGTAGGAGGTTATATAATGACCATGATGAGATGAGAGATGTAACCCTAATCTTAAGTGAAAATATTGTATTTCGATAGAAAAGGCGGTCCTTCAGGACATGTTGGTTATAGCAATAAAGAATTTTCAAAGGTGGCGTTCTTACACACAGACAAGCTAAAAGATGTGGGTGATGGCCATAGTACCAAATATTGTAAAGATACGTGTGTGATGAAATTGAGTAAAATCTTCAGTTTGTTCTAATCTGTGGCTCTTCAGTGTCTGAAAGGCAGAAAGAAAAGCATGTGTGCAGGAGAGTTTTTGAACAGCGACGCAACATTCTTAACCACTGGGGTCATTTCCACTGTGAAACAAGAGAGCAGGACTTCTTCACTAATGTACTTTCAGTTAGATGTCCTCTCTAAAGTCTCTCTAACCTGCATAGGTTTACAGTCCTGACACCACGTATGCTGATACATAAACATAACCCACTTTCACCCAATTATGACCTGATTATCAATATGCTAATTAACTTAATAAAGAGCAGGTGTTATGTGAAGTTTATCACTTTTCAGGCAGGGTGTTAGACACTAATAGTCTCTTTCACTGGACATGAATTCAGCCCAAAAGGAGCAGAAATGATATTGATGATATCTGTGTGTGTTGAGGCTCTTGGGTTGTCCCTGACTGGACTTCATGAGGTCAATGAGAAAACGGAATTGCCAACTCATCATACAACTTTGTTGCTTTCATTTTGAAAGCAATGTGAAAATGTGTTGGAACAGCTCTCACCACATCTTGCATTTGCTGTTGATGTGACTGCACTAATGAATGAGCTAAATACCAAACTGCAAGGCAAGGTGGAAGCTTTCACAAGAAGGTTGCAGTTTCTTTCAAGACAAAGTTTAACAAATCCAGATTCAGATCCTCTCTCAGTGGAGATCACGTGTCTGCTGTCCTTCATATTTTAACCTCAGACATTAAACCTGACTCTAATGCGTTTGTTTAAGCCCAAAACAGACCAGATTTCTCTCACTTAGCACATAGAATTAGCACAGATTTTGTAAAAACAGGCACATTTTGTTCATAATTGATTTTAGGAACATTGATTAAACAGTGATAATAAATGCTGGTGTTTTTACTAGGTTCATTTCACATTTCCAGTGCCTAATTGTGGCGTGTGCTCTTACCAGCTTATTGGTGGTCCATTGGGAAAATTAATTGCCCTTCCCGGGTCTAGAGCATTAGCCATACACAGTTTATATAAAAATGTAGATTGGTTTAAATCCGTGTGTTTATTGCTAGCTTGCAGTGTTTTCCATTTAAATGCAGACATTTGAAATCCTTCAGCCCTAAAAAAATAACAAAAAAACCCCAATAAGAGAAAATAACAAAAGTGAAGAAAAATTAATTAACTCTGCACTCAGTCTGAATACACTTCACAACCTCTGAAGCAGTGACCTTTCAAACTCGTCACTTCACTGCACACCACATCAACCTGGATGAATAAGCTAAAAGCTGGGCTTCAAAAATAATTGAAGAACAATCGTTTTACCCTCCTTTTTTATGAATTCCCCACATCGCCACACAGGTGAACTTGAGTAAAACAAACTCTGTAAGTGTAAAAGATTTTGAGAGAATTTGAGCATTTGAATTGTGGGGTTTACTCTCAGCAGAGGGACAGAAATGCAGTTTGTAAGTCAGTCCTCCCCGTAGACGCTCTGATTTGTTATTTTGTACACTTTGACCCGGGGTGTGAGCAGAGGGTTGTGTTTTGACGAGATGGTTATTAAGAATGCGCTTCTGATCTACGGGAGGCTGATGGCCTTCATCAGTTCCCTCTCTGAATCTGAGTGCTGTCGTCCTCTTCTCCCGCCCGTTTACGACTCATCTTTGACTCAGGCTGCAACTTCCAATTTCCACAGAGCTACAAATCACCCACACTAACTTCGGGATGCTGACTTGTCCACGTTCAAAGAAGGTTTGATGGTGTAAGCTAGGCTAATAGGCTGGAAGTAAGAGATGCAGGGAGAGTGCAGGTGGGTTTTTCAGATAATGAGGAACTTGTTTTCAAAGGTTTGGATGATGATACCACAAGCTAAAGCCAGATGGGCAGTAGGAGGGGGTTATATGACTTTCATCTACTTGAAGGCGAAAGCAGATCATTCTTTTTTTCATATTATGGCACAGTGTCTGCTCTATACTTTTATCCATCTATAGTGGAAAGCAAAGCTCAAATCATCCAAGGCCCTGAATGAGATCTGATCTAAAATTGCTGCTTTATGGCATACTCGACATGTTTCATTTCATTAGCCGTTTAAATTGCTCTAGCTGAGTAATTTACCTTGCATTTACCGCTGACCATCTTGACTTCGCTTTAAATACGACTCCCGATAGCTGCCTTTCATCAGCTTAAGTCTCCCTTAGATGTCATCTTCTCAGATGTTCAGTCTGATTGAGAAACAGAGAGAAAATTGAGATTACAGGGGAAAGTGTCACCTGCGTTGTGTTTGAGCTCACCGTGCGGTAATATCTCCCCTGCCTGATAATTTAAGGAAACTAGTTTGAATAAAACCCTGGCCACGTGAGTTCAACTAGCCCAGCGCGCTGCATGCAGAGCAGAGAGGCAGGATTAGTAGCTACAGTGGGTGAATGTATCAAAGCCTGTGTTTTTCAGAAAGCCCTGCAGTTATTGCTTACTGTTAGGCCTATAAAGTGGTTTGTAGTGTATAAAATAATCATAAACATTATAATCTCATTCTTGCACAAACATCTTATCATAAAACAACAGCGGGCATAAAACTTCATTAAAGGACAGAACATAAAAGCAACATAAAAGGAGTCCAATAAAATAATGATTAGGAGAATTTTAAACTCATGCATAAACTCATGCATAAAAAATTGGATTTTCGAAGATTACGCTTATTTTTGCCAAATTGCACCAGCTGAAACGCTTGGTTGCACATGACAAAGACAGATATACACATATGTGTGTGTAAAATATCTCTGTCCATCTAGTTTTTTCCGATATTAGTTCTCAGACCGTGAGGATGTGCCTTTGTTTTTTCAAAGCTGCCTTTGAAAAGTGGCATAAGAAGGACTGATGAGTCTGATAACAGCACACACACACACCTTGCAACGCACTTCCACATGCACTCTGCACGACACAAGCCCGTATCACACAGTGCCCAAGGATGGCAGACTTTCACTTTTAAAAGACTGTTATGGAAAGACCCATTACAGTGCAGAAGGTTTCAACCTCAATTATATGGAGAATATATAGTAGTCAGGTCGCTAATGAAAATGGAGGAGAGTGTCTACTCTTGCAAACAGCTTTCTGTGAAAGATGGGGAAGTAATCTATTCTCTTTACGAGGAGCAGTACTCCCCCCCCCCCTCTGATTGCCACAGCTTTAATGAAGAGCTTACATACCTGAGGGGAATGATTCAGGAGCAAAGCATCAGGCAACTTATTGGATGTGGCTCTAAAATGGAAGTCAAGAAAAGCACAGTTTTACATTATTTGTGTGTGTGCGCATGTGCGTGTATGTGTTGTTGATGCCTTCTTAGTTTAGGTTGAGTTAGTTTTAAGAAGCAAAAGAAACGTAAATGTAGTGTTTATACTGAATATGTAAGCAGGTCAGTGAACACAGGAAGGTGAGAACAGAAACACTTCTCTGACAATGTGAAGGATGCATTCAAACAAGAGTAAGGGTGCGTCCTAGATCCTTTTCCTAGCCACCTTTCTTTGATCTAGATGGATACGTCATCGAGATCAAGGAAAGGTAGTTAGGAGACTCGATTAGGAGTTAGGAAAAGAGAAGAGCGGTGCACTGAGAATTTGAACGACCTTATCTGACGTGTGACCCTGGACATCCATCCAGTGTCGAAACTACAGCGAGCAGAAGATAGCAAACAAAATGTGCATCTTACTTCACCAGCGTCCTCTTACCTTGCTGTTTAATGCGGGTCATGTAAACAAGAACATGCTATGACAAATATCCCGTTATTATAAAGGTTGGAATTTTAAAGAAACAGGAACATTTTGGGACAGATTTGCTAACGTCTGCAGAAGCACAAAACTTATTTTGACATACAAAATCTGCTGAATTTACTAAAGAGGCACAGTGTCAGTTCTGTAACTGAAAGGTATGGAGAGGAGCATTTTTGTGGCACTATGGCATTTGTATTTGTAAGAGTTTCACTTTCGGGGGGTCGCTTGTGAGTCTTTATGGGTTTTTTTTTCTTTTTTTCTTGACCTTTTGCTCTTTTCTCTCCATTTGTTTCACCTGTGTTTCATTCCCACATGTGCCTAATCACCAATCACCCCTCTGTATCTGTTCTCATTTCCCAAATTGCACACCGTGAATTCCTCAAATGAAGCCAAGTTTGATTACCTAAGTGAAACAGCGTATGAATAAAAAGGAGCTGTTTAGAGTTCCCCTCTTGCTACACTTCATTTGTCTGTCTGAGGTAAAAAAAAAAAAAAGGCAAACCCATTCACACACACACTTCTGCAAAGGATGCACCTGTGCGTCCTCAATTATAGCTCTGCCAGCAAGCCTCCTCTGTCCTTCACATGCATTTCAGAAAGAGATCTCCTTCAGCATGGCAAACTAAGATTGATTTCCTGGTCGCAGGCAGGAGGCCTGAGGACAGAGGAGACAAAGAGGGTCAAATTAGTGAAATTGAAAAGCCCGCTATCCCGTCTTTCCCTTTGTCTTTGTCATTTCGGTCTGTTTATCCTCGTCATTCTCCTCTTTTTAGATTCATGTTTTGTTTCATTTTGGGGCTTTGTGTTTCTTGCTTCTTTTAATTGGCCAGTAAAGGCTCATTTTTCATACAGTCTGCCTCCAAGCCGTGCATTTGTGTCCTCTCTCTAGCACCACAACCCCTGACAGCATTTTAGACCTGTGCCATTATGATAGGGATGACTAGGTGTGGCTGAGTGAGCTTGTTGGTGGGACCGCTTTTACTATGGTCCTCATTTAGACATGCAGATGTCACATGCAGATGCCCCATTAAGACATCAGATTAATGTCTAAAAGCAGCCTTGCTGTATATTCACACAACGCTGATACTGACACTTTGAGCACACATGACGTAACATCTTCTCATCCTGTGTCTGGAAAATTACTCTGACCAATGAAAGTCAGAGTTATTAAAGCTAAATGCAGGGTGTAACCGGGAGAGATTTATTCCAGTTACAAGTAGTTGTTTTGGTGTCCTTAACTTTCTGGCTGCAAATCGTCTGGGTAACAAATTTACATTAAAAGCAGCCAGTGAAACTTTTCTTGGCAGCTGGTGGGTTTATTTATTTTATTTTCTGTCATTGTTTACCAGTCCTTGGAGGGTGAACAAACCCTAATCTTGGACACTAAGTAAGAGTTTCTGCAGACAATGTGCAATCAGTGTTGTTTACACTACAGCTGTCCTGCAATCGAATCCAATCAAGAAAGCTATGCCTCTGCATGCCTGCTCTACCTGTGGTTAAAAGAACAGCTTGTCTTGTTAATCATTTGTCATAAATATTGGTCGTGGTAATATCGACTGACGCACTCAAAACCAAAAATAAATAAATAAACAAACATTCTATCCAGACTAACACGAGCTATTACGCAAAACTCCGAATAAAGAGGGAAAGAAAAAAGAAAAAAACTCAAATCTGAGCTGCAAAAGATCAGGCCTGGGTTAACACACCAAGCCAGAGGGAGATAAAGACAAAGAGGCGGAAAGAGAGAGAAATAAGATTTTATTTAAGAGAACGCGCCGCTGCCTCGCAGACGCAGAGCGCAGCGATGTGAGGCTGACCTCTGGAAGGAAAGCAGCAGCAGGGGTCACAGAGGTTGATCCAATTCTGGGCAGCCAGTGCCAACACTCTGATTAAGAGGTGATGAAGAGGGCAGGCCGACCATCATCTCCACAGGTGGATTCACTTTGGGATGCATGTGGGCCTGGGAGGGGGCGGCACTGAAAGTTCAAGCACTGTAGCCAGAGGGATAATCAGCAAAGGCGCTAAAATTACTTTTGAGCTGTTGTCTGTATTTGCCTTATCCAAATATTGCCAGATAACAAAGGCGCACGTCTGCTCCACTTGTATCGCTCCCAAGCTTAAGCATTGTTTGATTTGCTGTGGTCAGGAGCTTAAGTTAGCTGGTAAATATTAACACCACAAGGAACGTGGCCTTTTTTCATGGTTGCAGGTCAGCTCGTTCTCACTCCCGAGGCGTAATATACCGACGTTTTGTCACGTCCCGTTCCTCAGGAACGCGAAAGGAGACCTTCGGCGTTCTTATGGTACGCGGCTGAAATCCAGTGCAATGACGCTCCCGCGGTAATAGACGTTCCAGCCCTGTATTCCAGCCCTAAACCTAACCTTATCCTTAGCTCTAACGATAACCTTAATCCTGACCTTAACCAGGACTTTAATGACGTTAAATAGCGTGTTTGTAAGCGATTTGAAGAAAAAGAGCGAACATGTGTAGATTCAGTCCAGACGGTTCTCATATTTCCTCATTTTTCCGAGGTCGTCATTTAGGAACGTGGTGGGTAGCCGAAAGCGTAATATGTCGACGATTTGTCACCTAGCGTAAAATGTTACGCTACGTGAGAACGTGTTGCGCAGGTTTAAGAAGTACAGTGTTTAGACAGGTTTGCACCATTTAATGTTAATCTTTATAAATGTTCATCTCACATGAACTATTACAGGCTTGGCCTTCTGTTTAAGGTGCACGTCATGTGATAGGAAAACTATTTTCTCTTGTCATTGTCGTGGGAGAATGGCCCACCCATCAGAGTATCAATAAACATATGTCTGTGTGCATGTGTGTATGTATGTGTGTGTGTTGGTGATTAGGGTGTGAGGGTTAAATGTCAGTGATATGGTGCTGGGGAGTTCCTCTGCTGGGTAAAAACCTGAGCGACTGCTCATCTCTAATTGGACCTATCTTAGTAACCTTTCCGCAGCCGGGGGTTCCCATTCATCACCCTCTGTCTGTCTGTCAGCCAATCAGAGCTGAGGCAGGTCCTCATGCACACTGTACTTCTGAACTAATGTTTTCATCTTTAATATTTTACATTTTATTATGTTTATACCTTTGTATTTATGTTTTTTTGGGGGGTAGGATTTTAAATTTAGGGGATTCCCTTAGCATCCTTCTCACTGACCTCACGCTTCAGTACGCGTTATTGTTGCCAGCTTAGTGCCTGTGTTGCAATGCAACACTTGTAATGCAATGACTTTTCTGAGGACTTTAGGGACTTGCTCCCCTGCTTACAGGCCCAATGAGCAGCAGAGCAGCAATGCCCATACATAAGGCCCATTTATCTCACACAGTGAAATGTGTCAAAGACAAAGTAATAGTCTCTCTGTTAGTTTAACTTTCTTTTCTTATAATTTTATTTGATGTTGAATTAGTTGTTTTAGTGTGGACTGTCAGAAACAATAGACTGTTTATAAAAGAAGGACATAGCGACCACAAGGTCAACCATCTGTTAGCCGGGTCCTGTGAAGCGTCGATCTGAGGATTTTGGCTGTTGCTATCTTAAGCTGCATCCACACTGGAAGCGGCCCACTCGTCCCACATTGCTTTGCAGCTGACAGCTGATTGCTTATGGACTTTCCAGGCTCCGGTTGCTTAAGGAACCTTATTATGCAATTACTGCTAGGTCATATGTCAATCAATGTATTCTTCAGTGTCATTGGTAGTCACTTCTGTTGCTCACCTGGAAATTGATAAAACTTTATCTTGCACCCTACATATTTCTCATCTCCAGTCCATCTTTTATGTACACTATGGAAAAAAGGGACTTTTGTTATCTCTTCCCAAATTCCTGACATTGAAACTGAGCCAAAACATTAAAGCTAGGCTCAGAAACCCTTTGTAAATTAATCCTTCTTATGTGGGAGCTCCTTTCCCATTGTCCTGGAAATGGATAATACTCCCGGTACAGCTTTGGTATGTCACCAAATTTGTTTTGCAAAGACTCCTAATCTATTTTCTCCACCATGTCACTTGTGTGTTACTTTCAGTGACAGTTCCATTGTCAGTCCAAGCAAAAAAAAAAAAATACCATTGCTGTTTTGCTTCTGTAGTGTTTTCTGCAGACATCCAACCCATAGCTACCTGTTTACACCAGCACACACATGCCCCCGTGTTCATTCAGCGTGATGCACTTACTGACAGAGATTATTTCGAAGAAATGTGCTAAAAGCTGGTTAAAGGTTGCATTAGAGAGAATATAGACACACATACAAGCTTGCAGCACATCGTCACACATACGGAAAGTTTTGCTACGTTTTTGAATCAGAGGGGGAATTGGTCCTGTGCTGTCGAAAATGCAGAAACGGGTAAGAGACAGACGTGAAACCAGACAGATGCGCAAACAGACAGACTGACAGCAGCAGCACACAAAGACGGAGGGGAGGCCTGCAGAGAGATGTGAGAGAGTGTGTTAATCCACATGGCGTAGCATTTCCTCTGTGGATCAGTGTGCGTTTGAACTTTTCAAGGGTAGGATGGCAAGGAGCGATTGGCCACTCTGTAAATGTCAGTGGATCTGAACAGCCGGAGCCCAGACAGCCTTGTGCCGTCGCCTGCCACTCACACTCTTCTTTATCCATCCTTCTCTTTTTTGTCTCTGTCTGGGAGCTGTTTATTTTCTCCTCTCCTTCCCCATCCTCTGTTATCCCACCCACCCTCTCCCTCTCACTTTCATTATTGTCTTTTACCTTTGCCTTGCCATTGCCTGCAGGAATATAGCAGATCCTGTAATAGACATGGCTGGTTTTTGTTTCTTTGTTTTTCTCTTTTCTCACCCTTTTCTGGATTTCTGCTCAGCCTAACTCCACCTGACTAGTAACCGCTCTGTTTCACATTACTTGGTTTCAGAGACCATATTGTATTCTGGCTTCTTGCCTTTATATTTCCCCTAATTTATTAGCCTACCTTTATTTTTCTCTGCTAGTAATTAGATTTTTTTGTGTGTGTGTCTTGTAGAAGATGCTGTTTTATTACATTCTTCCAAACCATCTTCAATTTCCAAGGGAATTATCAAGGGAGAGTCCCTTCATTTAATTTGTACGGAAATTAATTTGTCAGTGTAAGAAATAGGATACTTGCTAATCTGGTTAGGCCAGCATTTGTCCCACCCCCTCCCACCGCCACTTTAGGCCGCCTCTCTGCCAGTGTTCAGGAGCGAGGAGGCAGAGACAGTAGACAGACACGCCGTTCTTGGAGACGAGGCAGGAATTCAAATAGAAGTGAAGGAAAATACAGATCTTTTGGCGACAAAAGAAACAGTGAAAGGGGAAGTGAGAAAGACACAAGGAAAAGAGGAAGAGTATTAAAATCAAAATGCCAAGAGGCGGGGTCATAAAACGACTGCCTTTATTGAGCGGGGCACAGTGGGCCAGTTGCTGCCTGCGGGCCTTTTCTACTCTTGTACTGCACTGCAACTCCACAAGTCGTACTCATACTTCAGTTCGGTCCAATGAAGCTTCCCTGTTAGGACATTTTGAGTAAAAATGTAACAGTGGGAGGGTAAGGCGATAAATTAAAGAAATGGAATTTTTGATTTCTATTTGTGAAAATGATGTTTAGGTCTTTAGCCGCCAAAGCAGAGGCAGGGTGGGGTGGACTGGCAGGTGACGTTCTTTGGCGTTAGTCTGGCAGACTGGGCCTGTGATGTGACGGCTGGCACAAAAGAAGGATCTAGAGTACAAGGAGAAAGAGCCAAGGATAATTCAAACTTAACAAACAAGTAAAACTCTAGGAATTAGCCTAAGCGTTACACCCTAGCAGCAGAATAGTCTGGCAAGAGTGAATGGAAGGACCAGGGATATATGTGCACTGCAACTTGCCGCGCCCAGGCAGACAGACAGAGGTGAGGGAAACAAAACTGCCGACCAGCAGTGAAGGCACGGGGAACATGGTATTATATTTAACTGAGACCCAGGACATGTTGGAGAGATTACATCTCTCAGCTGGCCCGGGAACACTTCAGGATTAGCTGGAAGAGGTGGCTGGAGAGACCGAGGTCTGGACGCCCTTACTTCGGCTGTTCTCCTCTCTACTTGAATAAGGAGAAGAAAATGAATGGATAGAGATATCCAAGTTGTATCGGTCTTAAACTTAATGAGTGAAATGTTCCAGCGTCAGTGTCCACATACTTTTGGCCAAATAGCAAGTATTGTTAAAAATGTATGAACATAGAAGTGCTCGCTAATCCAAGAAATATGGAAATTTATGTGCATTGCAGTATCTATCAAAAACTGGAGAAAGAATGAGAGGAAGAAGAAGAGAGAGAGAGAGAGAGAGAGAGAGAGAGAGAGAGAGTGTGTGTGTGTGTGTGTGTGTGTGTGTGTGTGTGTGTGTGTGTGTGTGTGTGTGTCTCAGCTCGGTCCCATCCCCCCTGGCCATCTCTCTCTACACTCAGGCAGTCTCTCTGGCTGTTGTGTGTTTGTCTGAGATATGGACTTGGATGCACCGAGCGACCGCCCACTCCACGCATTCCTCTGTAGTCCATCCGCTTCCCTTGGACGTTGAACAAATTGATTTGGGCGTTGATTATTCAAGGGGCACGTTTCATAACTTTTGACTGGCTTTTCTCCACCTCCCACTCCTGTGTTTTTCTCGCCGTGCATCTGGCTCTTTCTATCTCACGCCCATGTCCAGCTGCGGCTCTGCAGGATACCGCAGAAGGAGGCCCGTGGGTCATGTAGTAACTTCAGATTGCAGTTTGAAGGAAGTTCATACAGGGAGGTTTTGACTTTGTTCACTTTGGTCGCAGTTTGTTAACAACATATCACCTTGATTTGTGCAACTGGACATGAATGTGTTAACTTTTCTCAGTGTTTAATTATTTTATAACACTCCTGGTGATTAAAAGGAATCACTGTACCCGCGGCTGCATAAAAATCTATATGTGTACACTAATAATGAATATTCAAGAAAGATCGGACACCAACTAATAAACCATTCATCACAGGAACATGAGCTGAGGCAGAGCTGCAGACACACTCCTGCTTGTTATTAATATAAATGATCACCAAAAATGACTAATCAACTCAACTCTGTCCCTCTCTCTTGAGCCAGGAAGTCAAATGAGTTTCTCTGAACATGTAGCATAATTAAAAAAAAGAAAAGAAAGAAAATCCCAATTATGATCAAATTTACAAGGGATTATTTTCCCGTCGTCTTCAGTTCTAGGCGAAGCTTTTAAAAAGCTGCAACAGCTGTAAGTAGACCAGGAATTTAGTAATTACTTCCATAATTGATCATTTTCTTAATTAAGCAATCAACTTTTCAGTTCAGTGTAAAAAGGCAGTGTCCTGAAATTGTTGTTTTTGTCTGCCAAACAGCCTCTAAGACCTCTAGATAATTAATTTAAAAAAAAAAAGCCGGGATCAGAAAATGTGTCTTTTTTTTGGAAACAGAAAAAAAAGGCTAATCAGTTATCAAAATAGTTGCTGATTAATTTCCTGTTGATAAACTAATTTCATCTCTACTTAAAAGAACCGCCTGCGTAGAGAGAAAACCGACTTCTTTGACACGAAATATCACACGCAGCTAATTAGCTAATCGTTCAGCTTTATGCTGCTTGCATAAAGTTGGGTCCATCCATTAATAAAGAGTAAAGCTGGCATTAGAGCTAACCAAAAAAATAAAATAAAACTATCAGTTATTTCTTTAGCCACTGCTACCCTCATCAAACACCTTACACAGATCAGCAGTGGGAGAAGACAGTGAGCGAAGAGTGACACACAGAAATGAGCCACAGAGTAAATGAGAGCGTTATAAAGAGAAAATGAGGCACTAGTGATTAATTAACTCCTCTCGCTTCCTCGTCCTGTAAGGCCAGGATAATTTTGTGACTTTATACGACTGCCGCAGTGCTGTGCGCTCCGGCTCGGTCTCGTACACCATGAAACATAGATCAAGAGGAAAGTTTGAGCGCGGAGAGACTGTATTATATGAGCCTCTGCTTGATTGCTCTGCAACCAGAGAAGAGTGAGGGGGAGGAATAGCTTTGGCGAACTCGCTAATACATCTGATGTATTTCTTCCTCTTGAATGTAATGCACTCGCACACCTTATGCAATACAGAAGTACTTGAAGATATAAACAGTCCACTCTGATGTACGAATCTATCCAGAATTTTGCAGCTACTGCTTCCTGTTGAGCCCTTTGGCTCTGTGTGTGTGTGTGTCTGTGTGTGTGTTTGCAGTGTTTGTGTATGTGCATGACGCGCCATGTGCATACGTCTTTTTATTGTCCTCCAGCACACTGCTGTAATCAGGTAAGCCTACCGGCAGTGTTATCTCTGTCAGGTACTGTTAACCACTAGCTAACTCCTCCACAGAGCTCCTTCTGTGTTTCATCCCTTTTCTAGCTTTTCTTTCCTTTTTTCCCCTCTTCAGCAGCCTCCAGGCTCTCTAATCTGCCTCCCCGATGGCTTCCCTTCCTCTCCTACCTCATCTGGTTCCCCTCTGGCACACTTCATCTCAGCGTCACCAGAACTATACATAAGCCTTCTTCTGTCTTCCTTTGGCTTCCTGGGTAGAAAAAGATCCGTGCTGTGTCATCTGGGATGTTGATATTCGTCAGTGGATTTGAGTGCACCCTGTGATTATGCTGTATAAAAAGGATCCTTTGCACAGTGGACTCACACAGTACATGTGTCACCTGTTTGCACCAGACCACATCAAGTTAATATAGTGTAGACTACATTGCTACTGTGACTCAGCATAAGCATTTTTGCTAATCCCATGCTGCCTGTTTTTTATTTTTTGTTTTTGTTTTTTGTTTTTTTCAGCAAGCAAGATTAAGTTTGAACGAGAGAGAGAAGCTTTACCAAATCCCATTCATAACCATCAACAGAGAAAGTCGTACTATGATTCAGGTAACTCCATTGAATGTGTTCCAGAAGGCATTACCACCACAAACACAGTCCAGAGGTCCAGTTATGTGACTAGCATAACGGGACCTAGCAGGTGAAATTGCCTGTAGATCAAACCCTTTCTTGTACCAAGAAGTTTGTTTCATGGTTGAAGCTGGGGGGTTTGTGGGGATCGACTTGCCTGTGGAGTCAGCCTCAAGTGGCCAAGAGAGCAAATGTCTTAGGCGCTTCAATATGCAGCCCTGAAGACTGTCACTTGGTTAAAACAGGTTCCACATACACAAACACATTCATTTTCATAGCTAACAGAGGCTGCTGATGAAGCTAAAACAACTTTGAAACATATGTAGAGAAAACCCGAGTTGTCCCTAAACACAACACTGGCACACAGGGAGGGCCGGTGAAAAAGGAGAGGCAAAGTTCAGAGTGGGTCAGCATACAGGAGCTGTATGGTTAAAAAAAAAAAGGGGGGGGGGGGATTGTAGAAATTTTATTTGTGATCCAGAGGGCAAGTTTCTTAAGAGGGTTGATCAGGTGACTGGGCACTGGAGGAAACACAGGAGACAGGAGTTACTAAACATTGATGAATAAGCACAGGAACCAACTCAGAAATCTAATTTACTACCACAGTGATGAGGACAGTCTGGTGCAGAGCCCGTCACAGGCAGCTTTAAACAAACAGCCTTCACTGAGCAGATTGCTTGCAGGTGTGTGACAGCAAACCTGCTCTATCCGAGGGCGGAAACCAGGCGGGATCAAACCACCTGCAACCAAACACAGAGAAATACGAAAACAGTCTTCCCCAAACCTGAACCACACACATTCATCACTATGATACATTTGTGGTCAGAAGTACATAAATACACTCATCATGGGAGTGAATGTCATGGTAATTTGGGGCTTTTTCCAGGCTGGAATAATTGTACAACATTCATCTTTGATGACAAACCACTAATCCACACAGGTTCAAAAATATATATGCACTCACCTAAATCTTAGCCATGGCCTATTAACTTATCCTAGTGGTTATGCTTGACTACAAGTGTTAGTTTCACTTTGCAACATAAAATATATTTTTGACAGCACTCATTGGATTGACCAATACTCGGAACAAAGGGAAAGTTCAAGGAACTCAGTGAAAATCTAAGGAGGAGAACTATACATTCCAAGATCATGAGTTCAAATAATTGTACACAAGGAGAGGAAATTTTGGTTAGGATGTTCAGGAGAAATCAAGGAACTACCAAAGCTCAAGCCTGACATTAATTTGAAGGGGCAACTTGCTAAGGTACATAGTAGGAGTGTGAGTTTATATTTGAGCCTGTGTATAGAACAGTTACAAAAAAAATCAATAAAACCCCAAATTACCCTGAGATTTACTCACATGATGCACATGTAGTAAACCCCCAAAGGCTCATTCTGAGCCACCAAAGAGCCTGATTGCTAACAGCAGTTACTGATAACTTCCTGTAATTGATACATTTGGGGTCCATATATAAAGTGAAACATGAAAGTAGCTCTTCCACGTATCTTCCCCCCAAATTCAAACCCACCCACTGTCTATCCTGTGTGTGTTTGGATTGAAAATGAAAGCTGGCAGTAAGAGTGTTTGCCAAGGTGTCTCTTTGGTGGATAGATGATTTAGTGGGTGATTCTATGAGGAGATTCCTCTGTGGTCTCAGCTGGGATGGAGTGAAAAAGATAGCGAGGAGAGAGTGGGGCGGGGGCCAGACTGCCCTAGTCATTTGATGGAGAGGTGGAGTAGGACTGGGTAATAAGACTGCACAGGTGTCCGTGGGCACACACACACAGAAGCCTGAGCACATGCACAAAATGGTCCAGCAGATTAAATGCGCTGCAGGTTGTGTGAGACCAGAGAGCCAAGCAGAGAGAATGGGAGAAGGTGTTGAGTCTGTGTGTAAGCTCCAGGGCAGCAAAGTCTTCCTCTACCACTAAGTCAGCTACTGATCTCATTTCTCCCCAGATGGACTCCTAACACACTCCCATCAGGGGACAAATATATATTCTCTCTGTCTCTTTTGCTCACACATTCCTGCACCAGCGACCTTTTCTCTTTATTTGTCTCCCACTCTCTTGCTATGACTTCATCTGGGGCCCTTGCTCTTTGTGTGTGGGGTTTTTTTTTTTTGTAGTTTTTCTTTTGTTTGTTTTATTCCCTCTCCGTCTTTACGTTCCTCCTCCACACCTACACCTCTCGAACTCTGTATTCTTCTGTATGTCTGTCACATAATTTCATCCTATATCATGCAGTATCTCAAACACCATTGCCCTCTCTCCTCCTCTTTTGATCAATCATTGCATACAGGTGCTGTTAAACTGTGTCCTCTGGTGAACCGGCCACCCCAGAGTGTCCCTTGCGCCTGCCTCCATCCTTGCTCTTTGTCATCGTTCTCATCGCCTCAGCCCTCCAGCTCTTGCCCCAGTTTGTCAGCGAAGCAAGACTGGCTGAGTCTTGGAGCCATCTTTCATCTACACCCCCCCCCCCCCAAACTCCTGACGCATTGGCGGCTTGGCTGGTCTCAGACAAATAGCATCATGGCAGATAATACAGCCACAGCCAGAAAAAGAGCCAAATAAATGGTCCCTTCTATGCCGACCTAATGGTCCTGCTATCCACTTGGCTAGAGGACAGTGCTTAGCCTGGGTACTACATGGATACAAACGTCCGCTTGGAAAGAGAAAAACTCACAAGCCTCACAGGCACCTTATGAATAAAGCCTGTCAGCTGTCAACATATCCCTAGACAAATACAGTGCTTATCGGGGGGATGTTTATTGTGCTATTTGCATGGTGATGTATGAATGTGACATGAAGGTGTCTGTTGCAGGAGTACATAACGGGGAGATAATTCAAATCTCAAAGCCCTAATCACATCTAAAGCGCTATCACATATACGCTAATATTCATACGCATGCAGCACTCTATAACCTTTGCAGATCGGTGATAGATGCCAACATATTTCAAATAGTGCGTCTTATTCTGAAGTTCAGGGGGGAAAAAACCCAACAAGATGTCAAAAGAAAATGCATTTTACGTTGTACAGTTTAGCGCAGCTGCGTGTTAAATATTGTCAACGAGAACGAGGTGTAAGGAGACTGCATAATTAAACAAGTCCGGAAAATCCGTTGCATTGTGACATTTCATTTGTGGTTCTCACTGGAGATAGTTATGCCATATGTTATGAATTTGTCTCCTCTGTCAACGCACCAGGTGGTGGGATTATTAAGCAGTTATAATTATTGAGCTATCAGGGTGTATCACAACATGACATCAATATATTATTACTGCTATACTGTTTATCTATCAAAAACATAAAACGAGTTTTTCCTTCTTTCTTTTGTCATTTTGCAAGTCTGCGTTTATGGAGAAAAATGTAGAATATTGTAATTTTAGGCATCGTCATGGAAAAGCAAAAGCTTTCTACAGAAAAGCTAAGTACACCATTGCTGTTTTCATAAGAATTATGAGGGTGTGTAGCAGTGAGATCATGCTAATTAAATGTGTTTGGTTAAAGGATGATCAGGGAGTGTGAGCACCTCTATAAAAGGCAACGTTTTGGAAGTTTGTTCAGTTCTGGAGCCTTCAAAAGAACAATCCTCCCAGGAGTTCATGTCCTATTGCCTCAAGGTCAGACTGTGCAATGTTCAGAGAAACTGCAAAAAATGTTAGAGCTTCATCTCAGACTGTTTGAAAAATTATAACTGAACAAACCACAAGACTTCTGGGACAATCGCCTTTGGACATACAAGACCAAAATGGATATGTTTATGAGCACAAACACCTCAAACCAACTATGAATCGCAGTAGACTACAGGTTGTTTTGCAGGTACAGGACCTTGACACCGTGTAGTCATTGTGTTGAACATTAACTTCTCTGTATATCAAAGTATTCTAGAGTCAAACAGCATCTGTCCAACAGCTAAAACTTGGCCTAAACTGGGTCACACAACAGGACGATGATCCCAAGCACGAAAGCAAATCTACAACAGAATGGCTGAAAAAGAAAAGAATTAAGGTGTTGCAATGGCCCAGTCAAAGTCCAGACTTCAACCTGATTGATATGTTGTGGCAGGACCTTAAGAGCGCTCTGCAAATATCTGTAGACCTCAATGAACTGAAACAACGTTGCAAAGATGAGAGGGAAACCCTTCCAAAATGGTGATATTCAGAAACCAGTGATAACAATTACATAACATGCTACATGCTATTGAATCATGCGGCATACTTAGTATTTCATAAGACTTCTTTTTCACACAAGTGTATCAGCTTAGCTTCATTTTAACCCAAATTTGGTTGTAATGTATCCAAGTTTTGCTTGCATGCTAGTAAGAATATCCTACATCTGGCTCTTCTGAACTTGCATTTATAGTCCCTCCAACTATAAATATAGTACGTAATACATGTAGCAAAGATTCATTTTTTCCACTGTTGTTTAAAAAAAGCAAAAGGCAGATTGCTTGACTTTTTTTTCCCTTTAATTGAATATCCCAGTTAATTGTTTATTGTCCTCATCACTTTTTTAAGTCCTTAAGAAAGTTTTTTATGACCTTATTGGAAGGACTAAAAAGGACATTGCAAATCACAGATGGGGAAGATGCAATCATTGCCGGTTTCTCATCTTGCTGTGATTAAGGCTTGATTATGATTTCTTTAGGGTCACGGAAAAAATCTGGCTTGGATTAAAAGAAAAAAAGTTGAGTGGCAGTAAGAAATCAAAAGTGAGAGTGTGCTCTGTGAAAGCCCATATCCACCTCCTTTACCCTGAAGGTGTTTTTAAAAAAAAAAAAAAACATTTGCTTCTTGGAAAGGCAGTCGCCAAATAAAAAAATTAAATATGTCTAAATGAGATAAAGCCTAATCTGATCACCTAAAATGGAGAAGAAATGGAGTTCAGAGCATCAATAATTTACCATGTTGTCGTTGCACTTGTAAACATTTGAAAGTGTTCGCACCATCATCGTCATCATAATCACTGACGATGACAGACAGGCCGCCACCATTACTGCTGATGCTGACTATTTCCTCTCTTTCCAGCTATCACTGATGGGCCTTTTTCCATTCTCCTTGATCATGGCTACTGTTGTCGCCTTCTCTCCTGTAGCGTAATGACTCAGTGTGTGATGCTGGATGGTTGCTGACAGTGTGTCCTATGACTCACATCAGGGTGGTACTGCTGTCCCAGCACATCTCTACACCCCCTCATCCCGCCACCCTATGTGCATCCTCCTATGCCTCCTATACTCTCCCCTTCTGCTTCGGTTTGGGATGCACCTTCCTCACTAGGTAGGGGACATCCACTAATAATAAGTAAACATACGCACACACAGATACCTGTGCAGGCCCGTTGGATAGCTATATAGAGTTTACTGTGTTTTAATCAGTCATCTCCTATTTTCCCTCCCATGTGGAGTGTGATAATAAATAAGTAAATAAATAAAGCTGGAGCAAAAAGGGGAAAGCTGACAGGAGGCAAAGATGCCATTGGAAAAAAGGTGATGAGGCCGTATTAATGCTGGAAATAAGTTTGACTGTGTACTGAATGTGCTGGTGCTACAAAGGTATAAAATGTTGCGACACTTTATTACACACAGCTGCTCAGGTGTAAAACATACTCTTTAAACAAGACAAATTTTAGTTTAGATCCACAAATAGAGGAAAAATATAAATATAGAGTAATATTCTTACTCGTGATTGTCACGCTCAGATTATCGATCTGTAAGAAATGCTAAGCATGTCCCATGCTGCAGTGAGGTCTGCTTCACACAGACACCTTGGCTTGTTTTATGTAAATACCACACTTAAACTCTCCTGCTTTAAAGAGTTTGGGGAGTCATAAACCGTGACAGAACCCCAGGCCTTACCACTCCCTATAAAACACTGACTGTTTATGGATGCCTGTACCTGCAGCTTTCCACCAATAAACGCTTTCCTTTGTCCTTCTGGGAAGTGGACGGAGGAAAGGGAGCGAAAGGGGACTAGATTGTGTGACTTTAACCAGGAAGTGTTCCCTGTCTGTAGTTTTGGTAGATAGTTTGCCATCTGCAATAAAACTCTAAATGAGTGGAGAGGCATGTAAGTTTCTGCAAGTAAATGACATTTGAACCGTGACACTGATAGCATCTGTTTTTTGTTTTGTTCTTTTCTAACCAACTAACGCAGAGCATCTTAAGAGCTACTAAAGATTTCATCCCATTCCAAAATGGCAAGGAAACACTTGATATTGAACATCGATATTTTGAAATATGGAGCTAACCTCCAGGTCTGAAGCGGAGAGTCATAGAAATGCAAGAAATACGCATTTATCTCAGTAACCAGAAGGGGGCGACTCCTGTTTTTGCCAAAAGCCTTTGGCTTGCTTTTTCGGTTGTATAGACGTATATGGGAAAACAGCTTCCTCACACTGAGACCTCAGCGAGCACCTTCTTCATGACTTCATGGACTCACTCCCTAGTGTCGGGTCATATCGAATAGATAATGAAGTCCATTTTGTAAATTATTCATTCTGAGTCAGGAGGATTTGATTGCTTTTGTGCTTACCGCTCACTCCCGGTCTCAGCTGAGTTGAAGACACAAGTGTAGATGTACACTAGATTTTTGCCATGATTTTAATATTTCAGTTTGGAAACACGAGACTTTGTGGAAAAAACTTTGAAACAAACTCTCAGAAATGTCTTTGTTTTGGGTTTTAACTTCTTCTCTTCCTGGACAACAGGTGTGGCGGTATTGTGTGACTTGCGACACCTGTTGTCCAGGAGAATGCTGCAGTGGCTTACTGCGCTTTAATGGTGAGCATAAATAGAGACCATTGGACCAATGCGGCAGGTATACTGACACCTTTATTCAGGATATGCTCATTGGCTGCTCACTGGACAGCATACGGTTTGCCAAGATGGCAACTCAAAGCTTCATAACAGGACTACATCCAAAAGTACTGCTTATAATATCACACAACAGATATATATGCAGCTCCCATTTATCTGATTAGGAGAAAGCATCCTCATTTTTCACTGGCTGAAAAACTTGATTTTCTGTCTGCATGGAGAAAAAAACAATAATGCACTTTTGTATTTATGTGCGTTGTCCTTTCTTGTAAATGTCATCAGTGAACAGCTTCCCCTTCCCTGCGCTTCTTTCTGCTTAGAATGTAAGTGGACTCAGTGCCGTCCGCTTGGTGCCATTGTCATTGTTGAGCCAAAGTTCTTTTAATCACACCGCTGCCCTCAACCCGCCGTGATTTACTAGCTCTCCCCATCCATGAGGCCTCTGCTCCAGCCAATTGCATTAAAGAGATAAATAACCAGACCAATAAAAGTGTTGTGAGCGGGCCGAATGGGTCCTGGAAAGCTCGCCGTCCATTTGGTGCTGTAAGCAACGGTGTGGGGGGGTGCGGTATCAGAGGAGGGGTGGGGCTTTTAGTGGAAGGTTTTTTAGGGGTGATATTGTGATTGGTGGTGGAGGTGATGTCATGTCATCCATCTCAGGGAGCCACTTCATTAGGCTAATGGAAGGGCTGGACCGCTCACTGTTCGTTCCTGTGCGTGAATGTGTGTGTGTGTGTGTGTGTGTGTTTGTCCTTCCACTGATGGCAGCTTCCAAGGCTAAAGTGGTTATGAAGGCTAAAGTGATTTTATTAGCCAGGCACATAGCCCATCACTGTGTATGGGCATAAGTATGTGTGTGTGTGTGTCCATGTGTGTGTCTGTACAGTCATAAGGCTGTACAGGTGCTATTTTAGGTGTGAGGAGAAAATACAGAAATAAACCCACCTTATTTTTTTAATGTTTCGACTGCAGTCACATTCCTTCAGTGACTTGCAAAAAACGTGAAGTGCAGGGAGAATACTCAGCAAACTTCAGAGTAACATCAATGAAGGACTTTGATTTGTCACTGACTTAAATTTGCACGTCACTTCAAATGTTCCTCTTGTGACGAGCGAAGAGGACAAAGGGAAATGCTCTTGGAATCTGCTGCACCGCCCGACCTCCTCCCTCTGCGTCTCGCTCTTCCTCTCCTCCTCTCTCTTTCCATCGCTTTCTGTTTGTCAGTTTTTCCGCCTGAAACCCACACGGGCTGCCGTCTGGACTTCTGCTGCGTTTACAGGACGCAATTCCTCTGATTCGAGTCCGTTTTAGCAATTTTTTTGATTTTTCAAATTCAAATTCAAATTCAAATTTTATTTGTCACGTACACAGTCATACACAGTACGATATGTAGTGAAATGCTTGGACAACTGCTCGTGACCTAAAGAAAACAAAAAAGGAAAAGGCTATGAATAAGATAGGAAATAAATATGAAAAATTAAAAAGGGTAAATTTAACTAGGAAGGAATAAAATATAAATTAAGGTTAAAAATGAAATAACTGTACAACACAAATTAGAATGAAGGGTAAATTTAACTGGGAAGGAATAAGATAAAATATATAAATTAAAGTTGAAAATAAAATAACTGTACAACAAAATACACAATATAGAACTATATAAGAATGTATGAAGAAATCTAAATATAAATAAATATATACACAATAACAGCAGCTGTACAAGTATTAACCGGAAATGAAGAATATAGTGACCAGTGTTGTGCAAAAAAACAATGTGTGCAAAAACAATGTCCAGAAAGTCCAGTGTGTGTGTAAGAACCATATGTGTGGGTCAGTACTGTGTGGTGGTGTGATTGAGAGACCGTATCGCCTGCGGGAAGAAGCTCCTCCTCAGTCTCTCTGTGTTGGTCTTCAGGGAGCGGAATCGCTTTCCTGACCTCAGCAGAGAGAACAGTCTGTTGTTGGGATGGCTGAGGTCCTTCACGATCTTCCTGGCCTTGGTCCGGCACCGCCTGCTGTAGATTGAGTGCAGGTCAGGGAGCTCGGAGCTGATGGTGCGCTCAGCTGACCGCACAACCCTCTGTAGAGCTCGTCTGTCCTGCATGGTGCTGTTCCCGAACCAGGTTAAGATGTTTCCCGCCAGGATGCTCTCTATGGTGCACGACTAAAAGTTCCTGAGCACCTTGGAGGGCAGTTGGAAGTCTCTCAAGCGTCTGAGGTGGTAGAGACGCTGACGGGCCTTTTTCACGGTCATGGACAGGACCATGACAGGTCCTGCGTGATGTGAACTCCGAGGTATTTGAAGCTGTCCACTCTCTCCACTGGGCACTCATTGATGACGGGGGTCTGGTAGTTCCTCTCCTGCTTAGTGCTGAAGTCCACTATCAGCTCCTTTGTCTTACTGACGTTTAGAAGGAGGTTGTTCCTCTGGCACCAGTTCTCCAGATTCCCAATCTCCTTCAGGTAGGCCGTCTCGTTGTTATCAGAGATCAGGCCCACCACGACGGTGTCGTCAGCAAACTTGATTATGGTGGTGGAGCTGGTAGTGGCCACACAGTCATATGTGTACAAAGAGTACAGCAGGGGGCTCAGAACACACCCCTGGGGGGCTCCAGTGCTGAGAGTGGTGGAGGCTGAGACATGTCCGCCCATCCTTACTGCCTGTGGTCTGCCAGTTAGGAAGTTGGAGATCCACTGACACATAGATGAGCTGAGTCCCAGATGCTCCAGCTTGGTGGTGAGTGTGGAGGGAATTATGGTGTTAAATGCAGAGCTGTAGTCTATGAAGAGCATTTTAACATAATTCCCCCTTCTAGTGTCCAAGTGAGTGAGTGCCGGGACCCGTCTTTGAATTGTTTTGTAACAACCAGGGGCTTGCTCCATCATCTGAACTGTCCTTTCCCACTGAAATATCTCTCATCTTCTTTTTTCTGTTAAATAGTTAAATAGATGTTTAATGGTTGGCCTTGATGTGGGTCTGGCGAGTCTGTTCTTTTCATGCCTTTAAAGTTGAGATGAATTCAGTTTGTTACAGAACAAATTCAGTTTAAATTGATCAAAAGCAGCAGCACCTTAGAAAACTCTTTCAGCTTCCCTTCCCTTTTGTGTCTGTGTGTGTGTGTGGCTCTTATCCTTAGACATAAACCACGAGACATAAACATAGGATTGTATTAATCTGTTTATTCACAGTGTTTATAGACTATAATATGAGGTTAAATGTAATACTTGTGCATCCAGATTTTCACCATGGAGGTGTTAACGGAAAGGAGTAGCCACACTGTTCCCGAGCTGTGCAGTATGTTTTATTCAATAGCTTAGTAGTTCTCAAAGAAAGTAAATCTTTAAAAAAATGATCGGCTAAAGCATATGCTCTCTGCACCCATTAAGATGTGTAAATGAGAGGAAGGGAAGGCAGGTAGCCCTAGCAAGGCGCTTGTATCCCCCACATATAGACACCTGCTACCAGAGCAAAAGTGCACGAGCCAAGCTGTTTGCTATTAATATTAATTCCTCCAGTATTCTGAAAGTCATCAGCCACCCTGAATAGGAATTAAACTATTCCCTTTTGTTTGTATATTTTTTGCACCATGATTAATTTAACTTCTCTGCATGCTGAGATGTAAGGAATGCGTGGTGTTGTGACCTCCACAGATGTGTAAATGCGCGGGGACATGTTTTTAAATTGTGGGCAAACACTCCACTCCTTAAAAAGGGTGAATCCATCCATATTCTTCTGTATTTTTTTATTTAATTTATTCAATTGTAGTCTGTTTTTAATTGTTATCAGGCAATTAAACTGATATTATTTATCTTTGCTAATTATTAATGATTTCTTTAATGTCAGTTTTTCAGTAGTTTGTGTAATATTAAATATTTATAAATGTATCATAGCTGATTAGAAACAGCTATTTTATTCTGAAAATATTTATTCTTTATTCTGAAAATGATTTCTTACCAGTTTATTATTGCTTCTATTATTTTAGTATTTGAGAATGAAATTATTTTTAAAGAGATTGTTAGTATTATTCATCTATATTTAAAGTCATTATGGGGTGGCTGATAACCATGTAAAATAGCCATAAACTATATATATTCTTTGCATTAAAATTAAAATTTTAAATCAAATAAATACTTTTTTATTTTATTTATTTAGTACGTCATTTTTAAACACTGTTTATATACCTATTGTAAAGATGCTGCAGAGATTTAGATTTGTTTTTTAATTCTGCTAATATGTATCACACAAATTAAAAAAAAATAATTTGACATTGCAACCATTGTTGCACTAATCTAATGGCAAAAGCATCATAAAATGTAACATTAATAAAAATTAGCAACATTGTTATTATTTTATTTTCATAATAAAATCATTATTAACTAAACTTTAGATATGAATAATTGATTATTTATTAACAGTAGCCATTATAAAGTCTTTCTTTTATCTATATATAAGCTACGCCAAATTCCTGTGGGCTCAGACTCTATAGTACACATTCAGTTTCTCTGTGTACGTATGTTATGTGCTTACTCCTGTTTAAGTGGCCTTTGCATTTCAAAGCGCAGTGCGTGTTTGGCTTGTGTCCGGGTGTTCGCACTGCACACTGCGGTGGCCTTTAACGCCTGTCCCTGGTGCAGATCGATTTTGTGCCTAGCCAGCAGCCCGCTGCTAACCTTGAGGTAAGTTGGCGTAATGAGATCACATCTGACGGCATTGACTCACACCTGACAGCACTGACACTCAGCTCCCAGCCAGGGAGCGACACAGACGGGCAGAGTGGGAAAGGGTAGGTCCTTTGTGGTCGGCTATACTGTTAAAAGCTTTGTTTTGTTCTATAAAACCTATTGCAGTTTATGAAACCTTTCACTGGAGACGGAAGCTGGGTGAACATGTCCGTCGTCCACAATCATTTACTATAAAATCTCTGTGGAAGATGTTGAAAAGAACGGCAGGTACGTTTGGCATTCTTCTTCCACGAGAAAGCCAAATTTTCAGGATCGACCTCTGTATTATTGAAGCCTGAGCCGCCGCAGCCTCTTAGAGTTCAGTACAGTTGAATTCAGAGTGTAGCTTTGCTGCTGCTCTGTGGGATTTGTCTGTAGGCGGTGCTGGGTTATGTATGACCCACTGTCTAACCAGACTCGTGGTAAAAAGCATATTTTCTGGCCCAGATTAAAACCTCAGCAAGCCAAAAGGGATCACTTATGCGCCTAAAACAATGTGAAATTTGATCTAAAAAGAATTAAAACATATACTGCCCATCAGTGTAATGTACCTGCACACATATTATGGGATGGCTCTTTCCTTTAAACCTGTGATAAGCATGCTGGGGCTGATTTCGAGATGCATGTATCAAGCTAAAATTGGATACGATGAGCCTGGGATAACCATTATCTGAGTGGTGGTAATTGAAACAATAATGGACATGATAACAGATTGGCAAATAGCATTGATCCATCATCTAAGATGAGCCCTCTTTGTGCATTAAAAGCATGACTAAATGGTGCAAACTGATATTGCTCTCGGTCATGGCTAGGTCGTGTGGGCTAATTGAAAAAGAAATGAGTAAAATGAGGGTTTTGTGATGTGTGGAAGTGTGATGAGCCTCTCACCTTGCCTCGCTCGGGCTTTCAATCCCTCGCACAACCTGGGATTAGCCGAAGACACGGCATGATTTTGGCGGAAGCGTGGAATTGGAATTCAGTTTCTGTATATCCACGCACAGATGTAGTCTACTAAGCCAGTGGGACCCAGATCAATAGGAATCTAACAGTTTTAGCACCTGAGCAGCTCAGGAGCATCCTCGGCTGGTTACGTCTTAGTCTCGGCCTTGTCTACACACTCCTCCGGCGTTACTTTCCGGGCTGCAACCTGACCTTGACACGTTTTCTCATCTGCCTGCTTTGCTGCTTTGCTGATGTCCAACTTTCACAGGGTTGAAGTGGTACTCTGCTTCACCTAGCCTATAGATTGAGCACTGCTGGGCTGGGTGAACACATGGAAAATGAGATCGCTGACCTACAGCAAAGGTTAGACTTCAGTAAGCACGAGCACTCAGATGAGGGCCGGTGCAGGAGCCGGGGCTTTAATAAACTACTGCTGACCATAAGCCTATTGTTTTACGTCTCTCCTCTGGATATCTGTGCATGTGTGTGTTTGCGTGTGTGTATGTGTTTAATGTAATGCCACTGGAGCTGCAGCCCTCATTGGGGCTAGCTGTGTTAAGCTGAAATGTTATTATTGATTACACACAGAGGTTGTGATGGAAAAGCAACAGCCAGGGAATGAGCCCAGCTCCAGGTGCGTGCATGTTTATGTATATGTATGCGTGCGTGCGTGTGTGTGTGTAGGTGGATGTATATGTGAGCCACAGCTATGCTGTCCATCAGCCTAGCCTAATCCATTGTGGTGGTGGGGGGGGGGACAATGGCACAGTGAGAGGGGAAGAACAGTATTTGAGGGTGAGGTGGTGTTTGTTGTATTTTTGAACATCCTGTGAGCCTTTCTTAGATTTTGCAAGTATATATTTTTAAGAAAGGACCCTTTTCCTACTTGCTCTCTAGCTCTTTCTGTCCTTGTCACATGTAATCACTTAAAAATGCTTATGTCATCTACACGCACATGCAGTAAACTCATAAAACTACATACAGTACTTAGAATTACACATATAAGAGCATATACAAGCCCCTTTTCACTCTGTCTTTCTGCCTTTCCTTCACAGACACCTGTGGTTACACACACACTAGCATACGTTCACTCTCTCTCACACACACACACACATCAAGTCTCACACTCTCCACCACAGTCCCTTTATGCGAGGCCTGCCTGGCACCCAACTGTGAGGCACTTTTAATTAGAGCCCTGCTGTTAAGCACAGACCTCCTCCAATGGTCCCATCCACTTCCCATCACCTCCTTCCTCCAACCCACACACCCTCCATTGCACACAGACCGCCGCTGTGCTCTCTTCACTCCTTGTCCTTTGAGACCTGAAGGCGTTAAACACTGTACCCAGAAGGCGAAGAAAATGCACGACCCCTTTCTCTAGCCCTTTTTAAGCTCAAATTCTGTAAACAGTCACATTAAACTGCGACTATATAACTATGAAAGAACAATTACAAACATTGATGGTTTTTAAAAAAATTGAATTTCATGGAATTTACTCTGTTCTGTTTGGTTTTGTTTCTGAATGAAAACGCTCTTTAGTCTGCCTGAAAAAATGGACTTCGAGTGCTATCGGGTTTGTGAGCAGGAAAGATATGCAACACATGCACTCTTGTAACACAGTCAGCTGTGCAGCAATGCTCAAAATATTCCTGGAACTCAAGCTGCTCCATCACACTCATAACCTGCATTCTTCCATTTCCCTTTTTCAGCAAGGCCAAAGCCCTTCAGAGGAAATTTTAAAAAAAAAAAGAAGAAGAAGGAAAGAAAAACAAGTCTCTCACATTCATTGAGTCTCTTCAGCATCTGGCTGCTATGATCAAAGGGCTATTGTGTTGGGGGGTCTGTTCTCTAAGCTGCTTTCATTAGGAACCTCCATAACCAGGCGTAAGTTGATTAGAAACAAAGCAGGTGGGATGATGCTACGTTGAGCCAGCACTGGAATTTCGAGCTAAACTTCCCAAAGCCTTTGCATTGTGTGTGTCACTCAGTCCCTGGCAGCAGAGGGGAGAAGGGGATTATAACCTCACAGCATACACATAATGCACACTAACCTCAGTCAGAAATCTTTGGGCTGGGTAAGAGCGCAGCTCTGTTACAGCTTCAGAGGGAAAAATGAAGCAATAAGGAGGTCTGCTTATAACCCATTAGACCCAGTTTGCCAGCAGTAAATATGCCTCGAAAAGCCGCTGTCTGTACATTTGGAGGTAATTCGGAGAAACAGCGAGCGCTGCCTCCATCTGTGACAGCTCGTCTTCAGCTTGATGTGGGAAGACAGGTTGTTTAGGACCGTGGGGATTGAGGGATGAAGAAAGACCAGGGTGTGAGAGGAGGAGGAGGTGGAGGAGGAGGAGGAAGGCTGCAGCTGTTGTTGTGTGTAGTTTAGATTTGGTCTGCTGTGGGTTGGCAGAAATCACAGCAGAGCCAGAGAGGCATCGACAGATATATAGATAGATAGATAGATAGATAGATAGATAGATAGATAGATAGATAGATAGATAATTTCACCTCTTCCTTCCAGCTTCCTCACCTCGCTTTATGTGCTAAAGGCCCCCTTTAAACCCGGGGATTTAGCATAAAAGGCAGAAACAAAGCGGCGTCTCCAAGCCACCTTGCGTTTCCTCCTCCTCCACCTTCTGTGTAGCAAATGTCGCTGCACCGAGAATCCTCCGCTGTCTGCCTCTGTATCGACCTTTCGTCTTCCTCAGAGGAACATAGAGCCGGCTCCTGCTAGGGCCCTTTTCCTTCTGTTCATGGGGTGGGAGTTTTTTTTTTATTATGATTGTTTTTAAAGATTTTTTTCCCCTCGCTCTCCCTCTGTCTCGCTCTTTGCCCAGGGTTGCGGATATTGCCAAAAGGAGAGAGGAAAGAAGAAGAAAAAAAAGCAGGGAGGGGAGAGAAGGGGAAAAAAAGCAAGAGTAGAAAGAGAAGTTATTTTGCTGAAGGACATTTGCAGAGGCTGCTTTTAACACCCTCACCCCTCCTCTCCTTCCTCACTCCTTTTCCTCCATCCCTGCTTAAACACACTTCTCCCCTTTCTGCTCTTTAAATATTGAGAATCGCTGAAAATTCTTCTGCTCTCTGCCTTTAGATGCTACTGGCCTCCCAACAGCTCACCAGGCGAGATGTGTTTGGATGGGCTGAAAGGCCCCAGATTGCACAACCTCTCTGCCCCAACTCCAGGCCCCAGGAAACTGGTCGGAGCTCCGCTGGTTCCCAAGCTGCACCTCTTCCCCGACTCCCTGTGTTCTCTGTCTGAAGGCCAAGCTCCCCCTCTGGGCTGGCTTTGGCTGCTCATTTCCACAGTAACAGGGGGCAACTCTCCACAGACTTGGCTTTGTAACCTACACCAACATGCTTTTGTGCAAACACACACACACACGCAGCTGAAGCAGACTGCAAGTTTGTAAGAGTCACTGTACTCATTACCTCTCACTGCCCAGCTTACACACATCTCTGATTTTCTTTCACTGGCTGCATTATAGATGCTATTTAAAACTTTGCTAACTAGTAGGGTGCGGACGCCTCTGTTGTGGGCCGCTCCAAAATGAACCACTGCCTGAGTTTTGATGTGAATAAGAGCTTTTCTCGAATGATGCATTCCTCAGCGTATGCGACTATTGTAGTTGTTGTATCTCTAAAAGGAAAACAGTAAATAGCTGCTAAATAAAGCCAAAGCTGTAAAAATCTTAAGTGTATCTGGGCTAACTGTTGGTCAAAGCACAGCTGGAAACCAACCCCCCACATATCAAAAAGCGAGAGCTGCAGACTGAGATCATAGACATGTTACTGCTTAACAGTCCACTTTATGGGACTGGCTGTCTTTGTGTTTTAATGAGGAGGCCATGGACGAGTGGAAAGGAGAGGAGAAAGATGGAGGGGTGGTGAGGGTTGGTGGGGTTGTAAGGGAAGATGAGTGATTAGAAAAGACTGAGAAAGAATAAAGGATGGAGTGTTTGGAAGAGGTTATCGTGAGGTTTAGTGTCCCCTTTCTCTCTCCACGTCTAATTAGGAGTGAAAGAAGGGGTTGCCAGGTCCTCCTTTAAGTGCTGCTTTTAATTTTTCACATCACATCCTGATGATTCTCTTCTCTTCTCTTCTCTTCTCTTCTCTTCTCTTCTCTTCTCTTCTCTTCTCTTCTCTTCTCTTCTCTTCTCTTCTCAAATCTCTCTAAAGTCAAATGACCGGTTTGTTTTTCTTTGTTTTATTTTATAGCCTCCAGAAATAAAATCTACACTCTTTCTTCAGGATATGTTAGTTGAGCAGGGCCTTAAATTGGCAACAAACTTGAACGTGTGTGTGTGTGTGTGTGTGTGTGTGTGTGTGTGTGTGTGTCATTCCTCTGAAAAGTGTTTTGAGCCTCCGGTGCACTGGCATGAGATTGGCAGTTTGCTGTGTGCTGATAAAGTCAACGTGTGTGTGTGTGTGTGTGTGTGTGTGTGTGTGTGTGTGTGTGTGTGTGTGTGTGTGTGTGTGTGTGTGCGCGCGCGCATTTAAGTGTGCCTGCTGGTGAAGAGGAAGGAGGAAGGAGGAGTGCAGCCTGGACACCTCAGGAATGTTTTCCTGATAACAAGTTCTTCCTGCGCTGTGTGCTCGGCTGTTGTAATTTTATGTGTTTTACTGCACTGTGTGTGTGTGTGTGTGTGTGTGTGTGTGTGTGTGTGTGTGTGTGATAGTGGAGGGCAGGTTTCACTGCTTTTCAGTTAGCCACAAGTTTATTTTTAATCACAGTGGAGTATGCAAACATGCAGCCAAGCGTAGCATTAAAGGAGTCCAGTTGGGTCAAAGAGATGTAGATTTTTTCATCGTGCAGTGAACGAGTTTTAATTACATACAGATGTACGTCCACAGCTGTGGAATTTATTTAAATTCAGTAAACCAAAGACTCCAGGTCAGTTACAATCCCAGTTCAGCTAATGTCATTTTGAGCATTACCTGCAAGCCTCTTTGCAACCCACTGTGTCCGACATCCCAGAATAAAGCCGTGATCCACAACTATAAACTGCAGGGGTCCTAACTGAAATGCAGAGGATCAGCTCCTTTGTGTGTTTTTGAGGATTTTTACTGTCTCAGATTTTACTCCAAATCAAAATCACACAATCACATCAGTGAAAGAAGATAACAGCACAAACACACACACACTGAGCACATTCCTACCTTTGGAGCATGACTCCAGCTCACTGCTCATGCCTCATGTGCACCGGCGCATGCTCTGTGCAGCAGCAGAGCACACACTACCTCGTGCGTCCTCTCCGCCGCTCTCCCCTCCGCAGGCCGCCTCATTAAACTTTCAGCTGAAAACTCTTTTTGCCGTTCGGTCCCTCGGCATAAGAGGAGTAAATTAAATTCAGTCTGTCCACTGGGTTTGAAGTCAGATGGAAGGATGGCATTTGCCGACTCGGTCTGCAGTCTCAAAGCAATGCGCTGTGGCCACAGGTGGTGCTTTGTGAGCCCTGACATCAGCCTCACAGTCTGAAATGACCCGGGCGCTCCTAGAATATACGCCATCTTTGTTTTGTTTCTCCTCATTCTGTCTGGTTTATGTCTTTGCTCGTCCCCTAGAAAATCTCGGAGATGGCATCGACTACGACCAGTTGGAGAAAGAGGACATTGGCAAACTGATCAACGAGACTCTCCAGATCTTTGAGCGCTACGGAGGACCGGACGCCTATATAAACATCAAATACATGATCCCCACCTATCAGTCCTGCCTGACGAACTAAGGAGAGAGGAAGGGGCTGTCAGCCATGTCCACGTCTTTAAGATTTAATTTACAGCGGCATGTTTAAAGTGCTATCAGTTTGTTGTTCTGTTCCCGTTTCTTTAGTGATTTATTTAGACAGCTGATGGAAAGTCCTCGGTGCATACTGACGTTTGTTTCAAAGCCTCTTTTAAAATGTATGAAAACATTAAAAATTCTGTTGCATCTAAGTAAATCATCCCGCAGAATCTATTTTTTCGCCTTTCAAACACTTATGTTGCTGTTGAAGCGTTGGCCATCTTGGATTTATGTCGGCTAAAGAAGATGCCAATGTACAGCGACAAGACTTACGCTGGCGTCCACAGCTCCAGCAGCAGCTGTCTCCGAAGCACGTGTGTATTTATGATATTTCGAAATATAAATATAAAGTATTTTATATCTCCAGATCTGAAAGCCGTTATCGCTTCACCACAAAGGTTTCCTTTGAAAAGCTGATAATACTGTTTGAGATATAGAAAAGATTGGTTTCAGTAACGCAGAAACTGCGGAGGGGTTTGGGGTTGTTTTTTTTTCTTTTTTGTATCGTATTGTACTACTGCACTCATTCTGTCACTAACCCAGCTGGAGACGCAGCCTGTCTGAACGTGCATTTATGTTGGATATTTGAACTCAAATACCCCACAGTGATCTTAGGGAACACTTGGTGTGTATGCGGGCTTATTTGTTGGTGTTTGTGCATGACAACACGCCTGCCTCGTTGTTTATCCGGACCAGCCAGTAACTCAGTAACCAGCTCTCTGTTCTCACACTGAGTGAAGCTCCCCTCTCTCGCTCTCTATCCTCTGCTGTAAACTTCTTCACAGACGCAGCAGAAGTTTTAGCAGCCATATTTCAGCACGCACATGCACATACACTCACTGACACATATACATATACAACACTGCGACCCATGGGGGAAAACACAGCGTAATTGATTTCTGAAACTCGCAAGGACACTTGCGCCATCTCTTATTGTAAGTCATGTCTCCAGCGAAAGCAGCTTTACAGGCCTGCGGAGGAATCTATTCTCAAGCAGAAGACAGGTTCATATTGCTCATATTTCAACCTCAGCACATCCTGAAAGGAACGTTACTGAATAGGTGTTCCACACTGCTGAACTCAAGTCGAGCTGCTCCTGCCTCGTGCTTGATCTGTGAAGTGAAAGACGTAAGGTAGTGCGGAGAGGTCCCATTTCGAGACAAAGCACATATTTCACCTTAATAACTGCAGCTGCATAGCAAAACAAAGATAGCAACGGTATAGCCACTTGACTACTTTTTAAAGGGGTGCGTTGTGGAGGGGGTGGGGGGCATACAATTTCACCCGTGTTCTCACTTAATGAGCATATCGAACTCTGAATAGCCTGCAGTTCTGTCGAACTGTATCAGTGACGCCCCGCTGTCCCGCTTCACCTGTCCAATTTTACTGAGCCACAGGGTAGCAGCTGGCCAGCAAAGAGCTTAGAGATAAAGAGGAGAACTAGAAGAAAAGGACAAAGTGAAACAGGGCGAACAATTTTGTTAAGCTTTTTTTCAAATCTTGGTTTTAGAAATGGGACTTCTCTCCCTTGTTCACCACCGCCCCCTCCCATCTTTGAACACCGTGTCATGCAAGAGATATTATACGGATCACTTTGCTTTGTCACACTTAAAGGGCCAGGCAATGTGATTTTTTTTCCAATTAGGTCACATCACAGGCGCTAATCATACTCATCGGGAAGAAAGGGGACAGTGTGGAAAGGAACGCTTGAGAATATGGTTTCAAAAAGAAGATCAATTCAGAGTGAGCCTAACCATAACTTCTACTTTCCTAAACCCCTTTCACCCCCAACCGATAGCTGCAGGAGGTTTCTTCCTCTTAAAAGGGTGTTTTTCCTTCCCACATTTGCCAAGTGCTTGCTCATAGGGGGCCGTCTAATTGTTGGGATTTTCTGTCTATTCTTGAAGAGTTTTACCTTGCATATAAAGCACCTCGAGGTGACTGCTGGTATGATTTTAATTTTTGCAAAAATGCCCTTCAAAGCAAGTAATTTCAGCAGATAATGTCCGTATGCAGATTCATGGATTTCTTGAGCTTTTGGTCTACAGCTACATATTTTTAAAGGTGTTAGATGATATGAAATATGAAGAAAATCTTATATATATTTTTATGTTCCACCTTCAGTTACTTTGATACAGTAGCATCTGCTGTGATCCTTACACCTATGAGGAGATCTCACAAGTGTTACCTTTATTTTGATACCAGGATGGTTAACACAGAGTTTGCAATTGCACAGAAACACTCAATTTATCTTCATAGGTTAAATCTAACCCCAAGCTAACCTTAAATCATACTTCCACCTTAAAAATCGAATCATCTTGCTTTTCCCCACAATGTGAACGTGTAAACATATTTACACCCCCACAATCCGAGTAACACAACCAAACGAACACACGCAGTAATGGCAACCCAACGCCAAGCAGCTACACTGCTGTAATTGCTCATGCAAGTAATAGAGTGAAGTGCGAAATGAACAGGAATGAAGGCAGCCATTGAGGTTATTTGCTCTATCAAAAGCATCGCCGCATGGCTGGTTCAGACCTACAGGCCAGAAAGACATGCATGACATTACCCGAATTCTTTCCCCCCCACCTTATCTCTCATCCTGTTCTCAGACACGGAAAAACAAAACAAAACACAGCGGCAACAAATTTAGCACGGAGCTGAAATGATCCTGATCATAATATGCTGACCCTTCTCCCCTCAGTCATAATGAGCAATTGATCATCTTATGACTTCAGGTGCACCAACATTCACAAAGAAATAAATTGCCACCCATTCGGTGCATTTCCTCCAGTCATAGAGCGCAGGTTACAACAATCTGCTCCTCTTCCTTACAGCAGATACTATCTGCCGCTGATAGAGCCACATTATTATTTTCAGTTGAGCGGATTTCCGAGTTGTTTTGTTGCTCTCCTTTGGTATTCCTTGTCTATTTTGAAAGATTTTGCTGATAGCTCGTGGAGTCAGTGGTATTAATCTAACGTGTTACTTAACGACCTCACACCAACCATCCTGTTGTTGTTAACAGAGATAGCTGCAGAGATAGAGGGGGAAATCTGCTGATTCTGTTTGAATCATGGTTAGATGTGTTTATCCCAGTTTCTGCACAAGTCTAACACCCTTCTGACTGCATTTTGGAAAAACATCGTACTGCTCACTGGCATGTTTTTTATAGGTTTGTGCTGTTTTAAGGTGTCACAAACCCAACATTAACCATTCCTGCACACTTACCTTTGTCCTTAGTGGGGATGAAAACCACAAATTCCTCTGAACCACTGTTAATTTTGACAGTAAATTTTGATTTAGCTTTAATCACAGTCTTTTGAACAAAACACCATTTAGTTTAGTCTAATTTTAGTTGACAAAATCATAAGATTATTGTAGGTGAAGTTTGTGTTTTTCCCAGTGAGAGTTGCTTCGCATGTTTTAAAAAGTGTCTTATTTTTCTAGACATCAAATACAAAATGTGTCCATATATCTGCTTGTCTCTTCTTCCAAAGTGTTGTCGTGTTTTCATGAGAAACTAATTCATGAAAGCTAATTGTATAGGTCCAGCATCAATCAAACATCCCTTACAAACTTACCCCGACTTTCTACACTGGGACAGAACCACATAGTGTCAAAGCAACAATGTCGTCCAGCTGCGTTGTTACGTTGCAGGCTCTAGGTTGACTCCAGTAAGTCACATGTTACTGGGATGGCTTTCTCTAATCCAGGATCTCTCCTGATGGCCACTCTCTGTTACAGCTCAACTTCACGGGTCAACCATAGATGGTGTGGGGCCCACAGCCACTCGCTCCACTCCAAGGTTTATTATTAGCTTAGCAAGCTCAGCCACTCACAACAGCTGCCGCCACCGTGCAGCTACTCCCACCGAGGAGCACGCGCGAGCTATTTCACTGTCGGAAACACTTCGGTACGCCGACATGGGACCATACATACAGAGACGTCATCCAGCCACACAGATCAACACAGTTGACTACTCAGTCAAGTGAGTAGGTGCGTGTCTAGCTCGCACCCCAGCAGCAGCAGGATGAGACGCTTCTCTCAGAATGAACAGTGACGTCGTGAGAGCCGGCTCCACAGAGCTCAAGTTTGTCCTTGTGCATCTCCGTCTCGCCACATCATAGTGGTGGCAGGCCAACAAAGGCTTTTATACTGCAGTGAGCTGCGCAACAAAAGCTACACAAACACGCTGATAGCGTTTTGTTGACGGAGAGGAAAAAAAGGAGATTGAGAAAAGGCTGAGGAAGGAAGAGGAAGGGAACAATTATGAAGAGGAAAAGGCACCATGACAATGCCTGTGCTGTCTGTTTGAGAGAGAGAGAGAGCACGCTGAATAAAGAGGAGGACAGGGAGATTGGTTGCACCTGAGCTCGGAGACAGACGGGCAGCCTGAGATGAATCCAGCGCGCAGAGAAATGAAGGGAAAGAGAGGCTGTGTGGGCCACGTCGAGATGGATGAATGGAGGGAAGGGGGATGTTGTGTCACCTGGTAGAGAGAGCTGTCTAGCTCCAGCCAGACCTGAGATTTAGGAGCAGTCAGCTGCAGAAAAGAGAAATAAGAGACCGAAGAAGAAACCACTTGTTTGTCTGTTTTTTCCCCCTTTCGCAAGTGAAAAACAGAGGAGAAATGAGGCGACAACTGCCACTTAACAACATCACCACGCTCCCTTATCTGAACAAACAAGCTGAATGCGAATGTCCCACTTTGTGTGCAACATCTCCGCGTGTTGGAAATCAAATAATTCAGCCATGTGGGTCACACTTAATATGATAAAAAGCTGTGTTGTGGTGATGCATGCAGTAATGTAGCCCTGTGCACACTGAAGGATTGATTAAGCACTCGGGAAGTCTTCATCTGTCTTCCTCTTTATCACTTCCTTCCTCTTTTCATCTGGTCCCTTTTTTTTCTGATGTCCTGTCTCTCTTACTGCAGTGTTATAGTCTCAAAAGGCAGATTGTTAGAACCGGCAATGAAGGGATTGTGCTGTGCAACACAAATAAATGCCCCCCGGGGAATGATTCGTCTTGTTCTCGTCTGCCTGGCAGACTCCGTTGCTCATCCGGGCAGCTACTGAGCATGTGCGAGACAGGACAGCACAATGGTTTATCTATCTGCCTCTCCATGTGCCAGGTGTCTAATTCACAGGCTTAATTCAAGAGTGGAGAAATAATGTAAACACTTTAAAGCTCAAATTCTGTTTCCCTCTCGCAGCCCTCCACAAAACTCCCCTTAAATATGAATAAAAATATGCTAAAAACTCACATCCTGATTGAAGTGTTCAAGGGTTCAAGGTTCAAGGTTCTTTATTTGTCACATGCATAGTTATACAAGTATAACACACAGTGAAATGTAGCCTGACACGCTCCTCAACATGTGCAAAAAAATTGGGGGGGGTGTAGAGGGAGAACATATATATATGTATATAGTGATTCTCTTACCAGTGCTCATGATTGCCAGTGTGATCCTGTGTGTTTGCGCATGTGTTTATATCCCAGACCACACCACGGGATCGATCCTTCTCTTTGCAGATGTGATCAATGAGGATTCTCTGCCTCTCTCCCCTCCGTTACTATCCGTCTCCCACTTTCTCTGTTCATCTTTCTCCTCTTCCTCTCCTACAGGTCTTATCACTCACAAACACTCATTTCTTTTCCCTGCTACAGTTTGGCAGGTGCAAACAAACAGGCAAAAAAGCAAGTAAACAAATACAGGCATCTTCGGGAGGAGCGGCAACGAGTCCACACTGTTAACAATTGGTACGGACAGATGAAGCATCAGCTGGACTTCTTTAAGCTGCGCTCACACCGGTGTGATCTCAACGAGGAATGAAACGAGGAGCGGGCGGCCTGCGAAACATATCCTCCGGCCTGTACAAGTGCCTCATCCTGCAAAATGGTAAAGAGTGGTTTTTGTGTGTCTGATTGATGATCAGCAGGTTCAAGGTGGGAGTTTGGAGGCGATGCTTTCCCATCCACAGCCCACTATCACGAGTAGTTCCAGCTGTCCTACACCTCTCTCCCTCCCTTTCTCTGTCTGAGTGACAACAGGCGAGCCAACAGGCATTTCCATCACCAGATTGCCAAACCACTGGACCATCTACGCTACAACACCCAAGGTGACCTTTAACAAAATAGAAAATAGTGTATAGCTGAAGGGGGGTGGTGGGGGTAAGAAGGGGCTGTGGAAACACACAAGAGCTTGAATGTTGCAGTGTCAGATTGAATTGTGATAGATTTTTTTTTCCTCATGCTGCCCCATGCTTTAGCACTTCAGCAGCTGGCTTTTCTTTCTTTAGCACATGGATATTTTCCTGGTCTGGTTTCCTGTCCATGAATTCTGCAACCACTTAGAGAGCACAAATCTAAGTCAGCTAAGTTTCAAAACATGCATTTTGCCCTTTACTAACCTTATAACGTGTTGAGTAGGCAGGCGTCAAATATAACGTGATGTATAGAGGTCTCTGACCCCATCGCTCGCATCTGTAATAGATCACAGGGCGACATGCAGTCGAGGTATTTCGAGCTAGAAATTCACACAAATGAGACCGCACTCACACCAGTCTAGCTAAGTGTGTATATATATATATATATATATATAGAAACCACTCCAAAGCACCAGGGTTTATATTTGTAGATTAGAGGAATCATTGTAAACTGTTCTGAAAGTTTATATGAGTTTCCTCTTTAGATATACTCCGAAAGCTGCTGAGAGCAACTATTAGTAAAGAATAAACAAGAATGAAACAAGCAAAGGGAAAGGCCCTTCAAGCATGAATGACATTATACTTTGTGAATTCATTTCCTACTGATGTGCGAAGTGACTGACTGACAGTCCACTGTTATGTGTCATCGACTGTAGATAGAAGATGAATGCAGCCACCATGTCATTACACATTGATTTGGCATTTGGCCAGCGCCATTTCAGTTGAAATGGGACGTGACCATGTTTGGAAAAGAAGACTGCGCCAAAGCTAATGCTACCTAGCTAGCTAGCTTGGCTATGAGTGATTCCCTGTGATATTAATGACATGATAGTTTTGGATAGGGAAAGGCACTTAAAATGTACTTATCAGAGAAAAACAGCAGCTGATTCCTTAAAATGTCCTTCTTTATCTGGTCTGTCATTTATTTTAATCCAAAAGGGGACATAATTCCCAAAATTAGCATCTTTCGCAATAGTCAAAGTTGGGGTCTTCGTTTTTTAATGTCTTCTTATTTGCAGCCACAGACAGTATAAAAAATGGATGTAACCATGATGTCGTCAGCCACTGGTCTCTCAAGTTGAAGCCTCAAGTTGAACATTTCGAAATGTGAATGGAAAGAGTGGGTCTGTCTGTGAAACTCATTGGCTAACAACTTGTGATTGGCAACTTTCATTTTATTCAGTTTGACCCAAAATAAGCGGCTGAGCCCATAAACCTAGCGGGAAAGCTTTTACAGAGTCACGACAGAAAGAAAACTGGTGCTCCAAAGCCTTCTACTGGGGGTTTACATTCACGTGACCATGTGACGTTGACTTGTCGGCCATTTTGGATCTAAAAATCATACAGGTTCAAGTGACTAAGGCCCCCAGTCACGAAGGCCAAGACACTGGTCCACAACCATCTGGGAAATTGCAATTAATTTCAAGAGGTAGAAACCTCTGCCAATATAATTTTTCCCTAGCAACCACTGGCTCCATCACATCGAATATGGCGGACAACCCTTGAGCAATGTGCGCATGATGTCACATAGGAACAGAGGTCTTTTTGCAACCACATCTGCTGGGCTTTAGATAGACTGCAGCTTCCAGCCCGCGTGTCATATCCATATTTTGTACCATCTATGACTCCAACATGCAGGGTCACCCCCTGTTGGTCATTAGAAGGATATCGGGCTTATTCATTACTTTCACAATGGCTTCACTTTTTCAGAGCTAAGAGGGCTTCTTGTTTTTTAACTATAGTGTATGCTGTGTGCTTCAGTGAATGCATTTTTAATATTACACGAAACTAAAAAGATGATGTAAATTAACAGAACAGTTTTAATGCAACCGGTGCTGCTGTTCACTTATTATACTGTCAGGAAAAATTGAGTCTGATGAGCATTAAGAATTCTGACAGATGGCAGAGATGTTTAGCAGCACTGGAAACACATTTTAGTAGCAAAATGGCTGTTCAAACCAGTATTTTCAGTGATGTTGCCCCAATTTAATCATTAATGTAACTCTCCACCATTGAAATATTTTTTCATAATAAATTATGGCTGTATTTTTGGAAGAATTGTCCAGAAAAGGTCAAATTACCTCTCAGCTTCTCAAAGTTAAGAACTACTTTTACTGCTAAAATGCAGTTTTTAATTACTCTGTCCAGAAATGTTTGGAGCTTCTCCTAACAATAGGCGATAGGAGCTACTGAGAGGTAAACACAGATACAGTTAAATATCAACATATGTGGCAATATTGACATTTAAAATAAGTGCCTACAAAGCAGTTTAGAGGTTGTAAATTGATTGACCTTTGCAAATCTTTACAGACCACTAAAGTATACCTAGAGGGGAAGTTCATTATTAGCCTGTCATCTGAACATGCCCCACCTTTGCTTCACTTACACTCGCTTACTCTTTGTCCATTGTATCTCCAATGCTTACATCAGGTGATTATTTGAAGACAAAAAAAAATACTGCATGGACACTGTTTAGTACCACCAAGCACAAACAAGTGTGAGGGAAACAATGCACAAGGAAGAATAGTGCATTTGTCATGTCACGCCTATGATACAAGTTAAAATGAATAATAGGGGCATTATGCGTTTCTCTGTATGTGCTGTGGTTGCTAGAAGGACATTTATTTCTTTCTCGTTGTGCTCACACCTTCCTCAAAATGTAAATGACCCAGATTCTGCCAGCAGTTTCTCCCCACAGTCCCCAAACTAGCAAGTCGGTAGAAAAAGAGAGAGATGTTGTACTTGTTTGTATGTATGCGTGTTATCAGAGCCCGTGGGTCTCTCTCTGTTCGCCTCCTCCAGAGCTGCAGTCTTTATCGCAGACAGCCTTGCCTCGACAGAGTCACCAGCTCTGACTCGCGTTCCTGTGGCTGTGGCCCCCGAGGCAAGCCGTGAAAAGCTGCAGGGGCCCTACCGAGGGCTCGATTGTTTCCAGCAGCATACTTTCATTCGAGAACCCAAGGTGCTCTCAAAGCTCATTGTGAGGGAGCTAACAGCCTCTCTTCAAAAGGGCCTAAACGCATGTTCATTAATTATCTGGATCCTTGTTAATTGGATTAATTGTTGAATAGAAACCGTGTTATTAAAAATGACGAAAACACAAGGGCAGGGGGAGCAAAAGGGGGGGGATTAATATCGTTTCTGTTTACTCTCGGGCTGTCAGAAGACACAAGCATGCATGGGCACACACACACACACACACACACACACACTTACGTATGCTATTGCTGCGTCTCGCTCAGTTCTTCTAACTCTCTGTTGCTGTTTCACACACGTATATACTCACGCACACACACAGGGCGTATGTGACCCATCTCAGAAGAATGAGCGCTAGGCAAGGTGCAAATTACCATGCACACCGTTGGTGATAAGAACTAAGCCCATTTTCAAAGCTCAGAATAAATGGCAGATTCTTTTTGATGCTAGAAGACTATGACTTTTTCCATCGCTTATATTCAAAGAATAAGGCAGGAGAGGGGAAAAAAGAGAAACATAAAGTCAACACCGTGAACAATTTAGCTATCTCCAAGTCACATGAAAATTGGGTTTCTCGTTCCTCTGCCTATCTGCTTAGTCTTATCCGCTGAAATCACTTATCAGCGTTTGACTTCAAGGGATGTTTTATCATCTGGGGTTTAAGATAGCCCTGTGATAATGCAGACCATTTGGACGATGGGACTAATATTACATATCCTGTATAATTGGTGGCAGTGTAAGTGACGAGCCTTTATGCAAAAGCGTTACTATCTGAATTTCCCTGGTCACTGGTTGAAATTATGATCAAATAGTTAATTCCAGACACTTCAAGTATAGAGTTTTAGATCGTAAAGTCCTTTTGATGTATAATAGGTAGTTCAAAAACAATCTGAAGCAGGATTTTGTCTCTTCTGAGCTCAGTTTGTCTGACCGGAAGCTCAGTAATTATAGCAGTAATGTATGTAGCTATATCCAAGAATGTGTTGCACCGGTTGTTAAGGCAACCATACCTGTCCTCCTGCTTTGACAGGAAGCCTTCTGTGGCATGCTCTTCTCCTAACTGCCCTCATCTAGGGCTGAACGGCCGGTTGCACGCATTTTTCTTTTGGTTTTGAGCAGGCATTTTGGATGTAGCCCTGATGTCATACGGCCTAATATTGTATAGGTTCCCTCTTTGTTACACCAGAACAGGCGAAGAAATTTAAAACGTTCCTTTTTGATGAAACGTATAGTTAGGCTGGATCAGGTGACGGTGAACCCTCCCTTAGTTACACTGCAATAGGCCTAGGCTGCTGGGAACTTCACATGAAGCACTGATTGATTCTTTTTCACTCTCTGTGTTTTATTTACCTCTCTGCATTTAATTATGAGGTATTATTAATCTCTGACTCTTGTCCACGGTGTGTCTTTTGTCTTGTGTCCTTCCCCACGCGCTCAACAGGTCGCAGTAGATGGCTGCCCCTCCCTGAGCCTGGTTCTACCAGAGGTGTCTTCCTGTTAAAAGGCAGTTTTTCCTTCCCACTGTCGCCAAGTGCTCGCTCATGGAGTGTTGTCTTATTGTTGGGGGTTTCTCTGTATTGTTGCTAGGTCTGTAACCTGAAACGTAAAGGGCCTTAAGGGAACTGTTGTTGTGATTTGGCGCTATTATAAATAAAATTGAAAAACACATCAGGGTATGGACACCAGTCCTTTGGGGTCCTGACACTGGCAGACAGGCAGATTCTGTGGAACCTATGAGTTTTACAGTTGAGCCTCTGTGGATCCTGAATTGGATTTGAATGTGTGTGCACACTATCCTGCTAAGGGAGCCCACCGTTAGCAGATGGAATTGCAGTGGGACCGGTGGGTGCATTTGTTATGTATCAAAGAAAGATCCACGTGATTGCAACCAAGGTTTCCCAAGAGAACGTTGCACTACAGTGAGATGCTCAATGCTATCTGCTTCACATCTCAGTGGCTTTAACGATTTGGCTGATTGGTATGTTATGAGTGGCATATGTTTTTTGAGCTAATAATACTGCGGGACAATGTTAGTCCAAGCACATCACCACATATAGTTAGTGTTGTTTGATCAGTTTATTGGACATGCTGCACTGACTCTAATACCTTGGACCAGATTGTTTGTATTTCATTGCAACACAGTGGCGACAAAGTAAAGCCAGGAGGTTATGATGCAGCTGTTTAAGCACCCACTGTAGGGACTTTCTTCCTTTTTTTTTGTTATACAAAAACACAAGTGGGTGAGCAACAAGCGAACAAATCGAATGGCTGCCAAGGTCATGGCTCAGACATAGTTTGGTGCCTCTTAACCAACAGCTGTTAAAATTGCACCAGTTGTGGTTTATTTTCACACAAATCAGATCTAAGTTGAGGTAGCTGGTTGCATGCGTGCATTTCATCGATCAAGTATTTTAATCTTCAAAGGACATGTTGAAAGGTTCTCCCAAGGACAGGACAATGAAAAGTCTCTATTGATTACCAGAGCATTGATCAATCAGTCCCAGACGGATAACAAGATGTACAAGTCTTGAGTAACAATAGGCATGTTGTAGGATATGAACTGCAAGTTTGATCTTTATTTCATATTTTAGCATCCCAGAGTGGAGCCCACACATGAAATCCACAATCATCCTGATTCGTAGGTTGGTCTTGGCAAGTGTACTGCCTCTGCTGCACACAAACCCTGTGCATGAAGCACTCAACCCACGTATGACTTTTCAAATCAGCTGACTACTCCATAGATTAGGAGACCCATACACGTCATTACCGAGACCTGGAATCACACCAGGCCTCATACAGTCTGAATGACAAGCGGGGCTGAAGTTTTGACACAACATGTATGTCCTTGTGCAATATAAAGGATTTCTTTGTTCTTTCGCCAATGAAAAAGTTAATGCAACCACAGCGATGAGAACAGCTGAGCAACTTAATGGCTGAAAGTGCTCCACATCTAAAGACTCTGGAGACAGTCATTCTGTTGTTCTATGCTTACAACTTATGTTGCTAGGGGGTAAAAATTTAATTATGAAAGCATTTCTTTACTGGAGGTTGTATGGCTCTCCTAATAATGACATATCTTATTTGGAAGATGAAAAAATATGTTATTGATATCCCTTTGTAGGAATTATAATGGTATCCAGGCTTCTAATAGCTTCCCTCCAAGCCTCAGCCACTATAATAATAATAATAATAATAATAATAATGGATACTTTATTGATCCCCATGGGGAAATTACTTGTTTTTTCTCTGCATTTGACCCATTCACTCAGTGAAGCAGTGGGCAGCCCACTAAGCAGGCGCCCGGGGAGCAGTGTGTAGGGAGCAGTGTGCACTATAGGCTGTATAGACACCTGTATTCTTATTTCCATCAGGATACTACATATCCATGCATACACAAAAATCTGATTGTAAACAATATCTTAGGTGAAATTATCGCTGTGTCTGATGTTTGTTCTTTGGGCTTAAAATGAAGCCATTCCACTGCATGAACCTTTGACACACATGAATGGTGTGGTATGACAGTTATGAACTTACTTATGGCAGTGTCAGGCTATTAAGGAACAAAGAATGAGAGACTAAGATTAAATCTGGAAAATGTTGCTGTTAGTTTGGGGGAAGGAGGAGGTAAATGTGTTCTATTCTGTTGACAACATATTAGAAGCATTATGTGCATTCCTGCGCACTGCGTCTCATTGGCTACAATACCCGTCCGTCATTCCGCTAACGACTCGACTCCGCCCCTGTAGCTCGGATCTGAGGAATGATTGGTTACTCTGTAAAGCAAGATGTCCAATGAGCGTTAAGGAGGGCGGACCCTTTCCGGTGGAACAGGCTCTCGCGCCTACAGTGGTGGAATCGAACGTCCCCGAGCGCACACGGCGTAGAGGAGAGTACAGCGCACGAGTCTGTGGAAGGGAGATAACGGTTTCTTTTTTTTGTCCCCCCTCTCCACTCAAACAACAAGAACAAACCAAACCTGATTTTAGGGGGGTCTCACAGAGTCTTCTGATTATCAGGAGGAGGGAAACGAGGAGCCGCAAGTTTTTTTTTTCTTTTTTCGTTTTTTTTCTCTTTTCCTTAAAAGAGGATTCTGTGCTTCGCGGTGGTTTGTTCTCCGCTCTCGCCGCAAATATGATGGTCGGAGAGGTCGAAGTGAAGGAGCGACCGAGGCCGAGTCCCGACTATTTAATGCAATTATTGAACGAGAAGAAGCTCATGACCAGTTTGCCAAATCTCTGCGGCATCTTCACACACCTAGAGAGGCTTCTGGATGAAGGTAAGTGGCCTTCTGGAGAGACACCCTCCTCGTTGGAGAGGTGGGGGAGTGGGTTAAAGCATGACCACGGTGCAGTCCGGTGTCGGCACGGCTTCGCTGGGCATCCCTGCCGCAAATCGTTAGCGAAACCCGGGGATACACTAGCAGAGGGCACCCCGATATTCCAGGCGGTGGCAGGCGTAGTAGTACCAACTTCCAGTGAGAATTGCCCCACAATACAACCCAAGAAACGCACTAGTATCCTACCGGAGCGAGTTTGTTTCTCCCTGAGCTCCGAGTCCACCGGAGTTTTCTGCTGCTCTCTTGACTTTGTGACGACGAGATGAAAACTTTCTCTTACTTGCCTAAGAAATAAAAATCGCATATCACTGTCATGTTGTCAGACGTGTTAACAGGCAAGTTTATAAAAATAAATAAAGATATAAAAATATCTTTATTTATTTCAGGTTATACAAATGTTGTTCTCAGTTTAAAAAAAAAAAAAAAGAACAATCTCTGGGGCCCTGGTTCCACATGTTCCACACAGCAGTTTAGCCGCTCGGGTTAGCAACATTTTCAGCTAGCCTGTCTGGGTGTCTGCTGAACTCTTCAAGAACCAGGCAGTGGCGTTAACTTGGCCACGTATGTAATAAACAGACTGCAATTGCTGTGCTTAACACTGCTATAAACACACGTTGGGGGGTGTTTGGGTTTGCTCGTGTTCCTCTCCTTTTGCCTTACTCCGAGGGTCGTGTTAGTTGTTGCCCAGCGGCCGAGTCTAACAGCACGGCGGAATGTCTCTGCTTGTTGCCCAAACAATGGCCACTGAGTTGCTGCGAGGAGGGGGGGGGGGGGCGGTACTCGGAAGATTATTTCAGCCGTCTAACTTTTTCATTAAACGCGGCACCGCTGTCTTTCTCCCTCTTCTTTTGGCTACTACAACATTTGCCTTAAAACCTAGAAGGGGGGCTTGTCTGTATTTCCTTCCCCTGCTGCAGCTGCCGTCGTGTTTTCTTTTTTCCCCTCTTTTTTTTTTTTTTTTTTAACCAGTCAAGCTTGCCCTACCAAAACTGCGTCGCCCTTTTTTTTTTGTCAGCGGCGCCGTCCAGGCTGGATTTGGCAGCCAGAATTTGTTTCCTGCGCCCTGTCACTGATTTTGGCACCCCCTGTGGCTTTGATAACCCAGGATTGTTTGCCGTTTATGTTGATAGTATCATTATCATAAGCTGGTCTAAGCGGAAGGTTGGATCTGTGGTTTATGTAACTGAGCTGGGGACACTAGAGAGCGCCACAGCCCCCTGGCAGACTGTCCCCATGCATTTTGTGTGTAGCTTTGGATCGGACATCACGATGAATTTAAAAATAAGACTACCCCGTAAGCTACAGCATGAACGGGCTATTTCTTAAGAGGAAAGAGGACCTGAAAGTAGCGCATGCCTATGAGTTTCGGTAACATGTCTGGATGAGTAGGCTCTATAGTATGTAGTTGCTAAACCGGTCTGCAAAGATTTTCTGGCCGTCTTGATGGGCGATAAACAAGACAAATGCGGAGCTGTTTACTTATTGCCACTATGAAACTAAAGCTTGCATAACGCTAAACGGATGTACATTGACTTTAAGTTTAAGCCTGGGTGCTGCTTTGGTGCAGTAAATAGTGAAGTCTTCTCATTTGCCTATAGGACATTTTTATAGTGCTTTTTTATTAGTAGAAAATTGCACTTCTTCGTCTTTTTTATTTAGTTTGAGGCTTGCTAAAGTCTCTTATGCATGATGTTCTCAGAAAATCTGCAGCTCTCCAATGCACACGTATTTTTTTGTTTTTAATGATTTCGGCCTCCAATTTGATCGTCTCCACACCCCATAAATACTTCACAAAACTGATGAAATATCTTGCACTTTTATTGTAGTCATGTGGGACTGCTGGGTGTGTTGGTGTTTTCATTTGAGGGAGAGTTAGGAAGCAGATGTATTCTCCTATTTTTTTTCCCCTCTCATCCACACTGTTAACAGCTCAGCCCTGCTGCTTTTGGTAAACTTTTGAGTTAACCCCTCAAAAAGAAAGAACTCCATGCAAATAATGCATTTTTGTCTATTGACTTTTTATACATGGGGCCAACTAAAATGTATCTGTTTGCATCTCAGGAATACTAAAAAGGCTGAGCTGATAAAGGTTCCCAGTTGTGTTCATTAAACGGACTCTTAAGTCAAGGAGGAGTTGGATAAAAATTGCATTTGCTTTCTGCAAGCGACTCGGTGCTCTGGTCTGATGCTTCGTTGCAGCGCCCGTTGTTAAAAAACTTGCAAAACCATCCAGTCCTCTGGTGTTTAAGAAATCACTTGTAACTTCCCAGTCTCGCTCCTCTAAAACGGCACATCTGATGTTTTTGAGGGTTTCCACGGCACCAGCCCAAACTTTACCCTGCTGCTAAAAGTTGCATGTGTGTATCAGATGATGGTAGTGAAGGCCTGTCTGACTGACTGTCTGGCTTCTTCTGTTGTTTGGTTTCATCTCCCTGTGGAGGGGGCCAAAACTCTGATGTGGTATTTGGAGCAGACCTCCTCTCGGTCCCCTCGTCCCCTTGTATATATTGTAAGCAGGCCCCACCACATCTAGTAGAATCAGGCTTGTTTATGTTGCGTTTCATGTGATGTTGGATGTCTGCTCCTCCCGAAGTTCAGAAAAGTAGTGTAGAGTTGTGATTTAAAAAAAAAAAAAAGTTTTTAATGGCGGTTGGTAGTTGACATTTGAGTAGTACAGATAGCATCTCTCTTTCCTTTCTAGTCAGACTGGATAGACTGAGGTCTGACTTGTATTTGACCTAACAAGTTACGCTGTTTTCCCCACGGAGTATGCTACGTGCCTTCGATATCTCAGCCATTTCTTGCACATTGAAGGTGTCCCATGAAGGCAAGTATACTGTGCCAAACAACAAAAAGTTAATGACTGTGCTAATTTGTTGATAAAGCTTTACATTAGTGTTGGACGTTTTTTGTGTATTGTTTAAAACTAATTCTCAGAGGATGGGCTTTGCTTTCTGAGTCTGTTTTGTGGGCTTAAATGTGACTGAACGGCTTAAACGCCTTCCTTTGTCAGATTTAAGTGCTGCTAATGAGAGCAAAAATATAACCAGTTGCAGTTGAATATTTTAAACTCTCCCAATTCCTCCCATCTCTCAGTGCACCCTTCCGACAGCTGCTCATCTCCCCCACCTCACCCTCCCGCCCAGCATTTTGTGCATGTCTACACAGCTGTTTCCATGTGCGCAAGAAAGCCGACACCACCCTCCTATGCGACCACCGCTCCCGCCCTGTTTTAGCAAGCCTGCGTGCACGGACGACCCCGTTACTTTCCCAGCATGCATGTTGTCCCTCAAGGTCACTCTGGCCGATTGACGTGCCCCCCTTTTTGAAATCCCCTTCCGTTGCAGTTGTTCATCTCCCTGAGGTGACACCTGCTGTGGAGTTTTTTTTATTTCTATTTACGATCTGCCTGCCAACAAGCTGCTTCAAATTGCTATATTTTCTCTTGGTAGAAGGAGACAGACTGTATAACATCTAGAAATGCAGTCCTAGTAGTGAAGTACGGGAAATGTTGAAGGCAAGATTTTTATTAGTTGTTGCCATGAAGTTTGATGAGTGTCTGTGGGTGGGCAAAATAGTCAGATTTCTCAGCAATATATTTATTCTGAGCTCCTGTTATGATGAAATGAAGATGAAGAAATGTAGTCAGATTACTCCACAGATATAAAAATTGGTCAGTTTTGCAAAGACATGTAAAGTTTTTGAAAACTAACAGCAGCTGCACAGCAGAGCTGCTCAGGACTTTAGACAAAGGCATGTTGTAAAATGGGAGCAATGCGATTCACATGTTAGCTTCTGTTTCAATTCCAAAACCACAGTTTAAAAATGGCTAACATTAGTGGTCTTACTTTCATTTTGTGTAACAAGACCGGGCACCAGCAAAGAGAAATTACACAAGCATTAGCTTGGTGGGAATAACATTGTACTCCCTCTCGCTATTTTGTTATTGTTGCCCAGCTGCTCTTAGTGTTTTTCTTTATAATTGCAATATGTAAACATTAGCAGTTGCTAGTGGTGCTGTTTTCTTTGTTTGTTTTGTGCAGGCCTTCAGTTTTATTTTAATAAGCTGTTTTTGAGTCACGATTTGTCTTGAGTGGCGAGTAAACTAATACATTGACGTAGTAAATCATCCATTAGCCTCCAAAATGGAAAATCAGCATTTTGGGCCACAATACCCAGCCTTAGCAATGTGCCTATTTTTGTGGATTGTTGCTATAATAGATTAAATGTGCAATTGTGCGGTGAAGCCACGTGGTGCAATGTGCCACTTGTTCCTAGCTACATCATTTCCCTTTGCATACAGTTTTAGTGTCTGCTTGTTTATTTCTGTGTGTCACGTTTTAACAGGACATTCCTGTGAGAGCTGTCAGCATTCTGGAGGACAAACAGTCTGCTGTCCACTGTGGTGCGTTTGTGGGGAATTGGTCTTCAGGGAACAGCTGTTTTAGTGAACAGATTGTGATAAATGGGTGACTGCTGGAAGTCTGAATTCTGTTCTCTACCTGACGTCCCACATTTCTGTCAGTCTTTCGTGTATAGCAGTCCCCCCTCTCCTCCCCCTGTATTCCTGTGTCTGCCATTGCTGCACTGCCCTCCCACTGTAGCTTGACCCTTGGCGTTCCTCGGCACAGGGCTGGACCTGCAGTAACCTCTGACATGCAATCAATTTAGCAGCTAACAAGATTGAGCACAGCTCACAAAGTGAGATAGTGCTCAGAGCTGTAAGGGAACACAGATAAAGTTGGGGGGTGTTAGGCCAAGGCTGTTGTTGCAAGCAGAAACCTGTTAAATCCCCTAGAGCGGAATCCAATAACTATTTTGATTGCTCAATAAGTATATTATGATTATTGGTTATTCTGCATATGACCCACACAGTGCCTCTTATATAGCTGTCGGCAGGTAAATTACTCTGAAGGGTTTTTTCTGCATATGTTATCTAACAATAAAGAACTTCGGTAAACTGATCATTACTTTGCCTTTCTCGGTGTCTATAGCAGGGATGTTCCTGGTTGTCCCAGCTCCAGATGCTCAGCTAGTCTAAAAGTATTTAACAGTTCTCTAAAACATTTAATTATATTCTTATAGAATAAAATTGTGTTTTAAATGTTGCTGAATTCTGTGGCTCTTTGATCCATGCATCGCATTGCATGCACACAATATTAGATAAGAGCGGCAAGCATTAGCAGCTGCAGTTTTTCTTTCTTCCAAGCTTGCACCCAGACACCTGTACAGTAGCTATATTGCTACTTTTGCGTAGTTAAATACTAGTTTACTGCAGTTGTCATACATCTGGTCATTTTTCTACAGGTACAACAACAGGACCACAATGGTTTCTGTCAGAGAGAGAGGGCGAGAAAGAAGCGCCAGCGTCCATTGGGGCCGCAGCTACGGCTAGCAACAGGCAGTGTCGTAACATGATAGTTCCACTAGTTCCCTTGTGTCGTATGTTAACAAAACATGAAATAATCTCAAGCAAGCTCTATTTCAGATACCAGCTAATGAGGGCAGCAATGTTTAACCTTTTAACTTCTTTGTTTTAACTTCTCATATCTACCGATAATCTAGAAATGCTAGGAGTGTACCACTACAGCGTTTCATTGAACCAGTGTTCCTCCAGTTCTCATGTGCTGAGATCAGCACTAAACTTGGTTCACCTTGCAGCATACGTCCCGTGACTTTGAAAACGTGCTCTTGCTGTTATATGTGGGTTTTTTCAGCATATGAATATTGTTTTTGTTTTTTAAAACACTTTCTACCAAGGAAAAAACTCTTTAAACAGCAGTCAAAGGAGCTTGCAAAGAAAAGCGTCTGGACTTCTTTAAGTTGCTTGAAGACGTTTCACCTCTCATCCGAGAAGCTTCTTCCGTTCTAAGGTCAAATGGTGGAGAGTCCCAGATATAAACCTAGTGGGAGTTTCCCCCCACAGAGGGACAAAAGGACCCCCTGATGATCCTCTAATCGCCTGAGCCTAGGTGTGAAACTGGGTGTGGGTCCCAATCAGCCAGAGTTTCGGGTGTGTTCATTGTGAAACCTGGCCCCACCTTATCATGCGAATTCCTGAGGTCAGATGGCCCAGGATGTGAGTGGGCGTTAAGGCGTCTGGGAAGGGATCTCAAAACTGGATTATAGATGGCAGAGAGTTGGTGTCGTAAACCCCCGCCTCTGTTCAAAGATGGTTGCTCACAGTGGACATAGATGGCTTCTTTCACTCCTCTTTCAAGCCATCTGTCCTCTCTCTTTAAACAGCATTTTTACCAGAAATATCAGGGAAATAAACAGATCTTTGTTTAGTATAGTAACACAGACTCATTCCCTTAACTACATTTGGCCCAGTTGTGCTTGCTGTACATGTGTTTTCATCCACCCCTTCCCCCTAAAGTCCGATTTTGAGACAGGAGAAACTCTGTATATAATCCAGTAGAGAATCATACCTGATGTACCACAAACAGTTGCATATATACGATTGTGCATGCACATCAGGTAGACACACTAGTGGGCCTTACTCTGGCCCTAATGTGGTTCCTTTACGCGGTCTCTCCTCCCTGGTAATAAATTAGGTGGTGGCACAAGTCTGACAGGGTGATGTGGAGGGTTTGTAGAAGGAAACAGAGTCACAGCATTTGCTTGACACTTTCTTCTGTTGTACCTCTGCCTACCCCCACCGCAGCTTCTGGCCCTGGAGCCATCTTGCTCCCCTGGTGCTGCTCTCGCCCCGAGAAAACCACTCCCACCCTGTGGATGCTGTATGATAAAGTCATCCACTGACAGTTCCAGGGTCTTATCTCAGGACTCAATCCCGTGAGTGCTGGGGACTCCTTATCAGCGATTTCTCTGCCTGGCCTCCTGTCTTCGTGCCCTGCCCCAACTGCCTGGCTGACTATCAGGCTTGTGTCGCCAAGACTAAGTGTCTTTCCTTATGATGCTGCTGGCTGTTAGGCCACACATGGCTGCAGGCAGTTTTATCTCTCTTTATTTTTCCCTAAAAGCAGAGCCATTGCATCAGAATGAGCAATAAGAGAGTAAGGTAACCAGATGGACCGGAAATCTTCCTGGAAAATCGTGGTTCTTGTTAAAGTGGGAGTCATACTTGTTTCTGTGTTTCATTAGATGATGACAAGCAGGATTAAAGCGGAAGATGAACTGAGGGATGTCGTAATCTTACAACAGCTTCCTGACACAGACTTGTTCAGTAAATTGGGTTACTTGTTCCCGTCTCTAAAACTAGAGCTCCACCATTGCATTTGACCCAAGTTTTGTCAGCTTTTACCATCTGTCTTAAATTTTTGTGTCTGATGGAATAACATATCCAGGAAGTCATGCCTGCTTCAGACAGGAAAGTGCTATAAAGAGGGGGACTCAGTGGTTTGTTTTCCTTCAGACAGGCACGGGGAGGGAGGGGGAGCTGTTTTCTTGCTGTGGTGACAAGCTCTGTTTTTGTTTTGTTTTTGTTTCCAGACCCACAGAGGTGAGCCTGTCTGTTTATTTTATTTTTATTACTTATTTTAGATTACACAATGAATCACCTCTTATCTGGTTCCTCCGTTGCACATTTATATAAATACGCAACTTGCGCTATATTTCTCAGTTACAGAAGTATGGGCCCCACCCTGCTACATTCTTTGCATGCCTCAAACAGCTCTCCCACTGGCCTCACTCACAGAAGTCCACCTCATTTTCTCTCTTTTTCCCCTTTCCACTCTGTTTTTAAAGTCTGAACTGTCCCAACACATACACTGGTTATAATTGACCAGCACCATATCCTGTTTTCGTCCCCTATTTTTATCATAAAAGGAGATGAGGGGGGAAAAAAAAGAAGAGCTGAATGCTCACTCTGTTCCCGTCTCACTCGCCCACCGATCTGCATTCATTTTCTTTCTCCTTTCAGAGGAGGAACGGCAAAGCGAACGTTGGCAGCCAGCTCAGGAATTTCACCGGAGCACAGTCAGAACACTTAACCTCCAGCCTGGTGTTTGTTTTCCCCACACTTGCTCTCATAGAGTGTTTTAGCTCGGCTTAATGCGAATGCCACCGTGACACGTAGGAATTACTCCTTTGCTTTAAATGCCTGGAAATGCTCGATGAATAATTTTGTCTTTGACTCTGTGAAATTTTTTTCCCCTAACAGCCAGCAACAGGAAACTTGATTCAACTCCTGTGGAAATATCAAAGTGCAGAAACGTTCTTTCTTACCCCCCCCCCCCCCCCCCTTTTTTTTTTTTTTTTAGCTTTGTAACGTTTCTATACTCTCATATAACCCCCGTTTGCCCAAAGCGTCCTCTGGCCCTTTCCTATTCATAACACCCAGCGTTAAATCAGTCTGCCTGTGGTTTTCAGCCTTTGCAGGGGTTTCTAACTAGTCGCAGGCTGATGAATCTGAGATGAATAATTTAACTGTTCCTCAGCAGCCCTTGTTGTTTCTGTGAAGCTTGGCAAGAGCAGGCAGTGCTGCCATAACCTCCTGTAGGGGCCAAAGAAAGTGAAGTAGGAGGAGGCAGTGAGATCACTACTGAGCATTTTGCCACCGTGCTTTCAACACGTTTTCCGTCCTTGCATTTCAAAAGCCATACTCTACTATTCACAGTACTGTTGCTTGTTAGTTGTGTCATTGTGCAACGTGCTGTAAAAATTTCACTGTAAATTGCATAATTTTGCAAAATGATGCCTTTAGCCTGTATACTGCGCCATTTGCTTCAATGCCAACTTTTAATCTGGCATCTGCACTGCTGCCTTAAAGCTGCAGTTTTTATATATTGTTATTATGAGTTATTATGGTTTTTGTATTTTTCACCTGTTTCTTATATTTTAATTTCAAACGTGTCATTGTCTTAAAGACATTTCTAAACAAGCTTTCTGGCGTCCAGTTTGATAAGGCAGAGATTGAGATGTCGTTTGATGTGTCCTTCACAGACTTTTTCTGGTTTGGGAGCTCTAATTACACAATGATGCAGAATTTTGCGAGTCGTGTTTTGTTTGTATTTTTACCCAGGGCAGTCGGCTTTTCATCTTGAATGCAGTCGATCTCTTGTAAAGACGCTTGCTGCATTGTTCTTTAGATGTTGTTGTCCCTTTAGATTTCTCCGGTCCTGCTTTGAACAGAATTGACAGTTCTGAGAAAAAAAAACAAACCGGTGCCAGAAATAATGTCAGCATTGTTCCAAACAATTGTAAATATAATAAATATTTTCAGGATGTTGTTTGAAGTCCCAAACCCCCACAAAAAAGTTGAGTTCATCTTGTAGAAATCTCCTCAATGTTAAGTAGGGCTGCACGATTTTGCATAAAATGAGAATCACGATTTTTTTGGTTTAGAATTGAGATCACGATTCTCTCACGATTTTCTTTTCCAGTATAAATATTTATTGCACTTATTAACTGCACATCAACTTCCTAACAGTTGAGACTGAACATAAAAACAATAAATAAACATAAAAACAACAAATTTCTCACGTTTTGTTGTTGCCGCAAAATGTTGTACTGCTTGAAATTCCGTCTCCACCGTTGCTCGACACTGCATGTATAGAGCAGGTAGTGCAACAATAGAAAAATAGTTGCAGGACGGCACTGTGTAGCGTTTGTCTAGGGTGTTGATCATTTTCCTAAATCCCTCGTTTTGCACAGTGTCGATGGGAGCCATATCTTTGGTCAGGTGATAAGTGATAGCCTCCGTAATTTCTTTGTGCCTGCGGGAGTTCGACAGGTATAGGGAAGCGATGTATAAGGTTCCCGTTATTGATGTTTGGGTGGTTGACTGGGACGGATTTTCTCCTGTCACTTTCTCGTCATCCCTGATGTGCTCTCCGTTGTTTTTTCCCTGCTAATTTTAGCATCACACGGCACAGCTTCTGTATCACGTGGTATAAGGCTCCGCCCTTGTCATTTGTTGAGCAGGAAGAGTGAGCGCTTGTTTTCATGCAGAGTACGTCCTGGATCAAAATGCGGTACAATCGTCGTCTTTTTTTCTTTTTTTCTTTTTTTTAAATCGTTGTCATTTGGAAATGAGATCGCACATAAGTATGAATCGAGATCGCGGTTTTCTAACGATTAATCGTGCAGCCCTAATGTTAAGGATTTCACATGCATGCAGACTTCTCTTAAATGCTTATATACTGGGTAAAAGCTTCGATATTGTGTTATATGAGTACTAAATTACTTTCGTTTTTAATCAAGAGAGGCCTTTGACATATTTAACTTTTACCAGTTATAAAGATAGTTTCAAAGACTGTGAAACTGGTTTTGTCACACATGTCAGCAGAGTGAAGGAGGATGTCCTCTATCAAATCATGCAGGAAGGCTTTTTTTATGTATTTATTTTAGGCGTAGATCAGCAGTCCCCAACCTTTTTTGCGCCACGGACCGGTTTATGCCCGACAATATTTTCAGGGACCGGCCTTTAAGGTGTTGCGGATAAATACAACAAAATAAAACTAGTACCGGTACCGAAAAAAAAGAAGATTTATTCATAACACACATGAAAAGACCCAGGAAAACAGAGTTAACGATAAAAACGATAACAAAATAACGCTAAAAACCCTGAAAACCATACATTTCACACCTGAGCCTCAACTCTCGCGGCCCGGTACCAAACGACTCGCGGACCAGTACCGGTCCGAGGCCCGGGGGTTGGGGGACCGCTGGCGTAGATGACATAGGCATATGAACTCTCTTAGTTTACAAGCTAAGATGCTGGTAAAGGAGCATCATTTTTTTAGAAGATATTCAAGTTTAAAGTGTTTCTATTACTAATACCAGGCAACATTTGTCCCTCTTATCTAATAAAACAGCACGTTACCAGTAGCAGACCTGTAACATGTGGTGGGGAAAAGATTTTTATGTGGCATGAGATGGTCTTAATTTTTAGACAGGTTAGAGATTTGGGATCAGGCGCATAAACAGATGTTGTTTATTGTATTTAAATGCACATTTTACAACTTCCTACGAGGATAAATAAAAGCTAAAAATTGCTTTAATGCCCCTGAGTGATAGTCTTACAGTTTTAATGTCATCACAGTGTTACAGTGGTTTAAAAGTGTTACTTCAGCTTCTGTTCTTTCTGCTAATTATCTCTGAGTTTTTCTATTTATTCATCCATAAACGGCTCATGTCTTTGGCAGCCATGTTTCTTGTGAGACTCGCGTGTTGAATTTTGTTAGCTTGAACCAATCCAAGTGTGGTATGTTGTCTCAATATGTGGGTCGGGGAGACGAGGGATAAAAATGCTGTGCAGCCATACATTAAGTGGGACACCTGGTCACACTAATTGCAGGTAGCAGTCCCTGTACTGTCCTTGTTGTTGGTGTTCTCATTCGTGTTTGTAGTGATGGAGTTATGTTGTCTTGGATAGAGGTGCACACATTTCTTTTACAAACAGCAGTCTTTTTTTTTGTCCTCTGTAGATTTTTATGTCATTGTTCCTTCAACCTGTACAGCAGTGGTTCAGTTGATTGAACAGGGTTTACTCTGACTCAGTGACACAGTCACACATAGTAACTGTCTGGCCCAACTCCAATTACATGTGTTGCACAGTTGTATTTTACAGTGGCTGTCTGCCCTGCAGTCTTCTGCTGTAATACAAAACATGGTTTGCTTAGCATAATTTATGCCCATGTGCAGCACATGCAGCCCACGGTGACAGGAGCAGCTCATGAACTAAGTTCTGTGACAGAAAGTGAACCAGTTTTGAGCCTGTTGTGTTCGTTTAGTGTTTGTTGCTGCTTGTCTGTTTGTAGCGAGGCTTAAGTCTGCCTATCCTTATCAGTGCATGGGTTGGGAGGAGATTACACAGCAGAAACAATAGGTGTTTTCATATGATTAGGCTTTAATTGGCGAAACAAAGAGTCCCTGTCACACTTTGTGCAACATGGGAAAGACTGGCATAAAAAACATGGATAACTGGCAGGAAAGAATGTGTCGTCTATATGAAAGGGTTAGGGCATGAGCTTGTCCCCACTCAGTTAATTTATTGTGTTCGCTGAAAGCAAAAAAGGCGAGTTAGGCTTCCGAGAGCAATGGGAGGATGGTGAGTGTGATAAAGAACAGTGGGGGGAGACAGAGGATTCCTATGTGCTGTGAATGAGGTCATCTGGTTGGTTATGAAGAAGGTCACTGACCCCTCCCTCAGCTCCACACGCCACCCCTCTGTCTCCCCATTCCTCCTCTCAGCAAATGATGCACAATGGCTTTTTGTGCTCTAATGGGCCAGACTCACACACTGGGTCATTCCTACCGGTTCACATAGCAGCATGCACACAAGTGCTATCTGTCAAAAAAGCCCAGAGGATTGCAGTTAATTTTTTACACTCTGTATTTACCACTTGGTTAATAATGTGACCTGGATGTACCACTTTATAAAGCTGCTGCATACTGCTGGTGGTATTCCTGACACAATATCATACATTATATAGGTGAGCAGAAAAAAAGACCACCATGGCAGATCAAAGAGTTTATAGTCTATTAATGTCAATTTGTATGTATAAGGCAATTGATATTATGTAACCAATTCTACTGAACTATGAGTTCTGTAATTTGTAACACAAACTATTTGTACCACCAAAAACTGCACATTTGCTAAATTTCACCACCTACATAATGCTAGTTAGCCAAGTGGCAGTCTGAGACTCTGTTGCTACATTCAGAAGCGATAAAGACAGATGGAAGATGAAAAATATAACAGGAAGGAGTTGGGTCAGCTCTTTGTAAGGTTTTCAGTCTCAAAATGAGACTCGTCTTGTCTCATTCCTGGACAGGCTCCCTCCATGCTTAAAGTTCACTGCAGGCGGGGTACAGACAGCTCCAGATGAGGCCAGCATAATGAACATGTTACTCTAGGTTAATAAATGCGCTTCCTGCATTGAAAAACAAACTTGGTACCCACCCTTCCACCAAAGGAAAATCACCAGAACTGTGATTTTTATTTTTTTTATTATTTATTTAAAAAAGAATAAGTAGACAGCTGTTTTGATTTAAGTGTAGTTTAATTTGGATAAGATTAAAATGCTTTATTTTATTTTTTCAAATGGCCAGAAATAACAGGAAACAATACAGGCTTCTGCTAAGTAAGTTAACACGCTTGTTCCCTTAACTATAAGCGGACCAATCGTGCTTATGAGCGTAACCCCAAAGGCTCATTTTGCCAGGAGAAACCCAGCTAGAGGCTAACAGGTGCTTTTTCCTGGCAATACAATCATTTTGTGCTGCAAAGTTTGGAAGAATAAGTCCAAACAGAGTTTGTTTGAAAGCTGCTCTCGGCTGTGGACACATTAATGCTAACGAGCCAGATGTTGACATTGTTTAAAAACAGTGGCAAACAAAAAGTGCCATTACATCTAACAGAAACCATAACAGGTACTCTGTTATGGCCTGACTCTAGTATTTATTTTGTGTTCAAATCTTAGAGGTTAGAAGAGCAGATTTATTAGTTTGGCCACATGCTTTTATTTTATTATCTCTGTTTAATTAATGTTTTATATTCCATACATGCCTGTCAGAAGAATGAGCCTATTAATTAAATAGTATCAATAAATAATAAACTGTGACATACAGTAAAACTGCCACAATAAAACCAAAAAATATAATTTGGTCACTGTTTAATGATTAATGTGGTTTATTGAAGGAGCTTCAAATCTATAAGCACTTTCTCTGTCAAAGTAGTGGTTGAAAAAGGCTTTTAAGTCCTTTTTTCCTGTATTTGTGGCACTTGTGGTTGCTGGACGAGAAAAACGTGTTGTTTAAATAAAAATAAACAACACTGTTTGACAGTATGCTGAAGTACTGCCCGCCCCTTTGCGTCAGTACATCCTGGGTACGAATACAGCCGCTTCTCTCCGGCTGGTGTGTATAGATTTTATTACAGAAGGTGCCAGCATAAGCTCGCTGACATTGAAAATGGTGATTTAAGAGATTTTTTTTTTTTGATTACCAGCATTTTAGTTGCCTTCCTTCCAAGGGAAGAAAAGATTTATTGCAGCTGGGGATGGAAGGTGTGTAGACCCAGCAGGAGAGACAGGTGTGGCCATGAGCAGGGTGCCAAGGTGCCAGCTGCTGTTGACACCTTAAGGTGAAGAATAGTCTGCTAGGAGATGGACTTGTCTCTCTCTGTGTCCCCTTTAATCCCCTCTCTTCAGCTCCCTGCTCTGCTTTCCTGGAGAGTATTTGTCTGACACTACTTTAGGCTGTTTGTGATGGGAGTTCTTCCTGAAACCTTATTTTTATTGAGCGTCTGACACTCTGAATGAACCAGACCTTGGTTCTGTCTCCTCCTCCCTCATCACCATTTGAAATCTTGCTCTGTCTGCATCTCTAAAATGCACATACACATAGTTTTTTTTCCTTATTTCCCCCTCCCATTTCTTCCTTTCTGCCTCAAACATGTACATGCATCCGTCTCATCTATTTGTGTTACGTTGCCTTCCATTTTGATAACGTGTTGCTCGGCAAAAGCAACGTTTTCATTGTTGGGGAAAAATCGGTATCTGTTCTCCCCAGGGAGTGACTCATTTTTCCTAGTTTTGTCTTTTCACCTATTTATTTTATCAGGCTGACTCTACAGCTTCCCATCATTGTTTTTTTCCCCTCTGCCTTTTGTTCTCCCCTCTCATCTCCTGTTTCTCCAGATTTTTTATTTTATTTTCTTCTCCCACTCTCTGCTTCCATTTGTTTTCACTTCTCCAGCCTCCCTCTGTACTCGCATGTGTGGCAAAAATCCAGCCTTGGGGCTACATTGCCTCTTTCATGTGAGGACCAGTGGTGACATTAAAGGCCTGTAACGTTGTCTGTCGGTTTGCATCAGCCCAGCTCTAACTGTCTGCGCCCAGGACCCAAGCGTGCACTCAGCTTTCCACTCACTCACTGCCAAGCTCAATCGTCGTTTGGTAGGAAACAACATGCCTGCGTCCGCTGGCTGTAATTGTGCACATGTACATTGCACTTGCAGATTTGTTAAGCCCACCCCACCCCACACCCAAGCACTTTGAGGCAGATCAGTGTTTAAAGGCTTAAACATTGTGGAAGCTTGGTTAATGACAGTTGAGTCAGCGACAGCGCTTCCCACTTTTTTTTTTCTTCTTCTTCATATTCCTCTCCTCCCTTTTTGACACTCTGACCTAGTTGTTGTAGCTCTTCAAAATCTTAAAATCCTTCTGTTTAAATACTCTGAAAGGTACATGACTTGGCAGACAAAACAGATCAAATGGCTGATCTGTGGGGCAGCCAGACCAAACAGATGCATAGCTAAAGTGCAGTTTTTCTTATGATCTACAGATAGAAGAGAGGGTAGGTGAGGGGGAGCCCTTTCCTTTTTTGAAATTTATTTTTTGTTGTTGTGTGTCCTTCAAGATAAGCAATCTGGAAGTACATCCCATAGCAGGAGAGTTTTTAAGTGTGTCTGCATCGTGCCAGGCCTGTTTAGTACATACAGCTACTCTATAAAGAACAGTCCGAGTTATGACTATCTAACACTTACACAATGCGTCCTTGGATACTTAGTCCAGAATAATTCCTGTTCTGGCAGAGGACCATGCATATCTATACAGATATTTAACACATTTGTTTTTGTATGCCTAATTTGTTTCGAACAAGTGTAGGCGTTTAAAGTGGTAAGATTTAAATACTGGAGGAAAAAAAGGGCCCATCAGACTGCAAAGCTGATGAAGAGCCAGCACAAAGACACAATAGCAGCTGGGATGTCTGTGTGTTGTCACACCCAGGGACAGCGACTGAGTGGCTGTTGGACTGGAACTTAAGATGGTAGCTACAAGCCCCAGCAGGCCCAGCGCCTGGGGATAAAAGAAGCTGACATACAGACACACAACATGCATATAATCTGTGATGTAACCTGTTTGTCTTCCTGTATGTATAACTCATATCCTTCTCAAGCTTTTTCTGCACACAGACTATAGGCACGCACCTTACTTAATTTCAGCGTTAGATTGAAATGCTTCATTAAAGCTTGTATTGCTATAATGGCAGGTGAATATAGCTGTCATAGCAGGGTGACTACTAATGTGCATTGGCACAAATTTGAGTTTAGTAAAAAATGTGGAGTGCAGGAAAGAGCAGGGCAAAGCGCCAGCCTTACAGATCATTTGTTAACTTATGGATTGACTAAATGTTTCAGTGGTTTCTGTTATTTGTGGTACACAATACATGCGTAGTCTTCCTGTCTTGTTGTATACTGTCTGACACTCATTAGAGAGGAGGTAAGGGAAGTTAATTGTCATTTTTAAAGCTTAACGTTCTCATTTGGTGGATTAAAAGGCGTTTAAAATACGTGCTCAAACGTCTGTATTGCTTATATGAAAGAGCAGACTGCATTTGTTATGGTTGCACTTACCTATTGAACCAGTAACTGGTTATGACAAGATCCATAAAGCCAGGAGTTATTGCACTGCTTTTTAATTTAATTGCATCATATTTTATTTTGTATTTTCCTCGTAATATTTATTGTAAATATTTTATGTCGGCTTCATCTTTTGAGCCAGATCAAAAGATAAAGCTGACTTGCTTGCCTTGCTTTAAGAAAGTGTTGAGGTTGAGTTTGCTCTGTGGACACCTGAAGAGACCCTTAACTCTCTCCCCCCCCCCCCCCCCCCCCCCCATATTGTTCCATGGAAATGGATATGAATAAAACATACTTAGTCTTCCATCTTTTATTCAAAATTATAAGGAAAATGTGTCTATTTCTGTACTTATTTCAATAAGGGTCCTATAACACTGGATATTTGGAGACATCCAGTTTCTGAAATCATGACCAGGTTACTCAGAAATTCACCAGCCAACCCTCTCACCCCACAGAGGGAAGCACACACCTACATGCATTGAGAAGGGTCATCATCGTCTATAATGGCATCCATTTTGCCGACTCTGTAATATAAGCTCGGTGCATACCACTTTTGCCGTGGGATGCAGTTTGCTACAAATAAAATCATTTCCACATGAAAGTGCAGATAATGTTTAAATGTTTTTTGAATAACCAGGTTGTGATTTTAGGAAACAGACTTTATTTTTACTTTTAATGAAAGAAAACTGTTCCTACACTAAGTTCCTATATGAAACCGCTTACTAGGCGAATTTAGTATTTTTGAGTTATGATTTCTTAAAATAGAGACTTCTGCTCAGTTTTTTTCGTCTATATTCTTCTGGTATTTTGAGATAAAAATCACTACAGGCAAATGGAAAATGTGCCAATGTGATTTAGAAGTGAAATTCCCCTTTTTAAATAAACATTTTTGTTTCTGTTTGACATTCTCAGTGCCGCACTTCTTGCAAGCTTCTGCTCCCATCTGTTCTTTGCCAAAAATCAGAAGTCTCAGTTGATGTTAGGCTTTGCCCAAGGTTTACAGTTAAAATGTGCATCTGTCTGAGACTCTCTCTGTGCCGTCACTTGGCAGCGTTTACGTGATGGAATGATCTTTGAATATGCCAATCTTCCACTGCACGACCTTCAGGTAAACCAGCTTTTTGTCGGCTTCCTGTGGGTTCTGATCGGTTTGTAGGAAAGAGTTGAAGCATGGGTAAATTGTATAGTCAGGGGAAAAACATCTGAGGAAGAGATCGGTTCACAAAGACGACGTAGGGGGTATTACAAATTATCCAAATAATCCTCCCTTCCATCCTCGCCATTGGTTGTGTGCACTGTGGTCTCCTTAGTTACAGGGGTGGGGACAGGAAGCACAGCGCGTGTTATCTCCTCCAGTCACATTGACAGTCGGAGCCTTTCCTTCCCCTCACTTCCTCTTCTGACAGCTGGACCTTTCCTTGAATTGTTGCGTGACAAAAGGGGGCAGCTGTGTGCACACACAGCAAAAATATATTATGAAATGAACGGCGGCTCACCATCTAAGTGGTTGTGTATTTTTAAGCTCAAAGTTATTCTGCCAGACACTGGGTTGCGTCTTTGAGGCATAGCGTTGTATCTGGCCACTGACAGGAAATGATACTTTTCTTGAACTCCCTCCCGCCCCTTCCAGGTTGTGGAAAGAGGAAAAGGATACCTCCTTTTTTCACCGTCCAGAAGGCGAGCGTCAACACAAAACGGGCCAAGACACACACACACACACACACACACACACACACACACACACCACATCAGCAAGCTTCCTGACTCTTCATCCTGTTATTCTTCCCATTCCTTATCTCATACTCTCACATCTTGTGGAGCTCAAAGAATGCATCCTGTGCTTCACTTTACATAGCATCCTCTGCATTGTTGTGAGGTGTGTGTGTGTGTCTGTCTCAAATGTAAGTCCTGATTTGTAAGCATAATGCCTGGGGCGTTGGCGGATGAAATGCCTGTTTGCGTCTACATTGACTGAAACATTAAAAGTTGAGTTAAATGGGCAACAAGCAAAGTAAGAGAAGGGTTCTTGTGTGTCACCGCACAGCACAGTCAATCTTTTGTCTGCCAGGTGGAGAAATGAGTTCCCGCAGGATGCAGAAGAACAATCTAGTTTTTCTGTGTGCTTGGGTTAATACTAATTAACCCACAAGTTTTAACAGTTCCCATCATAACTAAGCATAGTTTGTAGGGTCTATGTAAGGGAAGCAGATGCGCTTTCTCCTTGTGCTGCTGCTTTTTTGGGGACAAAGTATTTCCTCTCAAATTTGTGAAACCATTTTCAGCTCATGAGGCTTCTCTCTTAAAGCCAGCCTGTTAAATGACTTTTGCTTTGGCTTCCAATTTAACGCTACATATCGTTCCCTCTTTAGATGGCAAAAGCAGCAGTAAAATAGCCTTTGCCTGGTATTTTAGAAGCAGTCTGAGTCTGCATTTGTGTGCATTAGGTTGTCTTTTTTTCTCTTTTTTTTTTCTAGCTGAGCTAGCATGTTGGGCTACTTTTAAAGGTTAACTGAGGAGAGTATTAGCACCAAAATTTTTTTATTTTATTTTCAAAACTGCTGAATAATTAGCAATGAGAAAGAGGTTTAAGCTTTCTGTTAAGTACCGTGCTCTCCGGTGCTTCCTGTAAGGGAATTGTATCTGTGTGAGTGTGTGAAGGAAAGTAAACAGTTTCCACAGCTTTCCACCTTGCTCACTCCCCTTGGGGTGCCTCCCTGAAGTGTAAATGTGTGAGTGCGATTGCACTTATACGTTTCGACCGATCAGAAGTCCCGCCACGCAGGGAGTAATGAACTTTGGCCCCTCGCGGGCAGCTATTAAGAGTAAACCATTATGGTTCGGTATTGAGCTGCCCTCCCCTGCCTCACTCTGTATGGTAGACCCCACGGAGTGCACAAAACTGGCACACCTCTGGCTCATTGAGCTGCCAGCTTGCCCCCCACCAACAGACAGCCCCATAAAGCAGTTCCACATCATCAAATGTGATGATCCCCTTTTCTAATTTTAGACTGAAGTCCTAATAGCTCTGCAGATACTGTGTGAAACAGTAATTTCAGCCTTGAGCTGAGGGAAGTGAGGAGGATAGGGCTTTGCAGTGTCTCATCTGGGAAACATGTAAATTATTCACCTTGTTATTTTGGCCACATATGATTGATTGGATATCAGACATCTTTTCTTTTTTTTCTTTTTTCTTTTTTTTCAAATTTGTCATTAAATAATGATTTTATTTCATTATTACGCTACGGTATGCTATCATTTCTGTTTGCGTGTTTCCCCCCAAAAAACTACCACATATGGTGCCTGTTTGGGCTATTTTGTTTAGAATTGGGTTTTAAATGTGCTCACTATTTATTTGATTTACACTGAATCATTACTGTAGGTTAATCAAACCTTTAAATTATCTGAATACTGCTACAAAAAAAATGTCCATCATGCCACTCTTGTATTAATCTATGCGCTGACTGAAGCATATTTGTAGTAATGGATGTGAAAGTTTGCTAATACTATTCTTAAGTATTTTATTTATTGATTTTATTGTTTTATTTATATTTTGATATTGTTAGGGATGATGCACTGATTGGGGACCATTTTTAATTTCGTTGTACCTGTAACAATGACACTAAAGACATTCTGATTCTGATTCTATCCCAGTTGTTGTTATATTTGTCATATGACTTTCTTCTTTGGACACTTTGTTTGCATGTAACACAACTGAAAATGTCATTTTGGTGCAGATGAAAGGCGGTCTTGATGTGAGGACAGGGGTTTTGGAGACATATTCCTCTTTTTACCATAAATTTGGTACTTTGTTTTAAAATGTAGTGCCATATGTAAACAAATATGGCAGGTTTTAAAAAGAAAATGTTGTGGAATGGCAAAAGATGGCAAATAAATTTTCTGCTTGTCTTATTTATTTATTTATTTTTACATTTTTTTCTTCCAGACCATCCCAAAGGCATTAACCTTGAATGTCTTTGCAGCTTAATAGCTTTAGTAATCACCTTTTAGTAATAATCCTGTTCTTTTTTTTATTTGAGATATGTACTAAAACAAAAGGTGCCAGCTGTGAGATCACAAAAGGATATTTGTCTTAACTTTTTCAGGGGTATCTGCATCTGTTCAGCTTTCACTGCTGATGGGAGTTATCAAGTGACAGCAGTCACTCTAATCAAATGGCCTCTTTTGTTTTACAAGGGCTGTTTGCTGCTGTGAGACGGTAAAGACATTTTGTTGATTTGTTAGACAACCCCGAGTCTTTCAAAGTTCACGCACAGAACTATGTGCACGCTGCTAATGTGGTGCTTTTTTTTGACTGTTCACAGCACTTTGCAAGAAAAGAAAATGTCACTGAAATTAAAGTGATGATGCTTTTTAAAAATGAGATGGATAGTTTTTTTTATTCGTCTTCGAAATGCTGTAAACAGGAAAAAAAAAATCTAAATCTGATGATTATTGGGTCTGCCCAGTGTTTGTTTGTTTTTAAAATAACAGCAAGCATCCTAGGTATACTTGTGCAGTTTTAAACCCCTTGTAGAGCTTTTTTCTGTTTTTTTGTTGTTTTTCTTTTTTTTACTGTTCTCTGGATTTTAGGCTCTCTTTATTTTCTCTCATTATTATACCATCTGTTGTAGAGCTTGTTGTTTATGTATGTGACGATTTTTTTTTTCAAACATTACAGTCATTATCAATCTGTAGTAGGAATTTGTGGCCAGTCAAATGCACATCTGCAGGCTGTTCCTGCTTCTCTATCGCCTCACCCTTGGCCACACCTTTCCTGTGGATCCTCTCTCCTCTTCTTCACTGTCTGTTTACGCAGTTTAATCACCAAACTAATGTGCAATGACACACATTTTTTACAGCATACCGTCACTGTTTGTGTCAGCAGCCGCAGAAAGCCATACTCAGTCTGGCACTTCTTCCCCCTTCCTGCATGCAGTCACTCTGACAGCCTCAGGAAACCTAGCATTTGCTACAGGTTATGATTAATGGCTTTACTGATTGCTGTTTTTTTTTTTTTTTTTTTTTTTGGCCACGAAGACACCTACACACCCCGCTTTGAGCATATATATTTTCTTAGGTGACTAGAGAAGGCGGTAAACCATGACACCCGACGTCACAGTGTTCTGACGTATTTGTGTGCAGTTTAGTCTGACTTGATGACTTCTGAGATTAGTTTCGCCACCAACTCTGTTTTCTGTGCACATAAATCTTTTGCTTTCTGTTTCAAGCATGCACACATTTGTTGTAATAATCCTAATGCTCAGCTATTAAAAGTAGATAACGTTTTATTAACAGGCTCACCTTTGTTACAAACTACAACTTTGCAGCTCAGTTTTCCCCCTGCTCTCAGTCATCATGATAAAATAAATTCACCAGTCAAGAGTCGTGAGACTGTGGAGAACAGCGTAATGTAGAGCAGCTGTGTGTTTCTCTAATCTCTGTTTTTAATCTGTCTTTTTGTCACCAGACTAAATATAAAGCAGTGGCTATTAAGGCAAGCTAGAGGAGAGATGTAGCACCATTTCCTTCTTGTTTCCTGCTGTATTTGTTCAGCAGATATTCTCCGAGGCAGTTTCCCTCCTCCTTCCGTGTGTAGTGTTATTTCTGTGGGTTCACTGTCTCAGGGGAGCCTTGCCTATAAACACACACAGGCTCATTAGCTTGTACGTGTGTGGGTGTTTTAATGTTCGGCTGGATGTTTGTTTTTATGTGTATTATATGTGCTTATGTGTGCATTTGTGCGCATGATATCAGAGCATTGGTGAGCCCATAGCTTAAATGTTGTGTGAGTTATTATCTACGTGTGTGTGTGTTTTCGGGCAGCTTCTGCTCATTATTGATAATCAGAGAGCAGAACGTGCTGCTTTCAGGGAGTGAGTTGGCTGAGATATAGACGTGTGTGTACAATCGCACAGCATTTATGTTTGCTGCTGTTTCCCAGCTATAGTTTATGTCGCAGACAGAAATGGTTACCGTTGCTGTATGTAAGGTTTTTTTGTCGTTGTTCGTCCATCCCTAATTTGGCTGAAAGTGTAGCTCCACTCTCTCGTGGCTTGCACTTTAACCAAGTGATGGGTAAAAGTGTGTTTGTGAATGTGTTTTCTGTGTTTCTTTTTTCTCTCCCTCTTTCTTTTTTTTTTTTTATTTTTTTATTTTTTTAAACCAGGCACAGGCAGGAAAGAATCCAGAAACCTTGTTATGCCAGTCGTTTATTTAGTGGCCTATCTACTTAAAGACCTGACGCTGGAGCTTTCTACCCAGCCTGCCTCAGGAAAATCCCTGACACACAACATAAATCTCTCCCTCTGGCTGCAAACCGCACCGTCATTTCTGTCTAGAGCCTTTTAGTCCCCCCTCAGCCTGTGGGGGTCAGCGCTTATATCCACATGTCAGGGTTAAGCAACTGTGTAGATAAGTCGCTGTAAAGTAAAATTGAGATATACTGTATTTTTTTTTGTGTGCTACTTAGAATTTGACAGTTGAGATGCATTAGCATTAGGGCTGCCACGATTTGTCGACTAGTCACGATTACGTCGACTATCAAAATCGTCGACGACTGATTTAATAGTCGACGCGTCGTTTGAAGCTTTGTAAGATCACAAAAGACGCAGGAATAAGTGGCAGGATTTAAGAGTGTAATAACGGACTGAAACAGAAGATGGCAGCATTGCATGTACAAGGATGTCAGCTACCATTAAACCCCGAAGAAGAAGAAGAAGCAGCTGTGTCCCAGAATTCATAGCGCGGCCCAGCGCAGTTTCCAACAATGGCGGCAGCTAGTTAGTTTTAATATTACTCTTATTATTCTTTCTGGGTCACAAAATAAACGTTTAACATATTTTCAGGCGAGAATGTAGCTGTGTAAACCTCAAATATCTGCTCAGTTTATCAGGACACCACATATTTTCAAAAGCGCTCCTACGTTTTCGGAGACATCTGTTACCCACTAGCTCGTTAGCGAGCCGGGGGCAAGGCTAACTAGAGCCGTGAGAACACCGGACTCCCCGCAAATCGTTTTCAAACCCACCGCCGTCTTTCGCTACTCAGGTTAAATATATATGAGTCACTTAGATAACTTAAAATGTTATTGTTTGGCTTTTTTTTTGTATTTTATTTGTTCCTGAGTAAATCAGTTTGTCTGAGATTAAAGTTATAGTTTTTACACAGCTGAATAAACGTCAAGCAGACAGCTGATTATCAGAAGTGTGAGATGCTCCAGAATATACTCCAGTGTCCCGTTATATTTTAGATAGCAAGGAGTTTATTAAACTTCACCGAAACAATCTGCAAATTTCATTAAAATTTAATAAACTATCATCTTGTCTTTATTTTTAGTTAGCACAGACCTTAAACACTTAAAGCTGTAAGCTAATGATAGTTATATAAGAGCAGATGCTGCTGGTGCAATAAGCTGTAGTTTTACGTCCAATGGATGATGATCTGATTAGTCGACTAATCGCAAAAATAATCGGTGACTAGTCGACTATCAAAATAATCGTTTGTGGCAGCCCTAATTAGCATTCACAGAGACCTCTTGGCACAAATTTTAAATTTAATGAGTACTCTTCCGAGCCTTTCGCAGTACTCTCGTACAATAAAAAGTTGTTAGTCGCTGCAGTTGCATATCATTTCTCCTGTCCTGGTAGAATGTTGAGCAGCCCCCTATTATTGGAGCAACCCGTATGTAAGGGATGGGTGACAAAATCCTTTGGCCTCATTCTGCCCCGAAATGTTCTGTGCCAAAGTTTATATTGTGCTTCAGCTGTCTGGGTTGCTCAGACTAAGTGTATATCTTCCAGCAATAAAATTGTATTGTGCAAAATTGCCTCTCTGTATTGCTGTTGCTGCAGGTCAGCAAAGAGACAAACTGTGAATTTTGTGCTTAAAAGACAAATCTTTGTGCGGTCTGCCGGGGACAAATAACACTGTGCTTTGCTCAATATAGCCACATAACCATTGCAAGAAACACGGCTACGCTGCTAATAGACACACTCGGGTGAAGCTTTCGCAAATGATCGGTGTGTTTGATATAGCCATTTCCAAAGGCACAATACTGGCTTAATTGGCTTGAATAATGTTGATCCACAGTTATCTAAATCCTCTTTGTTCAGTGTTGCTGCTGTTTACTTGGAAACCATAAAGTCACATGAGCCGTGATTACCTTATTCACGGGGACTATCAATGCGCAACAAATGACATTTCAGACATAACATTCGGCACTGATTAATAAAGATTAATACACTAATTAATAATGATTAAATTACATTTGTTCCCCAGAGTAAAGAATTTTATATTTCAAAATGTAAACTTATTTTGGTTACTATGTATATAAGACAGCACTCATTAACAGCGCAGGAATAGACTGTGCATGAACATCAAAGGATTTAGCAGTGTAGGCCTACTGTTAAATCAAAGATATGTAAGTAAAAATAAGACGGAAGCATAGGGAAACTTTTTTTTTTCTCCCCTCCACAAACAGGGAGGGGTAGCGAGAGACAGCTGTGAGTTGACGATAAGACCCAGAAATGCATACGTTTTCATGGCTCAGTCAGCCCCACCAGTGCGCGCTATACTTCTGCTCTCTGCTTTAAAAGAAACCCCCGTCTTTCATATGCTTGGCCTGCCAAACCCCTAAACTGTTGAAGTGGAGTGTCGTCTTGGATAAAGTCGTCTGTGCCGTGAATAAAGGGCAGGAATGCATTAAATGCCCAAATCCTTTCGCTTGCAAGGGGTACCCAGGCTTTGTGATTGCTGAAGTGCGCAGCTTTTAAGTGAAAAGGCTTGTTCCTCGCCCGAGTCTTGTTTCACTCGGCACCGCCACATTTAGGTGTATCTTTGATTGCTGTAGTTTTTTGGATGCGACCGCATTCAGTCTATATTTACCTGAGATCCCAGTCACTCCCCCCTCCCCTGTTTAAAACATGAATTGAGCATTCATGCACGTGCAAGCATGAAGAGGATTATTATTATTTTTAACACTACAGGTTTTTGATCTTAAATCATCCTAAACTGGAAGGACTGGCTCTGTCTCTCTGCAGGGTTGAACATTTGATCATTTTGGCTTGAAGATTAATTGGTGTTGGACTGGATCTGCTTCAGGTGCCAGATAATATCAGGCTAATGCCAGGCATCACTAGGCATCTAAAGCAGCTTTCCTTAGGCAAAGCTGATCACACTGATTGCTCAACCATTATATTTCTTTTGCTTTCACTCCCGCTCTTGACAGTCTCTCACACATGCAGAGTACTTACTGGGACAGATGTGCTCTGCATGGTCAGAGGACGGTTTGCTGTGAGCTACAGGGTGAAGACAAAGCATTTATGGAACGTGTCTATTTTTGGGCTCTTAATGGACTTGCTCCCATTCTCTTATGGAGCAGGTCTAGTTGAGTGATGTTCACCTGTCTTAAACCTGATTACAGGATCTCCTGCTGGACCTCTCCATTGTTTTTAATTTTACTCTCGCTCTTCTATTTCCTCTCTCTTTGCTCCAATTTTGATCTCCCTTCCTCTCTGTTTCACTCACTGTGTTTTCTTCATGCTGTGGTTGAATACATTACCTCAGATTCCAAACTTGACCTACCTCACTTGGCTATTCTTTCTCGTCGTGTGCCTTTTCTCATCACAGGCTCATGAATTGTTTGCCCTAGTTCAGCATGTGCTGCCCCTGTGTGATCATGTTTTTAAACATCTGGCTGGGTAAATACAAGAAAAGCTTCTCTGTCCATGTCTGTGAGTTTGCAGTGGCCAATTGTGATTGGCTGACAGTGTCACAGACACTTAAATAACTCGATACACATAATGGATTTGCGCTCGATCTTTTGCTTCAGTGTGCACATAATTCCCAAGTCTACCCCCCCCCCCCCCCCCTTTTTTTTTTTTTTTTTTTTTTTTTGGTGCTGTGCCCTGACAGGGATATGGTTTCTGTTTGGGACTGCTAGTCTGACTTCCTGCTAAAGAACCAGTTAGAAGCAAAGGTGGCACAGTGACGCTGCCTTTTCTCTTCAAGGCTTGTTGTTTTGTTATATGAGAATGAGATTTTTTGTCATTCTGTGATGGAGCTTCACCTAATTCATCTACATTTTCATTAAATGTCGAGGCCTGAGACGATCAAAATCACGAGGCATTATCTTGAGGATCAATTGGCTTTAAAAATCACCACATGTATGGCTTTTGTTTTGTTACACGATGTCACCATATTTTATTTTGCCGTAACTTTAGATTCAAATTAAATCTACAAGTAAATAAAACCAAGAGTCATCAAGTGGCTTATATCTTAAGGGTAAATTAGGATTAAAAACACCATATGTATGGTCCTTATGGTCTCTACAGATCACTTACAGTGACATCAGGGTACCCAAGAGGTTTTCTGCCAAACAAAAATGACCTGTGCGATATCAGAATTTTTTTTTTAAAGGGTTTTATTTATTTCCTCATTACATACATGTTTAATTTATAAAATTCTCCAACATAGCAGGAAATCCACTGACCTCTACATTTACCCAGGTGTGTTTTTAATTGTCAGGGGCAAAAAACACCCCCTGAAATATGTACGTTCTAGTAATATGACCCCTTGAAATGGACACTGAAAATCAGGCATCTTCTTAAATTTCAATAAAACAAAATCAAATGTGATTTCTTTAACTTCTCACAAACTTTGTCAAAGAGTTTGATGTTATTACATGATGAGGCCGTGTACAAAAAAGTGCATTTAAGCCAAATTGAGACAGCCACACACTGATGGTAGGCTCAAATAATTGAGCAGATGTTGATTTAAGATTTTTCTTTTTTCCCGATCAGTTTTTTCTTCCAAGGTCAAGAATGAACATTTCAGTTAATATCCACTCCCCAAACCTCACTGAATATGGGCTCCCATCTTACAGACACTTCCTCTCCCATATTTCTCAGTCCACTGCCTTTTAAAAGCGCTTCACCTGCCCTTCCTCACTCCCACACCCTTCCCTTTAGTTACACGTCTCTAACCATTGCTAAGATCACGGCAAAGATGAGGAGAAATTGTCTCTTTTGCTTGACAAAGGGCAGACAGATATGCAGCCTCAGTCTGTGACATTTTCTTTTTTCACCGCAAAATTGAGAAGAAAGGGCAGAAGCTGAGAGAAACAAAAGAAAGAGAACGATAAAGTGAAATGCTTCTAAAAAAAAAAAAAAAAACTTAAATTGAGGCAGAAAAGAGCAGTGTGAGTCTAGAAGAATTCAGCTGCACTCTGCTTGCTCAGCACTGTGGTTATAATTCTCTGTCTTTGTATCATCAAACCCTCCGCTGTGCCCTGCTCTCAAGGTCAATACTTGTTTCTTCTTGACAGATGTCTGAGTAAAAAAACTAAACAGATATATTATGCTTTCTTCCTGTGTCTATGTGGAGCCACCCCCACAGGTAAATAAACACACAACTCTTTCTGTCAGAGTTGTCTGTGTGAAGAGCTGAGTCAGGTTGGAGATGACACACTGAGCTGGGTGATGTGTGACCATAGTTGCAGGGTTTACTGTGGCATTAGTAGGGTTTTGCATTTAATACCACTTATCAAGAAAAAGTCTCATTCAGCGGCTAACGTCTTTTCTCACTCCACTTGATTGTCTCGTCTTTTTACCCCCGTCTCTTTTCTTTTCCAAGAGGGTAACACCCTCCCAACCCCCATCCAAGATAGTGATCCCACATGCACGCTTTGTTACAAAATCAGCCTTTTCTGCCGGGGTGGACAGCTAGACAAATGATTTTGTCGGCCGTGCGAGGCAGGGGGTAATTTTTAGGTGAGCACAGCGCTTCAGAAAAGAGTTGGCGCACAGAAATTAGAGGTTGTCAAATGCCGCACGTCTCCATTGATGGCCCAGCGCGGCCTCCTTATGTTAATGTGACATTTCAGCAAGAGGAAATAGAATTAGAAGAAGGGGGTGGGGAGGCCGCTGGTGGTTGTTGGATTGCATTGTCACATATGAATACCACCTTTGGTTTTCTTTTGTTATCTTGAAGAAAAAAATAGTTCCCGGATGCAGACCTAGTGTAATAAAAAAAAAAAATGTAGATATAGGTGTAATGGTACGTGTATTTTTCTTGAATTACCTCATAACAAGAGTGGTTACGATACAGTTACAATAAGGATAATAATACAGAGGATTCTGCTGATACAGTATCGGTACAGTATCTGTCAAATAGAAGCAACAAGCAGGAGATGTTTATTTATTCACTTCAGTTGTGTTGTTATGTTATGTTGCATTCTTCTTTACTGTGTTTTTTTGTTTGATTTGTTTTATGCTTGACACTAAACCGAGTTTCTCTTCATTGACTGTTCACAGCATTTGAGTGCCTTTATTGTTACAGTTGAACTTTTGCCAGTCGAGCACGTGTGAATGCATTTGTAAAGTTTTAAAAAGTTAATGGATTTTTTTGTGTGTGGATGATTTCTCTGCTGTAGAGAAAACATACCGAACCATGACTCCAAATATGAAATTCATATCAAGCACAGTTACGCCCTCGTATACAGAGAAGTGATTTCTTAATTTAAGTTACAGATCTCTTCTTTAGTTGTCATTGACTTGCTTTTACTGGTGTTGAATAACTCTTTTTTTCGCTCATTGTCTTGAGAAGGCTTATAGAACTTGGTTTTAGTTGCACTTTAGTGGTGATTACTTATTTTTAAGGAACGAAATTAAACCTGCTCGTGTTCAGGTTTTTCTGATTCAAGGGTTCTTTAAAACACAATACATGTTGATTTGTTGTCAACTATGTTGCCTTTCCTGTATGTTGTTTGTTTTGTCCTTCTGTCGTGGTCTACTCCCCGTATAATGTGTCAAACCAAAGCTAAGACGTTGCCTGGCTGCTGTTTTGGTTAGGAGTGATGTAATCTGTTTTCTGTGCAAGATACCATGAGGATGAATTCATCTTTGGGAAGGGCTGGGAGTATCTGTGGTCCTCACAGTACTGAGGTCATGTGGTTTGGAAAGGAGTTGGGCCGAGTCTCCTGGCTGCCTGTTTGTACTCTTCCAATGTCTTCTGCAGGTGCTGTCCACACAGCTGCAGACCAGATGTTTTTTAGCTGTGTGCTGGTCAGTGTCTGTGACCTCACTGGTGACAAATTTTTAGTCTCATTGCCATGTCCGGAGATAACTCTTTTTCAGTTTAGCAGTAAAAATGTTGTATCTAGGTGTCTTGTAGGACATAAAGTCAATATATGAGGAAATATATTTTCTCCACTGTCCAAAAATTAAAACATTTTGTTGGCACTTTTAAACCACAGCACCGGTTGCTGTTCATAATACGAAATTAGATAAAAATGCAGGAAATTTCTTTTCTTCCTGCACCAAGTTTGGAAATGTGTCACAATTATGTGATCCAACAGGAACATTGACGGGTAAAATAAGGATGACTTTATTTTTGACCACTCATTACGTTACTGTGAGTGTAGTAAAAGGTTTCCAACAAGTATTAATCTGCTTAAGATGACAGGAAGAGAAAGACATGCCTGTGAATGTAATTGAGACATCGTCAGGGAAAACTGCTTTGCTGAGATTTGTCGGGACGTTTTTGCCCTTTCTAATGCTGCTATTTTGTCTTTTGTTATAATTGCAAATTTTAACAAGCAGCTGATGATGCAAGTTTCACCCCACCTATCCAGTTTTGCATAGGTGCAGGGTTATGCTTCGCCTGTCATGCATGCCTTACTGAGGGCATCTATAGTTGAGTGTCAGGTTCCCCTGCTGCAGTTTAATATAGAGCTCCCTACTGCCAGAAGGTCTCATGGGTGATGGAAAAAGTGCCTAGCAGCCGCCCCCACTCCACCCTGCACACACGGTTCCTTGAGGCCTCGCCAGCTCTACAATTTAGTTCATGCTGTTTCATACTAGAGGTGGGTGACATAGCCACAAAATGATATCACAGTATTTCAGGAAAAGTTGCAATAGTAATATTTATGAAAATATAGAAAACAAAACTACTGAACAATGTTTTATTGCTTGCAGCTTGCAGGCAGCAGCATTTAGAAGTGCAAGAAATGAAGGGTATTTGTCATTAATGACAAACTGCCTAATTCAAAGTGTGACTCTATTGGGAAAAAAGGTGTCAGTGTCTTGGGTTGAGCTTTTTAACATTGCTTAAAGGTCTCCTTTACAACCATGTACCTGCTACAGTAACATCCATTCACTGTTTGCTCTTCTTGTCATATGGAGTGCAACCACTGAGTTCTCTAGCAATGCTTGGTTGACTCATTTGTTTACTTTGGGGTCACATATGACCATCTGCTAGAATGTGCTCCTCACGTGCCTTCTTAGCCTGGTTGTACTCGAAGGCGTGTTTTCCTGTACGTGCTATGGTGGAGAATGTTGAAGTAGCTTAGTTTTATGTGCTAAATCATCATCAGAGGTTTGCTGTCAAACATGTAAGAGCTTGTCTTGTTGTGCACGCTGGGGGAAGGTAAACACTGTCTTACTATGTCAGTGATATTGTTATATGACAATTAATTTTTTAACATTTTGTCACGTTAACTTGTATACCAGTGTTATCGCAGATCATATGATTATGGCACAAACGTCAGAGTGCGTCGTCTTTGCACTTTTGGATTCACTATGACCGTACTCTGAGGGTAACCTGGAAAGCAGAAATATGCCCTGCAGCAGCTGACCCTCGTTTCACTGTCACATACCAGGACTTGCAGACACACTGGTTTGATTGTATGCATCGGGCTACACATGGAGTAAAAATGGGGTGTGCTGCTTGAACATGTGTATGAGTGAGTCGGCAGCATGTGCGTGTGGAAGAGAGAGAGGTCCATTAGTTTTATCTGATAGGGGGATCAGATCTAAAGGCGGCATATACTTAAGCCTTAGTGATTCCCCTGTATCTGGTCTCCTGCTCAGGCTCTTGCACAGGCTGCTCTGTTAGAGAACAACCTCTGAGGGGAAAGAACAGAAAGTCGGTGGCCTTAACCTGTAAATAGTGCAGTGTTTAACTTTTGTCTCCGGCTCATAGACTAACTTGCACACAATCACAGATTTGTTGTTTCTACTCAGAGCAGTTTGTAGTAGGAAAAAATGCCATTTTCTGTAGAAAGCAGGAAACATTAATGCTCACACGTTTTTATACTCAAAGGCTATGTTAATATTAGCCAAGTTACGCAGTTGTTTATCTGTAAAAGACAAACATTACGCAAGGCAAAGATTTGTATGCTACATTAGGCTTTTCCCCATAAGTCAAAATCAATATGACAGTGATATATCTAGCACCGTTCTTTTTAAGTGTCACTGCTCTGTTTTTATGCAGTTGCTTACCGCACTTTACATATTTTTGTCTTTCAGAGATCAACAGAGTGCGTAAAGACATGTACAGCGACACAGTGAATGGCCTTGTGGACAAACACCCACTGGAGCTGCCCGAACCAGTCGGACCCATCGTTCACCTGCAGGAAAAACTGTTTGTGCCTGTCAAAGAGTACCCAGATGTGAGTATCAGGGTTACACGTCTCTCACATTTGCTGTTGCATCACATTGCTAATAATATCAGAGCATTTGCCTGACTGGTTGCTGGATTAATATTTAGACTGGAGCCAGAGGAAAGTGTATTAAAGAAGAAATCTTAATCTTATCGAGAAACTAGATTTTATTTTTCATATAAGTTCATGTTAACAGATAAAGACATTCTTTCACATACTGGTCCTTGTGCAGAAATACCTCTACACACACTGTTGGTCCTCTTGCCTTAGGCCATGTGTCTTTGTGATGTGTCATCATGGGAACGACAGCTGCTGATAGTTCTGCAGTCTGTCAGCACTGAAGACATATCTCATGACTGTTGTAAGCACTTGCTCACTGCTCATGCACTCTGCTCTCAGTTCTGTTCTTTTTCCTTTCAGTTTTTTGCTCTTTTAAAAAAATATATTTTAGTTGATAAACATGCAGTCCTTGACTTGTTCTTTTTACTTTATTAGCTGCCCGACTTACACTGTGTGCACCAAGTTGTTAATGTACTACTGATACAACTTTGTCAGACTGCACACTAATTTGGTCCTGGTCTGTGGAAAACGCAGCATGCTGGGGTGTTTATGAGCCAACTCAGCAGCAGATTAGTGCTGCGAGAGAAAGCGGGGGATTGAAAAAAGAAGCATCAAGAAAAGTAAACTGCAATTTCATAAATATTCAGTAAAAGGGAATGAAAATCTTTTAGAGTAACCACTTGGTTTTTACTGTGATGGAGAGATGGATACACACAGTTGGGGCAGGGGGGGAAGCAGCACACGGTGGAGGTACCATGGTGTTTCTAGAGATGAGGAGGATGGTGGCAGCACAGAGCAGAGTGATATGTGTGTCTGCGTGTAAAGCTTTGGGACGTGTGTGTAAGGCGTTTACCACAGTCGGCCACATTTATGTGCTCATGGTAATCTTTGACGCACACATGAATGATTGTGTCACGTCCTGAGAAGCAGCGTTTCTCTTCATAATCCCAGCAGCTGGCAGCAAGGAAATGAATGGAGGGAGGTGACGAGGATAAGAGACACCGTAGAGCAGGCCAAGGCTCAGTCGGGCATGGATTGCATTTTCCCCCTGACAGAATTGATAAAAGGCACCAGGGACTGGCTAGGATCAGCTTAGCTCCATCTCACCCTGAGACCAGGCCCAGCGTCTGCGCTCAGGCTCTTAAGGGACTTCCAGCCAGTTTAAGTGACCCTTAAGTGTTTGCCTTGTAATTGTGACATGTGTGGTCATAGCTGATGTGCAGTTGCCTTTAAGAGCATGGTGGTCGTCTTAGTGAGATCATCGACTGTGACATGCTGTTTAGAGATGATGCCTGCTTTCAGTTACTGCAGAAGTTTCTGTGTTCTTTGTGTGTGGGTTTTGTGCTGCACAGGAATGCAATTTTTTTTTTTTAAGCGAAGAAGTTCAATAAAAATGTGTGAAGCAGTGGGTGCCACCTGTGACTGTAGAGATGCTAATGAAATAACACACACACAATCTATTAAAAGTGCAGCATCCGCAGATGACCCTTGGTGTACCCTTCACTCGCTTTGCTGCACTGCTTTGAGCAGAGCAGGGCTGTAACTCTTGTATTCTGTTTATAAGCTGTTTGGAAAGCTACTAAATTAATTAGGCTTCCCCCTGGTGGTCAAGATGACTCACTGATGACCTTATCAGACACAAATTAGCACACCCACTGACATGCACATAAAGAAGTGTGAGCACAGATGAACACTGAAACTCAGTGACACAAAAATAGGACATTTTTCAAATTATTTGTTTTCTGCTTTCATTTGGTGAACACATTCAAGCATGGCCATTCAGTCTGTCAGTAGGGAAAGAGGACAATGGCAGACTTACTGTTAAATTTAGATGTGATGACTGCAGTTGGGAGAAATCAGCAGCAAGTCCAGATTAAATGATTGTTATTTTATTTATTTATTTATTTATTTTAGCTCTCCTGTTTGGAACACGTGCAAAACTTCCTCAGCATGATTGCCAAATCATATTTGTGTAGGTGCCAACAGTAATCTTGTGCCAGATATGTAATTTTTTTTAAGGCTACCAGTTGAAGTTGAAGAGTAGTCATCCGTTTGATTGTGCTGCTGCTCTCGCTGCTGTTTAGGATTTTTAAGTTAGTGGACAGAGAGGAAATGAAATCTGGCATTGACTATTTGAGCAGCAGACAATAGGAGATAAAGTGTTGCTGCGCGTTAAACTGATTTCCCAATAAAACAGTTAAAATGGTTGTCTTAACACGGAGAGACAGCGGTTCTACAGTTTGTGCTTTTAAAGATGATAAAAAGAAGAAGCCTTTAGTCTTTTAAGAAAAAGGGGGAGGAAGCACGAGAGGATAGAAAAGAAGCAAAGGGAAAAATGTCCCTTTTATCCCCATCTGCCCACTTCTAACGGATAGGAAAGTGTAATGAAAGATTATTAGACTGGGGAATTTCACCATCCTTTTTACATTTCTGTCTGATTTCCCAGAGTCCTCCCACTGAAAATCCATGTATGTGTGGCTTGCTGATACAAGTCTAGGCTCTCCCAAGAAAACGGAGAATGATGTTCCAAGTCTCCTGTTTTGTGTTGTTGGCATCTACTCACCTGCCGTGGAACATTTGTCATCATTCATGCCGTTTCCCCATCTGTGGAACTCTTGGCATCTACTTTTTCTCCTCTCAGTTTTCACTTCCATTTAAAAACTCCCTTTATTCATACTATATCCTTAGGCTGAGGTTACGCGCTCTCTTACGCTTTCTCTGTCAGATCACCTATGTTTACCCTGCTCAGGTTTCACCAGTAGATAATTAGATTGTCCTGGTGCCTGGATGCAGTGCGGCATGTCAATTCTACCAAAATAACTTGCCTCGCCAGCACACTCCTACTCTAATTCCCTTAAGTGTGTCCCTCTTCTAGCCTGTGTGCCCCACATCTGTCTGTAAATGTGTTTGTGTATGCGTGCGCCTCCATCACTCAGTCTGCCTGCGCGTCTGTCTCCCCCACCCCCTCGCCATTCTTCAAAGTCAGCCATTTCCCGATGTCGTCAGCGGTGCAGAACACTGCGAAGCGTCACTGTGGTGACTGCATCTTGACTGACAGCTGAGTCGCAGGCTATCTGATAACTTCAACCTTCAATTAAATGCTATCTGTGGCTCCGCTTCTCTTCCAAGCACACGCTCGCATACACATTGATAGGCAGCTGACTGACAGCTCAGCATGTCATTTCCGTTGACCTTGAGGCGTCTGATAGGATGTGTGACATATCTTTTTAAGATGGTGTCTGTCTCCACTTTATTCCCAGTGTATTTGTATGTGCCAACTCTTAAATGCCCAGGTGGGTTGTGGGCAGGTCACCTGGTGTTGAGAAATGCTTAGGACTGAAAACACACGCGAGAGGTGGGGGGAGACACCTCTGCTGTGCTGACTCTGTGAAATGAGACCCTCAGTTGGATGTAAGCTGTTGAGCAAGTGGTAAACAGGACCGTCTGAACTTGTCACAAGCTCGGGGGCATCCACAAGACGAAAATGATCACTTGTATAGCCAAAATTGTTTATTTAAAAAAAAAGGGGAAAAAACCTAGCTAGGGACACCCTAGCTAAGTCTCTGCTGTTGGTCTTTTCTGTTTGTCTAGTGTTCTGGGTGTTGTCATGGCACTTAAGGTTGTTTACCCCAGTAATGAAATCCTTTTAAGCCCCTGTCCCATTTCCGCTCTCTCACCACACCAGCTGTCTCCAAACCAAAGAACCTCACAGGAGCAGATGTTTGAAGTCCATGCGAGTTTCTATTTTTTCTTATTTTTTAAAGTTTCTAAAAGCAAATTAGTTGATCTGTAAACTGCAAATAACTCGTCTCCTTAATAGAAGCAAATATTTTCTCTCCTTATATTTGGAGAAAGCACCGGGGGGATCACCAGCCTTTCATTGTTCCAAAGAATTTAAGCTTCAAATGAGGTTTTTAACTGTAAATCTTGTTGCAAATAAGAAAAAAAAGACAATAGAAAGATACTATATTTTCTATACATTGATGAGTTGGTTTAAAAAAAAAAAAAAAGGGAGAGAGAGGGAGAAAAAGTCCATTAACTATTTGAATTCTGAGTGTGTTTGTGTGTGTGTTCATGTGTTCTGTTGGATCATGGTGCTTCACTGCAAGGCACCCAGATTTGCGAACAGCAAAGAAAGAGGCTCTGGTGGTTTGAGCAGACAGAATGTCCTGGCCCTCTCTCTTTCACTGCGGAAAAATTGCCCGGCCAAACCAGCCAGGTCCCTGCACACAGGGAAAGTCATTAAGCTTGCTCCCATGAGGGTGTCATCACTTATCATGCCAGCTCCTGATATCCTTCTGACCCCCTTAAGTCATTACGAGTCCTGGAAATGTACCGCCCCGCACCTCACCTCGACACACTGGTAGAGCGGCAGAGAGGAGGATTTTGATAACTATAGCTAGCCAGCCATGCGTGATGCTGATAATTTGATGAACGGATGGTTTTCCAGTTAGCCGTTTGATAAGAAGGTAATTACAATAATAATTTAAGCAGCGAGAACTCTATTTGTTGTTGTCAGTTAAAATGACGAAGAGCAAAAGTATAAGCTATTAGACGTGCTTCCGTTACCGCACTAATGCCAGCTTGTGTAGCAGCAGCGTGTGCTTGCATACTTTGGGTGGATGGTGCCACGTGCTGCTTTGGCCCGTCCGTCTGTGCATCATTAAGCTGACAGATACGGAGGGTGAAAAGTGAGAATCAAGGACAAAATGAAGCAGGTCGACCACACCGGAATCAAAGACTGCACTGCACTGTCGTGTCAGCTTGTATCAATAGTGCTACACTACCTGCATACATATACTAGATCACACTGATACAGGATTTTTGAGCAAATACTAATATCCATGCCTTTGACTTAAAAAAAACAAAAAAACAGAGATAGCTGGCAAGACCTGTCCTGTTTGGACTCTGGCTCAGGTAATAGAGCGTTTCGTCTAACAGTCGTAAGGTCAGTGGTTTGATCCCAGAGTGTCCAAGTCACCCCTGATGGGTCCATCAATTTGCATGTGTGCGATAACTGGAAAGCACTTGAAGGCACTGAAAAAAGCACTGTATCAATGTGTGGGAGAAAATCACTTTTAATGCTTGAAGAGTGCTGTGTAAGTACCAGGATTTTACTGCTGAACAAAAATCTTGGATGTAAATATCAACTATACTAATTTGATATCTGTGTCAGTACCAACATTATTTGTTTTATTTTTTATTTTTTTGAAAGACAATCTCCTGAAGGAATCAACAATTTATTGGAAATAGCTCATAATGAGAGACACTGCTGGGAGATCTAATACGCCAGGATAAATGCTGGATATCAACATCAACATTACCGAAAACTTAACAGGAAGTTGTTGCATCACAGGGTGTTGCTAGAAGCAGATCAGGCTATGAATGTGTATGACTAGCTGTTATCAGTTACATGGTTGGCTGTCATATTATGAATCAGTACAAGTGAGTAAAGAAGCTGATGGCTAATCAGCTGATGCAAGTGTGATTTCACAGCTTTACCTGAATTTGCATAATTCTGTTAAACTGAATGGATATTGGTGAGATGTAACTAACCGGCATCAAGTTTTCCTGAGAAAGCTAGCATCACACGAATAACAGTAATCCACATCTTTCTCGGTCTTCTATTGATTCATTGTGATTATGTAACGTTTAACCATAGGGGTGAGGCTGAATGTAACTGAGCATGTTTCTACTTGTTTATTTTTTATCCCAGCTTCTTGTTTATCTAAAGGGTTACAAACTTTGCTCGCTGCTTTCTTTACTCACATCTTCCAAACTTTGAGCCGATATCAATCTTTATGCTTTCCATCTCTCCGTCCTCACTCGTCTGTATTTCCACCCTGCCTGCAACCCCGAAATAAACCCAAACAGAATTATCAAAGGAGCTATGGATTAGGCACTAAATGCTGGGTGTGCTGAATAGAGAGCTTTGAAGTCTGTAGGGCTTTGAGGTGTAAATGTCACCACTGGAATCTAAGTCTAATTTTCACTCCTTCATCAGCCTATGGCCTTGTCCTCTGTCCCTCCCAAACATCAGGTATGCAGGTTTCAGTAGTTTATACACCTGTCTGCTCCATTTCATATTCCTTCTATACTGTTTTTTGGCAGGGGTAGGGATCAAGCAGTAGTGTGAAGGTAAATATGATGGATTATTTCAGTGATGCAACACTAGAGCCCAAAGATAAATGAGTGATTAAATGAAAGACCTGTCCACTACAGGGGTGGGGGTCACAGATAAGCAAAGGAAACGCCAAGGTCCTGACAAAGAGGAAAAGGAAGCCCGCAGAGTTTCCAGAAGCTATGAATGGATACAGAAGGGAGGATATGGAAACAAAAGGGATGTATTTTACCAACTAAGCGGGCTGGTAACTTCTGTAAAGCCTCCATAAACTGGATATCATTGTTTCGCAATAATGCTTTCAGACTTTGAGGGAGGTTTAGAGTAAAGTAAGTGAAAAGATGGGGAGAGATGATGGTGCCTGGTGTAACCAGGTTCCTCCTTTCCATGATGCATTGCACTGAATGAACTATTCCTCATTTCCATAAGCCCAGCAAGGCTGGTTAATAAGTGATTGGTATTCTGCTCCTGGCCTTGCCCGGCTCTTCGATAAGCCTTCCACGCACACAGTCAGAACCCTCAGCATGATCTCATTTCCTGTCTCCCCACCACCACAAACAAACGCCGTCAAAGGCACAATTGTTCTGCTTCTGTGAGCATTGTTGGTGGAACTGCTGTTTTTTCTCAGTAGTTCACACAAAACCAGAATGCCCGTGCACACAAACCCGTGCAGCTCTGTATGCCGAGGGTGTCTGTAAGAGTTCACCCCATACATTGTGTCACACACGCTCACAAACACACAGTGACAGAGACGTAGATGCACACAGCATAACCCGCCTGTGGAGTAGCGATAACTGGGACTAAACAAAGGCCCTTTAATGTCAGTGTAAGCCTTTGTCCTGGAGGGGGCTTTGTGAGTATGAATGTGTGCGCATCTGTATGTCTTTGTGTTTACACATGAGCTATGTGTGAATACTGTATATGTTTGTATTTGTATTTTGTTGTTTGTTTGTTTGTTTTTTGTGGGGGGGGGGGGTGAAACTTTGAGAAAACTCAGATAACGTGACACTGAACTCAAGAACTGAAGAGAAGACTTCCATTGCAATTTTCTACTACTGTAAATAATCGAGCCCAACCCCCCTCCTTTTTCTTTTTAGTGAGGAAAATCATAGATCTGTTGATGATAATCAATAATAAAGCTCTGGAAGTCCAGACGAGAAAAATGATGGCTCCCAGATGTTTTTTAAGTCTGCAGAAGCACGGAGTTGATTTAACAGCAGGAAGACAGAAAATGAAAGCTAGCTTGATAGTTTAGCAGGCCCGGGTGAAGACTGGATAGTGCATTTGGCAGTCAGGGCACAGTATCCGTCCTTCTCCCCTGTCTGGCTGTACTGAGTGTAGTTCCTGGCAGAGTCGAGGGCCCTGTACCCTTCTGATAACTCACCCGCTTGGCTGTTCATTGTCTCTACATTCCAGTGGCTGAAAATGGAGGTCGCTTTTTTGTAAAAGCATATCAACATCCATGAAAAGAGTGTCAAACCCTCACTGCAGACCAGGGAGCAAAGCGAGCCATCCACTACAATTAAAATGCTGAGCTTTATTCTGTTACTGAGTAAATGTGGCTTCACTCTTTACAGCAGTGTTACATTTCAAATTGCAAAGTTTAAATATGATAGGTGGCTGCTTTGTTGAAATGCTCGCGTAGTCACGTCACAGCAAAAAACTGAGGTGTACTGCCAGCTTAACATATATATGTATTTTTGAAACTTACAGGAAGAAACGTGAAGTGTGCAAACAATATATGGACATGTGAGACAAAGCCAGACGAGGCACGTGGCGTTTAAATAGCTGTGCAGAGTGCTCGCTGGGTTTTCTGCTTTTCCACCAGTCTTACTCAGCTGTACACAGGAACCCCTGCAACTCAATAGAGACAGCACCACCGCAAGAGGGCCTGGGGCCATAACAATCCGCACACTTCTTTTATCTGCAAGGACCCGTCAGATGGAGTTGAGTAGTTAGCTTGTCTACCTGCACAGTGTGAAAAATACGAGAATGCGCCGGTGCTGGCCTTTCTTACTCATAATCATTTCCCAAGTAGTGGTAAAACAAGATGTGGCATCATAACTTTTTCCTTTCTTTATTTCTTCCTGCTTTCCTCCTTCGTGTCACTGCTCTCTGACAAACACAGCATAATCATGTTCACATTGTACACCTCTGCTGTAAAAAGGTGAGTGGTTCGACTAGTTGCCACCTCAGAGTTTTAATCAGATATTCTCCTACCCCCTTCTATAATCCGATGATTTAAGCTTGGTGTGTAATATATATGTATTTAATATATTCACGGTGAATAAATCTGTCAGTTTTGGGACTGATGGGTTATATTGTAGGTTTTAAGGCCAATTGGAGCTGTCACATGTCATATCTGCACAGAAATCTACATATACATTTAGATTTTTTTCTTTCTCTTTAACCTTGTATTTGCTAATTTGATAGCAAGCATTTTTCAAATATGTCACCACTGTTGTTAGCAGAGTGTAACACACATCACTGTAGCTTGAGTTTAGTGGGTTAGAAACTGTGTGTTTGTGTGGTATGTGTAGGAGTACCACAGTACTCAGGGTTCACCCTCGTCTGCAGCGGGAGCTGTGATGCAGACAGACAGCTCTCTCTTCTGTGCTTCTCGAGGCTGTGCATGCATCTGTGTGTTTATGTACAAGTCAGAAGCAGGCCAACATACCTCGTTGGTGGCTGACCTCCGAGGACAGGTGTCCTTACATCCTTCAGCTGGCACACACACAAATGTAGCCCCTGTGCCAGTTTCCTGCATTCGAGTTAACCAAACGGACAGTTGCCTTGTGACAGAGAAAAGCACGCTTGCAGCCTGTGTAGCAGCACGCCATGATCGTCTGTGGGAGACTCCAGTCACAGGGTGTGTCTTTCCTGTTAGAGACAGGCCAGGGATGCAGGCAAAACCCACCGACAGGGACTAGAAAAACAAAAGGCCCGGAGTTTTCGATTGTCCTCAGTAGCATTTATGTTGTTTAGGGGAAATACTGGCAACATCACATTAAATTTGTAATCCCTCTGTAATTAAATGTGACTCCTCTGATAGCCTTTTGGATTTTGCAGAGGCACTGGTGCGGTGGTGTGCGTAAGCAGATGTGACTGCGTTTTAAGAATTTAATGCTGTGGTGTCACAGCTCATTGCGACAGCCCAAGAGACGAATAGTTGTGCTTCTGATTGTCAAGGAAAGCTTTCCGCTATGGCAGTGAGCATTTTCAGGTAGAAAAAGAAGGGGGGAGGGGGCATCTCTTACCCGTCATGCTCTCCACCAGCATACGTTATTGAAACCTGGGTGGTTTGTTTACCTTTTTATACATCACTGTGCTCCTCCTTACCCTCTGTTTTCGTTCTGGCTGAAAATTGATTTGGATTATTCCAACATGTTTTCTCTTTATCCTGTTGGAAACCAGTTTCATGTCAAGAGGATTATGTTGGCAAATTTGTTTCCTTGTGGTACAAAGCTCCACAGCCACTCACCAGTGAAAGGGGGGCCATGATAATAAAATTGTGTCAAAACACACTGCCATACTTCACAACCCCTAGCACACTTTCCACCTCAATTTCCCTTGTTCTTTTTCCACCATGCCCACCCAGACTACACCCTGTGTAGTTAATATTCTATTTTTTGTTTGAGATCATTTTGACATCTGTTGGGGCAAGCCAACCTCACTGTCGTCTTTGATCGTGCTCTCATTGTGGTGAAGGGACAAAAAATACAACCAGTGCAGCTATTTTAGCACAGTTTCCAGTCAAATAGGTGGGAAAAAACTGAAAAAAAAGAGGAACTGTATCTGCTGGTTACCAACTTTTCCTTTCCTACATTTAGTAGACAGCAGATTGTTTGTGTCAGACAAGGGAAAAAAATCTATTTTGGGTTAAGCATGGCCTGGTAGATCACAGAAAACACATGATGGACGACACCTGCACGCGTACTTGCTTAAGTGAAGTGGACATTACACTGCATAGGGAACTGGCAGGGTGGGGTCAGTTTAATATCCTGTCAGACTGATATGGACTTTTGTGTTCTCAGACACAAATCCTCCAGTGTTGTTGTCGAGAAAAGTTCAGGTCTGTAGTGCAGGTGTGAAAATGGCTCCTGAAAGGCTGAAAGAGGGTAGTTTTGGCTGTGCGTGTAGTCTTTGTAGCAGAGGCGTGATATCCAACAAAGCTGAGGTCATGCTTTTTGAAAGCTCATGGAAACTGCTTATTGCTTATGAAGGGTTTCTCTGAGGTAAATAAAATGTAAATTTTTCTGTCTTTTATGTGTCTGTATATAGACTCACAAGGTTTTCTCTCTCTTTTTTTTTTTATTTTTTTTTATTTTTTTTTTCCTCTCTCTCTTTCTGCAGTATAACTTTGTGGGGAGAATCCTTGGCCCGCGGGGACTCACAGCCAAACAGTTGGAAGCAGAAACGGGATGCAAAATCATGGTGCGAGGAAAAAGCTCCATGAGAGACAAAAAGAAGGTAAGATCATCAGTGGCAGTGTGCCTGGTATATACAAGAGGAAAACTCATATTTTTTTTTAATTTTCACACAATATTGCGAAAGTTTCTGGGCCAGTGGTCACACAAAAAGCTTCCCTCTGGTCTTGAAGAAACATGAAGCAGACACATGCTTAGCTAATGCCCAGTGGCTGCATCCTGATATCTGATAGTGCTGTTTGCAAAACGCTGCGCAGTGGAAAGTATTGAAGCCAGTAGTAAACCAGTCGGCCAAGGCCAGGAGCAGCCACTATTTCTGGATATACCGAGCTGACTTTGGAGACATATAAGGTCTCTACATATCCACAAAGGACTGAAGTTATGCAAAACAATGCCACCTTTTGCATTATTTTATTTACAAACTGTGCTCTTTAGGTAAATAAAATGAAATGATGTGAAACATTTTGAGCCCACAGTCATAAAAGACCTGGAGTATTGATGTTGTCTCTCTGTGCGAGTGACATGGACACGATTACTCCAATGAGACGACGTAGGATTTTCAAATTGATATACCATAGGTGTGTGTCCTAAAAATCTCAGACGCGGTCAAAGTCAGACGCCAAGTTTGCTGAAATTCCTATCATAACACAATCCCAAAGTATGGCTGACAACAAGACAACAGCAACAAAAATGCACCGTGAAGTAAGATTTCGAGTCTGTCAGATCAGGTTTAGTGATGCCCTTAAAATAAGAATACTTTATTAATCCCTGAGGAAATTGTGTGGTAGTTAATATAAGGACAAATTGACAGTTTTAAGATGTGTTGTTTCAATTAACTGCAAATTTTGCCCATCTGCCTCAAAGCCTCCTATAAAGGCTGCTTTTGACTGTATTTAATTAACTCATTATTTATATCTCATTTTTTAATTTTCCTTTTCTTTGTGCTCCCAATTGCTCATCATCATATCGGTGACTCTTTAGGTACACCTTGCTAGTACCAGATCAAGCCCGCTTTTGCTTCAGTAACAAGGCACTTTTACCCAGAGAACTGCCTCTCACTTTGTATTTTGTCTTTTTCTGACCAATTTCTGTAAACACTAGAGATTGCTATGTGGGGAAATTCCACAGATCAACAGTAGATCAACAGTTTCTGAAATACTCACACCAGCCTGTCTTGACAACAACAAACATTCCATTTTCAAAGTCACTTAAATCACCTTTCTTCCCCATTCTGGTGCTCAGTTTGAACTTCACCATGTTGTCTTGACCCAACTAAATATTTTGAGCTGCTGCCATGCGATTGGCTGGTTAGATATTTGGCTTAACAAGCAGTTATACAGGTGTACTTAAAAAAGTGACCAGTGCATTGACACAGTGTGATGAAAGCAGCTGTAATTTAACAGTTGCAGAAATGTCTTTTGTCCATGTCCAAATACTTACCTTTCTCCTACATAAAAAAAAAAAAAAAAAGTCCAACAGTTACAGAATAGTCCAATAGATCATACAGATTCCAGCTGAGTCATATGTTAGAGGATCCAGTTTGCTGCAGGCCCAGTGTTTTTGCTCCACTTTCTTTTTTTTTTCCTCTTTTTTTATGGCTTCTTTCATTCGTATTTTAATTTCTATCTTTCCTTCTCATTTCCATTTGAGTAAGTTCATTATCACAGAACAAGATGGAGATGCTCAGCTGCGGCGTCTTCTTTGGAATTAGATCCCGAAGTTGTTTAATGGGACCAAGCATGCTCACACATGTACCAGCCCACACATCCTTTTGTTTTAGCTCATTACGTGAATCCATGATTGCCTCCCTTATTTCTTACTGTGTTAAAAGTTAATGACGTGTGCCAGTTTGTTTTGTGTGTGTGTGATGCTGTGATGGGACCTGTCAAGGCAAATATTACACACATAAGCAAGCAGGATCATTTCTCCACTTGATATTTAGAAATTAAATGATCTCATGTTCAAAATGCTTCATAAATGGTCCTGAATACTGTGTATACATAGAAAATCTAAGTAAATGAGGAAAAGGTTTTGTTTCCTCCTCCAAATCCATTATAGTTATTTTTTTTTTTTTTTTAATTTCATTTCTCTCTTTTTCCCCCCTAGTATTGTGCTATGATTTTAACGTACACCCATGTAGGGCTACAAAAAAATCATTATTTGAGAGGATTACTTATCGAGACTAAAAACATTATACATTTGTGGAATTTAAAAATGTTTAAATTTAAATTAAATTTAATTAAACTGAACAACAAATAAGTGAATGGAAAAGAAATTAGGTGGTAGGGTTACAGGATTGTTTTGATGGAAGTTGAGCTCACTAGTCTCCACTTCAGGAGTTTGCTGGTATAGTTTCACCTTTGTTGGGGAAAAGGCATTTGCTGGACTCATAAAAAGAGACAAAACCAGAACACCATTACAAAATTGATTGCAGCACAATAATTCCCTATTTCGATTATCTTTCTTTAAACAAAATTATAACTGAAGATTTAATTACATTAATCACTCAACACTCCACTAATGTTGTTTTTTTCCCCCCATTAATGTTGCGTTACAGTGCGTAATGAGGAAAACGCCTAATAATGTGACTGTTTTTGGATCCATAAATCATAATAGATACTATGAGATTTGTTTACAGGACCCCAAAAGCTTTGAAGCGTCTCATGGCTGTGGCTCAGCTGCAAATAAAGCTGCGTGAGGAGCTCCCAGTCACTGCATTCTCAACCTCAGTATTTTCAGCTTGATGCCCCGTGGCAGAAGAGGATGCCACGGCAGCAGCTTAGCCAGTGTGTTTATTCAGGATCCATTAGCAGCAGCATTTTTATGCTCTCAATAATTCAGCTGGTTACTCCCTCTTGGGTCGCACTGCCTGACAGGGAGTCAGTTCACTGGAGCTATGGAATGGGAAAGAGAAGTAAAGAACAATAGTGAGAGAAGAAAAGCAGAAAATAAAATAAGAGGGAAAGAAGCAGGTGAAGAGAACAATAGGGTAGACTGATGGATGACGAGTGATGGAGATTTTTGTAATCCTGAACATCTAATCACACCAGATTATAATTATTTGTTGTATGTTTATGTACCAACACATATCATGTTTTGTTTTAGGCTGCCTGACACAAATTTACGTTGCATTGCAGTCTTCTTTTGTTTGCTGTAGTATTTTGTGTGCAAATTAAAAACTGTAGTCATTTAATTGTTTCCAAGCACAGTATTTAAGCATAGTTAACAAATGTCTTTTGTCTAATGGTGCAGCATTGGGTTATTTAGAATAGAATATCTGAAGTAGAAATTGAAACATGTTGGACAAGATGGAAAAATAAAGTGATTTTCATGAATTTTCCCTAGAACAGCTGCATTTCTTGCCCCTAAGTAATAATCGAGTGCAAAGCGTTCTTTCTTAAATGTTAATTTTTTTAACATAAGAAAAAAAAACATTAGAGAAAAATCTGTTTTGTGCCTCTGACCGAGTCACCATCGACATTTCCTCAGGACTGAGGCAAGATATTTCTGTAATGACACACTCTTTGTCAAATGAGTTGCAGCACGGCCTGTGATGTAACGATTGCAGGCCTGCACACCGTAGTGTTGACGCTAAAATGATGTTGGGCAGCTATAATGGACAGAGCCCAGCAGAAGTATTTTTATCATTTATGGTTTGGCATGGTAGGCAAATACAGAATATGAAAATAGTGAACTTACTACAAATGTCTGTGTGTATGTGCAGGCATCTGAAATCCAGCTTAGGCTGAGACAGGGGAGTCTAACACATGAAAATAACTTGTGAGGTCTCTATAAGAGTGACTGGTACACGTAGATTTTTGCAACATCTCTTAATAGAGAAGTATGGTTGGAAAGATGAAAGATTTTCTGACACATTTGAGTAATTATTTTTCTGACAGCTAAAAAGGACTCTCTTTGCAGCCATATTCCAATCAGATTTTCACCTGACGTGGCAGCTTTGGTCTCTGTTTTCCACTCCCGCAGTCGCGCTTAATGCAAAACAGCAGCAAGAACAACTGCAATTAAATTACAGGTACGCTGTATCGACCGCTGCACAGGCAGAAAAGGGATTTCCCTTCCCTTTTGCAAAACCAATTCCCTAATTCTATTTTGGCTGCTACATGGTGAAATTACTTAGATGGCTGTTTTATTTAGAGTCGCACTAAATGTCCTTTCAGACTTGCACTTGAAAAATGTTCTCTATCAAGTGAATTTGCTTTGATTTGTATTTTTTGCTGATTGTCCCAAAACATAATGGCTAAAACTGTGCTATCAGCATGGTCACTGATGGAATAGAATCGGACTCCAATTTGAGCCATCAGCTTGTGCCAGCCCATAGACAGAGTCACACTACAGCTCCTGCATTTATTGCTTAAGAGTTAATATGTGACATTGGCAGTCAATACACTGAATTCCATTAGCCTGCTGGCTCTGCAGCAGACCTACTTGTTTTGTTTACATTTTAATTTATTTTTTTAGCTCCTCATCTTTGGATGCACTTCGATAGAGCCACAATAGCTTCTTTGTACTTAAGTCTTCAGAGTCCAGGTGTTACTTTAGTTGCCTTGGAGTTTTTCCTCTGCAAATAGCTTTAGGGGGTTAAAAGGTGACTGTCATAGAAAAGGACTAAGGCGGATATTTAGTGTTGTACATTTCTAAATTATATATAAAATCCAATTTAATTTGTGAACATTAATATTTGATTGTGGAAGAAGCACAGGCTGCCAGGCTGATTACACACCAGAAAAGCTGGTAGACATCGGGGCTGCGCCTTGGTTAACTTGGCACCATCCAACCGCAAAAGGGCACACTGTGAGAATAGCAGAGTATACATGCAGGTATTACGGCTTCATGCTTTCAGTGCACAGATGCTGGTGCATGGAGAGAGAAAGCAGTGAATAATTTAGTCTACCTTAATTAGTTAATATTAATGGCTGGTTATTAGCAATGTTTACCTTAAGCTGAACAACTTAAGGGAAACAATGTCGAGTCAAAATATCTGCCTGGTTCTTTTCTCTCATTTTATATTTATAGCTCTAACTCTTTCAAGCTGTTTTTATGTTTTTGAATTTATACTTAATCACTGTAATGACCAACTGTTAACAATAGTTTAGTAACATTAGTTTAGTTGTTGTAGCTAATGGATAAAATACACCCTAAAAACAATATGTCCCATTGCTTAGAGCCTGTGGGGTCACTTGAGGCCTGGTTTGCAATACACTGACTGAAGCCGAATACCTAATGGACACAAAGTGTCGCACAAAGTCACTTTGACTTTAAAATGAAATCAACATCCATATGGTATTGATGGCTGAGAGAATGATTTGTACTCCCTGCAATCTGAAAAGCCTTATTTGTAACGGAGTTGTGTTGCAGGCTGTTTTTGGTCTGTTTTGAGCACCCTTAATGTGATTGGTATTGAGCAGAGGGTGCAGCTACACTTGCCGTATTACCCAGTAATTCATGTCTTTGTTTCCTCTGTGATAGGTGGCTATGTCCTTTAGCCACAAAGATTTAAAGGTGACCTGTTTAGTAATGTCATGTTCAATCTGTCATTTTTGATCTTGTTTATTGATAAGTTGAGTTTTTTAACCACTGTCATCTACATTTTGGGGGTGGATATGTTGGTTTTCTGTGTTTATTCTGTAATCTGGCTCATTTTCATTTAATATGTAGTTATATCTTTTCCCCTCAGTGCTTACTGTTCTTCTCCAGCGTTGCTTATCTTCTCTTGTCCTTCCATGTCCTTGCAGCTCTCTGCTGCACCTGTTTGGCCTGCTTGCATTCAGCCTCAGTTGTTCTGACCTTAGTTGGGAAATCCTTTAGGATCAAAAGCAAATGGGCCGTTCAGAGTAGCAAAGGCAGAGTTGAAACAGTAGCTAGACTGTCAAATACCAACAAAATAACAATAAAATTGTGGCGCCGCATGGCCAAAGATCCTTTTGAGTGTACCTGACTGTAAAGAATAACTACTCAGATCATGAAATAAGTTTAAAAAGCCTACGTTGAATCACGATTTTTAGGACAACCAAAAAAGGGATCGTCAAAAATATCAGTGCTATATTTTTGTAACCTTTTAACATGTGGTGAGAATTGAGGCCTTAAGTTTTCTGAGAGGTGTGAAATGCAACGGGCTAACAGGTGCTGCACAGACGTTGGAAGTCGGGCAACATAGCTGACTAGCAGCCTTTCCCCTTGATCCTGTTCTTAGATGGTGTTTATAGATGCAATCCCCATGCTATTCTTTTCATGCTACGTGCTTTGCCAAAATCCATTGCCCTCCGGTACGTGGTTATTGCAGTGGCATTTGATGTTGGCCAGCATGGACATTGTCTTCAAAGGCCTTCCCAATATTCCTGGTAGGTCTCCTCTTACCTCCCCCTCCAGCCTTCCTCCTGTTTGTCATGCTGTCACATTCTCTCAGAGGCACACAGTGACCTTGTTCTCAGGCAGTCATGCTGGTGTGAGATGTGTGGGTGTACGCATCGCCCCCACCCCCCGATATATTTGGATAAAATCCTTACCAAATCTGAATCTGTCCGAGCTTTGGTGGTCACACTTTGCACACATATGTGCACGAGCATGTGACCGACTAATCTTTTTTTGGTTCCAACTTGAGCAGGAGTCTTGTCAGTGTAAATACTTTTACGTGTCAGCCATGTGTTTCCATACTGTGTCCTGCATACAGTGGCAGCCCTTGTGGCCTTTCTGACTTGTCCCCTCCAGAAAGTGCTGAGTCACGTTCCAGTCCCCATGTCCCCTAATAGGCCATAAGCAAACAGCCATGGTGAAATAATGGCCTGACTGCTGAAAACTAGCCCCCCAACAACCCTCCCACCCACACCCATGTGTGGAAAAGGGGAAAACGAGAGTGGAATATTGAACTTTCGTGTGTGTGTGTGTGTGTGTGTGTGTGTGTGTGTGTGTGTGTGTGTGTGTGTGTGTGTGTTGTAAAGAGCAGTGCCATGGCAACAGCTCTCTGTGGAGTAGAAAGCAGGTGGGTGGCACTCAGCTCAAGCTCTTAGTACTGTGCGTGCGTGCGTGCTCCACCTCACTTTGAGGTGCTCGTTGAGTATATTGAAATCATGTCAGGTGGACCCCATGCAGAGCACTGCAATGCATTGTTTGTAATTAGACATCCTTGCAGCAGTTCGCCTACTACTCAGAAATGAGCCGTGATCTGGAGTTGAGGTGGTTTGTATGGGCGGGAGTAAACGATACAGTATTTATGAACAACAGCAGGAGAGTATGCAGCTGACTCCTCAAGACTCTGACCTCCTTTGGAAAAACATTTCTGATTTTACAATGCAGTCAGATTCATTTTCACTTTACACGTTTTGTCTTCACGAACTGAAACATTTGAGCATTATTATCCCTTTTTCCCCTTTTTGGTGCTATAATGTGGTGTCACACATCAAAATCTGAGGTTGTATCTTTTACAGACAACCTAGACCTCAACTCCTCACCTCAAGGGGAAGTAGTCTGCTTTCAAACCACTGGCTTTCATGGTTGTACGCTGACATGCGATCCAACCTCAAAAGCTTTTTAGAGCGCTCTCAGTGTCTGCTCGCTAGATTTACTGTCAGCCGGGCAACAAGAAGAGGGAGGAAAGTAGCTATGCTAAATTGAAAATTGATCCCATTTTTTATTTTTTTGCTGCAAATGTAGGATTTTTTTTGTCTGTACATATATCCCATTTTACCTTTTTCACACGACTTGGGTATGACTGGGCTTTTCATGGAGGCAACTGAAAACATAAAGCTTCTCTAAACTTCAGTCTGCCAAATTTCAATTTTGAGCCTGCTTCCTATTTAACTGTGTTGAAAGGCTATCTAGCAGTGATGGTGGTTTTGAATACAACCCATTTTTTCCTTTTAGATGCTGCTATTGCTAGTTTGGGACCCTGAGAGTACTGTGCTGCTGCCTTTGTAGGAAGGAAAACGACTCCTTCATCGAACCTTTGTTGCCCTTACAGTGTATGTCAAAATGTGTCAGAGGCAGATGCACACTCATGTACTTTCACATACTCTGAGCCCTAGCTATGTTATAATTTTATTCCAACAAGTGAAGTTGCTGCGGTTTAAAAAATAAAATAAAATAAAAATATCCCCATCCATCTCTCTCTGATCCATCCATCTTTCACTGATATTAATTGCTGCAGGGCTAGCTGTCATCTTTGTCTCTGCGAAGCGAGGGATCTATTAAAGAAGGGTGTCCTTTCAAAGTTAAAGCTAAATAGCTGACTAAAGGGCCGGCCCTGTCATCCCGCCTCTCTTCACAGGGCCCCGTCGTCCTCTGTGTATGCCTGCCTCTCGCCTCCACTTTCTCTGATATGCCGTGTTACTGCACTGGTACTCTAACACACCCACACTGTCACATTCACTCAACGTCTCTCTCGCTCTTCCTATTTCTCTGTCCAGGAGGAGCAGAACAGAGGAAAGCCAAACTGGGAACACCTAAATGAAGACCTTCATGTCCTCATCACAGTGGAAGACACACAGGCTAGAGCAGAGATCAAGATGAGGAGAGCAGTGGAGGAGGTCAAGAAGCTCCTTGTACCTGCAGTAAGTACATACTGTCCACAAGTTTATACGTACACATTTTGTACTCTGCCTCTTGCCGGTCGGATGGATGTATGGATGGATGCAATGGTAGCAGCTTGAGGTTTAATGAGAGATTTAATGTTCTCCATTTGAGTTTCCCAGAAGATGAAGGACTTATATTGACTCTAAATTTATGGTCCTATGAGAAGCTTTTGGTCAAAACAACAAGATTACCGACCTACATATGGCATACTACCTCTATCCCGCTGTTAGCATCCTGTTTACTTCCATATATAGTTGAGGAGAACAGGTTGGCTGTACCTCCAGCGGAGTGGAAAAACATAGCTAGCTGTACACACCTCCTGTGACTGCCACATTTCATCTCCGCTTCCCCTCTGCCAAGACTTCCTCTTACATGGTGCCACTGGTGATAGCTGCTGGTAGTGCTTTTGGCATGCAATGCATATTTTTGCTTTTAGCTGTGGTGACCAGGTGGGCAGGGCAGCTGAAGGCACAGGTTTACCAGCAGGTGGCAATGCACAGGGTTGGAGGTCTGTGGTAATGGGGCCAACCAATATCAGCCTTACAAGGTTAAACAAAGTGTTACTTGCATTTGTAACCTTGTTAATCCGCTGTCCTTCATGCATTCTATCGTGCTAATGCATAATTATTCCTACATGTGTGCTTCACATTAAGATTCTTTCGCCCGGGGAGGGACATACGCAACAAGGACAGCGTTTGTCCCAGTTGTAACTGTATTACAATTACAAGCATGTAATGTTTGAGTGTCAGAGTTATGATGCCTTTGATACCCCAAGAAAGTCAACATTTGTGGAAATGAGCTCAATAGTGGGAAAAAATTTGATCTGAACACATCAATATAGGGGTTATAAGATTACAGGGATATTCAGATGCACACCAGTAAGAGCTGTATGTTAATCAATCTGTCAAAAAGTAGCTGAACAAACTTCTCTTCAGACTTATAAAATGGAAACGTGAATCCCAAGAGTTAAGTTGAAGTCACCTATTTAGCTCTAAGACCAACATGTTTGAAACTTTATATAGAAATTCTCATGGGAAAGGCTCTCTGAATCCTGGTGTTGTATTAGGAAAAACAAGCATAGACTATAAATTGCTATATTTTAATTCAAATGTTTACATGTGTCAGCTCAGGGTTATTAGTTATTTTATTGGGTCTGCCACATCAGGAAAGTAATTGTTAAAACAAATGGGGTTTACCTCTTTACCCCTTGAAGCTCCTTGAGTGCTTTCTCTCATATTTCTGGTCTGCTTATAGAACAAAATGACTGGGTGTGCATCAGAAGTTAGTGAGGGTAGTCTCTGCCTATGCAGCTACTGTATGCTTGAAAAGACCTGGAAACCATCCTAATGGTCGTCAAACCACATTTTTATTGATATATACTGAGGTGTCAAAACTCATAATGGGGGAGACTGTAAAATGTTGTTTTATAGTGTAAAGAGTTAAAACAAATCCTTGTCATTGCATCATTCTAGGGCCCTGAACGGTATCTTTTCGTTTAGACCAGTTTAGAGTAGGGCTGCTCAATTAATCGAATTTTAATCATGATTACGATCTGGGCTTTCAACGATCATTAAAAATGACTGAGCCGATTATTAGCCCCTCCCTCATTTATCCGTGACACCTTAAACGTCGGTCTGTGAAAATATTGTCGGGCATAAACCGGTCGATGGTGCAAAAAAGGTTGGAGACCGCTGACTAAGAGGACCCGAGGGAAGCTCGGAAAGCTAAGCAGAAGTTATTTGGAGAGGAGAGTGACTGCTGTTGGTTGAAAAGAGAGGTAAAAAAAAAACTTCAGTGGTGTTGCACACTATTTTATATTATTTTTTAAAGTCATTATTCAATACGTTGTTATTGTTAACCCTTTAAAGCTGGTCAGAGCAGCACGCTCTGTTTTGTGTAGCTATTTTTAAATCCCTGTAGAACCGGAACCGCGTAAGCTAGCGCAATAATTTGTTTTGCATATGAAACCAGAGGAGTTGTGTTACATCTCATGCCATCAGCTTGTCCTAGGTCACGGTTTCCTTCCACATAAAGCTTTGCAAAAATTGCATAAAAAGCGCTTGCAGGAACAAAAACATAATATTCCAGAAACACGCTTTGCCGATCCGATCAGCTGTTCGTAACACTTCCCACAGTGAAACAGACGTCACCGCGAACTATCGCATGTCCGCCATTTCCTGCCCGAAACCGGAAGTGACGTCATTTTCGCGGAAAATGTAGTTTTTTACTTGTAGGCCTTAAAAGCCTATACTGGTCATGTTTGACTTTTCTGAATAGTTTCTGGGATGCTTAGAACTCGAATTGCACAGCTGGAAATAGTTTATTTTGATGCACCTGCTGTTTTCTTTGCAAATTTGCATCATAGGATTGTTTTTTTCGTTTTTCCTGCAGTATATAAAAATTGGTGTATCTCCAAAATAAAACTATGAAGACACTCAAAATAAATTTCCTGTTGTTGTAAACTATTTTTTGCAACTTTTTTGTATTTAAAGTTTTGAGGGATAAACCTAAAAAACAAAAAAACAAAAACGATTTTCAATTTTTTTTTTGTAGTTTATTGCACTTTTTTGCAATTAATGTAGTTACTATGGACTTAATGCATACATATTATTAAAATATGGGCTATAACAGTTGTATAGCAACTTGAAATGCTCCCACAAATGGCACTACAACATGTAAAAAAATAATATAAGCTCTGGCGTACTTGGTTCTATGGTAGGTATTAAAGGGTTAAATAAATATCGTCAAATAATCGAGATCTCAATTTCAGTGAAAATAATCGTGATTATCATTTTTGCCATAATCGAGCAGCCCTAGTTTAGAGCTTCACGTCTGCCACAGGAAGCGGCATCATGCATCTCCTGTCTTCTGTGATGTTTCTAACCTGTCTGTCAAAGCGGTATAAGGCCCTTTTGAGACAGTGTGGAAGGCGCTTTAATTCGTGCCATCTTGCCGGAGTATTTCTTGTCTGTATTCGGCTTACTTGTCATTTGTTTAGGCGCTGACTGTTTTGAATACTGAAGTGTTTCACAGCTCCTTAGGGAACTGATATGACTTCACTGATACCACACTTAATTGATTTTTTTTTTTAACCTTATTGGTTGAATTCCCTTATTTTATTGTAGCAACAGTCAGTCAAAACTTAAAATGGATGCAGTGAGGGGGGAAAAAATGTTGTTTGAAGTCAAAGAAGAAAAAAATTGCTAAGCTCGCCTGTGTTGTACGGATATACCATGCAGTATTTACCCTTGTAACATGTATGCTGCCTAGCTGAGAAGCAATAGTGTCTAATGGATTCCTGTTTTAAGCCCAAGTTGTGTAGACAGATGTTTCGGCATATTGCTGGTGTTTCCACCCGTACTTGAAATGATCATTTTAAAGCCATTAAAACTAGCACTGCTATCCTTTTTTCTCTCAAATGAAGCCATGCTTTGCACCGTTTCCTCCTTTTCATCTTGACTCCTTTTTGTTAGAAGTTTCCAACAAAGTAGATTCATGAGTTTAACAACATTGTTTTTGCAAGACTCAACAGTCAGAAAAACACATTGGCATCAATAAAAAGAAAAAAGTAACCCAGGGAACATCCTACTCTGATGGATTGGACAATTTGGAACTGGTTCTCATTTCCTGACTTTAGTTTGGGGACTTGTAATTATGTACAGAGGATATTGAAAGACTTTTATATTCACAGTTGAAGATGAAGGCCATATCTGGAAGCTGCATTATTATAAGTAGAATGAGTCACTGGCACACGTGTCAACACGACACAGCAACACCTTTTAAGATAATGGCAGCTGCTCAATGTTAAAACTAATCCGAATCAAGTGCCATGAAAATAACTTTATCACTTTCCTAGAAATCTCTGTGCATTTTGCACCCTTACAAGTACATTACACACAGTCTTTTAATTTGGTACCTGAACCACTGAGTGGAGTAAAGAGCCGCTCTTTTATTTCTCAAACACAAGAAAGCTTCTTGCTCTTTTGAGACACTAATGAAATCTCTTTGCTCATAAAGTTTCTCTCTTAATTTGAATAAGAGTTTTATGGATCTAATTAATGACCAGATGCAGTTTGCCAAAGGCTATTTTTCCTTCAGGCAAAGCATCTTTGTTCATTTAACCATAATGAAAAGTTTTTTCCATTAGTTAGACATTAGATAGATAGTGTTTTTTCTGAACCTATCAAATTTGCATATAAATGTTCTGATTTCTCAGGATCCATGTGTGATAGGTTTGTAGCTTGAACCCATCCGCTGGAACGTTGAAGACAATATAATTACACTGCTAAGCAAGACACAAATAGGCAAAGTTCTTCATGTTACTCGTGCACGGGAGAGACCGGACAGAGCGCCGTCCCTTCGCTTGACCCCAGTTGCTCTCGTCCGTCCTCCCGTAACACTGTCCTTTTATTGAGGTTACATGAATATGCATAGGTTCATTAACATACGACGTCTACATACAAACAAAGAGTACCTTGCCTGTGTGTGTGTGCGTGTGTGTGTGCGTGTGCGTGCGTGTGTGTGTGTGTGTGTTGCTGATCAAAGGGTCAAACATCCTTGGTCAGGAAGAGGGTAGACTAGACCCCCCCCCCCCGGTGAGGAAGTCCAGCAGTTCATCTAAACAGAAAAGCACTTAGACTAGAACAGACGTAGCTACGTTAATCCTACCATAAAACAATTAAAACAAGATGCGACCTCTTCCCGTGCTCCCAGGATGTAGGTGTGCATTCTAGTGTGGAATGCACACCAAGCCTCTGTAGCCTGTTAAAGATCACACAACTTATCACTACACAATTGATTATACACCTCTAAGCATCTATGGTTAAATATTTCTAAGCATAAATAACAATCAACAATACAAACTCTAACAATGTGTCCTGTTTTTGCTTTGGAATATAATGAAATAAGGGAAGCACATTTTCCTCACATTCATATCTATTAAAAAATGCTAAAGCTTGTTCGGCTAAGACATATTTTTAGTTAATACTCTACTTTATATTGACGCAAGAAATAAACCAAGTTTGACTTTGTTATAGATTTTACTTACCACAGAGGACTCTGACTGGCCCCTGGGTTCAATATAATTGTCTGATGTTCCTAAATACTGGGGCAGTGCATTATCTACCCAATAATTCTTAAGGGCTCTGCATTTCTTTCTTTCTTTTCTTCTGTTATTTCCTGCATCTGAATGCATACGTGTCGTGAGTATGTGTGGGACTGGGTGGCTGTAATGCCCTTTATCATGCTAAACTAAATTGGATTAAAGTATGGACACGCTGAGTATGCACAGTTCTAATGAAGGGCATCTCCTCTACGTTTGGCAGCGTAAAATCGCCTTTATTACATCGCACAGGACACAAAATGAGGTCATGCTTTTTATTCCCTTCCAAGGAAAAGGCTTTACTTGTCATTGACGAGGTCCCTGCTGCAGAAAGGAAGCAAAGAGGGGAGGATGCGGGATAACCAAAGGTTCTTCAAATCTGGCCTTAAATTGAAGTTAAAGGCTTTATAATAATAATAATTTTGCTCTTAAATAATCTCACAATTGACTGAATTGGGATTAAAAGCCAGGATGTCTGGCAGTGAAAATCCTCTCCTCCCACTTGCTTAGCCAACTAAACTCAGTCACGTTCATACTATTTATTTTTTTTAGTAAGAAAATAGTTTGTAGAAGCTTGTTTAACAGTAATGGTTTCGTTTAATTATTCAAAATGAAACTTTTTTCCCTAGGCTAAATAAGTGCATTTAACAGAAACAATATGAGCTTATTTCTCATGTAATTTTCTTAAAAAGCATGACTTGTAAAATCATTCGGCTCATTTGTGGGTTTGTATGATGTATTTACATTTTATCTGTCATTTAGCCAGTGGCTGCTGCATTGCTCATGGTAGTTCTTCATCTTTGCCCCGTGTGTTGCTCTTTCACTCCTTAGTCCTGTGAACTCTTCAACTCTAAATGAACTGGGAGCAGGGGAACGACAGCAAGTTGAGAGGCAAAAGGAAGGGAGGCGGGGGGAGATTGGTGGAAGAGCTTGATTGAGCTACTCTTTCAAGTGTGGATTTACTTCACTGATCCTACGCTAGTGCGCACACACACATGCGCTTGCACAGAAAAATGCGTCCACGTGCGTGTGTTCGCATAGACACCGACAAAAATGCTGCTCTCATCTCTTGAGTCCTTCGTTAAGGCCTCAAACAGAGCAAGCAGCAGAACCCCAATGCACTTTCGGTAACCTCAGCTTGCACAGTTGTATGCATAAACCCTGACTGGCTCATTGCACTTCTCCCCACTATCCTTAGAAGGGCAGGAGAGCAAAGATTATCAGCCTATAGGAAGGCATTATCCTGTGATTGACAGAATATCATGGCCAATTAAGAGAGAGGCAAAAAATCCCCCCCAAAACCCTGATTTTTGTGTATGCCAAGATTATGTAGAATGATGTTGTCATCACAAATAAGAATTGGCTTGCAGCTGACTTGTGTAAACAGACATACGCTTAGGTCCAAATCCATCTGAATTACTTCCACATGTTATTAATGATCTACTGCTTACTTGTACTCACAACCTCAAACAAAGCATCGATGGAAAACGTTTTTTCTGGTGTGTAATGAAGTCTTGGCTTGGCAGCTGCACACACAGGGGGTGCCACAGCAATTTCTTTATAATCCCCATTAAATACAATAACATGACCTCTGTATGAAACATTTAGGCACGCCGCACCTTTGGCCACACCCCTTCTTAATCAGGCCGGTGTAGGTACTTTACTTTTCTTAGGAGCAAGTGCCTGCTGTGATATCACTGATTGAGATGTGGCCTGACTGTTTCACTGCAAGCTGTGTGGCAGACGTGGTCTCCAAATTATTTAGTAGAGATTTACTTTTTAAGGGCCCCGAAAAGCGCTATATAAATGCAATCCATTATTATTATTAATAACTATGTTAGCCAAGAGATGCATTGTGTAACATTCTGTGTATGAGAGTGTGCAGGAGGAAGGAAAAGAGAGCAGCAGTGTTGCCTTTTTTTTTTTTTTTTTTTTTTTAAACTCTGCATAGAGCTCACAGATTTCTGATACAGGAACTGGATGAGCTGTCTTAATGTTTTTGTTCCAGACATAAATGTGGGGTAGCTGTAATTCAGGAGGTAAAGCAGGTCGCCTATGAATTGGCCGTTCGATCGCTTTGCAGTATCACAGCTTCATTTATGGCGTGATCTGTGTTTATGGCTCATCTCACCAGAAATGCTAATTCATATTATAGATATAGCAAAGCAAGAAAAACAAAAATTGGGCTTACCTTCATTTTTAGTAGAGGAGTGAGTTGATATGTCCTGCAATGCACAGGGAATCCTTTCGTGAACCTCCAGTCTAGACACGATTGGCTAGTATGTTTCCTTGTTCGACTTCTGATTGGCTCTTTGGAGACCGGGTGAGACAGCCTGCATCTGTGCCGTTATGGATTTCGCCAATAATCTACTTTTTCAGATTCTTTGAGAGCTATATTTCTGCCTTATAGTGTGTCTGCTCAATCCCCAAAAAAACACTTGGCACTTCACTCTTTCTAACAAAGCAAAATGTTCTGCTGTGTAGTGATAATTGAGCTGCTTACAAAGTTTATACTATTTAGAAAAAGTGAGTCAATTCTGTTTTAAATTTCAGGCATTTTTATGACCGTATCTGGTCTACAGGCTCTCATGTCAGCAGGGTCTACATCTGATTCAGTGCAGTGACAGTAAAGCACTTACCCATAGTATATTAATAGGGGTAGCCAGCTAGCTTTGATTCCTTTGACATTCTTACACACATACACATTGAACATCCAAAAAGCAGGCAGGGTTGTGTTTGAAAGGAGAACAGCAAACAGAGAAAGAAAGAGCTGGTTGGTGCAGGGGCACGTTGGCCCTGGGGAGCCGAGTGCATGCCTCTCTGAATGAAACTGTCATCGCAGAGAACAAAGTGAGCATGGTAGCTGCCTGAGCAGCCCATGGCCTTGAGCACTACTCTCCATTTGTGGGATGGTGGAAACCCAGTCCTGACTCAGACTTACTGCTCCCTCTTGTGCTACATCTCTCTTACTTTCCACTCCATCCTACTGTTGTTGTTTTTTTTTTTTTTTTTTTAACTTTAGAAGTTCTAGTACACATAATGCAAAATAAGACATTGTTTTCAGTCCACTTTTCTCTCTTCAATTTTATAAATGCCTGAACAGCAAGCAGCAAAGTGAGAGCCCAGCTGGTTGTCATTTGGAGTCCCTTCATGCCAACACTAGGGTTCTTTTCCCTCCCAAATCCACTCAACCCCGTTTTTCTTGTTCCTGTCTCTTGCTCTCCTGAGTCTCCTGTCACTCTTCTCTCTTTTCTGTTCTCTCCTGTGGGCCACCTTTGAGAAAGAACATACAGTAGAGGGTGTTTTTGTGAAAGGCAGACAGATGGACCTTAATGGATGCCAAGCTTGGCTATCTGTGGGGTGTTGGGTCTGTACTCACCAGTATGCATCCGGCTTGGCAGAGTGTACAATGGCAGCACCATCAGAACCACTCAGTCTGGAAAGGCACAGAGAGAAGACGGTGCAGAACAAGCGGAGGTAGATTTGCACAGTAAAAGTGTGTTCTAGGCAGCAGTGTGCAGATTTTTGCAATCAATAAACACCTTTTTCTTCCTTTTTCTCTTTCTGGTTCTCACTCTTTCCTCTTTCTCTGTCAGCAGTGTATGACAAATGAGCACAAAACACCATCTGGCTGTGTCCATCCATGTGTGCCTCCCCAATTAATGATGTTTATTCTTTGTTGGGGCTACCTATCATGACCATCCTCTTTTTATTTACTCTTAATCTGCTCCCCTGCCTCACATTCTCAGCCATGCATGATATCGGCTATACCCATGAATAGAAGCTCACATTTCTTCATAATGTGTTTTGGTGATGCATGCACTTAACTGTGCTCAATGAACATGACTTCTAAAGAAAATACTCTGCAACAGGTGCTACGTAGTTGTGTAAAAGTATAACTTCATGATAGAGTTGGGCAGATTGATCCAAATATTGATGGTATCGATACCAATGTTGGTGTTGGTATTGATCAGATAGGATGGATATGTTTTTTAAGTTTAATATTTAGCCAACTAAATTTGCATTGCATAAATTTGCACCTTAATGTATTGTTATTGGTGTTTGCAATACTGGCTCTGTATTTATGTGCAGTATCGCAAATGACTGGTTCATCATTTCTTCATATACTTTTACCTTTGTCTTCTTTAAGCTAGCTGAAAGGTCTGCAGTACAGCTACGGAATGAAAGGGCATCAGACTCACACATCGCATGACGTCATGTCAGTTCTCGTTCCATGTTTGGTTTGTCTGCATTTAAATGCGGTGAATGACAAAAGTAGCTATTATCTCACTATGCCAGGTAGCTCAAGTAGGCTTGCAGACGTTGCTTTCAGGTTGTGGGTATATGGTTTTAGTCAATCTGGCAGCCCTTCCTTCCCTGTAGGCTGTTATTACCTTCATCAGTCTAATGAAAGAGCTGGCTAGGATCATATTAACCTCCTGCTCTCCACCTCCCAGGACATCGCAGCTACAACTGGCTGGACTGCAATATTCAGTGCACCCATTATATAGATATATGTGTGTGGGTGTGGGTGGGTGGGTGAGTGAGTGAATGGTGTGTGGTCCCACCTGCACGTCAATGACGCTTCTCCCACATGAATGTTAATCATCTTTTTAATTTGCTTCCTTGACATGGTGACCCCTGCTAGAGACTGCAAGGCTGCATCACTGTGCTCCTGCTTCAGTGCAATTGTGCTGTTTTCTTGGTTTGGCTGTGTGTATGCATGTGTGTGTCTGCGTGTGTGTGAAGTGGTAGAGAATGTGGCCTGGAGGCACTGAGACCTCTGACTTCTAACCATCCTCTTGTCTTCCACTTTCATCATCATCCATCTTCAGCGCTCACACTCTTTACTCATTTATCCAACCTTTTCTGTGCCCTTGCTAATACATTTGAGACAAGTACCACACAGACTCGTATTGAAACCTTGTAACCAGGAGAGCAGTGAAGAGCAAACACTAAAATAGTGATGTATAAAGCAGCTCTGATTAATGGTCTAGATGTGATAAGTGGGTAATTGAAGTGGAACACTTGAACTGTTACCACAGGAAACAGATGTGGATTTTCTGACACTTATGCCAATAATGATTACTAGTGCATGTCATTTAATGGGCTACTTTTTAAGAAGTGACCGTGATCGGCCATGTCAGGTTGAAGCGCTCTTTAATCAAGCGTGCAGACTGACATTTATACATCCCCTCCTCAAAGACTTTCCTTTTAACTTTTTGGATTGGCTGTATAAATCACAAACTTATCCCCAACACCCATTCTTCAGTAATACTTTACACACCAAATCAACAATGAAACACAGCCATCCTCCGTTTGGTGTTAACTTACTACATTTGAAAGCGGGCTCAGACAAGACCTTCGCTAACATTTCAGTACAGCGGGGAAAGCTGGGTATAAAATAAATGACCACACATCTGGAATCTCTGAGCCATTTGTTTTACCCAAACCTTCCTTCTGTGCCTTTCTAAGAGAGAAGAGAAGGAAATATTTCTGTGTTTATTACTTCTGAAATGTGCAGAAAGGGAAGCCATCAATCACCATGAAAGGCCAGCATTGTTGGCATATAAATCTGTTTGCATACATTTTAATTTCTTTTCTTCTTCTTCTCGTTTTTTTTCTGAGAAAAAGGTTTCCACTTCTCACCTGTAATTGTGCTGGTCTTGCTGCGCGTACGCTTGATTTTGTAACACTGCTATTTATTGTGTGTTCACAGTTGCACAGTTACATCAATTCATGATTTATAGCGAAAGACATTTCTTTCATTGTCGTTCTCATATTTTACTCCATAAAGTATGAGAACAGAAGTTCTCTTCTGTAGAAGTGATTGAAAGGACAAAGGCTATTCAATACTTTCTTCTATTCCTTTATCTGTTACTTGTTTGGACCCAGTTTTGATCATCTAGTTACACACATTCCTCCATTTTCTATCGCTCTACTATATGTGGTAATCGGTGAGCTTCTGTGTTGTGTGCCAGGTCCCTCCTCTCAGCTCAAATGCTGACCGGAGGGACTCGGTCTGGTCTTTCCCCTTAGGGATCCTCCCCTGCCATCTCTCCCCTCCACATCTCCATCTGCCCATCCCTCGTCATCTCCAGTTCTACCACTCTCCTGGGCGGCAGACAGGTGGTTCTGACCCTAAAGAAACTGTAATCCCGTAGGGAGCAACCTGTCTAATCTTGGCTACCTTCCCCGGCCTTGTCCTTTTCTTCTTTAATTTACTGGCCGTAAAGCTCAAAGGCAGGCAGGCAGACTTCTTCAACCAATTTGAGTTGAACTAAAATTGGCCATTTTCCCCCCTATATGTAGATTAAAATACAGGGGAAAAACAGGGAACACTTCAAATAAGATGTGATGAAAATATAGAATAGTCTAACATCACATCATATAGCCAGGCAGCTCACTTATATTGCGTTTTGGTGATCTCGTCTTACATAACAAAGCACATCGACAAGTACAGATAAGGTTGAGAACACGTTAGAGTAACCTTACATAGTCTTGGACTAGTTAATGGTTACATAAATCTGCTGAACAGCTCTGTTCTCATGCTGTGCTCCAACTTTATCCTCACCGGTGTACTGAGACTCACCGCTGATAGAAAAGACGAGGGCCTGGAAGGCTTCGGCTTCAAAGCCTAGTTTCATGTTGGACACGAATATTCAGTAGAACTTTGGTTGTACACATAGATATTATTTTTATTATTTTTTTCATTAGAATATTATTTGATTGTTGAACTTTAACTTTATCTCAAGATTTAGCAATTTGGCCTACTCCTCGCTTCTCCACCCACATAAGCTTTTCTTATACATTCACTTTTAATGGCACCTTACGGATAGTTTATGCTATGAATTTAGTGTTGAAAAATACTATAGTTAGTCTGTCAGCGTAATGACCACAAACAGAACATTTTTGCAAAGAGTGAAGTAGCCTGGAATTAAACTGGGACCATATTTTTAAACAGTCTTAGTCTAGTTTGACTGTCAGCTGTCCCCACATCTGGAAAGAAGTTGTCAAACGGTTTTGATAAAATTCCTTGCATGTGTGCACCTACCTAGATGTGCACCTGTAGTAAGCTGCTTGCACGCACTTAGTGACATATGAACAAGGAATAATGGTTTTGTTGCTTTGTATTCCACTTTCCCCACTGTTCCTTCATCGTCAGTCTGCTCACAGAGCCAACCACAGGAAATGTTGAAAACCCAAAGCAAGGAGAAGATTCAGATTACAATAATATTCATGCTGAATGGTGTGTTTCATCTCCTTCCCCACCTCCTGCTTGTTTTATCCCTCTGGCGTTCACCTACTCACGGCTGGGAAGAGTTGTGGAAAGAAGAAAGAAGCGCACTGCCATGCATGTGTGCTGCCATGCAAATTACAAATGAGAGCCAAGTAAATTGGATGTAAAATGAGGATAACTATATTCTTAGACCATCAAATTTCACAGTGGGTAATTGGTCAGTAATTAATTGTCAATATAAACTAGCTGAACAACCGAAGAGGTCTCATTTGTGATGGCTTGTCCTTTGTTGTTGAACCAAACTCGCCACACTTAGCAGCTTCTCTCTCACGCGCTCTCTTGACTTCTTCATTTCTCCTTGAAACCTCATCCTGTTGCTAATCCATCTAGTTCATTTTTTCTGTCTAAGGAGAATTAGGCCTGTTTCTTCTCCTGTCTCATTCATTTAGATTTCAGTCACCCATGATCCCCTGTGAGGGTGCATTCTGTGTACACAGGCACCACTTATGAAATTGCCTGGCCCACTTGTATTGTCCTTTTAATTTCAGTTCACACACATAAACGTGCTCTTCGGTCCCCATCCAGGTCCCTCACATCATTGTAAAATAACCTCCTTCCTAATCCACCTGGTTGTGCTCGGCTCCTCCGGGGGGAGTTTCAAGTGTCCTAATACACTGCGCAGAAAGCAAAGGCGGGTAACAAGGCAGGCTGAGCAGCCCGGGCACTTTTAATCTGCCCTGGTCCTCCAGTGGTGAGGAAAGGGACCCTGCAGGCCCCTGGCCAATCTCTCTGCCGCTCTTTGAAGGTCCCTTTAATCCTTTTACAGAGAGGCAAGGAAATGCAGAAGTGTGCACATGGCTGCGAGTCAATTTCAGGGGAGTTGCAGTTAGAACTCTGTCTCCGACAGCTCAGTGCTGATCAAGACTTGTGCACATTGTCTCTTTGCCACTTTGTCTTTTTGTCTCTTGCACACGCCACTTTATACTGTCCACCCACAGTATGTTCTGAACTTCCTCAGGGCCCATACCAGGGCCAAGCTGCAACATCTGTGAAGAGGAAGCACACACACAAACACGCACACACTCGGAGCTTTCATCTCTGCCTCTCCAGCGACAGTGTGTCCCAGTGTTTAGGCAGGAAAATAGGATTGTGTAGAGCTCAGCGCTTTGAAAGCCCAAAGGCTGCCCATCAAATTCAGCTCCTACAGGCTTTGATGCCTCGCTTTGCCAGCCATCGTTCAAGTCATTTCAAACTCCATTCTCTCAGTCCCACCAGCCAGCTCTGGACTGATGGCTTTCTTGCCTCCTCCATGGTCTCTTGAGAATAAATGCTTTCCCTCAGATTTTTGTTTTTTTTAAAAATCTCACTTGGGTTGGTTTGATTTGTTTATCGCAGGGCCCTTCTTTTGTCTTTCTCTTCCACGCTGCTTTTGTTTGTTAGGGGTGATGTTAACTTGTTGGCGATTGCTGACTGGTCGTCCCGTGGTAGAAGTTGAGTTCCGTTGCCTGTTTGGTATTTTTCTTCCAAACAGCTATGTTGAATGTGGTTTTGCATGAGCAGAGGATGCAGTCAACATCTGCAATACTGGCATACTAAATAAAACTAAATATACTTTTCAACAGTGCATTGTAGGAAGTGCTAGGATGCCTCATAGCTCTGTGCTACTTAGTGAATGAAATCATCAGAATCATGGTAAACCCTTTGCTTTCTTGTTGATGTTGGTAATTAAGAGTTATAGCACAATGAGTGAACTGAAACTTGTTCCTTTATTGAGAGTCACAGTTCTAGCTTTCCCAGGTTGCACTGAGCCAGATAACCCAAGGACACCCAAGGAAGTTGTCTTAAAATATAATTGCTGGCCTGCACATGTGCACATCCATCCAAATAGTTCCAGGGTTGAATCCACATCTTGCAGCAGGTACTTGGATCCCTGTTTCGGGAGAAAGCTCCAGTGATCAGCTCTGAGTCAGGATCTCTGAATCTGATGCAAATCCCCTAGCAGTATTTAAAGCTCCCAAATCATCCCTGGCCAAATCCCTTCAAGATATTCCCTGCTCGATTGGATGGCATTAAGGGATCGCAGCGACAGAACAATACACCGTCTGGCAGTATGCTGGAATGAGGGATAAAGATAGGGGCAGGAACAGAGTGCAGCGCAGAAGGGGGGGGAAATGAAATGGAAATGGATGAATAAGGTAGAGCTTGTGAGTGAAAATTGGGAATGTGGGAGCAGGCAAAGGGAATTTTATTGTCAGGCAAGCAAAACGAAGATGAGAGTGTTCAGGAGAATCCGACAGCTGTTAGTTAGGTTGTACAGCACGGTGGGACTGCACGATCCTTTATTCTCTTAGCTTGTAACGTCATTGGTTTGTCAAAGCTAGAGCAGGCCAACAAGCTTTAATTATATCTGAATCATTCTGTTAAATCTGTGTACATTTTTTTCTCTAGGTTATTCATATGAAATTTAATCTGCTTTTAATGCTGATATGTTACATGAAATACCAGCCCAGTTTCTAAGGATAAACATGATCACTCAGAATTTCTGCGTGGCTATTTCCCTATTACTGGAAAAGCTTTTCATGGAAAGAAAAAAAGATATATTTTTTTAAAGTTCTAGTTAGTTCAGTAAAAAAAAGTATTTCTGTTTCCCTTCTTATTTTCTTGTCCTTTCTCCTGTCCGTGGCAGAGTCTGTATGGGTCTGTCAGTTGATATTGATGGGGCTATCGGCAAGCACCAAGGCTGCCCACTTCGCTATTCTCCAGTACAATAAAAGGCTGTAATAAGCCCCATAGATCCAGTAACCATTTCCAGTTCCATGGCTCAGGCTGTTTCTACCACCCATACCTACACCACATGCTATGAACAACCCCAGAGAAGCTGTAGGAATAAAGTATGCAATTAAATTAATACCCTTTTGCAACATATGTCTTACATACTGAGCTACAACCGATGCTTCTCCAGACGGAGCAGAGTTGGCACTTCTGAGCCTGAGCTTTTGGCACTTGAGCTTTGTTATGAAGTAGAAAGAGAAGTATTAACAGAAGAGTTAGCGCCTCACTATATGTGCCACTTTCAACCGTACCTCGATAAGCTGTCTGATTGACAGCGATGGGGCGGAGCAGCCGTGATGCGTTTGTAATAATCTGACTGGAGTCATGTTCACTTCTATGCTAATGAGCAAGTGTGTTGGTGGTTTAGCATGACTAATGGCGCACATCGCTAACAGAGCTGTCTGGTTGTGAGGACGGGAGCAAAGAAGTTCAGCAGAAATAAAGAGGCTTTACGGGAATGTTGTGAAGGCATGAGGCTGCGAGAAAGCAAAGTTGCAGGAGATTGCATTGTTAGTCTTTGGGGAAAGGGAAAATACAGTTGAGGCCTGATTCTCTTGGCAGATATGTTCACAAAAGCTGAGGAGCAAGGCAGAGGCAAGAAAATTGCCTTTGAAAGTGCAACAGTGAATTTGAAAAAGGGCAAACAGCACTTACTCTACTAGACCCTTTAAAGGGCCTTTTTTAATGAAAGAGAATAGATAAAAATGTGATGCCCATTTATAAGACTTTTTTTTTTTTTTCCCCCTGTAGTTGATTGATACATGGTCTTGTTGCTGAAAAGTGATAAAGGTCTAATATGTTTTTATTCTGTGCGTGCATGTTTGTGTCTTTCCCTGGTGGAAAGACACACTTGTATATATGAGTGGCATGTTTGATTTTTTTTTTTTTCATTTCCAGAGCATCTCTTTGATTTACAGTCTTGTCCATGAAAACACTGGAATTAGGTTTGCTGCACAAGTGTTTTCATTTCTTCCCCCCCGTCCAGGTTCCAAGTTTGCTTTAACTATCTTGCATTGATTAAACTTCTTGTCACTATTTAGTGTGGAGATGTTTTGAAGCTTGCTACAAGTACTCATTCCATCCTCTTCTCTCACACCCTCCACTTCTGGAGAGTGTGGAATTGTTGATAAGTCGTCTTGGCAGCATAGCAAGAGTAATCATTTCCCTCCAGATGTTAGAGTTTGGGAAGGAACCAAAAGGGAGTGAAAAGAGGGAGGGATACGGGGGGAGAAACCAGCTGCCGCCACTGCCAGTTCCACCCATATACATGAAGTCACCTACTCCTCCCTTCCCGAGACTCCCAATATCATCTCCTTCACTCCCCTCTGCTGAAAAACTTACCCTCCCTTCTCATTCTCAGTTCTACACATACTGCCTCCCTATACCCCAGGAGGCAGCTAGGGCAGGCAGTGTTTACCGCTGAGGTAATTGGAGTAGTTTGGAGACAGCCTGACCCTAGCCCTGCTAAGGCCTAAGGTGTGTGTGTGTGTGTGTGTGTGTGTGTGTGTGTGTGTGTGTGTGTGTGTGTGTGTGTGTGTGCGCGCGCGCTCGTATACTCACATGTGTGCGTACGGCTGTTTGTGATGACTGGCAGAGAGGCCAGGGAAGGAAAGCAGGCCTTAGCCAGTGTCATCCCACTAGGGAGCAGACAAATTGGCTTTCACTACTCTGCCTGTCTTTTCTCGTTTCATATTCTTCAGCTATTCCTTTCTTCTTCCTACCTATCTTTCCATCTCTCCACCAACTCAAGGACAATCTTTCACGCTTTCTCTTGTACTTGCTCCGCAGCGCTTTTTCTCCTCCTGTTACCCTTTTGTTCCACTTCTCTTTCTGTATCTCTCACTGCTCATCATTTCATCTCTCTGAGCTGAGCTGCATAGACTGCGACTCTTGCCAGATATGAGCAAAAACTCCCCCTCAGTTGCAGTCATAGACATGAGGAAACTCATCCAACCTAATCCAGGCGCCTGTTGCATTTTTCTGTGGGTGAGAGGGGAAAGGAAAGGGCCTTCAATCGGGGTGTCAGGGCGAGAGTGAGTGTACACAATCATTCATGGGATGCACATGCAGTAAATGCCATTAAACACTATTGTCTAATAAAAACTAGCATTAGCTACAGTTTGTTTTCATATAAAAGGCTGACACGAGCTGTGATCAGAAGAGGCACGGGAGAGTGAAGCGTGACAGTAATTTAGCATGCATCTAGTGACCTCATCGCCGGGTTGTCAGGTAGGCATTGGGACATGGCTCACCTGCTTTAGCTCATCACACTGCCTGCTCCTCCTCCGCCACCTTCCCTCATCCCTCCGTCTTGCTTGTCCCTGATAGCTTTTACCGCTCTGCTGATTTCACAAATAGGCCTCATTGATTGAATCTGATTCTTGTGGATAGAGCAGCTTTATTGAGTGGCTTTTTCACTGATGGACAGGAGCGTGTGTGTGTCTGTGTGTGTGTGCGTGTTTGTTACACACATTCATGTGTGCATGTAAGAGATGATAAGAGAAAACTTCCTTTCCCCATCCCTCTCATTCTGTAATCCAGGAGCTATTCATCTCTAGGGAATTCCAGCAGCCAGATCATTACAGACACACACAAAGAAGCTCTCACACACACTTAGTGCAGCATCAGAATGAAGATTTTATTATTTATTGTGCATGCCGACTGAGGAGTCTGTTAATTGTGACGACACCTTGAGCAAGACAACATTTAAGTGTTAACTGCTCTCTCAGGTACCGTTCATCATTTATCTAATCTGTGCTTCTGCGGGGGGAAGCAACATGATTTCTGCAGTACCGTCTTTTGTTTCCTGCCCGTGTAAATGGCTGTGTCTTTAGCCATTTTGAGCCTGTCATTTTTCAGTTGTTGTTTTGCTCAAACTGTAGCACTAATACAACCAGCACTTCCCAAAACCTACTACAGAGAAAAGTGGTGGCAATGCTGCAAGAGGGATTTTGTGTTTTGATGCAGAAAATGAGCTTGTTTCAGATGTAAAACAGAAATGATCTGTCTTGCGTTTGGGGGGTTTAGTGAGCAAACTGTTAGAGGCTGGAGCTATATCGGCAGCCCTCCACTGAGGATGTACACATTTCACACACAGCAATGCACACCTCATCCTTGCAGCAGCAGCAGCATCTGTGCTTTTCCCCTCTCGCTGCCCTCTATTTTGTCTCTCTCCTCTCAACAGGCAGTGTGCCACCTATGCAGAGTTGGATGGATGGTGGCACCCCCTTCCCCTTGCACCCATTTAACCCCCACAGCCCTGCAGATCCATCATTGCTCAACACACACAACACATGTAACACCCACATCCCTGAATGCATATGTCCTGATCTGTAGCTTCCTACTAAGTAACCCCTAATCGTTTTGTCATATACTTTAGAGTCTCACCCCTGAAATGTGCTAATTATTATGTCTTTTTCTTTTTTAAGTCTTAGTCTGTTGCAACCAAACTGATGCTGTGTTCTTTGCACTAAGCTTGCTGGGATGCTATGTGCTCATTAAGGGCTTGATCTTAATATAAGAGACGGTTCATTTAAATTACAGTTAGAGGTTTTTCTGCTTGTGTGTAAAATAAAACTTGAATGCAAGTGTGGTTTTAGCAGAATTGGTATTCTTTATCCAGCTCTCCATGTAGGGACACGGGCAAGATTGTGTGATTTATTATTGTCAGAATAAACATATTGAGCCTTGAAAGTATTACACATGCAGCCCCTCGTCATGATTTTCCTCTGCAGTAGTTATGTGATTCATTTTGTATTTTTTTCTCTTTACTTTTCATCCCTCAATTTGACTGCCTTGATTATACTCTATTACGGATACAGACCCGGCAGCCGAGTAGTCATTCTTCTAATATTTTATTTCAAGTCTTCTTGAAGTCCTCCACCCGGGGCGCTTGCGTAGTTGGTGCATTACAATGTAAATTCTCTCCACGGTTCCGGAAAACAGGCAGGTATGTAGACATTTGCACGAACCCTCATGCTCTGGGTCTGATGATGAAATTTACATCACTTGTACCCGAGCATACTTGTGGACGTGGGAAGCTTACGTTTGCTTAAGCCAGCTCCAGAGAAAGGATTATGGACTTTTAGGGAGACCCAGACACACACATAGAGGGAAGCAGGAGAATAAATGGTTGTTTTGATTTATGAGAGTCATTAGCAAATAACGGCAGGCTTGTCCCACTTTCTGGACTGCGCAAGGTTGTAGACACTATGATTATATTGACTTTGTAACGTAAGTAACTAAAGGTGATCCCAGAAATGGAAGAAACAGAGATGATATTGGATTTAATGTTTATTGGCAGGGCTTGTTCATTCACGTGTTCGGTTGTTTACGTAGAGATTGCAGCATCTAATTAGTACTGATTTTGTCTCTCTATTGAAGAGGGTTTATTGGTCCATGTTAGCGACTGACCTGGGCCGTGTTCAGTTAGTGTTGAAGCTGCATGTCAAGCGGCCCTTTGCTCACCTCCAAAGCTAATGGCGAGGGAGTAAAATAGTGCTTGGCTGCTATTTTAACACCTTGTCTTGACTTGTCTGTCATACAGCACCGTTCAAGCCTGTAGCTTGATTTATTTATTTATTTTTAACCAATTTCTGAATGTGCTAGTTAGCATAAGTTGTCATTTGATTAGATGTAAAATATTTGATTCAGAGGTGAATATTAGAACGCCATTTTGAATGAAATTAATGATCATTTAGATGTTAATTATTGGTAATGTAAAGCTGTTTGTTTAATCAATCAATTTCTAATTACCTGGAAAATAAAAACATGTCTGTTGAATCACTAGTTATTGTTTGATCAGCCTTTGCAGCTTGGAATAATTCTGTGTCGTTTTCATGCTTTAAGACCTCCCTATTAAAAGAAAAGAGAGACAGATCACAGTGGAGGTAGCGAAGGAAAAGAAATTTCCTTGCTTCATTAATTGGCAGCTCTGTGGTACACTAAACATGCCGTGTGCACACAGACACACACACGCAGACACACTGTTGAATGCTGTGACTGCTCTGAAGCCACAGCTTTATATTTAGTCAAGAGACCAGCCTCTGTCACTTTTTCTCTTGCTTAACCTCGCTCTTTCTCTTCCTCTCTCGGTGGCTGTGTTGAAGAGGAGTCTCAGGGGAGGGCTTAACTCTGAGCCCTCGTTCTTTTTCCGTTTCTTTCTCTCTCTCCTTCCACGTCTTTTCTTCCCTTATCGTCCTGTGAATGGAGCTGCAGGCTGTTGTTGAACTGTGAATTAGTCCAGGAGACACACTCTGCACCTAGACAAAATAGAGAAACGGAGGAGGTTCAGTATCTGCCTTTCTGCTTTCATTCCTGCCACCCTGACAGGTTTGCCTTACTCTGTGCACACATGAGGCGTTTAAATGCTGGTGCAGAGTGTATGTGCCTACGAGATGAACTAGTGAGGGAACAAGTGTCACAATTTTACCTTGAACCAGCAAAAGGTATAAAATCAATAACTGACTTGAGGTTAACCTGAGGTCAGCAAGGCTTCACGTGCACCCTCGGTTTTGTGAATAAGCCACGTAAGACTGTGCCTATATTATGACGTACAACCTGGAAAATCACAGGGAGGGGTTTGTGTTGTCATGGTTATTGGATGTTCGGTAGCTTAAGGGGAAATTAAGTTTGGGTGGGGTGGGGCGAGGTGCAGAAAAGAAACTGGGAGGAATGGATGGGTGAGTGGGAGGAGGAAGGAGGGGTGCTATCTTAATTGCTTTCCGTGAATAATTTCAGTCCCCTAATTTGGCGATAATGACAGTGGCTGCTGCTTTTGTATTTATTTATCCAAACATTAATTGACAGGACTGACATTAGCCAGTGCGGTTATTGCGCATTTGATTGCGCACAAGGGAGCAAAGAAAATTACAGTAATTATCATTCTGATATGGATTATGAATATGCATTCCCACACTTAATGTCTCTGTCAGCATTTTAGTAACAACAAGGCACTCTGCCACGACAACAGCCCTTTAGCTTATCTCATATCTGCTTCCCTAAACCCAGTCCAACCAGTGCTTCTGGAGAGCAGATGACACGTCGTGTCCAAATGATTTAATGGCAACAGCCAGACATGCGGTTAGGTGAAATGGTCTTCATGTGGATTGTTTTAGTTGTCCGATAGTTGTCGGCTCATGTTAATTAATGTAAGGTGTGTTAATGTGAGTATTAAAATGTTTTGTTTTTTAACAGGCGGAGGGAGAGGACAATTTGAAGAAGATGCAGCTGATGGAGCTAGCTATTCTCAATGGGACATACAGAGATAACAACATCAAAACACGTAAGCGAGCTGCAGTGAAAAGCAACCGCATCCCCAATTTCCATAATCCATCAGTTTTCTTCCATACATAATAAAAACCTTTAATATTTTAATGATATTTTCCCAATATTTCCCATTAACTCATACTTTTGGTTTTCATTAAATAAATGTGCAGTCAGCTCCACTGTGTGCATACATCATATTATCTCTGACTATGAGCAGACCTCTTTTTCAAAACTGTTTTCCAACCATAAGTAGGAATACCTCTGTTCCATTTTTCTCCATATTTCTTGTCCTCTCTGCCATCCTTTCATCCACCCATCCTTTCCCCTGCAATCCACATGCATTCACCCTGTTTTACTCGCTCCTGGCAGACTTTAAATATTAAGCACATTGCTGTATTTCACCTGCTCAGTTCTGCATGTCAGTTGCTGATTCACGTGTGTTTTGTAATCACCAAATTATGTTTGAAAATGTAAATCATATACAGCCCCAATGTTTGACTTAATGGCAAGTTAATCTGAACTTGTGCATGTGATTATTTTCTTAATAATTAATCAAAATTTAATTTAAAATGTCTCTAAAAATTGGTTATTCTGTACACATTTCTTTTTTGTTAATGAAAGTTTAAGCGATTAATTTCTTTGTTGAATTTTTCTCGTTTAACATCTGCCTAAATGGGAGCCATGATGAAGTAGCCCACCACCCAACTGCAGTTACAAAAGCACTTTATTTAATAGGCTTCCCTTTGGGGAAGCTTGTGTGGCACAGCTTATAGAACATGCTAATGCTTAGCCTCTATAAGAATTATATTTGTATGTCCATTTGTCATCCAACACAAACTGAGTGCTGACTTTGCAGAGGATGGGCATTTCTTTAAGTTTAAATGCTCCCACTCTGACCTCCACATCAAGTTCAAAATTCTCCTCATTTTGCTTATTTATTTATTTATGCCATAAAAACTGCCTCCTCCTCTATATGAAGTCAACAGCTCTGTTTCTGTTGGCATGCGTGTCGTTTAACTCACCCATATCATTTCCAGTAGGTGAATGTGTAGCTGCTGTGGTGATCGGTCTGCTTCAGATGCACTGGGATGATGGCGTTATTTCAGTATTTTTGTGCTTCTTGTGTTTTGGTGTGTGGGGTGATTTTATTTTTTTAAATTTTGTTTGGCAATGTTGGCAAAAGATTGTCGCTTTTGTGGTTCACCACCATGATCATTGCATGGACTAATTTTCCCTTTTGCTCCTCTCCCCTTTCTCTCTATCTCTCTCTGCCACTTCCTGTTCACCCTTCCTTTCCCCCTTTCGTATTTTCACACTTCACTTTTCATCTGTGATATTGTTCAACCACACTACACTTTATCTCTTGTCCTCTTTCTTTCTGTTCCTGTCCTTCACTCTCTTGCTTATGGCAGCCACCCTTGCGTTCTCTCTTGCAGCGGCGGCAGCAGCCGCTCAGGGCCCTCGCCTCATAGCGACCTCCACAGGTCAGGTGTTGCCTCCCCAGGCACTGCGGCCTCAGACGCCAGCCGGGGCCCCCATCATGAACCTCATCCGGCCCACTCAGATGGCTGCCATGCTGCCCAATGGCACCCCCACCCTGGTGCCTCCCACACCGGATGGCGGGCTTATCTACACCACCCCCTACGAGTACCCTTATGCCTTGGCACCCACCTCCCTGCTGGAGTACCCCATCGAGCATAGTGGGGTTCTAGGTAAGAGAGCCTGGGGAAGCATGGGTGCCGCAGGTACAGCGACCAGCTTTAGCCAGCCTGGACAAGAGGCCAGCTTGTTTTACCCCGGAGCTGGGGTGCTGGACGCAGCTTCCATGAGCCACAGTCAGGACTTGTTGAAAGGTAAATATGTCGTGTCCACCTGAGGATCAAAACAGACAAACTCACAGGGTGGATGTACTGATGAAGCTCTTGGTGATGGGATGACCAGCTATGTTGCTCATGGACACTTTGTTAAATGGCAATGGGGGGCAATAATTACCTTGTGTGAGGGCCAGGCTAATGGGAAGTTCTCTATAGACTAAAGATATTCACTGTTTAGTTACGTTCTTGCCAAACAGTTGCGCTCTCAGGTTTATATTGCCTCTTGTCTGCAAGGTTTATTATAGGTGGACTTGCACTTGCCTCAGCGTGAAACGAGGCACACTGACAGTAACACACTCGCATACACGCAGGTCTGCTCCCTAACCCTTTCATGCACTGGCCTAGAGGTTTATTCAGTCTGGCGGCAGATCCCCTTGGATTTCTGCAGCTTTTGAAATTATTTCTCTGCGCTGTTGTCTGCAGGCAGGCCTCAATGCCTGCAGATAGTCCCTCTCTCACTCCCACTGGGGATGTTCATTAAATTCCCCCACTCACTCCCTTTTTTCCTTCTCTCCATTGTCTTAGCTCTAGCCCCGTTGAACCGGAGCGCTGTGCTAACACCTGACGCTCCACTTACTTTTTGTGTCAGAAAAAAAGTCCAATATGGAGGGGGGTCTAATATATGTTGTGTTTATCCCCGACGGTGCTTTAAGCTCAGCTCATCTGCTACCAAAGAAGAAAGAACTAGGTTTAGGCCTGGTACCGTCCCCATATGTTATATTAAGGCTCTAGTTAACACAAAAGAAAAGCCGTTTCCCGCGTTAGGCAGGAGAAACCTTTGTTAGCCGCTTTCCAGATTTAATTTGACACTGCACTTCACTAATGTTCACAGATTCATTTGGCAGCAGCAGACACAAGTGTGGTTTTAGCTGACCTGTGTATTTGAGGTGCCTCTGGGAGTCATGTGTAGAACAGACAGGGGCAGCTGACTGGCTTTTCTCTCTTTAACTTGCAGGGTTACACCAGCTTAGTGCATTTTATTTACTCACACTATCGATTGGTGCTTTCAGCAACACAGGGCCCTGTGGAACACGCTCCCTCTCATACTCGCGCGCGCACACACACATACTCACAGACTTGGCTCAGTTTCCTGCGCTACTGTATCTAGCCACCAACGGCTTCTCTGAGAATAAAGAAATGTCAGGCCATCTGCTACTTCAGAGTAGTGTAGTTAGCTGTGTAGTCATGGGCCAAAAAAATCTGCTCTTGATAATGCCAGAAGAAAATCTTTTTTTATAACTTATTTCGCATGTCCTCGCTTCCTCTGGGAAATGTTTTTCTATTTCATTTTTTTGTTGTTGTTTTAAATCCATGCACACATCTGAAATTTGTAATACTTGAACATAGTGTGGCACACAAACAGTTTTTGTGATGCATACGAGGCGGTGTCAACCGCTGCAGTAGAAAGAAATCAGTTGTGACAAATATAGGAAGGAAATGACAGCCTGTGCCGCTAGTGAGCAGATTGACCTGGAGAGAAATGTTGAAAAGGGAAAGAGAAAATGAAGGAGAGAGGGAGAGGCAGGTGGTGTCTGGCACTATTCAATTACCATCAGAGCTGTATTGGATTTCCCCACCTTTCAAAATGAAGAGACAAATTTCTCTCTGTTCCCCTTTTGGATCCCACAGGAAGAATCACATTATTTTTCTAGACAGCCCTGGAGCCTGTACCCTTTACCTACCACCCCATCCACCCACATATATAACTCTGAGCACTGTGGAATTTTAGTACTTAAGTTATAAATTTTTAAATACCAAGTAAATCTCCAAAAAGTTGTATAATTTTTTTTCTACTGCATTTTTTCTACATGTAAAAGGAAAAAAAGAAGACGTGCTTGTGTGTATATGTACTATAATCTGTATTATGTTATTCTGTGTATTGTTGTGTAATCCGAGCATTATAATGGTTAAAATGTGAATGTTATCACTGTACAAATGACTGTTTTTGCCCTCCTCAAAGTGAACGGTTTCTAACCCTGTGGACCTGTTACAATCTAGGTGCAATGGCTACTAAAGTGAGACGGCATGACACGCGGGTCCATCCTTACCAAAGGATTGTGACCGCTGACAGAGGTCAGTTTAGTCTCTTAGCTACACTTTGATGTTGACTTATGCATTTCAGTGATTATTGTATTATGCCTCGATGCCTTAGTTGGGAATTTCTACATTGTCTGTATTGCATTTTGTTTTGTTTTCCTGTCCCCCTGCCACCTTTCCTACCCCGTATCGCCACACGCCAGCTAAATGGTTGATTGTGGTATGCACATTTTGTTTACATTTAGTACTTAACATATGCAGTATGTGCAGACTGTGTATATGTCAAAGCTCAGGCAAAAGTGATGTTGAAAGGTTTGGGTTTTTGCAGCTGTGAAGCCAGGACAGGTAGTACTTTGCAGGCAGTGTTGAAAGTGTATAATGACATTCCTCTGATGTGAGATTAGAGCCTAAAATGGGGCAGGCTTGTTCCCATACATGATTTATCTCCTCGACTCATAGGGAGCAGAGAAAAAGGAGACTCATTTCTATACTGTATCGTAAAGACATAGCAGGCATAAGGCAAGTGGCCGTGCTGCTACCAGGCCCCATTTCACCTTGAAATTTACATTTATTTTTGATTTTTTGATTTTTCTCTGGAAGATAGGCACGCACAGACATAAGCTGAGGTAGCTTGCATTCTCTCCAGTGTATTGCAAATATATTGAAATAAAGCTAAAGTACATTTTTAATATTTCAGTTGTACATGAGGTACTGTCATTTTATATTTGAGCATTTTATATCAAATGTATTTATGGTTTTGTGTATATTTATATTCTATAAAAATATACTGCTAAATAAAGAGAACGAATCGGAAAACAGCGATTCATCTATTCATTGCACATATAACACTAGTCTTAGTTATGCTTCACATAACTCTAGTTATTAAGTCTCCTTAACACTAATCACACTGTTTGGAGCTTGCATTCCAACTCGAACGACACTAAAACACTAGATTTTTGTTACTTTGTTTGTCTGTTCGACCTCTCTTTGCTTCTATTTTTGGTTTTGGGGGCAATGTGCGCTTTATTTAAACCACCAAGCTACCTGATTCAGGGTGGGGCTTAGTAGTTTGGATCATGCCGTTGCGGCGCCATGATCGCAGTGAGATTAGCTGGGTTCACCTCATGTTGGCAGGGGACTAAGAGCAGGGGGCGACGTAAGAGATTGCATTCATTTTATTGTTAAAATGATGTCATTCCAGTCTCTTCTTGCTGACACTAATATCCTTTCTATCTTTTTTTTTCTGTTTGTTTTGTTTTTGTTTCTAACCACCTAGCCGCCACCGGCAACTAACACATGACCTTCTGACCTCTGAACTCTTCACCCAATGACGAGCCGCCCCAAGCCTGCCTGCTGATCAGTTAACTGGTAATTGCCTTTTGCTAGCCTCTCGGACGCAAGTGTGAGAGAGAGAGAGAGAGAGAGAGGCGCCTGCCCGTACAGTTACCCTAACACATTCTGACAATAAAAATAAAAAAAAAGAAGAGAGAAAAAAAGTAGAAACCAACGCAGAATCTTCACAGAAACACAACGAAAACCCAACAAAGTTGTGTGATATTCATAAATATTTTTTTCCCTTTGTTCATTGAGTTCGATTCCCATTCTTTCTCTTTCTTTTTCTTCATGAATCACACACTGGGTGGACGTGTTTGTGGTATGACTCATAAATCTGCACTGAATTACATAGCAATAAAGACCCCCACCCCACACACCCCACCCCCCTTCCTCTAATTACTCTGATGTGGTGACCTCACTTGTATGAATCAAAGTTGAGTATTTATTTGACGCAAACCATTTGGTTTCAGAGTAATGGCCCTCAGATTGACAGCCCCTCCTCCCCTCCCTCAAAATATAGATATAAGAGCATCTACCTGCTCCCACCCTGTCCCAAAACCCACCCACGGGGAGAGAAAAAGAAACAGAAGGAAAGAGAACATACACTCACATTAACTTGTTTAATTTCTGTCATTTTCACGTGTAGTTCAGTTGTTGAGCTCTAAGATGTACTTTTGAGCTGACACATTCTGGGTGTGCCCTCTAAACAGCTTTCTGTCTTTGTTTTTATTTAATTTTTTAAAAAGCATGGCTGAAATGATTGCTAAAGGAGCTTTTTATGATTTATGTGTTTTGTTTTTCTCCTGTCTGTTTTTAATGCTTTTTTTTTTTTTAGTCATTTTCTCCACTTGATTTTGTCCTTTTTTTTCCCCCTGTTGTTCATATTTGACTAATTAGCTTTTGCTTAAACCTGACCAGCCAAAACCAAGGCGAGGTGGTTAGCTCTAAAGCAGTACGCCAACTGATGTTCAAAGCAGGCTGCAGAAGCTTAAGAAATGATGAAGGGCAAGATGGGAAGGTCACTACTTGGGCTGATGGTTCTTTGTGTGTTTTTGTGTGTGTTTTTAATTAATACTACAATGAAAGTAGGGTGTGTTGAGGCTTCGGGGGGAGGGAGAGGGAAATTGCCCCCCCATCCACACTACATCCACTATACAGTGCCTGATGTATTTTGACAAAAAAAAATCTCAATGAGTTAGCTGAGCTGTGATCACAAAGACAAAAAAAAAGTATTAAGTGTGCATATTTAGCCAAAGGGTTTGCCAGTGAATTATATATCTGCAGTTATGCATCTGTCTCACAGAGGGCTCTCTTTGTGATTTTTAAGAGTTTAAAAGGGTGTGAATTTTTAGTGCCTGCCTTCAGCTGTAACAGCCAGCCAGCCAGTCAGTTTAGATGATTTCTCACCCATTACTGCTCTGTTTTCTTTTAAGGTGAAGAGATGCTAATCAACACTAAATCAACATGTTACACAGTGACAGCAAAGGGGGGAGGGGGGTACTTTGAAGTTCTGTACATAAATGCTTTTGCCATGTTACCTGGATTCTATATTAAGTTGTTTCATCAGCCACGTTGCCAAACAGATGTTTTATTTTGCCATTTTTTTCCATCTCCACGTTTGACTAATTCTTTTTAAATGTATTTTAAGTTTTAACCCCAGTTTGAAGACTTTACATGAGTTGAATCGTGCAGTTGGCATAATCTGAGCCTACTTGCATTTTTGTGTTTTGTTTTTTTTACTGATGAAATTTCTTTTTTCTTTTTCTTTTTTCTTTTTTTTAAACTCGAGGTAAACGATCCAAAAGCGCATCCACAATGTGTCACACCTCCCTGTGATCATAGTCTAGCTTCTGAGCCCACAATCTTTTGTTTAACTCTCTCAAGAAAAAAATAGGATGTGAAAGCCATGCCTGCCTGTTCAAATTGCTTTATACATACGTCTTATATATATAAATATATATATAAATATATAAAAATGTAGATATGTCATTGCATATTCAAATACAGAAGAGAACAAAAAAAAAGATAATTTTACAGGGTGCTGGAGATGAGAAAAAATAAGATCTATTTTTGGCAATTTTAGCTTTTGATACTTTACTTGCAGTTACAAAATCAGAAAAAAATAAAGAAAAAAAGTTTAAAACCGTATAGGGGAAATGGGGGGGGGACCAAGTGGGGAAGGGGAGGGGGACAAGTGCTGTTGACCTTGAATATGATTGGAAAAGGAAGACCAAAACAGTCACGACCCTTCGGAAAGTTAGCGAACATCAGAGTGAGACGGACGCCTAGAGAGCTTAAAAAGATCAAATCAAAGTGCCTTATCGACAGTGGTTTCTGTTTTCTAGTATTCCAGTTGTGTTCAATAATATCCAGCACCCACCAAGATGGCGCAGAGAGGAATGGCTGGTGTTACACGCTCTGAAAGGTCGAGCAGGGTAGCCGCCACCGTATCGTGGCGTTACCGAAGTTATTCTATGCAAAAAGAATAGCAGTCGTTTTGACCAGCTACAAACATGTGCCATGGTTTTGTCTTCCTGAAATGATTTTTTTTTTCTCTTTTCCTTTTACCTGATGGCCCTTTACTCTGCTGTATGAGCAGATTGTGTTCTCTGTTTTTTTAATTATTATTATTGTTATTTCGATTCTAACGATCAAATGAGATATTGTCTTGATTTTTGGTGACTTTGACTAACTTCCTAGAACAAATTGAACTGCCAGTCGTGACCCAGTAGTCTGCCGGAACATGTTTTTTTTTTTTTTCCTTTTTTATAGTTTGTTTGTTTGTTTTTATTATGAGCTAAGAAAAATACATGATGTTCAAGGGAGTGGATGGAAGAGCGAACAGCAGGTGGGGAGGGTCGTCCCCACTACGCCTGTTTGTTTTTGTTTCAACAGCTGCAAACTGAAAGCATCCAGTCCACGTCTCTCAGCGTCAGCTTGACAACAAACTATCAATACAATCATGAGGTTTAAATTGGACAGCTGAAATGTTGGAATAATGAAACAAGCGAGGCCCGCTTCACCGCCAAACAGTTCTCAGCTGTTGAAATAACTGACAGTTTATTGCTGGAAGGTGAAATAATATTAAAATCGAGGAATTCTTGAATCCAATATAACACTTGGCGGTTTTGGTTTTTTTTGTTGTTTTTTTTCCCCCTCTATTCATAGCTCTTTCATCACGCTGTTACAGTGAAAGGTCAATGAAATATTCTTTTTCAGTGTTATTATTTTTATTAAATTGAAATGCAATATTAAAGTGGAGCAAGAGATGGTTATTCGGCATTTGACAGTATTAAGAAAATTCCCTCTGCAATGTTACAACTTGCTGTGTCATTGTGAAAGGCTGGATAAGACCATCAGGGGAAAGGTTGACTCTTATGCCTACCGTATTCTCTCTGGCCTGCCTACTACATGTATGATAATGTAATTAACAGCCATTGTTACAGGTTTATAATGTATTTTTCTAATCTCATTTTATATGTATATTAATCATGTTTCTGAGTGCTTTTTTTTTTCTTCTTCTTCTTCTTTTTTTTAAATGAAACCCACTGCAACCCCCCTCGCCCTTAAACAACCCTCTCTCCTCCTTCTCCCCCGCCCCCTCCCCTCATCTCTTTTACATCTCGAAAACTGTCTCTTGTGGGGAGTGTTGCCTTTTTCCCTGTTACGTTTTGTTTTGTTTTCTTGCTGATTCCCAGCTTGTTTAACTCATTAGCTACTTTATTAGTTAATTTTTTTTCCTTGTCACGAGTATTTTTACATGCTTGCATTTAGTTTTCATGGTGTATGCTGTTATTTTTTTCTTATTAACCTCTTGGCATTTATTTTAATAAAACATTCTTAGTAAGAATTTTACTAACTTGCTGATATTTTGTCTTGTGTTTATAACCAGTTTCATGAATGTATTACCTCTGGTCTGGTTCACGGACTAACACGATTAAAACCAGTTGTCCTGCCACCACTTCCACTGACTGACAACGCACATTACATGAACACGTGTGCTCTACATAAAACCACACTACACACACGCACAGATCTAACTGGAAACTGCACGAGTTGATAAATGTCCCTCACTGCCGCTCACGCGCTCTCACCTCTGTGCTGACTACAAAAAAAGAAACCAACAAAAAAAAGTCTCTTCATACTTGCACCCAACACTGCTGCTATGTCTTGTCGTCTCTCTCCGAAGCAACTTTTTGTTAGTTGTCCTATCCGCCTGTGTCACTGACCCTCCGCCGCCCCCTCCGTGAGACGGCAGGAAGTGTCGCCCTGTCTGAAACAACAAGCCCCACATTGCTCGAGGTCACGGGTTAACCTCTGGGTCAGCTGTTCTCTCTCCAACGAGGCGCGCACTGATTAAAAAAACAAATACATCTCCACACGCAAAGTCAAAACGTCCTAATCCCCAGAAGATAAAACTCCCATTTCCTCCCTACACACACACAGACACACACACACACTATCTCTAACCATTAGTTAGTGCAGGACTAATCGCAAGCTGTGCAAAAATACTCATATTAGTCATCTCAAAGGGATTAATTTTACTGTGAATGTGAAGAGCAGAACATCTCATCACTGCACATTATAGATGTAGTGAGTTATTTACAACAGACACTCGGGCGCGGGGGCAAATTTATAGATGGCAGTCGTGTGAACGTCTAAAGCTGTATTTTATTTTATTTTTTCCCCACTTTCCCTCTATTGCATCCCTGGCTTATTATGCCTGGATTGGAGCATTACTGTTATCACCAGCTGTTGCCTGTTTGGTGAACACTTCTCCCCATTCAGCTTATTGATATAACGGCTAATACTAGGCCATTTGGGAGCATCTATAACGCTTAGACACACACCAGTACACCACGCCAATATGAAGTGCTCTGGGATCAAAACAACCGTACTATTTCTTCCAGTGTAAGAATGCTGATATGGCTTTCAGCTTGTTAGTATTTATCACCTTTTTTCTGTCCAGGGTGGATTTTCCTCGTCTGAAACACTGCCAGTGTGTGTGTGGTTTCTTTTTTGTTTCGTGTTTTTTCATCCTCCTGCTGACATTAAACTCGTCCTGGGGTTCATTGAGCTTTCTTCTCCTTTTTCTTTATTCAGCTCTCCCTCCACTCTTTACTCGAGGTATTGACACTGACACACAAGCAAAAGATTAACTTCATTAATCCCGATTATTACTTTAACCCGCTGAGTTGTTGCCTCCAGATCATTATTTTGGGGGGGGTTTTCCTCCTTTTTAATATCTGCAGCAACCAAAACAACTTGGCCTTAACTTGTTGTAATTCTCTTCTTGTCTCAGCGAGCGGAGAGCAAGAATTAAAGTGTCTAACATCAAAACTAACATTTCTCGACTTGTAAAATTAACATTAACATGTTTTTATTTTACTTTAACCTTTAACACCTGCTTATACACCAGCAAATAAAGGCAGAGATTACATTACAGGCAAGCCAAAAAATTGTAATTTTATTTTTCTCGCTGTGCATTTTTGATTGTTAGACATAAGCTTTTTATTTATTAATCTAGGATTGGCCTTTAATGTGGTTTTTTTTTTTTTTTTTTTTCGATGGGCTTGTCTGTGTCGTAATGAGCAATTTGAGCTAAACATCCGTCCACTAGCTGTCACAAGCCTTGCCTTTTTATATGTCGGAGAGGTTTTCAGTGGCTCCCGTCAACAAACGAGCTGATGAAAAAGACAGTGAGCCGGTGGGAGTTCTTGTCTGAAGCACAGTAAACTACAAACGCTGCCTAAAATACCGCGGCTGTGTTTAAAAAGTGCCTTTTCTTTCTTCGATTGGAAAATTATATATTTTTGTACTTTATCATTCAAGTGCCAATTTTCTGCCTCCCTTTATCTCACCAAAAGCTGTTGTTTTTATTCTTGGCTTGTTGAGCACACAAAACTAAATACCCAAGCACAATGCACATTTTTTTTTCTTTTGTTTTTTTTCTTTAAACTGGGAAATTTGACCAAAAAAAGAGGGGGGAATTTGGTCACAGATGTTTCCCACCATTAAACTTTGGCTTAATGGGTCCTGTTTTCGATTTGATCCACTGAGAACTTTCTAATCGGACCACAGTATGCAGTGAACTGCTGCTGGTTGCATACTGCTGCCATCTCTGGCAGAGTTCTCACTGTCTTTTCCAAATCTGTCACAGGACATTCAGTGGATTTATCTACTAACTACCTTCTCACCTGTCAATCTCTTTTTCTTCTTCACCTCTGTTTAACAAACATTCCTCCAATGAGTTAAATGGCAGGTTTAACCAATCAGTACTGGTCTCAGCGATGTAGCACTCAGGTGGTTGAAAGAAAAATGCTACCAAAATACAGAAATAAATTCGCCCCACTGGATTTTTCTTCCTTTTAAAAAAAAATAATGATATATATATATATATATATATATATATATATATATATATATATATATATATATGCATATGCATTTAATAGTATAAAACAATTTTTTTCCTAAAAAAAAAATACTAGTATGATATATTGTAAGTTTCTCATCCATTTAGTGATGCAATATCTGTGAGATTTCCTTTTTTGTGGAGTTGTAAGTTTTTATGTGAAGTAGTCTTTATTTTGTTTTGTGTTATCTTGTTTTTTATTATACGGGGTTAGACTGAGAATTTTTCAATAGGGTGTAAAACATGTAATGCCAGTTTTTGTTGCTCACACCAAAAAAGAGGAAAAAAAAAGAATAAATATGAGGAGAACAAATGTCATGTGTGCAATAAAGAACGATATTTACAAGCTTCCCTCTGACTGCTCTACCTGGACTCGTCCTTTTCACACTTTTTATCGGTAACATCATTTCTTTGGATTTGCTGTGACTTTGGGGAGTTGAAAAGGTAGGTAGGTGTGCTATACTTACAGGAAGTTTAAAAAAAAAAAGTGAGGGTTCAGATCCTGGAAAAATAACTCACCTAAGCCTTTAAAGTGAGATCAAGCCCTCTGCTGGATTTGAGTGTGATGTTGGTAAAATGTAAAATGCTGACCTTCAAAGAGGGTCACACAGTTAAAGCTTTCTCTCTGGAGACGGCATCCACACTGACTTTTAAAATCTGTGCTGACTACTGCTGCACCAAATCCTCGCGCTTCACTCCTGTCTGGTCCAGTCAATCGTTCTCGACCGCTAGTAATCACGCGTGACAGGTGACACCAAGTATACTGGCGTCAGGTTAAAAAGTTGACACTTCTACAGCAAACTGAGCAGTGATACTATTTAGAGGCGGATCTGTTTTAATAAAGGCTGACGATGCGGAGTGATGTGTCATCTTGTCATTGCTGCACACGGCGAACTCATCACGAGGTCGACCGCTCGCTAAAAGGCTGCGTGTCGCACTGAATGAGCAGCATGCAGTGTTTACATACTCGCTTCCTATAAATAGCTGTGTTTCACTCATTAAATGTCACGCGTGCATCTGCCAATGCTTTCAAGACTGCAAGGGGTTAGATTATCTTACCGGTGTGTTTAAAATTTAATACGTCACGCCTCTGCTGCCATACACGAATTGATCTTTGAGTTTTATGTTTTCCATTTTAAACATAATGTTTTACTTGGAGTCCTGGAGGCCACTTAACCTTCTTAACAGCTATAAAAGGAAAGGGGAGGAGGTTGTAATCAGTAGGGTATTTTCTGACCTGTTGGAGTTTTTACTGTTTTAATTGTGCAAGACGTTTATCTGGTTTTCACTCAGTAGCACTTTAATCCAAGGAAGATGGTTAATATTTCTGTCTGCAGTCATTTATATTTGATGGGATGGCTCTGTGGTGGGGAGAGCAGCAACAAGGACCTCCTGCACAAAAAGCACCAGGCGTCAACACTGACCGCAGGTATCTCATTAAATCAGATACAGCATGAGGAGTTGCCACATGTATGCAGAACTGCAGGCACTGAAATGCCACATGCTAAATGAGATTTAGCCAGTCTGCAGCTGAGCCCAACTCTGTGAACAATATGCCTGTTTTAGTGCTCATGCACAGGCCACTTTACTAGGTACACCTAACCAGCCAATCACATGGGATTCAAGTGTCCACATGATGAAGAACTGTGATTTAAGTGAGTTTACGTGGCAGTTGGTGCCTGACACACACAATCATTTCTAGGGTTTACAGAGAAAAATAAAATGTGAGCCACAAACATATCTTGAACATCTCTGAACGCGCAACAGCCTTAAATAAGCCTTAAAGCAGATGGGCTACCGCACAGAAGGCCACACCGGGTGCCACCTATCAGGTAAGAACCGGAAAGTGAGGCTACAGTTTGGTCAGGCTCACCAAACGTTGATAATCAAAGACTAGAAAAATGTTGTCTGGACTCGATCGTAGGACCCGAATTTGTGGATCCATCCTGCCTCGGTTCAGGCTGCTAATGGTGTGGGAGATATTTTCTTAGCGCACTTTAGGCCTCTTTGTACCCACTGAGCATCATTTAAACACGACAGCAAACCTCAATATTGTTGTTGACCATGTTGACCCTTTACCACAGTGTACCCACCTTCTAATGGCTGCTTCCAGCAGGATAACACAACATGTCACAAACTGGTTCACTGTACTTAAATGTCCTCCATAGTCAGCAGATCTCAATCCAATAGAGCACATTCGGGATGAGGTGGAACTGGAGATCAAACGAGCAGCTGGAAAATCTGTGAGAACTGAGTGATGCCCTCATGTCAACAGGAACAAAATCTCTGAGGAGTGTTTCCAGCAGTTTGTTGAATTCAGGCAACATATTGTAAAATGTCTCATTTGGAGTCATTAAAATGCCTGATGGTAATTTCTATGTTTTGTCACATTTATGCATTGTGCAAGTTCAGTTTGTGGCAAACAAAATAAGATATCACTTACATCTTTTCTTTGTTTGACTTTAAAAAGAAAAAGGGGGGGGAAAAGTCCTAATTTTAAAAAAATATATGGTTATTTTCAGAGTAACACAAGTTAGGGCCGTGGTCCTTAAACAGTGAGCGAGTAAAATCATCGAAACCCCCTAATTTACATCCATAATGATATCAAAGCTCCATGAGTTATTATCTAAATAGTACCCTGTCAGGTGCAGATGACGGCCTTCAAAATTAAGGTAGGAGCTTAAAATCTCGGCTCTTCCTGGAGTCGTATAAATAAAAATCTTTGTCGGGCCTGGAGGCTGAAAAGAGAAGCATAATCCCGTCAAGAGAATGACTAAAGGTATGTATGCTTACACATTAATCATTCTGTACACACGCCAACTGGATGTGAAGTGGTGTTTCCGTACACAATCAGCTCACGGCAAGCCCAGGTGGAAAATTAAATTCATCAAAACAAACAAGAGTCCCTCTCCTTTTCCTATTTCATGGAGCCAATATAAGATGTTTGCTGTTGGCTGCTGGGCATTCTCCCAGGTATTTACCCTGATTATCAAACATATCATGTCTACTGTAGGTTACTGAGGAAGGCCCATCTGCTAAAACCAGAGAAATTTTACAACCTGCAATGAAAATGACCCATCTTCGCTGGGTAATTAGAGCAATATACAACTTCTGGGTGCTTCCCAATGACTTATTGTCACCCGTAAGTAATAAAAACCAATGGGTTTGAAGTGGGCGTCTCATTCCAGCTCAAACTGGCATCTCTGCAGGAAAAATCTAGATCACAAGGCATCTTTTTCTTTTCTTTGTCTTCTTCTGTCGTCCTCGCGCTGGAGCACAGAGCTGCCGCAGAATGGGACGGCAAGTTCACGACTTTCAATGTCACGCAGGAAGCTGCTGGTGGGGAGACAGAAAGAGAGCAGAGAAGTGGAAGGGAGGAGAAGGAGGAGGAGAATGCCGATGGTGGCTTTGGCCTCCGGGAAGACGCATCAAAGGAGCATTTGTCGCAGAGACCAGCTGGGAGTATAATCAGAGAAAGAGAACTGGAGTTCAGTATATGTGTGTGTGTGCGCCTGTGTATGTTTTTGAATGAGGAGAGTGGAAGGGCTGCATCAGTGGTGACATATGAACCGGCTTCCTGTGGAATGAATGTAGGGCATTCATCAGGGTGCAGCTGTTTCTCCCTCTCTTGCTGTGCATGTGTGTGTAGTGAGTTGTTTTAGTGGGTGCAGTTGTTGTAGGTTTCAAGCTCAGACTGATGAATGAAACTCTATAGTTTTTTGGGCACCTGTGCAGAGTGACACAGTCCAGCAGCTGGATTGTGGTCATCCTGAGACAGCGAGATAGCGGAGAGCACAAGATCGGAGAAGAATTACTTACTTGGTGACAGACGTGGGTATTTCTCCCTGTCTCTGAAATCAGTCGCTTGGTTTCGTTGCACAGGTGACAAAAAACACAGTAGGTGGCACACGTGTCACCAGATCCCCTGCTTTCAATGTCTTCATAATAACTTATTTTGAATTATGCATCCAAATGACTAAAGGCCCGCTGACATTTTCCTCGTCAGCCACATACGCACCGATGCAAAGATGTCGCTACAAGACATCAAATTGCAGAACCATCTGTCACGGCGCTCTAGTCTGGGCGAAATGATGAATCTTCGTCGCCAATCCAACAGGCCTTCCCACTGCTTTTTGTGCTGTTTCTGTGTTGAGCGATCTAGACAGGTGTGAATACTGCAGGCCTGCTGTGTCACCTATTGCTGACAGAGGATGTCTAACTGGTGTGCGTGTATGTGCGATTTCTTCTGTCAGATCTGTCGCTTTTCTGTCCCCGCTGACTACATGTCCCCCACCTCAAAACAGTTTAAGAATGGGGGGGAAAAATATAGTGACACGGGGCATTGCTGCATTCACGTCAAGTTGAGTTTACTGTAAATATAAGTTGTGGCGGCGGAGCACAAAATAACAGGGTATGTCAGCCAGACTGCGATAAAGAGATGTGCAGGACTTTTGGGAGGAGGATGGAAACATTTCTACTATCGAGGAAATGTGTCAACACAGCGAATCAGAAGACATCGGCAGCCTAAGTGGATAATAATATGTGTCATTCCAAGTTTTAGCAGGTGAGACATCTTTTAGAAAAATCGTCTCCCCTTTTATCAAGCTGAACTTGGCCCCTCTGGAGCTTTTTGCAGGTGACAATCCCCTCAGCTTATTTTCTTCTTGCGACTCCAAAAACATTTCCAAACCACGGTAAAAAAACAAACAAACCTTAGTTATCTTGAATAATTTTGAACGACAAATTGATATTTTCACTTGCTGCTAATATTTAGTTTAGTTCAATTCAATTTCATTTATTTAACCAAATCACAGCAACAGTCACTTGGAGGCAATTTACATTGTAAAGTAATTAGTATTTAGTATTTTTAGTATTTTATTTATTTATTGTCATTGTCAAGAACAATGAAATTGCGTTTGGGGCTTCCATACAACCCCCAAAAAAAGAAGAAAATAATAAATACCCCTTAAAACCCAAGTGTACATATTTAACCCAGTGTGACTCCAATGCAATAAGACAATCCTTAGCAATAATGTTCGTAGAAATTCAGACAAAGACCTGAGAAACATGACAAAATACAACAATGCAACCCATTCAATATTATTGTACTGTGAGATATGATATCAGATATGATAGTTATCTATTTAAGAAAGAGGGGGGGGGGGGGGGGCAGGAGGGGGAAGAGAATAAAGATATGATGCACCAATGCAGACCAGTTCATTGCTATTAAGAAGTTGGATATGGTTATTGTCCGTGAGAGGGGGGCAGAGAGTTCAGGAGCTTCACAGCCTGTGGATACAGGCTGTTGGCCAGTCTGGATGTTCTGGCCTGTATAGACCTGTACCTTCTCCCTGAGGGCAGCAGATGGAAAAGGTGGCGCGCAGGGTGATGTTGGTCCCGCAGGATACTGTGCACCCTCCTCAGACAGCGAGTGGGGAAGATATTACTGATCTCTGGCAGACTTGTTCCAATAATTCTGCCAGCTTCTTTCACCACCCGCTGGAGTGCTTGCTGATCGGCCTTGGTGCAGCTGGGGAACCACACTAGAAATCCATACGTCAGAACGCTGCTGATGGCACAGTTGTAGAAATTCAACATCAGAGAACTGGGAATGTGTGCGCTCCGCAGTCTCCTCAGGTAGTAGAGGCGCTGTTGGGCCTTCCGTACAACTGAGGTGATATGGTTGCCCCAGGACAGGTCCTCGGTCACAGTTACCCCCAAGAATTTAAAACTGCTCACCCTCTCCACCGCCTCACTGCCAATGAAGAGAGGCAGATGGTTGTTATGGCCCCTCTTCCGGAAATCTACAATGATCTCCTTGGTCTTTTTGGTGTTTAAGACCAAGTTATTGTCGTGGCACCATGACTCTAGTTGTTGCACCTCTGTCCTATAGTTTGTCTCATCATTGTTGGATATAAGTCCGAGCACTGTGGTGTCATCTGCAAACTTAACAATGAGATTGGACGCGCAGGAGGAAATACAGTCATGGGTGAAGAGAGTGTATAGCAGAGGGCTCAGAACACACCCCTGAGGGGCACCGGTGTTGACCACAAGGGTGGAAGAGGTATTCTTACCCACTCTGACACTCTGTCTACGGTTAGTGAGGAAGTCCACAATCCAGTTGCACAGAGAGGAGTTAAGTCCCAGTTGGTGGAGTTTGGGACGGAGTTTGTATGGCCGGATGGTATTAAAAGCCGAGCTGTAGTCTACAAAGAGGAGCCGTGCATAGGTGTTCCTGTGTTCCAAGTGCTTCAGTAATGTGTGCAGCACTGTGGCGATCGCATCCTCGGTTGACCGGTTCTCCCTGTATGCAAACTGGTGCGAGTCCAGGGATGGTGGAAAAGCAGCTCTGATGTGTTTAATGACCAGTCTCTCCAGGCATTTGGCGGGAATGGGGGTGAGTGCCACAGGTCTGAAATCGTTCAGACATGTGACATTTGACTGTTTTGGGATGGGAACGATGGTTGCTGCTTTGAAACAGGATGGTACCAGTGAACAGGACAACGAGGTGTTATATATAGAGGTGAAGACGTCCGCCAGGTCCGCAGCACAGTCTTTTAGCACCCGGCCCAGCACTCCATCCGGCCCGGCCGCCTTCCTGGTGTTAATGCTCCGGAACACACGCCTCAGCTCATGAGTGCTCAGGACCTCGATACGCCTCCTGTGCTGCTGCTTGGCAGTCTTGATGCCTCTTCTCAGGTTGGCCCTGGCAGCACTGTATGCCTCCTGGTCCCCGGATTTGAAAGCGTTGTTCCTCGTTCGAATAAGTTGTTGAACTCCGTGTGTCATCCAGGGTGGATTATTAGGGAACACACGGAATCGTTTCCAAGTTGTTACATTGTCCACACAGAAACAGATGTAGTCCAAGACAGTGGAGGAGTAACTGTCCAATGCGTGTCGATTGTCAGTGTCCTGCACCTTGAATACATCCCAGTCTGTGCAGTGGAAACAGTCCTGAAGCATCGGAATAGCGTCCTGCGGCCATGTTCTCACGGTTTTGGTTGTAATCCCAGTGCTCTTGATCTTTTGTGTGTATATTGGGTGTAGCAGAAGGGAGAGATGGTCTGACAGACCCAGGTGGGGATAAGCCTGGGCTCTGTACGCATTCGCCATGTTGGTGTACACCTGGTCCAACGTTCTATCTCCTCTGGTAGCACACTTCACATTACGGTGGAAATTGTGAAGTACAGATTTCAGGTCCGCGTGGTTAAAATCCCCAGCCGCAATAAAGACACTGTCCGGGTGTGCTACCAGGCTGTTATTGATGCTGCTGCTCAATTGTGCTAACGCTAGCTTAGCATTAGCATCTGGTGGAATGTAAACAGCGCAGATGTAAACGGCAGAAAATTCCCGAGGGAGATAGAATGGACGGCACTTTAACACCAACAGTTCTACCTCTGTACTGCACAGTTTTTCCGTTACCGTGACGTTCGTGCACCAAAGGTTGTTAATATAGATGCACAGCCCCCCGCCAGTCTTCTTACCCGAGTCCGCAGACCTGTCGGCTCGATAGGCGGTGCGGCCTGCTAGATCGATAGCCGCATCGGGAATGGCGCTGTCCAGCCAGGTTTCAGTGAAAATCATGCACGAACAGTTATTAAAAGTCCGTCGAGTGGCGATCTGCAGTCGTATTTCATCCAGTTTGTAACGGATTGAACGGGCGTTGGAGAGGAATATGATCGGGAGTGGTGGTTTAAACGGACTAGTCTTTAGCCGTGCCCACAGGCCTCCCCGCTTGCCTCTCTTCTGCCTCCGCTCGCAACGTCTCCTCCTGCGGCTTGCTGTTGCGGGTAGCCCCGGGGGTTGCTTAACGATCTCCGGGGGGATGAGATACTCGGATGTTAGTTGAAGATCTCCACGGCTTAGTTGTAGTAGATCATCTCTGTTGTATTGAAGTAACCCCAGACTGTGTGAAATAATACACAGTACCACCAAAAGTGCAAAAGTGTACCAAAAGTGCAAAAGTGTAATTACTATTATATTAGCCATAATACTGAGAACCTTAGACAACATTTGGGTGACAACGTTTCTGGTTCCATCCTCATAATGTTTACTGTGATACATCCAGTGATGCTGTCCTGGAGTCCAGACAAATGGCACTTACAATCTACGATGTTAAATCTATCCTTTAATTATTTTCTTCATGCCTGTATCATCAAGTTACAGACCCCTGAGCACAGGTTTTGGTGAGCCCCAGCCAACATGCCAACATGATTTGATTACTTCAGTAATGAGACATGCTACTGAAGATAATAAAGTAGTAGTAGATTATACTGTAATGTGAGATAAAGACAAAGTGTAAAAAAACAAAACAAAAATATCACATAAAGTACTTTTATTAAATTGAATTTGAAACAGCCAAAGTTCTTTTTAAAATGCTTCTTACAATCCTAATACTAGTGTAAACATACCACGGCAGACCCGATGACGTGCACGTGAACATGCTATTCAGCACACTCTATTGACACTTTTACTACCTCACAGTTGCTGTCACAAACACACAACAACAGCATTAAACAGTCAGCATAGACTTGAAGCTGGCGAGGCATGATGCTGCTCAGGTGTGTCCACCTCCCCTGCAGCAGCACTGCAGACCACTCCCCACCACAACTATGTTTAATGTAAGTGTGTGTGTGCACACTTACCTGTTGTCTTCTTCCTGTATCATTTTCTCTGTCTGGTTTCCTGGTGATCTTGTCCTCCTTTTTCTCAATTCAGCGCCTCCTGCAAACACTATATTCTCGCTCTTGGATGGGTGTTGAAACAACAATAAAGAAGAACTTTTGAGATGTGTTCACTTAGGAAAATGATATTTTCTTATATATATATATATATATATATATATAAAATTCCCCACTTGCCCCTGTGGGCGGTTTATCCTTCAAGCTCGGGTCTTCTACCAGAGGCCTGGGAGCTTGAGGGTCCTGCACAGTATCTTAGCTGTTCCCAGGACTGCGCTCTTCTGGACAGAGATCTCCGATGTTGAGTGCTCCTAGTGCTCCAATTACCACGGGGACCACCATTACCTTCACCCTCCACATCCTCTCGAGCTCTTCTCTGAGCCCTTGGTATTTCTCCAGCTTCTCGTGTTCCTTCTTCCTGATATTACTGTCATTCGGAACCGCTACATCGATCACTACGGCCGTCTGCTTCTGTTTGTCTACCACCATTATGTCCGGTTGGTTAGCCACCACCATTTTGTCCGTCTGTATCTGGAAGTCCCACAGGATCTTAGCTTGGTCATTCTCCACCACCCTTGGGGGCATCTCCCATTTTGACCTCGGGACTTCCAGGTTATACTCGGCACAGATGTTCCTGTACACTATACCGGCCACTTGGTTATGGCGTTCCATGTATGCCTTGCCTGCTAGCATCTTGCACCCTGCTGTTATGTGCTGGATTGTCTCTGGGGCATCTTTACACAGCCTGCTCCTGGGGTCTTGCCTGGTGTGATAGACCCCAGCCTCTATGGATCTTGTACTCAGAGCTTGTTCTTGTGCTGCCATGATTAGTGCCTCTGTGCTGTCTTTCAGTCCAGCTTTGTCCAGCCACTGGTAGGATTTCTGGATATCAGCCACCTCCTCTATCTGCCGGTGGTACATACCGTGCAGGGGCCTGTCCTTCCATGATGGTTCCTCGTCTCCCTCCTCTTTCTTGGGTTTCTGCTGCCTGAGGTATTCACTGAGCACTCGGTCAGTTGGGGCCATCTTCCCAATGTATTCTTGGATGTTCCTTGTCTCATCCTGGACTGTGGTGCTGACACTCACCAGTCCCCGGCCCCCTTCCTTCCGCTTAGCGTACAGCCTCAGGGTGCTGGACTTGGGGTGAAACTCTCCATGCATGGTAAGGAGCTTTCTTGTCTTTATGTCAGTGGCTTCTATCTCCTCCTTTGGCCAGCCTATTACCCCAGCAGAGTACCTGATCACGGGCAGGGCGTAGGTGTTGATGGCCCGGACCTTGTTCCTACCGTTCAGCTGAATCCTCAGGACTTGCCTGACCCTCTGCAGGTACTTGGTGGTTGCAGCCTTTCTAGCGGCCTCTTCATGGTTCCCATTCGCCTGCGGGATCCCCAGGTACTTGTAACTGTCCTCTATGTCTGCAATGTTGCCTTCTGGTAGTTCAATCCCCTCAGTTCTGACTACCTTCCCTCTCTTTGTTACCATCCGACTACACTTCTCCAGCCCGAATGACATCCCTATGTCATTGCTGTATAGCCTGGTGGTGTGGATCAGTGAATCGATGTCTCGTTCACTCTTGGCTGACAACTGCTCCGTTCCGTAGTCGGTATCCATAGCCAGTCTTGTCAATGATCGCACTGAGGGGGTTCAGGCCTATGCAGAACAGCAGTGGGGACAGAGCATCTCCTTGGTAGATCCCGCACTTGACGGTGACTTGTGCTATGGGCTTGGAGTTGGCCTCTAGTGTTGTACACCACATACCCATTGAGTTCCCGATGAAGGCTCTCAGGGTCCTGTTGATCTTGTACAATTCTAAGCATTCCATTATCCAGCGGTGGGGCATTGAGTCGTAGGCCTTCTCGTAATCAATCCAGGCAGTGCACAGGTTGGTCAGTCTGGTCTTGCAGTCTCGGCTGACTGCTCCGGTCTATCTATATATATATATATATATATATACATACGGTTCGGTTCGGTTCGATACTTTGGTGTCACGGTTCGATATTTTTTCGATACAAAAAAATGTTCATGCATTTTTAATTTGTCATTTATTAAAATTATAAATATATATTTTAACTCAAAAGTACAGTTTTTAAATTTAACCCTAACCCTTGTGCGTGTTTTTTATTTTGACAGCGAATGCGCACCTGCGGACCACTTATGTGCAGCCCTGGTTATTTAGCTCGTCATATTGCAGCCACAGAAATTCTTTTGTCCATGAAACCATAAAGCTGCACTTTCTTTTTGCCTTATAGTCTGATTTGTCATAACTTCTCCGTTTTGTGGTAAGCTTTTATTTGGCTGTCACTTCTTCACCCTGACCTGTCTTATTTGGCTCAGCAGAACTGAAATGCTTTTACACACTCACTCACATAAGCTCAGCGATTCTCTGTGCGATCAACCTCTCACATGTTTAAGCTTGCTGCGGGAGATTTCACTTGTCATGTTTGCATAGTAAGCTAACGATTAATAAGACGATGTCAGAGGAATTGGTGCACAAATTATCATCACTCACAGATCAGTGCTGTCGCTCTCTATACACAGTTCGCACGATTGCAAAGTGAAAGCAAAAAAACAAGCGCAAATTCAAACGCGACTTCAATATGTCACATATTGACAGTGGCTCACCGATGCCAATAACATAATTACCCAGCTACATTTCTGAAAGAATGCAAAAGCATTGACATATATTTTTCCTACAATAGCCCGACGGGCAGGGAAGAGATAGATTTTGGTAGCCCGACTGAAAAAATCGCTAGCTCCGGGACGTCGGGCTAGCGATATTGCAAGCCCTGTATCTGATTGAGGAATCACTCATCTTTGGAAAAGAGAGTTTATTACAGAGAAATGGCTCTTTCCAAAATAAAAGCTATACTATCCGCTTCTTCTGGGCTATATTCTCAGCAGCATAAGGAGAATCATGTGCTAACAGCTGTCTAAATGACTCGGCTAAAGTTAGTAGCATGCTTGCTTTTTTTTGTCTGCTTCCACTTGTCTTTGCACTAGGATGATGTCGGCGTAAATGTGCAGTCATATTCGTCGTGTTCCCACTAGTGCTTTCAGGTTAATCTCGTTGAAATGACCTTAACGCCACAACACGGCAAATCTCCGTTAACGAGCTACCGCCGATCGCTCCGTGCATGGGGCTAGACGGCCAACACGTTAACGAGCTAACTGCGCTAGCACACTAGTTCACACCAATGTAATTGAGCATTGCATGGCACATCCAACATACTGTTTTACTTTAGTCCATGACTCGCTTACCTTCAGGGTCATACGTCACATGAAAACCAAAATAATTCCAAACGCCAGATCTGAATGAGGGTGGGGGAGGTGCCCTGCGCTCTTCCTTCTGACTATGCTGTCTGTGTTGAGCGCTCAGTGGATCTGCGCTGGACAGTGCAGCCTAGGTGGAGTAGTCGAACACAGATTCACTGAGCACTCAACACAGACAGCATCGTCAGAAGGAAAATTGATAAAATAAATTACAAATGTTGTATTGTTCGATACATATGCGTACCGAACCGAAAGCACTGTATCGAACGGTTCAATATCGATACGAATATCGTTGCACCCCTAATATATATATATATATATGTATATATAAAGAAGGTACATAAGAAATACAGCAAGCTGTCCATACCTGAGGCCTTGGAAACTGCCAAGCAAAGACTCACAGCCTTGGCCAGCCGCTTGAGGAGATACACCAGAGAGATAGAAGGCAGGAGAATAAACCAGCTAGTGGTTAAACTACACGCCTTTGGAACAGAGGATCGCAAGTTCGATTCCTGCCTGGGCGTCTGTATCCAGTAAGGGTCCTAAGGCTAGACCCCCTATGCTAAGCAAGCCTACCGCAGACATGAGCGAGACAGATAAATATGAAGGCATGCCGGCTCGGACGTCGCCCGGATCAACAAGGTCCGCGTCAGGTGTTGAGGAACCAGGGCACCCTGACGAAAAGTGGGCTACTGGAACAAGAAGGCATCGGTGGGCAAGGGACGAAAACAGGGCGTTGTTGGAATGCTACTACGCAAGTAACCCCGGCGGAAGGGGCTACATGAATAGGATGAGGGACCTATGGATTCTTCGATACCCAACATCCACAATGACGGCGAAACAACTAGTAGCTCAGTGTTCCAACATTCGAAAGAAGGGACTGCTCTCACAGCTAGAGATTGACGAGGTACAACACAAATGCTACGGCAAGGAGGAGTCAGGACGCCAGGTCAGGGGGGAGATATCATCACCCCCACCCGAGATTGGGTACATAGCCCCAAGTGCAATAGGAGAAGGATCGTTGAGTGCGAGAGGAACTGACCTGAAAAATAGGATCATGGCCAAGCTTGAAACCTGGATCCCCCGTAGCCGGTTACCAAGATTACGTGAAGTACCCTCAGAAGGTCTGCTAGATGATGTTAATGCAGCACTACGGGCAATACCTACAACCACGATTACCGACACTAACAAGCTGATCTACAATACGGCAGCAGTGATCAGTGAGATGCTTGGCTACAAGTTGAACAGCCACAAGGGGCAGTACCCTCCATGGAGAAGGAGGCTAGAGGGCAAGATCAAAGTAGCACGGAGGGAGGTTAGCCAACTAACAGAGTTGCAGAAAGGTGCGTCAAATAAGGTGCCTAAGAAATACAGCAAGCTGTCCATACCTGAGGCCTTGGAAACTGCCAAGCAAAGACTCACAGCCTTGGCCAGCCGCTTGAGGAGGTACACCAGAGAGATAGAAGGCAGGAGAATAAACCAGCTGTTCTCCACAGAACCAGCAAAGGTGTACTCTCAGTGGCAAGGGAACAATAAGAGAACAGCACCACCAAGGCTGGAGACGGAGCAATACTGGAAGAGCATATGGGAGAAGGACGCAACCCATAATGGCAATGCTCAGTGGCTAGTGGATCTGAGGGCAGACCACAGCGACCTCCCTGAACAGGGTCCAGTAACCATCACAGTGGCAGATATCCAAGAAAGGGTCTCCAGTATGAAGAGTTGGACAGCACCAGGGCCCGACATGGTTCACGCCTACTGGCTGAAGAAGCTGACTGCACTCCACGAGCGTCTGGCAGCACAAATGAACCAGCTGCTAGTTAACGAGAGACACCCGGAATGGCTAACTGAAGGCCGGACGGTCCTGATCCCCAAGGACCCCAAGAAGGGACCGGTCCCCTCCAACTACCGACCAATAACCTGCCTCAGTACTACATGGAAGCTCCTGTCAGGCATCATATCGGCTAAGATGAACAGGCACATGGGTCAATACATGAGCGGGACACAGAAAGGAATTGGCAAGAATACCAGAGGTGCAAAACACCAGCTACTGGTAGACAGAACAATCAGCCGAGACTGCAAGACCAGACTGACCAACCTGTGCACTGCCTGGATTGATTACAAGAAGGCCTATGACTCAATGCCCCACAGCTGGATACTGGAATGCCTAGAATTGTACAAGATCAATGGGACCCTAAGAGCCTTCATCAGGAACTCAATGGGGATGTGGCGTACAACACTAGAGGCCAACTCCAAGCCCATAGCACAAGTTACCATCAAGTGCGGGATCTACCAAGGAGATGCTCTGTCCCCACTGCTGTTCTGCATAGGCCTGAACCCCCTCAGTGAGATCATTAACAAGACTGGCTACGGATACCGACTACGGAACGGAGCAGTTGTCAGCCACCTCCTGTACATGGATGACATCAAGCTGTATGCCAAGAGTGAACGAGACATCGATTCACTGATCCACACTACCAGGCTATACAGCAATGACATTGGAATGTCGTTCGGACTGGAGAAGTGTAGTCGGATGGTAACAAAGAGAGGGAAGGTAGTCAGAACTGAGGGGATTGAACTACCAGAAGGCAACATTGCAGACATAGAGGACAGTTACAAGTACCTGGGGATCCCGCAGGCAAATGGGAACCATGAAGAGGCCACTAGAAAGGCTGCAACCACCAAGTACCTGCAGAGGGTCAGGCAAGTCCTGAGGAGTCAGCTGAATGGTAAGAACAAGATCCGGGCCATCAACACATACGCCCTGCCCGTGATCAGGTACCCTGCTGGGGTAATAGGCTGGCCAAAGGAGGAGATAGAAGCCACTGACATAAAGACAAGAAAGCTCCTGACCATGCATGGAGGGTTTCACCCCAAGTCCAGCACCCTGAGGCTGTACGCTAAGCGGAAGGAAGGGGGCCGGGGACTGGTGAGTGTCAGCACCACAGTCCAGGATGAGACAAGGAACATCCAAGAATACATTGGGAAGATGGCCCCAACTGACCGAGTGCTCAGTGAATACCTCAGGCAGCAGAAACCCAAGAAAGAGGAGGGAGACGAGGAACCATCATGGAAGGACAGGCCCCTGCACGGTATGTACCACCGGCAGATAGAGGAGGTGGCTGATATCCAGAAATCCTACCAGTGGCTGGACAAAGCTGGACTGAAAGACAGCACAGAGGCACTAATCATGGCAGCACAAGAACAAGCTCTGAGCACAAGATCCATAGAGGCTGGGGTCTATCACACCAGGCAAGACCCCAGGTGCAGGCTGTGTAAAGATGCCCCAGAGACAATCCAGCACATAACAACAGGGTGCAAGATGCTAGCAGGCAAGGCATACATGGAACGCCATAACCAAGTGGCCGGCATAGTGTACAGGAACATCTGTGCCGAGTATAACCTGGAAGTCCCGAGGTCAAAATGGGAGATGCCCCCAAGGGTGGTGGAGAATGACCGAGCTAAGATCCTGTGGGACTTCCAGATACAGACGGACAAAATGGTGGTGGCTAACCAACCGGACATAGTGGTGGTAGACAAACAGAAGAAGACGGCCGTAGTGATCGATGTAGCGGTTCCGAATGACAGCAATATCAGGAAGAAGGAACACGAGAAGCTGGAGAAATACCAAGGGCTCAGAGAAGAGCTCGAGAGGATGTGGAGGGTGAAGGTAACGGTGGTCCCCGTGGTAATCGGAGCACTAGGTGCGGTGACTCCCAAGCTAGACGAGTGGCTCCAGCAGATCCCGGGAACAACATCGGAGATCTCTGTCCAGAAGAGCGCAGTCCTGGGAACAGCTAAGATACTGCGCAGGACCCTCAAGCTCCCAGGCCTCTGGTAGAGGACCCGAGCTTGAAGGATAAACCGCCCGCAGGGGCGTGCTGGGTGTTTTTATATATCAAAATATATCAAAATGGCGCCGGTGAGGTCGGCTGCCGTGCTGGATGCTCTGCCCTAACTTCTCCACTTTTTGCAGTTTTTCGTCACTTTTTGCTATATCTGCGATAATCTTGCATGGGCATCATGCAAAACACACAAATCCGCTACAGTAGAGACACTTTGGTTTCTATTGGTCTGCAGTACACGAACATTTCACCATGTTTAACTCCGGACCCAACCTGGCCAAAGGAGATCCTGAGAGAGAACAAAGG